>NC_135176.1:4108285-4754785 GCF_041146795.1 Maylandia zebra | reverse complement strand
TATAACCTGGAAGTCCCAAGGTCAAAATGGGAGATGCCCCCAAGGGTGGTGGAGAATGACCGAGCTAAGATCCTGTGGGACTTCCAGATACAGACGGACAAAATGGTGGTGGCTAACCAACCAGACATAGTGGTGGTAGACAAACAGAAGAAGACGGCCGTAGTGATCGATGTAGCGGTTCCGAATGACAGCAATATCAGGAAGAAGGAACACGAGAAGCTGGAGAAATACCAAGGGCTCAGAGAAGAGCTCGAGAGAATGTGGAGGGTGAAGGTAACAGTGGTCCCCGTGGTAATCGGAGCACTAGGTGCGGTGACTCCCAAGCTAGGCGAGTGGCTCCAGCAGATCCCGGGAACAACATCAGAGATCTCTGTCCAGAAGAGCGCAGTCCTGGGAACAGCTAAGATACTGCGCAGGACCCTCAAGCTCCCAGGCCTCTGGTAGAGGACCCGAGCTTGAAGGATAAACCGCCCGCAGGGGCGTGCTGGGTGTTTTTTTTTTTTTATATATATACACTCAACAAAAATATAAACGCAACACCTTTGTTACTGCTCCCATTCCCCATGGGATGGCCGTAGAGACCTAAAATTCATTCCAGATACACAATATAACCATCCCTCCCAAACAGTGGTCACAAATCAGTCCAAATGTGTGGTAGTGGGCACATCTGCTATATTGAGATAATCCATCCCACCTCACAGGTGTGCCACATCAGGATGCTCACCTGACATCATGAGTAGTGCACAGGTGTACCTCAGACTGCCCACAACAAAAGGCCACCCTGGAATGTGCAGTTTTTTGCGCTATTGGGGGGTCTGGGGACCCAGAACCGGTCAGTATCTGGTGTGACCACCATTTGCCTCATGCAGTGCAACACATCGTTGAATGGAGTCTATCAGATTGTCAGTTGTGGCCTGTGGAATGTTGGTCCACTCCACTTCAATGGCTGTGCGAGGTTGTTGGATATTCGTGGGAACTGGTACACGCTGTCGTATACGCCGGTCAAGCACATCCCGAACATGCTCAATGGGTGACATGTCCGGTGAGTATGCTGGCCATGCAAGAACTGGGACATTCTCAGCTGCCATCTGCCCTGAACAATGTGAACCATGATTCATCCGTGAAGCGCACACCTCTCCAACGTGCCAGACGCCATCGAATGTGAGCATTTGCCCACACAAGTCTGTTACGGCGACGAGCTGGAGTCAGGTCAAGACCCTGATGAGGATGACGGGCATGCAGTTGAGCATCCCTGAGACGGTTTCTGACAGTTTGTGCAGAAATTGTTTGGTTGTGCAAACCAATTGTTCCAGCAGCTGTCTGGGTGGCTGGTCTCAGACGATCTTGGAGGTGAACCTGCTGGATGTGGAGGTCCTGGGCTGGTGTGGTTACACGAGGTCTGCGGTTGTGAGGCCGGTTGGATGTGCTGCCATATTCTCTGAAACGCCTGTGGAGACGGCTTATGGTTGAGAAATGAACATTCAATGCACGGGCGACAGATCTGGTTGACATTCCTGCTGTCAGCATGCCAATTGCACGCTCCCTCATTGCTTGTGGCATCTGTGGCATTTTGCTGTGAGACAAAACTGCACATTCCAGGGTGCAGTCCTTTTGTTGTGGGCAGTCTGAGGTACACCTGTGCACTACTCATGATGTCAGATCAGCATCCTGATGTGGCACACCTGTGAGGTGGGATGGATTATCTCAATATGGCAGATGTGCCCACTACCACACATTTGGACTGATTTGTGACCACTGTTTGGGAGGGATGGTTATATTGTGTATCTGGAATGAATTTTAGGTCTCTACGTCCATCCCATGGGGAATGGGAGCAGTAACAAAGGTGTTGCGTTTATATTTTTGTTGAGTGTATATATTAGAGCTGGGCGATAGAACGATAACGATATGTATCGCGATATAACTTTTACTCGATAGAGAAATTAAGCTATCGCGATAGACCTCGTCGCTCTTGTCCTCTTAAAAAAACAAACAAAAAAAAAAGGTCAGCCAATCCAAATTAAGTAGCGCAGAGCCGAACCAATCACAGCCGCAGCGTCACGTCGCGTGACTTGTTACGTACAGCACAAGTGCCAAGCCGCACGTGTGTTTGTTTGGGAAGCAGCCAGCGGGTAATGGAGCCAGCGCGTAATGGAGGAAATGAGTGTGCCGACTAGAAAAATCAACCGAGCGTGACCGAAGAGAAAACAGATGATGGTGCCAATGCCGGAGAGATTGTCGAACGGAAGAGCCAAAGAAGTTCCGTAGTGTGAAGGTATTTCGGCTATTTCAAGTCTGACAAAAAACAGAGTAGCGTGCACTGTAAATTGTGCCGAAAGCAAGTCTGGAAATACAATAAACTGGTGCATGCGTCACACTGTGCGCCACGTTATTGTTTCGGTGAAATGAATTTCTACAATACTGTTACTGTTAATTGTACTCTCTGCAGTGTTTAAATGCTTACATATACACACAGTTACTGTCCCTCCACACATACGACTCGGTTCTGCTTCTATGCCCCAGCTTTGTTTACTTTTTCCCACCGAGGCTTCTAGACTTCTGATTGGCCAACATTTCTGCACGGTTAGGAATCTAGCGCCACCTGCTGCTTTGGCATGTTCATAGCAGCGTTTTCCTTCATTTCTGCCTTTATGTGTGGACGGGATTATTTTTTAAAACGAAAACGGAAAATCTCCGTTTTCAAAAATACCCGTGTACGTGTGGACGTAGCCTCAGTCTCTGACTGGAAGCGCTAATTCGTCATTCGGCTTTTGTCAGACTAAAGTAACTGTTAAAACTGTTTGAAAAGCTCAGCTATACAACAAGGAGAGATTGAGAATTTCCTTTTAGTTCTCAGTTTATTTGATATTGACAAAAGTTAGTCAGTTTTGTCTGTTCTTCTGTAAAACAAACTAAGATTTATTTTTAGAATTAATATTTTGTTTCTAAGTGGAATTGACAATTTAGTCTGTTTCGTTTGTTCTATTTTGAAACTTAAACGCTTTAGCGGCTGCCTTTTGCGTAGTTTGCAATATTTGCCTTTATTTATCTGAAAAAGTCTCATGTTCCTTAAGTACATCTACCCTGTTGAACTTATTATGGGAAATAAATATTTAAATAAAAACAAGCTGCTGATTATTTCACATTTTACTTGTGAGCAACGGCACATTTAAATCTTACAAATATAGTTATTTGGCTTATATCGTGATATATATCGTTATCACCTGAAATGAAAAAAACATATCGTGATATGAAAAAATCTCATATCGCCCAGCTCTAGTATATATATATATATATATATATATATATATATATATATATATATATATATATACACACATGCTATATTACTTTGACACAAGTGTCAGTTTTCTTTTTATACATAGATATAAAAATATAGATATGTAATGATAAATTATCTTAATTATAATATCTCTGATTATCTGAGTCAAAGTCTAATCAAATTGAATCACATCGAATCAGGACCTTGTGAGTCGGAATCGATACCCAGCCCTGTTTCCAGAGTGGGAGAAACTAAAAACTACCATGAATATCATTTGAATCAAATGCCATCAGTACATATTAAATGGTTCTGGTTCTGATGGCAGACTTAACCTCTTAAAAAGGAGTTCTTCTTACGTTGGGTGAGTGCTGAGTGTTTGTATATGTGTGCATGAGGGTGGGAATGCATGTTTGTGTCTGTGTGTTAGGGCTGGGCGATATGACCCAAAATTCATATCTCGATATTTTTTAGCTGGATGGCGATATAAGATATATATCTCGATATATTTTTTTAAAGCCATAAAGTAAGAACAAAAAGAGAGTTCTTAGTCAAAGCTGTGTCCCAGATGTCACACAGGCACTTTTATTAACATAGAGCAGATGTACATAAAATTTACTCAAAAATACATTATGAGCATTTATTAAATAATAATGCTCCATAAATAAAAGAAAACAATGTTATTTTTGTGCATAACAAAAAGCTCACAATTGTGCAGTCAAAATGTAAACTAAAAGACGCTGAGCACAATAACAAAGACAGATTTCACAGCTGCTCTGTTCCCAACTTGTACTGCGTGACTGACAGCCTGGAGTTTGAAATCCGCTTCGCAACCACGTCTCTTAACAGGTGCCATTTATGGTCCTTATACACAGTAGGGTAATATTACGTTGAAGCACAGTACGTATCACTCCGCGAGGCTCAGCCGTAATGCTCCGACAATCCATCAAGCGGTGCAGCTCCGTAGCTTACTAAAGTCGTACTAAAACATTTTTTGACAGATTGCTGAGCACCGTGTTCCACATAAAATCGGTTCGCGGCCATCAAGCACAACCAGAATTCATACATAAGGCGCGCTGTCAACTTTTGAGAAAATGAAAGGATTTTAGTCCGTGCAGCACCTCTGGGCTGCATGGCGTTAGTGTGGTTAGCTCGTTAGCGTGGTTAGCTAGCTAACACGTTGACGCCGTCCAGCCCCACGCACGGGGCGATGCGCAGTAACTCGTTAACGGAGATTTGCCGTGTCCATCTTGTCGCTTCCTGCAGGTGAAGCGATGGGGGAGGAGGGGCAGTTGTGTTCAGTGAAGGAGAGGCGAGGCCGAGTAATGTTGCGTAAAGACGAAAGTGGACGAAAGAGAGGCAAACTTGCGGCTCCACAAGTATAATTATAACGTAACATAGACTATATCGATATAAAGGATATTGTCACATCTTATATCTCGTATAAAAAGATATCGATATTTTTTAAAAACTCAATATATCGCCCAGCTCTACTGTGTGTGCCTGTTTGTCTGTGTCTATATGTCAGGTCGGGTCTTAGACTCCACCTCTCTGGGAACTCCCAGGCCCTCCAAGGCCTATCTCCCCTCACCACACTCCCTGCCGGTGACTGATGCCCTCAGGGTTCGGTGCATTGGTGGCTCTTGGTGTCCGGGGCTGGGCACTCAGGTATGTACCGGCTCACTCCCGGTGGCTACATGGCGGGGCCTGGCGCCTGTTGCTCGGTCAGGCCTCCTCCGGGGTGCGGGGGGCCCTCGGACCTCCGGGCCTGCGGCTCGGTTCACTCTGGCACAGCTGGCTGCCGGCAGAGCCGGCGGGCACGCCGGTGCAGCCCCCTCTAGCTTCTGCTCGGTGGCTACTGGGTGACGCCTTGTCTGGGGATCCTCAGCCCTTCCCATGAGGGTGGCACGGATGCCCCTCCGGTGGTCCTCCTTGGGCTCTCGCACTCTGAGGCCTCTGGATGTCTGGGGCCTGGATCTCCTCCATGCCTGCTTCATGCCCTGGGGGACGGGGCTATGGCTCGCTACATCCTCTTGCAGACCATTACATGTGGAAACCATTTGAATACAAGCGAGCTGATCCACACAGGTATGCACACGGGTGTTCACTGCTCGTAGACTTAAATTACACCTTTCTTGGCTGCTACTTCAAAGTACATTGTGCGCTGTCTGTCCTGCGTGCTGCACAACAATATTGAATATTTAGTATTTACTGCTGTTTACACTTAGCTAGATTAATGCGATGGTGTTGTGTTTAGTATGTTGCTTTGGGGTTTTTTTTGCTTGTTTTCTATTCTTCTTCTCTCAACAGGTGATCCAGGAGAATTTTTTTTCTCACCCCCTTTCTCACTGTCCCTCTTCCCTTCTGTTTTTCTTTTCCTTCCTCTTTCTTTCTCCCTTTCCTATCCCTCACTCATGTCTGTCCCGTCTGTAACATCTGAAAATAAAATATAATAAATAATAAAAACAAAGGTCGATCAAATGGACCAATACGGCAATGCCACGATGATCCATTTGGCAAAGTAAATCCATTGGGTATCCTTGTTGGTCTTCAGACAACAATTCTGATGGCTAAAGAACCAAATGGGACAGGCAAAAAAAAAGGAGTTCTTCTTTCCCACTGTCACCAACTTATTACTCATTCTTTTTCAGCTATTTACTAATAAGTGACTTTTATGTATATATATATGCCTGTATATATTGTGCTATTCTTAGTTAGTGTATTGTCTGTCTTTGTTAATGTTTGTTTATAATGGAGCACTGTAACAAAAAATAATTTCCCCTAGGGATTAATAAAGTATTCTGATTCTGATAAAGGATTCTCTCATTTTTGGGTTTCTTTCTCTAATGTGGTGTTTATTTTAGAATATAAAGAATCTCTTTCGTGAATATCATTAAGTGGCACTCTATAAATTCAACAAATTCAATTCAACTGAAAAAATAATCAAAATAATCTTTGTAATAAAAATAATAAAAATAAAATAATAAATAATCCTGGAGATGGTAGGACGTAAATATAATTTGTATAAACAAAGGCTGGATTTGCCAGGTGATAGTCAGATCTAGCCAATGTTAAGCAGATTAATGGTCATTTAAAAGAAAACCCCACAAACACTGTGGTGCACGTTATTCTGGAGCACCAAGACTCAATATATATCATGCTTATATGATATCAAAGGCCTTGGCAAACCCTGCATGTCTCTTGCTGGATCTTTGCTATCCCTCCCTTTCTTCCCCCTTACACTTGGACGCACACTCATGAACCCACTCAGCGCTGAACAAGCCTGAGGCAATGCTAGGTCCATTTGATTGAAATAGCCATATTTCAAGTCAAGTGGGGGGGCATATTAAAATACTACTTGGCAGGCAAAATCTTCTCACACTGAAGAAGCCCTACAGCTCTCCTGCCCAACCCTAGCCCGGCCCCTCCCACTAACAAAAGACTAATAAAAATCTCCCAAGTTTGTGCAAACACACACAAATGAAGCCAGTTTACTGTAAACTATGACACACAAACATATTCTCATTTAAGTGCAAATCCTTCCAACATCAGAGAATGGGGCGTGTTCACCTATGTGTGGTTCAGCAGAAGGTTCTCATCCCAATTCTGAGCATGCTGAATCTCTGGCTGTGCTCACCCACCCAGCAACCTTGAGGTTAATCCACTGCAAAACTCCACTGGCATGTCATGCCATGTGTGTCTGTGTATGTGTGAAAGAGAGCACACGAGTCTCTGTGCCTTTTTATTTCCATCTTCGTGTTTCAGAGCAATTCCTGGTGGGATGCACATGACTACCCAGACCTGGGCAGCGTGCAGACCAAACTATGTGCTGACACTTTAATGCTTTAGGAATTAAACTAACACCGGTGGCTCCCTGGCTCATGAAAGTAATAGGAAGCCATAGCACGGACCAACAGAGGTATTCTTTAAACAGAGAAGCCAGCTGTCCCTGACTTCTGACCTTTCATCTGCAGCTAGAAGTAAGAAAAAAACAATTTCCTGGTGTGGATCAATACAATCACATTATCAAAAAGCTTTAGTTAAGATTTATTTCTACACTGCCATATTGTCCTTACAGGAATTTATGATATACAGTGCTAGATTGTGCCCTCTAGACGGGGTATGGTCAAGGTGAATGGCTGTTCAATGTTCAGTCTATATCAGATCTATCAACTAAATGAAGTTGTGTACTGATTTAGTGGCTCATGGTTTCCAAAAGTGTATGTTTGATGATAAAAAAAAGAAGGCAGTTGATTATCTTGGATTGATAGTAAAGGACTTTTTGTTAACTTGAAACTGGTATACATCGTCTGGGGAGCATATGAAGTTGAATCCTGAAGCCACACAATGGTTTGTTCCCCCCCAAAAAAGAATGCTCCTCTCATGGACATGATGATGAGATGTCTCCTCAAATTACCACAGCTATTTGTGAAATAGTCAAACTATTTGTCAATATTTAATTCAGCTTGAGTGGAATAAAATGGTCAGGCGATGTAGCTCACACGTGATCTGACAGGGTTGTGGGGGGAAAAAAAGCTTGCAAGAACAATCTCCCAGCACAAACATACACACACATCTTGGAGAGGGTTTAAAGGCCATTTTCTGCTTCAGTTGGAAATGTGCCATGCCTTTAGCAAGCAAGCAAAAGAGGAGATGAAACAGCATTTTGATGAGAGTTGTTTGGCAAAAACAAGATGGGAAAAACAATTCAAGGAAAAAACATTTGGACCACAAGTTACAAAAAGCAAGAGAAAGGAGAGGAGGATATGCAAATATGCACTTAATGTGATATGATGTGCAATTCAATGAATATGTCGACAAATATGAGACTTGGTAAGTAAATGTTTGTATACCACTTATAAGACGTATATGTGTCATGTTACAATTTAATGAATGAAATTATTCCGTTTAAAATGTTCCACATACCAAGGTATGGTGCAGGAATGTGTGTTCATTGATCGCCGAATCGTTTAATCTCCTCTACCCAAACACTTACATTCAGAAAGCATACAAAAGCTTAACCAAGGAGAATTGGCGCATTGGTAATGTATGCATATCATTGCTAAGGAGAACGGAAATGACAATCCTCCTCTCTCCATCTGCCCACCCGCCACCAATACCACCCAAAACGGTTCCCAGAGGGTCCCCCATGACAATACAGAGGTGGTTGTACCTCCTGTGTGTGGTCAGCTAATAAAACAATTGTCTGGCCTTGAAAAGAGGATTACTTTAATCTAGCATCCTGCTGCTCTAGGCACATAACGTTAACCTAGAGCAGCAGAATAAAAGGGTCCCTGAGAGCTATTGAGACGCCCATTGTAAAGCAACTGAAGCTCCCCCATCAACCCATAACCCAAGATGCCCTGAACTGACCCTCAGGTCCAATCAAGGCTACTGTAGTTCATCCATCTGGAAAACCATAAACACTCTTTAACTCGACCTTAAGTGAATTGGGGTGCACAGTCAACTATGAACAATGGATGCCCCTACACAACACTATTAATTATTGACTACTGCGTGGGATGGTGGCAATGAGCCTTATTGTTAGAGCTGAATTCAGCTCTAACAATAAGGCAATTCAAGTGAAACTTTATGAGAAGAATTTAGACTATGGTCAGACCAACAATAGCACCTAACCTTAACATAAAACTTGCATAAACCCTGCAGTCACTGAAAAGGGAAAACCACTCTTTTCTTTTCTTTTTTTTGTAAAGTTTTGGCATCTGCTTAAAAATCCCTTTAAATTATTCACTTAATGTTTACTTGGAAATACACTGACAAAAACCAAAGCAAAATCTAGAGAAGCCGAATCACAACAGTTGTCTCAGCAGTGTTGACTGGACACACAGGTACACACACAGCCCCGTCTCTTTTATGCGTTCATGTTCTTTCACTGTTAGGTCGCCTTTCCTGCCACACAGTCAAAAGCAGAGAGGTGCAAACCAGTCATTGACACATGCAACATAAGCATCTTTCTGTTGGAGACAAGCCGGTGTCTGTGTCAACTAACCCCTTGTCAGCTCTCTCTGTCCACTTAAACAACTTATGGCTGTTGCCCAACTGATGCAGCAGCTCTCCCTATTGAAAACACTCAAATGTGTTCACATAGCTGGAGCAGATGGTCCAAACTTGCATCCTGCCATGTGCCCAGCACACTTTTTAGCCTGTTTGTATGCCATGCCTGATCATAACCCTGCACTAACAGGGAAGGGGTGGCTGTGGTAGGACTGAGGGAGGGAAGAGCAACAGTTTTAATTTTCCGCCCTGTCAACAAACTCCAAAAACAGATGGATCTTGGAGCAGAAATCCCTTTAGCTCTGCTTGAATGACTAAAGCCCCTGTTCACTGACCTTTTCTAACACAAATGCATCCTAAGGAGAAATGAATCTTGTGCAAATACACACCAGTAGAAATCAATAAGCATTCTCCACAGCCGTTTGCCCTCATAGCTACCATTTGCACATAGGTCAAATATGCTTAAGTCCCCCTGAAATGCCTCTTTTACCACAAAGAACTGCTGATCTGTATTATTCTGGCATTGAATAATAAAAAAAGGAAAACTTTTGTGGCTAAATGAAGATGTAAACCAGTAAGGACTGTGACCATGCAGGATCAGAATAACACACCTCACATATCTCACAATGGCATATATCAAACTACGGAAACTTTCCAAAATGAACTAAATTGTGACAAATGGGTAGGAGTAAAGACCAAAGCCACTTTGACAACAGCCAAATACCTGAGTGCTCCTCGTCAGCACCATAGAGTATGTGTCAAGAGTATGGATGGGTACCGGTACCTGACATAAACGGTAGTAACCAGACCGAAAAGCAGCGCACATTTCGTTGCTTTATTTCGGTGCTTTATTTCGGTGCTTTTTTTTTTTTTCCTGAGATGTCATACACTTTGAATTCTAGCCAATCATTTTACCTTTCCAAGGATAGTAGGCGGGCCCAGGTACGTACGTTCTTTTAGAGCAGAGCTACAGATTAAAAATGCCCAAGGCAAAGCGGTCAAAGTCTGGCTGTACTTCACAGCAAAAGATGCAAACTCAGCAGCCTGCAACAAGTGCTTTAAGCTGATACTGTGCAGAGGAGGTAACACCTCGAATCTGATGAAACACCTGGCAACGGGTTTTTTTAAAGCCGAGAAATGCACCGTATTTGATAGCTTGCTGCAAGAGCTCACACCGAGCACATCTACTGCGGGTGTGGTGCCTGTTATCAGACGCAACATCACCCAAGAACCCGAAGAGGAGAGTCCTGGCCCCTAGCCCTGCCAGTGTAGCAGAAATGATGACGGATGATGATGGCAACAGCAGCCGTTCTTCTCTGGGTGAGTCGCTTAATGTTGTCCGTGTGTAATTTACGTTGAGTAGGCTAACCACGTTATTAAATTAATGCACGTAAGGTGAACTATTTATACAGTAAAACATGATTGAATTGCGAAAGAATTGAGAGATTGGTCTTAATAAGACCACAGCAGTCCTTAGGATACAAGTGAAGAACATAAACTCCTTATTTATATGGAGACAGGGAGCAATGATAATTTAACATTTAACAGTAGTGATTTGGGACAGAAAGATATTTTCTGCTAAGAAATCATTAGAATCATCATATATATACTTTACCATATTTAACCTAAATTTAGCTCGAGGGGAGCAGTAATGAGAAGCTGTCCAACTACTAGAGCGAGATGACTAATGATTGCTGAATTGACTGACAAATAACAAGGATGACTCTTAAGACTACTTAAGATGGACTATACACCAATTGAAATGAGATTCCCATCTACTGGGATCTATGATCTAATGATTTTAGGGTTTTCAGTCACCAGGATAGGATGGAACATACTGACTGGACTGCATTGTCCAGCGACTAAATAAAGTCAACCAAAACTAAATCTTCAGTTCTGACAGCCGTTTTCTGCTAATACTCTCCACTGACCTTTCCTTTAATTAAGATGTGCTCATAAACGACAACAATCTGTTGTTTAATAATATAATGACATTCCCAATAGCTCTTGGTTCAGTTACAGCAAAGAGTCCTGCAAACTGCTCTATTTTGAGGCTTAATGTCTACTTGGATACTTGTGCCTCTGTTGCTTTAACAAACGCTCTTTTTATCTGCTCTGTTGTAATACTCTGATTGCATTTGATTGATTTCTTTCAAAGCAAGCATTGATTGCGTTTGCCTCTCGTGCTCACTGTATGTCATGAAAGATGCCTGGAACTCTCCAGGATGTGCACTGCGTCATGTTGTTTCTGATGAATTGATGGATTTATTTTACGCTATCCCCTCCGTAGCTCTTACCAAACTGCCACTTTCCATGATTCTTGTATTTGTCTTGTTTTTTGCCTTGCCGGGTATTCCATGGTTGCATCTCATTATTGCTGTCATTATAGTTGTTGTTCTGCTTTCTCTCTAGCTGTGTTTTATCATGATTCCCCCTACAGACACTCAGACCGACATTAGCAGCACATTAAAAAACACATAATCTTTATTAATTTCAATGAGGCTTCTCCATTGGTGCAGTAGGAGTGCTGCTGCAGGGGGCTCAGGCTCAAAAGAGCAGAGCAGTCTGGGTAGGTTTACCCTAGCTCTACTTCTGCCCTGTGCAGAGCAATATCAGGCAATGCAAAACAATGGCCTTTCAACTACATACAAACAATAATTACAGGAATACATTTAGCATGTAACCTGAAACCGAGTAAATGATTGGTGCTTTATCACCCTTTCAATCTTTGTGTCTACTAAGCTACCAACTTCCAGATTTGCTTTTCTTTCTATTCTGTGCCCTGGAGCAATACATTCACACCACACACCCCTTGTGTAATTCTGCCAGAGGGCTATTGTTGGCCTCAATGAGCTCAAACAGGAGGTCATTATGCATCCTGTAAGACTGCCAACAATGAATTATATTCTTAACCAAATCACATGACTAATACATATATGCAGACTAGGGGTGCAAAAGTACATGTGTTCATTCCAAATTGTTCACTGTGATGTTTGGTTTCCTCCCTGTTAGCCAAACTCCTAGAAGCCTATTTACTTTGGCAGCCCTACAACAAAGCAAAATTGTTGTCCATTGGCCCTAACATTTTTCACATTTTTCAGGCAAAAATGGCAAACATTATCTAGTTTCAGTTCCACATTGGTGATTTCTTCTTCTGGTTCTTTGTGTGACTGTTGATAACATAAAATAATGCACACATGCACTCTAGGCAGTAAATTTTCTTGGATATGTGTAACAGGCACAATCTGATGTTGTTCCTAGACCATCATAATAATGTTTATAAAGGATCAACAGTGCAACTGAACAGTTACGTTGTCGGAGCATTCAGTTAGCATTAGCCAAGAAGTTAGCTAATGCATTTTTAAACTATCACTAGCAAACCAACATGACTAAAATTAATTTGGGTAACATCACTATGATGATGCAGGAACAACACCAACACATGGGTGCATGTAGTGAGTGGGTGCCATGTTTAGTCAGTTGAACCTTCAAAGCTAGGTCTTCACAGACAGAGAAAACAACCCTTCAGTTGTGCTGATGGCTCAAATGGTTAATTTTAGTTCATCTTGAATATCTTAAAGAACAAATGCAACATATTCATGCTACCAACTAGCACTGTGATTTAGCAGAGGACCTTGTGTATAAGGCAGTGCAGTGCCTACGATCAGTAGCGCAGAAACACAATGGGGCGTGATTGGACACAACAGTTGGAGCACGGGACCTTTATTGTTGTCTGCATCCCCCATGGCCTCTGTGTTACACTGTTGTTGAAGAGGGGGAGGAGGCTACATCACCTGTTGTCAATGCCCCCCAACCCCCAGTCTAACCCCTCACCCTTTGGCTTTTGTCTCTCGGAACACACACGCGCAGACACACTCAATGGTCTAATTAATTCATGGTTATCCTCTAGAGAAGTGTTTGGCTAGTGGGTCTAGCTCAACGACCAGCAGACGGTGGGATCATACAGAGGGGGTTAAGCTGACGGCTTCACTCCGGCCATCTGATCCCCCCTTTCTAAGATCAGAATAACCACCAGCTCTGTGCTCCACAAGGCCGAGACCTACAATCCCATTAGTGAAGCATGAATACACCTCTGAGGTCACACAAATACACACACACACGCAAACACAAAGAGGATGGGTCTGTTATCTCTGAGCAACTGAGAGTTCTGCTGCTGCAGAGTTTAGTAGGAGTGGTGATGGTAGTGTCACTCTGTTAGTGCGGTGAATAAAAACAAACACAAACCTTTCCATGGTAAGTATGTAGGTATAGTAAAGGATATTGACCCTGAAGTCCTCATGGAGACTCATCCACTGAAAATCATATTTTTCATATCAGGCAGCTGGTGGAGAACATTACCATGCTGCTGTGGATGCAAGCAAAAATGCTGGGAGGTCTGAATGTGAGACTCAGCAAGCAAATTCTTTGCTAATGAGAGGACTGCTTACTAATGCTATTAGCAACCAATTATGGAGAAGTTACAAGCATCACACTTATTTAACTGCTGAAGATTTCCAGCTCAATTTTAGATATCAGCACATGTCAATAACCTCTCTTTGAAAGACATCTAAGACATAATGATATGATAACATCAGCTGATTCAAATAGAGTAACAGCTTTAAAAGGCTAACTGAAAAATCTGAAAGGTTATTAACAGTGTAAAAGAAGCTTAAGTCTATTAGTAATGCAGCCTCCACACACAGGCATTTGAGTATTCTTTGGTCGATGTGGCAAGAAAATGACGAGAGCTGAATGGGGGATAAGATACAATTTCAGAAATCATTGACTATTATGTGACAAGAAAGTGACTTTTTTGTCAGCATTTATAGTTGGACTGCAAACAGATGTCCAATGGAACAGGAGATCTTGGCCCAGACATCTGCTGATATACTGGAAGGCCTGAAACATTGGCTGTTACTCAAAGATACTGAGTCATCAGCTGATAGTCAGTAGGTTTCCAAATTATGCTAGCTTCCACCAGCCTTGTTTCATCTTTAATCACTTGAAGATTATGTTGTTATGTTATGTTTTTATACCTTCTTTAAGTGGAAAGCACACTAAAATGTGATTCAGCAACAACAGCAGCTTTATTTAAATGTCCATTTTCATTCTGGTGTTAACAGCACTGACCTCAGCCTCTGTTTACACTTGCCTGGCTGCGGTATGAGTGCGGGTCAATGGCCACTTAGCCATACATATACAGAGTGCATAAATCCACGGATCAGCACGGCTGTACTACACTGTTTGTGACACAGCCTCAACAGAACTCCTATCACGTCCCATATGGCTTCAAACCACCGGGGTTACCAGCAGAGATACAGATCAGTTCTAGGACGGCACAGGCAGCGTGGAGAGTGAATGCTCTTTTAAGAAAGCCACACCACTTTTCTGTCCTGCACTCCTAACTTCCCTAAACCCACCAAAACCCTTTCTCATTTCCAGATTCATAAACCTTGAAATCCATTTTTCTGCACAGGGGTCACAGTGATCAAAGCCAGTATGACAGGTGTGTGTACACACACACTGCGGTTTTTCTGTGTGCGTGTGTGTGTGTGAGAGAGAGAGAGAGAGAGAGAGAGAGCTGGAAAAGGAAAGCAGCATCCAGCTGGTAACAGTGCAGTTCAGCTGTTTCTCCCACACTGACACTACTGTAGAGGATTACACAGGGTGAGAAAGTTGGCCTGGACTATAGGTACAAAGACTTACACATGTTTACACACACACACACATGAAATTCACAAAAAAGAACGAGGAAGACAATTTTATCATGTCTCCACCTGTTCACTCCCTAAAATTCTCAAGACAGCTGCATCTGTGAAGGTTAACCTCAAAATGACCTTAGATCAAAGGGTGTGAGTTGGTTTGGGGGGCAATAAAAGTCTCAGAGTTTACTACAGTCAGCTTTATTTGAAGTTCCTTTGACTCCGCCCCAAGCACGTTGGAAAAAGCGCCATTTCCCCTTGCCGGTTGGTGTGAATATTCATGACCAATAAAGCCAGGCAGAGTAGCAGGCATAATAAAAATGTCAGAGTTGTAAAGCACTCAAAGTAAAAAGCCGCCAAGAGCTCGGGCAAGTCACTCTGAATGTCAAATCTCCGCCCAGGGGTCTCTGGCCCGTTAGGACTATTGTGCTGACTAGCTTCCAACAGACGTGCCATACAAGTTTGTATGGCACATTTTCAGAATCGAAGGATCCTTTTTAGCTTGCAAAATCGGATAGGATTGGGGTGAAAAACACAATTTGGGCGGATATACTAGAGATGGAGGATGTGCTCTTAAAGCAGGGCAGTGCTACACACAGGCTGGGACTACTGCTAAATAACAGCTACACAAACAGCACAAAGTGAAAGAAATTGTGCAGTAATTCTGTTGGTATGACTACTCCCTTTTGTTCCAGCATTTTTTTAAAAGCTCTCAAATGTATTATGTAGCAACACATCATCTGATGCAAAATATTTTTTTAAATGTAGAATTACTTTCAGCTGCTAGCAACATCACCTGTGAGGTTTAGCTACATCTGCTGATACTTCAAAAGACTAACAGTTCTTGGATCCAGCATCCATTCATCAAATGTGTCATTAATAAATGCAAACTAAGTCGGCAACTAAGTAGAACCATCCTTAATGAGGTATTGAGTGTGTAATTAGCATGGAATAAATGCTTGCAAAAGAACAATGGTCTGTTTACTGCTGTGAAAAAATGATTAAACACAATTGTACCTGCAAAAAGCTTGTGAAAAGAAAAGAAAGGAAGAAAGTTATTTAACTTCTTCTGAATAACTATGTTTATTAAGGGTTCATAAATTCAACTAAAACTTCCTAATTTTAGCTCTCATCATCATTTGTAAAATTCCATTCCAAAACCTTGGAGTGATGCTGACCCATAAAATTTTTTCTAAGGCACACATAGATATCTTTTTATTTGGAATACTACTCTTTGTATTCACACAACTTCACTAATAAGACATATGTGGTGATTTTTTTTGCCTTGTACTTTATATTGTAATTGGGTTTATTTTAACCCAAAGGCTTTCCCCCCCCTAAACCTAACCAAGCAGTTTTTTTAATAGTCTATAGCGCTGGGAAATTCTGCCAGTTTATCCATACTGCAGCACACTGGCTGTCATCACCCTGCCTGCTTCTCAGCTTACAGCAGATGGTCCGTGAGGGGTTAAACCTCCTGAACCTTCCACCCTTCCCGCTGTGTTGGCTTTCACCTCAGTACCAAATATACACACCAATACACAATGCAGCTCTCTCTCAGTTTGCCCTCAGTGCTTCCAAGTCACCGGCTGGGGAGCAAAGTGACACCATGCCACCAAGTGCCATCTTGCGCCTTTTTGGTGCCATGCTGAGCCCCCCAGGCAGCTCCAGGCAGGCTTATGTGCCTCTGGCCTCATCTCAGGCCCCATTGGTGCTGTGCAGAGGGGCCTGGAAGGAGCTGGCACTGGCCTGGCTTTGGCTTTGGCAACTGTTTGTTCTATACAACCTCCGTCTCTGTCTCTCTCTGGGGGCGATACTCCAAAAGTGTGTCTGTGTGCTGGCATGAAGACACAAGTAAAAATACATCGGTTTTTCTACCAACATGGATTAGGGATGCTAATCTGTGAAAGCAACCGCTGTGTGCCAAGTTATGTCCATGTACATGTGTGTGTCTGCAGGCAGCTGTGCACAATGTCACCTCATGACACCACAGTATTAATGGAGAAAGCTGGATATACAGAAACAGGACTGATCAGCTAGTGGCACTGCAGGCTGAAATCACACTGGTGTTATAGATAAACCCTTGTGACCCTCCACCACCTCACAGAGACTGAGTGTTAGATTTTGTTGATGTGGGCCTACAAAGAAGATTAAACTCTCTGGTAACCTTTAACAGCTGTCAGATATATGGTAAGGGTGCTGGAAAACATAAAAACATTTGGTTAAGCGCTATGCTAATGTGATGAATGAAGAAAAGCAGGAGGAGCATCTTTGCATGTCTTAAGAAGAGCTTAAAACTAGCACAGCACGAAGAAAGAGTTGAGGAAAACACTGGGGATTATTCATGTGGAGCGAGAAATGTAAGGCCTCTGTCGCTGATTCATTCCTTTCCACTTTTTGAAAAGTGAAAAGTGATTCACAACACCTCCACCTACTCTACCTGTCCAGGTTTCCACATACAGCTTACACTTCAAAAAACACCCCGCAGCTGATGTTGATACTGAAACAGAGCGAGACCAAAGTGAAAGGTAATTCTTCACGCTACTTGAGGAACGCTTTAGTCGGGGTGACGGACACACTCTGCAGATCCCAGCTGCTTATGGAGGATGTAGAATGATTCATGGGCCGTTCTTCTGTTGAGGTGAACGGGGGGAATTCAGTCTTATTATTAACTTTGTGGGGAGAGCATTTCAAGAAAATATGAGACCTGGCTGCAAAGTGTTGCACAAGAAGCTAGGGCTTTGCTAGTTTTTAGTGGGGATCAGGGTTTGTTTGACCATATTCTGCTGCTTTCCGTTAGTGCAACAAGAGATGGTTATAGTTTTAAAGGGAGGTCGATACTAGGAGAAGCCTGAGTGAGGGGGATTAGAGGAAATGTGAATCTGCAACAGCTGCTGGAGGCAGGTTTGTCTAAATGAGCAGATTAAGAAAGATATCAGAGTAGAGCCTGGCTATCACTGTCACAACAATGATTCTGCTCATTATAGATGTCATCTGACAAGTCATATTATATGTCTACACAGAGAGAGCAATTAACTAGTCCCCAACTATGTTTGTATTATAAACTGACAGGATTTCTTGAAATTACCTGCTGGCGCTGTCAAAATAAACTTTTACTTTATAATGATTTTCTAAAACTAAAGGAAATAAGAGACTCTAGCAGCAAAGATTTAATTGGCTCTGCCCAATCTCACTGCTAACAGGAAGCATGGTTATGGGGAAAAAAATCAAGAGGTGTTTGTTGGAAACCCATCTGACAGGAGAATGTTGTATTTTAAGGATCGAACATCTGCTAGTGAGAAGCTGCCAACTAACAGTGGCCTTTGGTCCCCTCCCTGCGAGACAGTTTTTCAGCTTTCCTGTCCAGTGGCGACAACTGTTATCTCTGTTGTCGGAGCTAGCTGTCATCTATCTACATTAACAGGCCTGGTCACAGAGGCCTGGGCAGTGGAGGCTGGAGAGAAGGGTGAGTGGGCCATTTGTGGCGGGGTGGGCTCCGGGTAAAGCTGCCAGGAGATCTGACACCAAGGTCAGGGGTGGTGTCTTAAGTTAACTCAGCCAAGTGAAAGCGATGATAAGAGAGCAGAGTGTTTTGAAGTTTACTCGGCACACCTCTGCTTTTAAAACGCAGCTAATATTATTTTTCGTTGAGTTTTATCTGTGATTTAGTTCATTACTGAAATTACATGATATTTGACACTTGTTATGTGGACTGCTTTTCTCAATATACACCATATTCTTTTGTTTCTTGTTGCCTCTGCTGCTTAGTATTTTGCCGAACCAGCAAAGCCCCTCTGCTGTGGAACCAGCTCCCAGTTTGGATTCAAGAGAGAGAGGGCATTCCCTACTTTTAAGTTAGACTTTAAAGGGCTGGAACCTGTGATGCTATAGGCTCAGGCAGCTGGGTGACTTCTCATGAGGCACTCTTTTTTTCTGTCTTCCCTCACCTCCCAGCCAACAGATCACAACAGATGGTTGCCTCTCCCTGAGCCTGGTTTTGTCTGTTAATGCCGAGTTTGTCCTCCCCACCATCGCCCAGTGCTGCTCATAAGGAACCATCCTTTTTCTCGTGCTATAGGCTTTTTAATTTATAATACAAGCATAAAACACTGAGATCACGGTTGCTGTGAACCCACGCTAAAACACACACACACTCACACAAGCTCCACAACTGAGCCTTATAGCAAAAACATCAAAGACACTTACTTGCCACTTCCAGCGATGCATTGCGACTGACTGCTTCACCCAAGTAGTTGCGTGCCACACACACATACACACCCTCATCAGGTTTGCTTCGCCTTCCATGTACAATTCGCAGAAAGAAGAGGGAGCCGCTGGGTAATAGCATCCTGTGGGACCGAGGGTCCTCTCGATCAGTCTCGACCCGCTCTCCGTCTTTGTACCATTCCACCATCGGGGTCGGACGCCCCTCAGCCTTACAGTTGAGGGTAGCTGGCTCCCCCTTGGACACAATTAAATCAGAGGGGTGCTCTACAATCCGAGGGGCGGCATCCTCTAATCTGGGTCGGGATCCTGGTGGGAAAAAGACACCACAGAGGAGAGACGAGTTAAAGACTACATTTGTGGTGTATGTTTTATTGTGATACAGCCAATGTCATTTGACATATCACGTCATGAGGAACACAGCATCTGCTTAGTCATTAATGCCAAATTATACAAAAACCTCATTTTAAGGCACTGAACTGAGTATAAGCCAAAGTTTGTACGATGGGAATACCGTAAAACTACATTGCTCACAGACTACGGATGTGAAGAACATGGTTACAAAAGCATACCAGTGGAAAGAATCGCACCTAACGAGCCTAAAAGTCCTCAGCCTTTTTTTTCCTTTTTATATATTGGCCACTACACACAAAAGGCAAGTGGGCGGCAAAACTTGTAAAAACACACTCAGCTCGCCTATTTCCAAACCTCTTGAGCTGGACTGCAGCTGAACTCGTCATTTTATCACCAACAACACGACTGTGTGAAATGAGCACATAATGTTACATTTCAAGTATAACTCGAGAGGACGTGTGAAATTACATGCTCTAAATTCAGCATCTATAAAACTAAAAGCAAATCCTCGAGCCGTGGATGAGAAGCATGAAGGCAGTAAATGCGCAGGAACCACTCTGATCTCAAGCCGATGAGAAAGTAGGCTGACTGAACTGTGCACATACTAAGATACTGAACACGTATAATCAGCTCTGTACTTTACTTTCAAAGAATGCTTTGCTGAATTGTCTCGACAGGTGTTTGGGGTTCAGGTTTGTGCTAATCTGTCCAAATGTATTGAATTCTTGTTCAGAGCTCTGCAAGTGTTCTCTTTCTCTTCTGAAAATTGGATTGAAAGACAGAAGCAGAGAGAGATTAAAGTAGGGTAACTCCCCCAGGTTCTTCTACCACCTCCAAATGTTGCTCTCCTTCGCCCAATAATCAACCTCGCTCCAGAAAAAGTTGGGACAACTAGTAAATCCATATTTTTTTCACAATGAAACATAGAAAACACGTCAAATATGTAAACCGAGACACTTTAAAAGCACAATAAATGCTGAAAGGTTTATGGAAGTTTAGGATCAACATATGCACCCATCTATACCGCATACTGTGTCTATTACAACACCATGGCATCGTGCTGAAATGCCCTGCCTGCAGTCCAGACCTCTCACCAGTTGAAAACATTTAGCACATCATGATGTGATCTGATAACAGACAAGAACAGGACAACATTCCAGCAGCTGGTCTTCTCAGTCCCCAGACTTTCACAGACTGTTGTTCAAGTGTGGATGCTGTTCCTATCAAATTCAAAGTCACACTGTTTTTCTCTGTTTAAACATTTGACGTGTTTTTGTGTTTGAATTTAATCCAAATCATTACATTCTGTGTTTTTTGTTTTTTACATTTTAGACGATGCCTGGTTTTATTTTTTTTTTAGAATCAGAGTTGCAAATGATAGCATGAGGGTTGTGCTGTAACGTTAGAAAAGCAATAACATAAACTCAAAAACCACGAGGCACAAGTGAAACATCACCCTGGAGAGCAAACAAAAGCAAGAGAAGAGGAGGTGCATCATCGTCTGTGTTTTTCAGACGCTTGTGGGATTCATGAGTGTATTTCTGATTTGTCTTGCCTCACCACTATACTACCAAGCCATGCTGTTTTGTAAATTATAAGAGTGCTGCAATGCTTAGCAATATCCTAATGTTGAGCAGTGTTGTCTTTTTAGAACATTCACAGCAGGAGATTAGCCTGAGCGCTGTGCATTTAACAGGAAAACAGAAAACATGAATTGCTGTTTATTTTTTAGGAGCGCTGCAGCTGAGCTCCAGACTGTAGTTTTATTCCACACCACTGAAGCCATGATTGTTCAAATAAGACTTAAATAGGTTTTGTCTAAATTGCTTTCAATCATGAAAGCTTGTGTAAATTTGCATGTAAAGAAGACTGAAAACAAAAAGAAGACAGAGTTACAAGTGAGCAGATAGTGACACTGTTGCATTTGGACAAATCTTTAACCTAGGAGGTGATCAGCTCCCTGTGCTTATCCTCTAATATTGAGAGATAGCTTAAAACGTGCCTGCAGCATAGGAAAGTTGTAGACTGTATGCTGCAGGGTGACAGAAAAGAAAGACAGCTACAATAGTTCATCCCACAGGTGCATGGATAAAAGGAAGTTCAAAGGTTAAGACTTTCCTGATAACGTCTGATAAGAAAAGCAGT
Source organism: Maylandia zebra (assembly GCF_041146795.1). Classification (NCBI taxonomy): domain Eukaryota; kingdom Metazoa; phylum Chordata; class Actinopteri; order Cichliformes; family Cichlidae; genus Maylandia; species Maylandia zebra. The sequence continues at coordinate 4,733,068 of NC_135176.1, read as the reverse complement.
CAAAATTCTCGCCTTCAAAGCGACAAATCCTCAAGAAGGTTTTGGGGGATTAAAAACTCCACTTAAGTGCTTCCTGCCGATGGGATATAGAGTACCATATGACAGTCTTGCTCTCGATGAAATTACATTCAAAGAGATAGGAAGCTCAGGATAGGAGGAAAATGTGCTAAAGCTTTGAAGTTGCTTTTAGTTAGAATCAAATAGAAGCTGGAAAGCATGCACTGAAAGCACGACACAAGATAAGGATACACCTAAAATTACATTTAAAACACTGTTATTTGTTATCTTGCATCAAACATTACCACTTTCTTCACATTTCAGTTGACTAAAATGTTTTTACAGTTTTCGTTTTTTGATGACTTTGAACTGGGGCTGAAAGTGGTTGTAATTTAATTCAAGAATTCATGATAGTTTAATTTATACAAACTATTCCCCAAAAAAGCACCTTGTGATGGAAAATATAAGCCTGAACTTGCACTGATCAAATTTAGAATCAGCGCTGTCGTTTTCTTTGAAAACCCAAATGGAATTCTACGCTGCAGCACTACCAGAGAAAACTTTTGATGTGAAGGATTTCTAAAAATGAATCAAATAAAGTAATATTGTTAAAAGGTTGCTCTTCTGTCAAATGCTAACAGAAAACAGTTGTCATTTGGTTAAGTGCTCTCTGACCTCCCTCAAGGCCTCTGAGCTGTAGACTGTTCATCTAATAGCTTTAAGGTAGTAGCATCGTGGCTGAGCTGAGCCTGTCTGATCGGGGATATCTGGAAGAGAGGAAGGGGGGTGTCTGTTGTGAGAACTCAGCAGGGCACAGCCTTTAAGAGCTGACTCATAAATTTTACAGTAAAAGCTGGTTGGAATAAGTCATGTGGAAATGTAAAGCAAAGGCTTTTAAGGAGGACGAGACCATCATGTGCGACTGAGCTAAATATTATCAAGAGAACGTCCAAGTTGCAACCACTGAAGACCAACTCTTGACAGATAATATGCCTGCTATCCACAGCAAAGCAAGCTTGGAGAAATGAACTCTCTCCCACTGTAGGAATATGTGGCATGTCACACAGAAAACTACAGCTCCACTGAAAGGATGACAGCAAACTGTCACTGCACCTGAGAAATCTTCAACAAGTATTATGGGAAAATGTCATTTTCTCAGCGTATACAATACCCACATTGATTCTGACATAGATATGATGTTACAGAAAGGCAAAATCAACATAACAGAAAATGACTATACTGCTATGCATACAAGGATATTTGAATTTCTAAGGCAAGTAGCACTGCTCAGCTACTGAGCTCAAAGTGAGCGTAGACGTACGGTATGTAACGGATAAGGGCAAGGCTGGAAAAGATGAACTCCAATCAGGTTAAATGGACAGTTTGGAGTCTCGACAGTCTGACTGCTTGTCTTGAGAAGACTTTCTAATAGGAACGTCTGGGCCCTCTAAGGACCTATTAGCTCCCGTCCATCGTGTAATACAGCAGGATGGCAGCAACTCTCAATGATACATGTGAGATAATAAAGCCACAGGGATGCTCTAGGAGTCTATCCTGTGAGAACTGCAGTCTGGTTAACAAAGAGTGAAGAAAAGATGCAATACTGTCTAAATTATCAAATCAAAAACAGATACTGTGTGAGAGTTCCTGTTTAGATCCTGTTGCGAAAATTGTTTTTATTTCCTAATTAAAAAACTGGACAAAGAAATACAAGAAATGCAATATGAAACTTTCTGCAGCTTTGCAGTCACCACATCCCATCTACAGGAGAAACTTCAAGACATTCTCATCACGGCTAAAGAACAGGACTATTGGCAATAATGAATTATGTAACGCTGTACAATGTAAGGATAAAGGCTGTGCAGTGTTGTTTTGTTACACTGCTGAATGAAGGGTAAATTTAGACAAAGGGTAAATTCTTGGGAGTAACCAAGGAAAAGTCAACAAATTAACATGTGGATATAATCTAAGTGCAAAATCTCAGGCTCCTTAATGTCATCCTCTCCAAAAACAGGTATGGGCAACAGTTCATCAGTAGTAACATTTCTGGCAGACTGAGAATTGCAGATTGAGCCCAACCAATACATTAGTGGGGGCAATATATAAGATATCAGCTATTTGCTGATATACTAGCCTCAGCACATAAAGAATAGACAAGAGAAACACCTTATAAGCACGTTAGAAGGGTTGATAATGCAGTCTGTTCCCCAGAGGGCAAAGTAACTAAGTACAGTAAGTTATTAATTCACTTGTTGTGACTTGTAAATAACTACACTTGACAAATGATTTGAGTGTCTGAAAGATTCAGATCAAGTTTTTAACTCACCAAACGTTCGGGTCAGTGTTGATCCTACATCTGTATCAGCTGACACTAATCTAGACCAACCAGACTTTCTAATATTTCCAATTATTGTCATCTTTACTTCACTTTCTGCAAATATCTCTCAAGACTATGTCTGAAAAATATCTTTAATTGAACTGTTTCTGATGCATGAACTGTAATCTCTCATCTATGAGGGGAACCCCCCACCAACACCCCACCCTCACTGCATCTACAAACTCATTAGCCTATAGTGATAATGCTGGCAGGGCTGTGATCAATCGCGGCTTCTGGTAAACCTAGTGGAGTTTTTCTTTTTCAGGTTTAATCAACTACAAATGTGCTACAGGTGTGCTGTCTATCTGCATTGTTACTACATCACAGTAATTCAAAGAGCAGATAGTTGGACATCTTTACCATAAAAATTAAAAGTAAAATAAATGGAAATAAATAAATCAGATCTAATTTTTTTTACATGTCAGTATGTTAACATATATGCGATTATGTATTTTGAAATTTTAGGAAACCTGTTGCATTTGAATTTGCCTGCCACTTAAAAATGTTACTCCCTTTACGTTCGCTTCTCTTCTGTAGCACTAGCTATACTGAAGCACCACAACCAGAACATCTCTGGATTGTTGATGAGTGGGTACAGTAAATGATATGCAAGTAAATGTACAGTAAATGATTTCTTAAACCTCCTACGTCTATAGGATTCTCTTTTATGTGTTATTGTTCCTTAAAAATTGGATTTGAATTGGACTGGAAGGTGGACAATGATGTAGAATATTAACTCTCCTCAAATGTGCTAAACACAAAGTAGCAAGTCTGTTTTGAAAATGTGAGCAGAAAATAAGGATAACTTTCTCAAAGTGTAGTAAGTAAAAATCAAATGAATTCAGTCGCCTCGAGGCGCTTAAATAAATCCTCAAGTGCAGGTACCAAAAAATAAAACACTTAAGTGCAGTATTTGTACTTCAGTAATTCCCACCCCTGCTTATATACTTACAGACAGTTAAGTCTGTAAGTATTTATGTCCTTCCATAACAGCCTTTCTTCAGCTGTAAAGTGGGATGATACAGTAACTTGATTCTTACTTGGTGTAACTACAAAGGTGCTTATTCCAGGAAATAATTCGTCCTATTCAGCATGAAATTTCACTTCTTACCTGATGAATCTGAAGCACCAGACTCAAAATCCAAGAGCTCAGCCCAGAAAGCACTCTGTATTTAGAATATTTGGTAAATGGTAAATGGCCTGTATTTGTATAGCGCTTTACTAGTCCCTAAGGACCCCAAAGCGCTTTACACATCCAGTCATCCACCCATTCACGCACACATTCACACACTGGTGATGGCAGCTACATTGTAGCCACAGCCACCCTGGGGCGCACTGACAGAGGCGAGGCTGCCGGACACTGGCGCCACCGGGCCCTCTGACTACCACCAGTAGGCAACGGGTTTATATATATATATACATATATATTTAAATATATATATCCTGAAATATCAGTAGAAATGCAGAAACTTTCAAACATCTTCAATGATTTTCACAAACAGGGGGAGTTAATTAAACCCGTGAGGGTGACGGAGAAATAGCGAGGACAGTGAGTTCACAAAACAAATGAAAAACTGGGAAGAAAACAGCCGAGGGGAGCACCAACCACCACTGCAATGTCCTTTCTGTAATGGAGCCAGAAAAAGTATCGAGCTAGAACTTTGTCTCATCTAGTACAAGAATAAATGTCTTGGTGTGTCCTGTGCTTTTAAAAGGAGTACAAAAGAAAAATCACAGATATCTACAGTTGATTCCGAGCCCCAGTCCTGCCTTATTGCACAACAAACACAAGAGACCTTTCATCATTTACTTCTTCTTAAATGATAAAAAAAATCAGAACACCCAGTAACCCGGGATCTGTCCAAATGGTACAAGACTGGGGCTGATGATTGATCTGCATTTGATCACCGCACCACTGGCGTCTTCCAAGACATAAAGTAGAAAGATATCTATTCTGTATCTTTCAAGAACACCTGGACAATTAATTGAAAATGAATCAAAGCTAATTCAGAACCTCTAATTGTGCTCTAAAGTGATTTTGATTGAAGGCACATCACCCATTGCTGACAGCATTTTCCAAACACAGATGGCACAGTGATGGTCAGACTCATGCAGCAAATCCAAGAAGGGTCCTCATTTTGTCTGATATTTGTACAAGGCTCAATCTTGAGGTCAACACAAATCTTGCGCTGCAGCCATAAGTACAAGCTGTCTCCAGCATGCAGCCCACCCCTGAGCAAACCACAGCGACTCACAGAAGGTTTCAGCGCATTAGTGGAGCGTGAATCCAGTCCACTAGTCAAATTATAGGACACACAGAAAACAAATATTATATTATGGAAAACCATGTAAGGAGCTCTGAAACGCTCTTTACTTAGTTTGTCAAAGAAAATTCTCACTAAGAAGAATCTTCGCAATTAATAATTGATTTATTTCTGGTTTGCAAGTTAAAAGAATCTAAACTATGAATAAAAACTAGAGCAACAAGCTGAAATCATGAAATTTAGAACATTTCTATGTGCAAAAGTATAATAAATAACACAATAAATAAATTAAAAAAGGATCAAAATATGTGATAACTGAACTTCTACCAATGGCCCGATCACCTCACTTGTATCTGTAAATTTCATATTATAAAGTGCTGTGAAAATGCAGCAAGGAAGTTAGGTATAAAAGTTCTATTGAAATACATAACAACACTGTGTATGTATCAGAAACGTTTGGTTGACGATGGCCTTGGAGGGAAAAGGACATAAAACGTGGACGGCACTCCAGCCCAGCGAGTCTTCCAAACCAGACAGGCTGAGAAATGCCTTTCATTTCAATGTGAAGGACTTGAAAATAAATCAGAATACTGCAATACATCAAACACTGCATTCCTTATCGCTCTGTGGTGATTTGTGGTAAAGAAGACAGATTAACCCAGGCTCTGCCTTAGCAAGTCAAATTAAGCCTAAGATGAGCTAACCCTCACACTGCGCTCAAGATAACCGACCTTCCCTCCAGAGTCTGCTCCTTCTGGTTAGAAAAAGTCTCTTTCTGTTGAAATAAAAGTACCTCTGACTGGCTAACAGGGGGAGCGTAATAATCTTTAAAGAGGGAACAGTGGAGTGAAGAAGATGCTGTAATTCCTTTTCCTCTCCTATTTTTCTTTGTAAAGATTTCTTGTTTTACAGTTCCTCCACCTTCTATTTACTGAAGCTGCAGGAAGTGATTTGGAAATGTGTATTCAAAGTTAAACTGGCAGCAGCGAACGAGGCAAGCTGCAGTTTTTTCCTCCAGCTTTGTACTCTTTAACCCTCTGGGGAACATAAAATGAAGTACTTGCATGACAATACAAAGTGGCTTTAACTGAGCCCGTGTTGATGCTAAGCATCTAAATGAGTGGGGTCAACTTTGGAAAAGGAACTTCTGTGTTTTTTATACTGTCTCTGCTGAGGTCGTGAACAGTTTGGTGGGAAAGGGGCCGAAGCTGCTTCGTCCTGCTCCTTTCTTTGAAAAGCAGGGATCATGGAAATGTGAGTGAGAATGGCCCTGTGAGTATAGCCTCTTCCTCTGGTGAAGAACCTGTATGAGCTGGATGTTCGTGCACGCTGACCAGGCAGAAGCTTGAGAGCAAAGTGCATTTTCTGCTCCAACAGGAAGAAAGCATTTTCCCACTAAAAATGTTCCTGGTGGTACAAGATGCCTGAGAGACTAGAAAGTTGATTAAGCTTTGATTTACTTCCACCTACAGAAACAAGACTGAAGGGCTGTGAAATGTCTTAAAAATTGACATTTCTACTGTTTACTTTGAAACATACAAGACCCCACCTGACATTTTGGTATGAATGATCATAATAATGTGGGGGATGTTTCAGCTAAACTATTCTTTCCAGCCCAGCATCCTTCAAGTTATCACAGACCTTGTCAGTTGGAGCTCCAGCAGCCCGATGGTAACAAGCATCGATTTTGTTTTCTGCTCACTCCACCAAAGCGGTTTCAAGCTTTGAAAGAAGAAGAGAACAGCAACTGTATTTGGTGACTGAACTCCCACACTTCATCCCATTTCACTGTAAGTGCTCTTTGTGATGAGCGCAGAGCGGGGGTAGGTGGGTGGGAAATATAAGCATGGAGATAGTTAGTGGATGGTTTGGCTCCAGAAAGGCTGTATGATGATGGCACGATTGTTCATTATCTCTAATTATCTGTCCATTAGTGATCGCTGACGAAGGTGCAGTCTCTCAGTCGTGTCAAAGAGGAAATCCTCGAGGGGACTCCAAGACAGGAACAAGGCTGGTTGTGGGTGGCCAAACACATCAGTGAGGAAATGCCACTGGTTTCCTGTCCCACAACAGTATATTTCAAGATTAGCCCCTATTGGATGTGTGTCCCCTTATACAAACAGACACAAATGTGCAGGCTGGCTGCTATCTCTCTGAAAACACACATCACACCACATCGTATTTTGAGGGAGGAAAGGGTCGAGACAACGACTTCCTGAAGAGGATCCACGACATCACTAACATGACAAAAATAAACTACGGTGCGTGGTTTTATTTTGTTTTACTGACTCTTAGCTTGCTAGTCAAACATGAAATAATCTACATGGAGAGTGCCTGTATTATTAAAAAACAGCTCATGAGACCATGATAGCAATTAGCTCAATCATATATGATACACATTTCCAAGACCCTTTATTTAAGTGGTAAGATGCAGCCTTGACATACTGTTGAGGACATTTCAAGTAACACTGGTCCTGATGTATCATTAAGTCATGAAGTGAAAAGCTGTAAAGAGCAAGAGCTGGATTAACATCCAGCTGCTGTCACTTCTATAAGTGCTACAAATTCAAAAGGTTTTTGAGGTGAAGGTAAGGTGCCTATTAAAGAAATCAGTCAATTAGTCATAGCTATCAATCACCCACCAGGGCAAACAAACAGCCATAGAGACACTCAAAGTCCTCCTATCCCCAACTCGATGTGTGTATCGACACCGTCGTCAGAAAAAAAAGTTGTCCCTGTCAGTTTTTTACCTTGCCATTAAATCATCAACAGTAGCTGTCAGTTTCTGGCTACTACGGCATCACCTTGACACATCCGTGTAGAAAATAATCCATTATCAGGTGGCTTTTTCTCATGCAGAGCTTTTGAGTGCCAGACTCACAAATATATCCACAGCACTGAGTTACTGCTCTGACAGCTGTGGCAGTACCCACGGGCTTTTTCTTTGACTCTCCAGCAGTCAGAGTTATGTCACTGCTTCAAACATCGGCAGATAACATAAACAGGATAAACATGAAATCTGACTGGCTGCTTCACCAGTCAGATTTCATGATGACCTCACCCTTTATTAGACAGATAGTCAGACACTGAAGCGATAAAAGGATGAGGAGTGTAAGTGTTTGTAAGAACAATGCAAACACTGCTTACCCATATGGAAAAGAAATAGTAAAAACTTATAAAAGACTTGCATAAGATGTGGCCTACTTCATATAGTGAATCATATAAGGCTTACAGTGGGGCAAAAAAGTATTTAGTCAGCCACCGATTGTGCAAGTTCCCCCACTTAAAATGATGACAGAGGTCAGTAATTTGCACCAGAGGTACACTTCAACTGTGAGAGACAGAATGTGAAAGAAAAATCCATGAATCCACATGGTAGGATTTGTAAAGAATTTATTCGTAAATTAGGGTGGAAAATAAGTATTTGGTCACCTCAAACAAGGAAAATCTCTGGCTCTCACAAACCTGTAACGTCTTCTGTAAGAAGCTTTTCTGTCCCCCACTCGTTACCTGTATGAATGGCACCTGTTTGAACTCATCATCTGTATAAAAGACACCTGTCCACAGCCTCAAACAGTCAGACTCCAAACTCCGCCATGGCCAAGACCAAAGAGCTTTCGAAGGACACCAGGAAAAGTATTGTAGACCTGCACCAGACTGGGAAGAGTGAATCTACAATAGGCAAGCAGCTTGGTGTGAAAAAATCAACTGTGGGAGCAATCATCAGAAAATGGAAGACATACAAGACCACTGATAATCTCCCTCGATCTGGGGCTCCACACAAGATCTCATCCCGTGGGGTCAAAATGATCATGAGAACGGTGAGCAAAGATCCCAGAACCACACGGGGGGACCTGGTGAATGACCTGCAGAGAGCTGGGACCAAAGTAACAAAGGTCACCATCAGTAACACACTACAACGGCAGGGAATCAAATCCCGCAGTGCCAGACGTGTTCCGCTGCTGAAGCCAGTGCATGTCCAGGCCCGTCTGAAGTTTGCCAGAGAGCACATGGATGATACAGCAGAGGATTGGGAGAATGTCATGTGGTCAGATGAAACCAAAGTAGAACTTTTTGGTATAAACTCAACTCGTCGTGTTTGGAGGAAGAAGAATACTGAGTTGCATCCCAAGAACACCATACCTACTGTGAAGCATGGGGGTGGAAACATCATGCTATGGGGCTGTTTTTCTGCCAAGGGGACAGGACGACTGATCCGTGTTAAGGACAGAATGAATGGGGCCATGTATCGTGAGATTTTGAGCCAAAACCTCCTTCCATCAGTGAGAACTTTGAAGATGAAACGAGGCTGGGTCTTCCAACATGACAATGATCCAAAACACACCGCCCGGGCAACAAAGGAGTGGCTCCGTAAGAAGCATTTGAAAGTCCTGGAGTGGCCTAGCCAGTCTCCAGACCTCAACCCCATAGAAAATCTGTGGCGGGAGTTGAAAGTCCGTGTTGCTCGGCGACAGCCCCAAAACATCACTGCTCTCGAGAAGATCTGCATGGAGGAATGGGCCAAAATACCAGCTACTGTGTGTGCAAACCTGGTAAAGACCTATAGTAAACGTTTGACCTCTGTTATTGCCAACAAAGGTTATGTTACAAAGTATTGAGTTGTATTTTTGTTATTGACCAAATACTTATTTTCCACCCTGATTTACGAATAAATTCTTTACAAATCCTACCATGTGGATTCATGGATTTTTTTTTCACATTCTGTCTCTCACAGTTGAAGTGTACCTCTGGTGCAAATTACTGACCTCTGTCATCGTTTTAAGTGGGGGAACTTGCACAATCGATGGCTGACTAAATACTTTTTTGCCCCACTGTATATGATTTACTCATGAAAGTGGCCACTTTCATATATTGTTTTAGTAAGTATCCAAAACATACAAGTTTCATTTATATAATTTTTCTAGGGATCTTATATCTGTTTTCACTCTTGTATGCTTTTCATACAAGTTTCACACAAGACAGATACAAACTTTATAAGATTTATATATATCTTTTCCATATGGGTAATCATCCAGGTAAGCAAATCCCATTAAGTTGAATGTGTTCATATGGAAGAAATGTTTTGTCACTCATCCAAGTAACTGAAGGTCAGCACCACTGACTAGCAATGGGCTGTGCGCTCAGATTTGTGTCTCACTGCCAGCCTGAATGCAATTCGCACAAACAGTTATTATATTTAAGGGAGAATTATTTTTTCACAGAGGGCAGGTAGGTTTGGATAACATATTTCCCTTTTTAAGTGAAATGATTATTCAAAAACTGTACTTGAGATATCTTTGTCTGAAATCTAATGTTAGGGGTAATCCATCTGTCTGCAGCCCAAGGCTGGAAGCTTAGGTATACTGTGTTGGGCCCTAAAGGCAGTTGCACTTGAGACCTTCAAGGAGTAGGGAGTGCTACGGTAACTTGGCCTGCCAGCACCCGCTGCTAAATAGAGATGAGTTTAAGTCCTTTCCCTTGATGCCTGATGAAGAAGGAGCTCAGTGTTTGTTGATTTTGGCTCGCTGTGGTAGGAACATGCAGCATAGATAATAAGCAGTGCCATTAAGAGAGGGAGCGCAAGCCTTAGTTTGCAGATGAACGAGCAAAAACACCCCACTGACATGTTTACAAAGTGCTTTTATTTATTTACTACAGCCCAGTACACAAATAACTTGTTATTAATGCATCATGAGGTGCAGTCAATCTGATGTGTAATGGATATTTGTGACTGTGAAATTCTATTATCATGGGTACGCATAATAAGCGGCTGTTCAACGACTAGCATACGCAAATTCACCTCATGTTTTTTTTAGCATTACTTATTATTCATTTCTAGAACTGGTTGACCAGCAGCTTGAAAAAAAAGCAAAACTACTCAAATAAGATTCAGAAAGTGGATGGATGATTAACGCTGCTGATTCTGAGGTAACAGGAGGAGGAGTTTTAGTTCCTTGCCCCGATTTCGAGTGTTATTTTTTAACCGGCGCAAGTTATGATCTTCTTGTAGCTTGAATGCTACACTGTGCCTCATTTCAGTGCATCATGCTTGAATGTATTGACAGCCTAATTGATCTGTGCAGAACAGATGGGCAGGCAGGTGGGGGGAGGAGGAAGGTACGCTCACTGTGCGAGTGCATGTTTGTTCTCGGAAATGACTACAAAGCTTTTTGTGTCTTTTTTCTTTCTGCAGAAAAAGGAATGTTGTCAATATTCCAAAAGCAAAAACAAAATGAGCTACTGCATATTGGAACGCTGTTAGGAGCCATTCCAGTCGGCAGTGATGACTGTAACATAAAAATAACAAAGTAAATCTAGGTTTACAATGTGGAGTGCAGCTGGTAAAAGTCTCGCGCTGGGCTTCCATCTGAATAGCCACCTAAATGGAACGGTGCTATCTCATTTTTGAAACACTGTACTGGTTACTGACTGCCAACAGAATTCACAAGAACTGTTTTGTATCAGTGTCCATTAGTACGTCCATGGGTTTGTGCAAAAAGCATTTTTCAAACAGCACATTCATCTCTGTGGGACACATCTTAGAAATTCGGAAAAATAAAAATACACATCTTTTTACTTTAGTCATTCACGTGGTTTTGGTTTTAGAGTGAACTGGTCTTTTTGCCACCAGGATCTAGTGGTTGTGCCCCAACTTTAAAGAGGACTACTCAGACATCTCAATACAATCTCGGCAGCAGTTATAACTCCTGTCAAACTGTCCTTGATCAATCCATTAAACCCCTCCAAACCTCCTCCACTGTAACTCACTGAGGCTGACAGCATGTCTGAAAAACCTTGTGCGCAAAATGCACAACTGCCAGAAACAGAAGAAAGGGTTTTAAACAATGGCCATCTCGGTAATTGTGCTATTTCAGCCACATTACACCCCACGGTACTTCCCTCCCTAAAGGAAATTGAGCTGTGTGCTCAGACTGTAATTACAGAGTGGTTATCTAGGTTTGGTGTCGGCTATTTCATCTGGCAACTAGTCTGGTGAGGACATCCACATTGCAACAAAGCAGCTGTTTTCAGCTCCTGCCTTGAAGTCACATCAATAAAGTACATTGTAAACACATGAGTCACTGACAGTCATTGGAGAAGAGTTTCCTGAGGTCATCGAGGTGACTGATAGTGACAGCGGTGATTGGCAGATTCCAGTGTCATATTACTGGAAAAACAGTCTGAGACCAGACTCTGTGACTCTGGCTCCGCATGAACGGCCCCTTCACACGAAGACGAGGGATGGAGAATCATTCCTAAACTCTTCTTGGGGGGGGGGGGGGGGAGTCTGCTGCTAAAAACAGTACAGTTCTCTCTTTTTTTTAACTCACCATGTGTTTGCTAAAGTGAAAATAAGCAGCTTTAATCCAGCCTTTATAGTCCCAGAGGAGCATCTGGAGTCAGTGAAGGAGCACTTTCACAGATGCTGAGTTCATAGGCAATGTTTACAGGCTTGTAAAAGGGAGCCTCAGCAGTGGGGCTGGGCCCAAAGACACCACACTGACACAAACGATATCATCCCACTTGTGTCAAAAAACATTGCTTTAGTACGTCACACATGGAGGTTCATCTGTGCTGAACACAGACATGAATGCATGTTGACAAAGAGCCTGTAGCCAACTGGCAGCAATTTCAGTTATACACGTGTGATTGATGGAGGATCTGAGGATCCAGCAGTCTCATTTAAACATATCTCTATCATCCCAGAGGTGTCTGATGTCTACAAGAAAGAGCCATACTATGACTCGTAGTGTGCGTATGTGGCAGATTTCGCTTCTGAAAGCTGAAATCAAAAGCACCATATGCATACGTCTGAAGACAGAGTCATGAAACAACAAAAGCCAATATTGTGCATCATACATTTATATCCAGGGATTCGGTGACACTTAAACCTACACTGTTTGGTACTCTCCACCACACAGACTGGGACATAGAGGAGCTGCTTAACATTTTACACGCAGCAGCAGCTGGTAAAGGCTTTTTCCACCAAACCTTGTACAGTAGCAAGAAAGCATGCATTTTTTAGCAATGCTGTCCACAGAGGGATTCAAACTTTCAACCCTGCCACACTCACTTACAGTAGTGGAGAAGAAACTGAAGGGTTTTTGTTTCACAATTGCATTGTGTCCATAATTCATCTAATGGGCCCAATGCTAGAGATAAATGAGCCAGCAAAGTCAGATTTCTGTGGGGAGCAGATGCTGGTGATAATCCAGTATCCCCTGGGCAGGTCACACAGTAAAGCTGCATATGGGCTACTCTGCTGTCTGTTGTTCCTAAGTGGCCTTTTAAGTGACATCATCTAGGAGGATTACTCACTTATGCACAAATGCTGACATAAAGGGGGCTTCCTACAAGATCAGCTGACTGATGTGAAATAGTAACTTTGTAAACTTTATAACGGACATTGTACAAGTGTTTTGTTTGTTTGATAACCATAACCACAAAATAAGCAATTTAAAACTTACCATATGCCAAACTTCCGAGTGCAAATACAACCAGTAAGGGAACCAGAGCCGGACTGTACTCCATTATACAAATGTGCACATAGGTAGATAAGGTTGGTGGCAGTCTTTAGGCTGTCAAACAGCAGCAGCAGCAGCACTTATAATTTCCACACAGACCCACAAATGAGCGCCAGCCTATGGTATGAAATGTCAGCAACTAGCAGCGGACTCCGCAGGCAGCATCTCAGCCGCTCTACAAATAAACCACAAGTTCAAACTTTAATCCCTCAACGCTTCTGCAAAATCTGCGTTTAGTGTCGTACAAAGCAAGCTGCAGGTGATGATCGGAGGGGCGGCTGAGAGTAAGGTGAAGGCGGCGCCCGGTCAATGAGTCCCGTTTTTTCCTCTTTTTGTTTGTTTTTAACAGAGGAGAAACATTCATCAGGGCTTAGTCCTGTAGAAAAACAGCCCCAAAGTAGCCGGAGTCATCGTACCAGGACGAAACGTCCACTTTGTTAAAAGCTCAGCTCCATGTGTGTCACTGCTCCGTCCCTCTCTGTCGCTCCGCCACCAGCACTGAGCCTCAGCAGCAAACAGTGCGCTCCCGGAGCCAAAGCGCACCACGGTAACAGTGGCCACAATGGCATTACCGGCTTCCGCTTGTGCTTTCAAAATAAAATTCTAATGAAGCAACCTGATGCAATGCCTACGGCTATATTATAAATTGATAAGTTAGAGAAGCATATCTTTAAGAGGGTAATCACTGGAAAATGAATATTAAAAAACAGCTGTGTTAATGCCAGTGGAGCCGGCAGGTCCTGACTGACCTAACAAAATGTGAACGATTGGTTACAGAAATCATTCAACCTGTCAGGGTTGAATGGCACCTCATCTAATAGTTTCGACTCCGGAATATCTATCTATCTATCTATCTATCTATCTATCTATCTATCTATCTATCTATCTACACAGAGAGAGAGGGAGAATCTACACTATTAACAAAAGCACATCTCAGTTAAGCTGTGACAAAACCACCAGCCTGCTGTAACAGTATGCTGAAGGCAGACTCAGCATGCCTCCGGTTCATCCTTGTTTAATTCCGACTAACTTTACCACTCCAGTACCATTCTCTTAAAGGGCCAGTGCGCTCAATTTCAATGCGTATGTTGCGGGAGCCTCCGAGGGACCATTACAGTGAAACCTTGTCAGGCTATGTATGTAATGTTCGTATACCTTCTAACCAACAAAACACGATAGGACCATGACCAGTTAGTCATTTCTGTTAAATTCAGATTTAAATAAACTTCAGGGTCTTAGAGACACAACAGAGGCAACTACAGTTGAAGCAAAACGTTTGTGAACCTTCTCGTAACTCCCATAACATCTGCCTGGATTAATAATAAAATGGCAAAAGTTACTAATGGAAATATTTACTTGTTTTTTTTTTTTTTCAGCCATTACTGTGGGTGATTACTCAGTGTGCTTGATCTGGACATGAAAAGTAGATACGGTTAGTGTTTCGTCAGATTGTATTTTGGCTATAATTGTAACTTAGATGAAGATTAGAGACGAGTAACCAATACAGAATCCCACAAGTAATCCAAACAGTTTTGTACTTTGTCTCTGTTACTCCGTTTCTGTGTCCTCCATGCGCTGGTAAGATGTTTCCCACTTAAGCTGTGAATTTTCCTCAGCATTGAGAAGAAGTCACCATGCTGTTCAAAAAAGTCCAGATGTATAATATGCAATCAAAGACAGCTTGGACACTTTATCTTACATCTATATAGTTATATATATGAATATTTTGCATCCTTGAACACGCTATGAAGAGCATGAATGCTAATGTAGTGCTGCAAAGATTCATGATCTTTGCATTCATTCAGAAACCACCTTTTTTTTTTCTTAAACTGAACTCATAATACTCAATGAGGCGCAAATGTCAGCTTTTATCTCATGGCTGTTATCTAAACACACAGGCATAAATAATTTTGGCAATAGTTTGAATCCAAATGCAAATTTCTCTTACATGTGTACGACCTTTGATTGTGCCGACTGTGATGCTATGTATACAAATAAGGCGATAGAAATGACTCAGGCACTAAAAGATGCAAACAAGCCCCCCACACTGCTGCAAAATGTCACTATTTATCTGAGCACAGGCTCTGCCTGCAACTGATGGAAAGCGAAAAGCAATATTACATGTGCCAGGAGATACGGCAAACTGCAGCCAATGAAACTTGACTTAAGAGCCACAATTCTGCAATAAGGAATGATTGGCTAGAGTGCTGTTGAGCTGAATAAATATTAGGGGTCAGAAAGACCTGGTAAACACACAGCTCTTGACATTTATAGAAATGCATTGAATGGTGGTTTGCATCAAGCTGCGCATACTAAGTTGAGCTTTAACACATTCTGTCTCGCTGTGTTCTCAGCATTGCATGAAACAGAAATAATTCCACATCAGTAAGGTCACAGTGTCTGCTGCAGAGAGCTGAAAATAAATTCTCTCTTTTTGGGTTAACAGGAAAAATGAGAAGCAAGCGCCACTTAAACACCCCTGATATTTCTTTCATGTTTTATGCATGTACATGTTTAATTTAATTGCAGAAACTGATTAATTGAGCATTGCTCTGTGATTGAATAAAACATGATGAGGCCCTCCACTTAAACGCATTTCCGTTTGTCTGTGACTGATGCCGCTACTTTGGTGCTTTCATCAAACATTTGGCATAGCTGTCAGTGGAATCAAGCACTCCATGAATTCAGACTAATTATCCACATTAGGAACTGAATTACAATGACAGCCCATCAGTGTGGATTGGTGCTGTGCAACACATTTGCAGCTGAGCCATAGACCACAGAGTTTTGCCCTTTCCACGCACAAAGATTTGCGTGTGGAAAGGGCATAATTTTTGCTATTCATTTGAAAGCATTGTAAAGGCCACGTAGAGTCAACTTTTGTGAAATGCCAGCATTAAAACATTTCCTGGAATTCCTGGCAGCATAGGAAAAGACGGCCTCTATAATATATAGAGGCTAATTGATGGTTTGGTTGGCAGGAGACTTTTCATTGCCCTACCTCTAGACCAGCCAGTGTTTGAACAGAGTCTCTGGAATCTACAAACAATAAATGTCAATCCAAATAAAAAAGAGTGTTTCCACAGTTGTTTAGAACAGATCCACTGAAAGAGTTGAATTCAGCACATGGCAAGCACGCTTCAAGACAAACGTATCGTCATATTAAGTAATGCACTGGGCAGCTGAGCCTACATTTATAAATAAACTAATGACTTTAAGTGAAAGGAGCCTATGATGTATGAAGGATCTTTTTTTCCCCTCTTTTGGCCGAGGCTGCACTGTTTCTGCAGGCTGTTTAACTGTTCCACTCTGAATGGCTTTCAAATGCCTTTCAGAAGAGTGAGAAATATCAAGCATCCCCCAAACATCAATTTATGGAAACCAAATCAGGCTTTCAGACCAACGTACCACACACATATCATTTACATATAAGCTCCAAAATAATCAAAAGGAAAGAGACTTGTTATTTAAAAGTCTATTCGTTTATTTAAGATGAGACAGAGCTCATTTTGCATGCATGTGTGATGCAAACAACAAACTATCAGTGCTTTGTCATTTTAAGGAAAATTAATCTCTTGCACTTCTCACCATGAAGGGTTTTCTAAAGAGTGCTTTCAGTATATGAAGCTGTCCCAATGGCATTGAGTAGTTGTGGAGACAGATTAATTCTTAAAAAGTATACAATTTCTTTTGGCTTCATCCTTCTTCTTTAAGCAGCATTGTTGTAGGTCAAACCTGATGATTCATGAAGTGTCATGTAGAAATGTATTACTTCCTGTCCAAGGATGTCTATAGATGTGACTGACTCTGAGGACAGAACAATAAGTGACCTTGGAGATGTCCATTAAATGGAAAATGACATATTTTGTTCTTTCTTTGTGTCTTTTAAAATAGGGGGTCATTTTAAGGAGCCAGTACATGGCTAGTAGAGGACCATTGTAAGTACAATAGGTGGATTTATTGTTGTGTTTTTAAAGAATGCATTATATTCATCATATGCATTGTGTTCCAGTTTTCCACTTTTAGAGTTGAACAAATAAAGACACAGTAGACATTGAGACACTGATAGTCCACATGATATGATATTCCCAGGGTGTGGTTGTGTTTTTGAGATGAGCATTCTTATTATATTTGAGTTGTGCTGCCAATTACAGTTTTTGTTGTACAGTTTTATTGTTTAACTTTGAAGGATAGTTTTGCTTTGCTTTGTTTTTTTTAACCTAGTTTTACTTCCTGCTTTTTAAATTAGCTGCATGTGTACTTTTAGTTCTTTGTCACATTATTTCACAGCCTTCCTCCATCTCTCTGTCTTGGGTCGTCTCATCTAATTTCATGACCTTTTGATGTAAAGATGGAGCGCTACACATGGCAAACCTTGGTATTTTCTTTTCTCGAATTTGCCAACATAATTTTCTCCTGTTCGTTACTGGAAGGCAAAAAAGATTTTCCTTATTTTCGCGCTTAAAAGACCATATGAACTGATGTATTGTTCTTCCCACAGAGAAATGGCCAACATCCTTTACCAGAACCACTTCCTTCCTGGCTATAAATCACCATTAATGTATAAAAACAGTGATGGCAGTCCTGATATTGCTGGGAGTGTTCAAGGAGCAGTTTTGCATGCCGACAATTACAAGAGCTGATAAAGCTGAGGAAGAGGGAAAGTAAAAGTCTCTCAGATATATACGCCCACAGCTGTTGATGTCAGAGATTAGCCTTCTGTGAATTCATTGTGCAAATGCTTAAAATAATTGCTATTTAGCTGCCCCAAACTTGAGCTCTGATTTAAAGCTAAAAATGTTTTTTCAACAATGCAAGTTCATCTTTTAAAGTACCTTTAAAATCCCTGAAAGGCTAACCTTGAGAGAACACTTTTAAGTTGGAAATAGCCAAAACTTGAAGCAGAAAATAACAGACTATTAAGATGGAATCAGTGGCACACTGCCTACGAGGCACTCTGTACATTCTGAATCACATGCATATGCCCCTATATCTGATGATGCAGCAGAGCGGGGAGAATAAGTCATTAAGACTATTGCTTATAATCTCGGTAGGCAGACCCACTCGTGGTGAAATCACTGTTACCTTAAAATGCCATTAAATGCTTATCATCTGCATCTATAACGAGACATTTGAACCTTTTCAAGGTTTCTTCTCCATTTCTAGTAATGAGACCCCCATATGTCTGCACCTTTTTTTAAACTCATAGCGGGTAATAAGAGGACAACCCCCTCAAGAGGATCCAATGAACGAATTCTAGTATAGATTAATTGATTAGGAGGGTGGCGCTCTAAGATGACAATATATCTCTTTATTGATCCACCTTTCAATGGGAATGGCTGTTATCCAACTTCCCTCAGGGATGAAAAGAAAAAAGAGGAAAAAAATACGAGGGGGAGGTGGTAAAGCAGTCCAGCTATTAGGTGGGCAACTAATTTCCTGTTTCTCTTGCTGGCTTTTCTCAACTTGGATTCAGTCCCACAGTGTGAATAAAAGGAAATATGGGCAAGAGATCCAGTGGATTGCCATTTAGACTAGAGCTCTATTGTCTCTCTACTGTCTCTGCTCCTATAAGAATCCATTTCTTTATCTCCACTTCTTCTCAGAGACCTCTTTCTTTGCCATCACTCTATATTGAGAGCACCCCCCCCCCCCCCCCTCGCCCCAACCATTAATTTTAGGGCTGTGAAGCGAGACGCACCTTCTGCTTTCTCCAACGCTCTCTGCATATATACGAACTGATAGGGGTATATGACAGGGCTGGGCGTCCCGTCTGTTTGCCACCACACATTATGATGAGAGGGGCAGATTGTGGTGTCAAAGCAAACATTAAGCTCTTGTTTATCTGCTGGGGTTAACCATCCAGTGGGTTTCATATACTGACTGTATTCTGTAATGAGTGGGGATGAGGTTTGGCACTTGTACTATAAGCTGTGTGGATGTCTCTCTGAAGACAGTAGCTGAATGGGTCACCAACAGCAGAAACTGGTTATGATGAAGGACCAAAATGGGTAATAAAAGCGGTTATTTTGAATGACGGACAACAATTTTGCATTTTATGACTTGGCTGTCCTTTCAATTTGTGAGATGACGAGGACATGGAGGAATCCTGAATGCGTTTGTATTGGCACTAAGCCGTAAGAGCTTCAGCAAACCTTGAAATATATTACAGCATTGGTGTCACTCTACTCTCCTCTTTACTTAATCTCTTCCACTGGGTTTTGGAACAGCCGTGAGGATTGATGTTGCCTCTGATGCATCACTTTCCTCACTGGAAACATATTTCCTTGTTTTCTAAAATGTCTGGAATAAAATTCAGCCTATTGTTACTAAAAGATGTCTTATCTTTGACACATCATGATATTCATTTTGTTGCGCTCTCCTACACAAAAACAAGCTCGCTGCTCCTCACTTTGTCAAAGATGTCTGGTGTCTATATTTCTGGTTTGTTGTCTCTATTGGCTGTGTAGCAGAGACCTCCTATGCCCCCACCTGTGGTTTAGCTGAGAGAGCTTATTGGTATAATGGCAAGTAATGAATGGCATTACCTGACCTGACAAGACTGGACTTACTGTGATGTGGTCAGTTTTAGAGCCAAAGCTTGTAGTAACAAGTGTTGTTCATGACTTTAAACTGTTGCTGTTCTTTTATTAATACATTTAGTAATATATTTGCAAATAAACCGTGAAAAAGTCATTTATGTTTCTATACTGAACAATGCAATTTTCACATGACTGCAGTATAGGATTGTATGAAGTTATGCAGGATGCAACTGTGCCCGACCTCTGCAGTTTCTTGCAGAAGATGCGCACCTTGTTCAAAATAGTCTTTTTCTCAGGCACCAAGTGGTGTCAGGACAGAGGGTCAGAGCCCACAGACGGCTAGCGCACTGTGCTGCTCTGTAATTTAGCCTCCTCTGCTTCCCCACCCCACAGAGCTCCCATCCATTCCTTTCCTGTGAGATGAAATGACTCTTCCAATTCTCCCATTCTGCACTGGGGCTGCGAGGTGGCAGGGTAGCAGGGAGATGGGTTGGTGAAGTGGCAACTGCAATTATGGCCCTCCCCACAACACACATACCCTAGAGAGCCTGAACAAAATTGTCTCCCCTCCACATACAAGCTCTTCCGACTCCATTCCATCTCTCACCTGCCGTTAACAGGCAGCCCCGGCCAGCTGTTACGGTGTGTGACAGAAGCCATTCATGCCTAGCAGCTAGCTGCCTTATTTTCAGTAGGACTACATGAAGGAAAGAAAAGGCAGTGATTCAGTAACATGCATAGTATTTCCAACTAGCAAAGTAATAATTTCACTAATTTCAATTGGATATTATTAATTTAAAAGTCTAAAAAGGATTAAAAAAAAAAAAGCTTATGAAACCAATTTTGCTGTAAAGAGAGCTGCAGAATACATCTTTCTGAGGATGCAACCAGGAAGCCAAAAACAAAATCTGTGTGACTGAAATTAGAGACTGCAACCTGAAATAATTTGCCATTTCATACTCCTGTTTCATCATATCCACTTCCAGGGAGCAGTAATCACACACATAGACAGATCAGACAATGCTAGATTTTACACAGTGATTACGAACAGACTGCCAGTCTCCTGCATTGAATTTGACCCCCCATCTCACTGGACTCCTGTGGAGAGGTAAGCTAATATTCTGTTATTACTTTAGCTATGTTTCATGCAAAGTAACCCATTATATTTCCAGGACAGAGCTGTGTTGTCTGGCAAATTGGAAAGGGAAAGTAATTACACCATGAATACACACAGCTAGCTCATTTGTTAGAACCGAAAATTGATCTAATAAAGCAAAATAACACTCACAGCAGACATTCTCATTTTAATGGGAGATGGCAAACTATAGCACAATGCTGAGTGCATACAATATCACAGTGGTCCACTAAAAGTGTAGCCTTTTACTGTTTGCCAGTCCTAGCCTCCAGTGACAGATCAAATAAGACTTGTAAGTATACCTTCATTGTGTCAAAGGTCACTGTGAATGAAAATGAAAGAGCATGACAGCACATGTGCAATCAGGAGGGAAGATCAATGCTATTCAGACCACTTTGGTTTCAGACTGCAGTGCTCACAGTTGATTGTGGTCTTAATGCTTTCTTTGATTACATTTCTTCAGGTTTCTTCATCAAAAATAAAGCTCTGGATACATTTTGGTTGTTTTTGTAACTCCTGTAGTGGTTTGCTGAGATTACTGACCCATGAGTTTGAGATTCTTTACTTTTTTGTAAATACATCATCTGATATTTCATTTAGAAACATTCCCATGAAAATTTAGCATACACGTGTAATTAATGCAAAATAATCTAATACTCTGTCTATGAAGATACTGTACGTGAGCTTTACCTACGGTCAGAGATGAGCAGAACTGTTCAAACTGTTTTAGAAGAAGACTGGAACAACTCATTCCAGACCACAGAACTATTCTGTACAACCAAGCATTTCTGGATTTACTGAGAACAGTCCCACCAGAAAAAGGACACATGGGTCAGAGTATTTTCTTGAGTTTATATACACCTATAATGTCACCACTCATTCTACCACTAGTTACTTGCCCTATTTTCTCTATTTGCCTTCTATATTGGGTGGAGTTCCAGCTTCCAGTTGATCAGACAACAGTCCAGGCTGTTTGTCAGGATTCATGGATGGCTGGGAGGTCATCTCCTAGAAAAAGAGGTCACTAGTACACATCAGTAGGAATGAGTCAACCAGATAAAGAGCAATGTTCTGTAGAAATAGTGCACAGAAAACTGTGGAACCAAGCGCTTTCAGTTGTACGTAGGGATGGGTAATGGCACCAGATACCGGTAGTTACCGGTAATAACCAGACCGAAAAGCAGCGCACATTTCGGTGCTTTATTTTCTTGAAATGTCATACACTTTGAATTCTAGCCAATCATTTTACCTTTCCAAGGATAGTAGGCAGGCCCAGGTACGTACGTCCTTTTAGAGCAGAGCTACAGATTAAAAATGCCCAAGGTGAAGCGGTCAAAAGTCTGGCTGTACTTCACAGCAAAAGATGCAAACTCAGCAGCCTGCAACAAGTGCTTTAAGGTGATACTGTGCAAAGGAGGTAACACCTCAAATCTGATGAAACACCTGGCGACGTATAGCATTTTTTTAAAAGCCGAGAAATGCACCGTATTTGATAGCTTGCTGCAAGAGCTCACACCGAGCACATCTACTGCGGGTGTGGTGCCTGTTATCAGACCCGGAGTTAGCAACATCCCCCAAGAACCCGAAGAGGAGAGTCCTGGCCCCTAGCCCTGCCAGTGTAGCAGAAATGATGACGGATGATGATGGCAGCAGCAGCCGTTCTTCTCTGGGTGAGTCGCTTAATGTTGTTCGCATGTAATTTACATTGAGTAGGCTAACCACGTTATTACATTAATGCATGTAAGGTGAACTAATAAACACCATCGTAGTGACATGCGGCTGTCTTCTAGTTTGATAGAGTGATGCCATATATGCCCTATAGCTGCAGAAAAGGCTAACATTGTTATCTTTTTACAAAAAAAACCCAGCTAAACATGAGAGGTTTTAGGACAAAGTTTGTGTTTTCCATTGTTTAAGCACCAATTCCAACCAAAGGAGGTATGTTGTATCAACAGAAAAGGCTAACTTGGTTATCATTTTGCAGAAAAAAAGGGACTGCTAAAAATAAAAACATAAGAGGTTTTTGGACAAAGTTTGTGTTTTCCATTCTTTAAGCACCGGTTCGAGCACCGTTTAAGCACCGGCACCGTTTCAAAAGTACCGGTTTGGCACCGGTATCGGATAAAACCTAAACGATACCCATCCCTAGTTGTACATATGTTATGTAGCTGGGTGGTAAAACTTAATTTCATAATGTAGTTTCCCACTTGGGTTAAATAAGTATTCCCTCAGGATGTTGGGGTTGGAGTAAATGTATTATGTGTCAACTTCTTGCTGTTTTGTTGTTGTAAGGTTTAAACGTGCTGCCAGAAGTTACATATAGTTTGTTCTGTCTCCATTTGTTTTTCTCTTTATTTACATAGCTTTTTTCTCTCTCTCTATGAAACTTATAGCGGGAGTCTACATTGTGATGAAGAGAGATAATTTTATTACCGGAACTGAAATCAGATCTATGAAACCCTGAGCTCCAAATAACCAACAAATACATGAATTTAAGAGGCACTCATGCTGCAATAATCTCTTATTATTCTCATCTCCAGTTTGAATAAGCCTTTAAGGTCCCTTTAGAAGCTTTCTTCGTTTCCATACCGCTCTCCTTGTCTGATGAACAAATGTAAAAAGTCTGGGAAAAATGGCACCGACATTCCACCTCAAACCCCCAAATAGAATGTCAGGGTTAAGCGTTACTGTCTCAAGGGGGAAAACGTGAGATAACGAGTGAGAGCCTAGTCCAAACACTCGAAAGGGAAAACAGCTGGAAATGACTGGTTTACATTTTCATATCATGACAGCACTGTTAGTATGAATACTAACGGCGTTAGCATGTTGAAGAAGTTTGTTTTTGCATTAGCATTTATCATGTGGTGGAAAGTAGAATGTCAGTCATTTAATTTTTTTTATTCAAATACTATCCAAAAAATGGCATTATACAAATATTGCAATAATATACAAATGACATTTCCGTGAGTACCAGACGGACTGGATTATGAAAGCTCCAATAATGAAGACGTACCAGAGGTTTATGCTAACATATTTCCAATGAGCTCCCCAAGAGAACTTAATCTCATGAAGGAATTTATATACACATATAAACCAAAGCATTAAAACCATCGGACCAGTGTTGCTTGAATCCCCATCTTACTGTCAAAACAATTCTGACCCATCAGTGGTATCTGAAACCTGGATGCTAACAGCAGATCCCATAGGTCATCTACAGTCCTCAAATCCTTCCTGCAGATAACCAGTGAGATGGGGGTGAGTATGTTACACATTTTTTAATCACTTAATAAAGTTAGAGATACTACTTGAGCTACATAGGTTGTGCATATCTGAAGATCAGCAGATAAGGAAAAACAATTATCAAAGTACCTTTTTTCTTTACTTGCCTTACAGTCAGCTGACCTACACTTTAGAGGGCTGGAAAAATTGGCAGTAAGTGTAAATTCATTGGATAGAAGGAGACGAATGTGATGGTAAAATAAGCCCAGGCTAGTGATAGCTGCTGATAACACCACACTGACTTTTGTGCATCTGCAAAGACAGCATGCTAACGCAAAGTAGGGAAAAACCCAGAGTGATGTTAAAGCTGAATGTGTGCTCTCTCCAGGCAAACAGTCAGACTCTGATCTTTAATACAGCATTGTAGCTTCTACCTGTAACTTTTCAATCAGCGTGGCAGTTGAAGTGCTCTTTGAGCTCGTTTTCACATTTGCTGCAGGCTTTGGCTCAAAACTAAAACACTAAAGCTTCTGTCCTCATTAGGACCAGCATGGTGCGTAGTATTATAGCTTTATGTTGTTAAATGGTAATTATGGGACAGTACATGTTAGGTGTAATGCAGCAGTAATGTACTAAGCAGTGCAACAAATTACTTTCTAATGCAATGTACTACCTTTAAAAAACATAATGAGTAATGTGTGCTTCACTGTCAGTCACATTGTGTTGTCCCTCACTCCGCTCTGGTTGAGGCTTCCCCTTGTCCTCATGGGGGAGGCTGTTGCAATTAGAAGCGGCAGCGGTGTGTATTTGGACTCCATTGATGTTTAGATGGATGGTAGATATCAAGCTCACATTTACATGAACGTCAGAACCCAAGACTTCCAAGCAAGTCACTGGACCGTAATGAGATGATCAGTGTTATTGTCTTCACCTCTCTTTAATGTTCTGCTGAAAATTGGCAGCTTCCTCAGCACACATGTAATTTCCCAGTCCAATTTGGGAAGTCAAAAGATTTCACCTTTTTTAAACCATGAACTATTCTGACCTTCAGCTTCTGTGGCCAAATAGTGGAATAATAAAAAAGACTGAGAGGGATGAGGCAGCCCAAAGCACATGGATGCATTAAAAGTCTTTTGTTTGTTCAGGTTCAGAACCACTTCATCATTAGTCATCATTAGTATGCTGACGAGTGTGAGGACGGAAGCTGTGTCTCTATGTGAAGTTTTTTAATAGGTTTTTCACAGTATTTCATAAAAGGAAAAAAAGAAATATATGTAAGAGGGTAGACTAAGACATACGAATTAGAAGTTACTGCAAAAACATACATAAGTGCTGTGCTAGAAAACCTCCACTGATTCAGAACTTAACCTTAAATATAAAGTATTAATTAAGGTCATTACATTTAAAAAATGTAGCTGTGTCAATGGAAACACAGCGACATAAAGACGCACACAAAGGTGCAACTATTCAGCTGTCGCACACACACACCTACACACACGAATTCAGCCTTATCCCTTTCATCACTGCTTCACTTCAGCCTCTTTCTTCTCCATCAGCAATTCTTTTTTCCCATCATTGTCAGAGACGGCTTTATCCCTGTGAAAGCAAGGACATTGCTTGGCTGTAGGATAGGCAGCGCTGCACTAGAAGAAAGCCCTTCACAGATGATTTCGGCTTTCTCTTTCCCTGACGGGGGGAGAAATCACAATCCCTTGTTCGCTGAAAATTATTGCTGGATTACCTGTGTCCCCGTGCAGCAGAGCTATCACAGCTAAACCGACCCAACCTGGATTTATGAATTTCATGATTGACGCAGAAAGCGCAAGAAGAATTACACACAAAATCTTATTTTCATTATTTACGTTTATATATATACCACTGCCAGACCCCATTTCTCTCATCCTGCCTTTGTTTCCTGTCTCTTTGTCTCTAATGATGACAACAATGACCAGGACAGGACACACCAGGCTTACAGAGATCCAGGTTTCCTCTCCTAGCCTTACTTACTTGTTCTTGGCTTCAGTTTCTCCCCACCATGCCCTCTGACATACAATGTGCCTGTGGCTGATAGGGAGAAGAGACAGTACTGGAAGCAAGGGAAGGTGGTGGAGGGGGTTGGGGGCTCATTGTTTTCTTTCACTCTCCTGGATCTCTCTTTATTTATGATACCTCCTGCACGACCAGGGACATGCAGCGACCCCAGGAACTACATTCAGCCATAATGTGCTGGTGATTGTGTCTTGCAAAAGCAGACTATCCTCTTGTGTGTTGACTTTCTGGCTGATCACAAAACAATAGCCCCCCTGCCCATCACTCTGAGGGAGACAGTTGGTTTGAAGTTTCAGTGAATGAGGGCCACTGGGGGATGGTATCCAAGGCTGGACCATGAGGGGGAATAATGTTTCAGAGGGAATAGGGGGAGGTTTAATTTTAACAGTTAGTGTTGCCTTCATCTTCTGACAAAGTCCCTCTGGGAAAATGATTGCAAACTATTCAGCTTTGTTTAAAATGTATTTGGTTATTTAGGAAAAAAACGTTAAACATTTGTGAGCAACTGTCCTCATGCCCACCATGCACAGCAGCACTGAGTCAGCAGCTTATGTTAAAACTGTATGCCTGTGAAAGAGCCCATGCAGGTAATGAGCTATTGGCAGTTGTTAAACAGACTGTGTGTAATGGGTCGTTGGAGCAGTGAGTGCCCTGCTCACCTGTTAGCCTGAGCTTTGGACCAGCTGGACAGGCCAAAGAGCAAAGGTGGGCAGTCTGTGGGAAGGAGTTCACATTTGAAGTTGCTTAGAACGGCCTCTTCAATAAATGCAACAGCTGATATGAATCAACCTTACAGCTGTTCATGCAACTGTTGTTGGACATTATTTCGACTCCATTACCTTTTCCTCAGTTCTGTGACTATGCTGTCATGACAGTACGCACCTATCCAGCCTGTGTTCAAGAGGGCAGATAGGGTTCATCGCACTCGCTGTATACATTTACACCATATGCTTCATGAATATTTCATGCTAGATTAAAGTTTTTCAATTTCCTTTGATTTCCTTTTAAAAACAAACAAACAAAACAATAGTTGGTCACTAGTTTAGGTATGACCTTCCTGAGAGTACAAAAAGATTCAGGGCAAAAGTTGGATTTGCAAACAGACAGAAATGTCACATGTATATAAAAGATTAAGATAAAAGTATTAGTATTGGTTTCTGTACTTAAAAGTTTTCTAGCATTTTGAAGACACAGTGTTAGCTGGTAGTGTGTGGACCAGTTCTGTTTACATTATACATGCTTCCTTTAGCCAGTATCATTAAAAGATGTAGCATACATTTTCACTGTTATGCAGATGGAGTCATTTTTGAGCAGGATGTCCTTCAATGCACGCATTAAACAAATATGTAGGACTGTGTTCTTCTATCCATGCAATATCTCTAAAATTAGAAATATCCTGTCTCAGAGTGACGCTGAAAAACTAGTTCATGCATTTATTACTTCTAGACTGGACTAGTAGAATGACAGGCAGAGCCTTCAGCTTCCAGGCCCTTCTTCTGTGGAACCAGCTCTAAGCTTGGATTTGGACAGACAGACAGACACCCTCTACATTTAAGATTAGGCTTAAAACTTCCCCTCTTTGACAAAGTTTATAGTAAACGCTGGGTCAGGTGACCCTGAATCCACCCTTAGTTATGCTGCAATAGACTTAAGGTGTCGGGGGATTCCCATAATGCATTGAGCATTTCTCCTTCTCTCACCCCTGTTCACTCACCATGTGTTTATACACCACCCTGCATTTAATTATGACTTATTACTAATCTCTGGCTCTCTTCCACAGCATGCCTTTTGTCTTGTCTCCCTCCCTTCATCCCCAACTAGTTGTGGCAGATGGCCACCCCTCCCTGAAACTGGTTCTGCTGGAGATTTCTTCCTATGAAAAGGAAGTTTTTCCTTCCCATTGTTGCCAAAGTGCTTACTCAAAGGGGGTCATTTTCTGTATTATTGTAGGGTCTTCACCTTACAATATTAAGCACCTTGAGGTGACTGTTGCTGTGATTTGGTGCAATTTAAATACAACTGAATTGAATGTAACTGAATTATGAGTGACTTTAATTCTTTATACCAACTGGATGTTATATCCCCACTACCTTTTCATACAAGTGGCACTGATTCCAAATAGTAGAAGTAGCCTTGTAAAGCAAATGTAAAAAAATAGTTCACATGTTAATACCTGTCCTAGACTAACTCTAAAAGTTGTTCACCTATTAAGAGTTGCAGACAAACTTTGATTATCACACTCATGAAGGAAAAAAAAGCCCAATCTGAACTCAGAAATGGATTCCTTAACCAAACAGAGCAATGAGAAACATTACAGATCAGTGTCACTGTGAAACATTGTGTCACATCTCAAGACTGAACAGTTTCTTTCATTGCAGCAACTCATTCATTGATGTCAGAGCCACGACTCATTTGAAAAAAAGATTAGTCACCTGCTTCGACTGACACAGTGAGAGTATGAAAATAACCACTAGACAGTTTATCTCATTCTTTGGGTTCATATTATTTGTAACTTTTAACAGCTGCCCTGGGGCGCACTGACAGAGGCGAGGCTGCCAGACACTGTGCCACCGGGCCCTCTGACCACCACCAGTAGGCAACGGGTGAAGTTTCTTGCCCAAGGACACAACTACCAAGACTGTCTGAGCTGGGGCTCGAACCGGCAACCTTCCGATTACAAGACGAACTGCCAACTCTTGAGCCACGATTGCCCCAACAACATTTTCCAAGTCATATTTTTTTAATTTTTTCAAACTATTTAATATTTTTGTTTATGTCGATTATGCGCAGTAGAAGGGTCAATAGGAGAAACTTATAACTGGTTGTTAGCCTTGAGCTCCAGTCTGCATGCCCCAGGGCAAGATACTAACCCCAGGTTTCTCTCCGATGCATCCAACAGAGTATGAATGTGTGTGAATGTCAGAATCAAAGCACCTATGTAGAAAATAACGTATAGAAAATGTGCTTGCATGAATGGGTGAAGTCCAAAGTCCATGTACCAAAAGCCCTATGCTTTGGTAGATGTGCTCAGAACAGCAAACGTCTGATTGGAAGATATATTATCCTTACAGAGCAAATTGTTGTTTGTTGCTGGATAAATAAAATGTTGCTTACAGAAGAATTGGGAGAGATGCAGTACAATGCTATCTTATCTAAAGCATTGCATGTATTTAAATGTAAATATATTTAACAGATATTATTCAGTCTAACTGCAATGCAATGCAATCAAAGCAGACTGCGTAGCTCATGTCGGAGCTCACTGTGACAATGAAAAGTTCTTCCTGCTAGTGGCAGGCATCATTAGCTTCCTGTAGTGTCATCACTTTCAGTTTTTTTGTTTTCATTTGAACTGACCCGTGACATTGTGACGGTCAGCTCGTTAATTCGCATAAGCTTAAGCCAGAAAAAGCATCCCAGTTATGAAATTGGCCTATTATCTGGCAGTGTTTTCATTTTGGACGGGCAAAGCAGTGCCGGCCTGCCAGCAGCTCATTAGGAAATGACTGGCTGCATCTCCGGAGCTATTCTCCATTTTGATATCCAAAACAAGGCTGGGTGAGCAAACGCACCAGTCTGTTACATGTGGCATCTCATATTGCAAACAATGATTTCATTCCTCTGTTGAGTTACAAGTGATAAAGCTCCAGGAATACAATGGATGGGATTTAGTTTGGATTGAGGAATCCAACCTGGGGAGTGAGGGGTTTGCACACACCAAAGGGCCACAAGATAAATGCGAGAGGTCACAAAATGTTTATATATATAGTCAATCATTTAAAAACAAAGCAGAAAACATTCGTCTTTGTGTGTCTGAATAAGCAAAAGAAGAATCGAGGACAGTGGATGAGGGCGGCTTGCCAGCAGATGGATATAGTATGGATAGTATAGATAGTGGCTTTGCTTGGCTGTTAAGATGTTAAATGCTGTTTTCTTAACAATAATTCATAAATAAAAACACCCTCTAAGAATGCAATGCAAAAATCTGCAGTGTTTTAGAGCATGAGGTCTAAACCACAGAAGCTAGCTTTGATCTTTAGTGGGCCGGACGAGTGAAACTCCCCTTTCAGTCAAAGATGTTGTTACCAACGTTCATGAAGACATTCTCAGAAAACCTATTGGTGTTACGCCTTTTTTCTCTTCACAGAGTTGTGTGATGCTGTCCTTATATACAATTATATACAATTTCACTATTTCTGGAGTCTAAATACAAACATTTTTATTTTATTTTATCAAATATCACTTACAGAATAACAGAGCTGATCACAGGTTGTGGACACGGTGGAGAAAAACGTCAGAAGAACAGCATGTTCGAATCCACTTAACGGCTACCCTGAGGTACCCCTGAGCAAGGTACCGTCCCTACACACTGCTCCCCGGGCGCCTGCTTAGTGGGCTGCCCACTGCTTCACAGAGTGAATGGGTCAAATGCAGAGAAAAACAAGTAATTTCCCCATGGGGATCAATAAAGTATCCATTATTATTATTATTATTATTAAAATGTGATTACAGTTTTTTACAGACGCTAGGACACATTTCTCAATACTTAGGTCACGTTTGCAAAACTCCTCACACAGTGAGCACAACAGAAGTCTATGTGGGCTAAACTGAGGATCAGTTATCATTGTTTTGGCACAAAATGCATTCAATGACTACATCTCTCAAATTTCATGAATTATCTTCTCACTCAGACACAACAACTGCCAAAAATCTTTGTACGTACAGGACATTTTGCATGTGCTTACATACTGTTTTCAAAACTGTTAAACTTATGGCCAAAACAATAACACAATACAAAATTTGAAAAGACAGCAAAATCCAACAACAATATTTTATTGAAACATATTTTAAATCTAAAAATGCAGTTTAACCAGCCACAGCTTATTCTCATTGTAGATGAACATCTACACAGGTGTTACTCCTTCAATTGTTCAACTCCTTCAATTCTGGCAGCCAGAAGATTCTTTCCTAGGTGTATTGCCCTAGATGACATGAGATGTGATGTGGATGAGAATCTGTGGCCAAATGGAGAAGACCGAGTAGATTAGCATTACTATTGTATGTGTATCAGTGGATGGTGTGTATACAAATTCTTGTATTTTGGGATTACTTAGTGCAAAAAAATAAAAATACATAAACAAATATTAACAAATTCTGCATGATGTCTGATTCATTCCAGTAACATATATTGAAATTATAAACAGAGATGTGTCCTTGTTTTACACAAGAAAACACTGTGTAATGCTACATGTTGTTAGTGTTTTTTAGGTCATTGTTTTGTGGGTGACAAAGTGTGTTTGTCGGCTGTCAACCTTTGCTAGTGTTCTGGAAGAATGAGGTTATTTGAGACCTGAATGAAGTGTTTTGGTAGTTGTAGTGCATTTTGAATGTGAAATGAACTGCTTTGCCAAGCTGAAGGTCAGTTAGGAGGATTGTGTGAAGAGTTTTGCAAAAGTGACCTAAGTATTGAGACATGTGTCCTAGCGGCTGTAAAAAACTGTAAATGTAATGCTAGATGAGCGATGCTGAAAATGACTACTAATGTAAAACCTTCATAGCTTGATGCTGTAGGACGACTATAGTACATATACATCATTTTAAGCACAATATTTGTTTCTTTGGCTCCCACCAAAGTACCTAACTGAGTGAACTCAGCTCAACATATAGTCTCTAAATTGGTGTAAATTGGTGCTGAAAATACCTTCAGCACCAATTTACACCAGAGAGCAGAGTGAACCAGCACAAGAAAGCTGCAGCTTCCATGAATTAAGGTTTTTTACAATATAGATTATATGCTTTTCAAGCAGTGTTGTTCTAACAGGACAAACAAGACAAGCAGCACTTGCAAAAAAAAGGCCACAAGTTAAAACACACCAAAGTAAAGCCATCGTGCTTCTCTTTCATCTCAGACAGCGCTGTCATGAAGCATGTCGCCTGTTTACATCCATCCTTTAAATTACTGCTGTCTTGCAGTCGCTCTGAGATCAGTTATGATCTGGACTTTGTGTGGAAACACAGCTACAGGAGCATTAAGTAGTAAATGAGCTTTAGTGATTAAGCATCATAACGGATTACTTAATTAGTTGAAGGAATCGTTACTACTAACATTCATTATTTGAAGTACAGATCCATAACAGGATGCTTCACATCCTGATTTACCAAGGCCTGTGAAATTCTGTTTATTTGTTAGAACTATTTACATTTTCCAAAAACAAAATTCTTTTAACAATCAGTTTAATACTTGGATGGCCGTTATATTGCTATGTGTGCATCGGGTGCAGGAGTCCCCACTATACTCAATGCAAACACAACAGAACATCTATGCAGGTGATTGTCTTTAGGAAGGAGTCCAATGAGAGATTCATCCATTTGCAGCTTTTAAATGTCGGGGTGCACAACCTACACAAATAGTTCAATTCAAAAAATTTTTTTACAGTGCCAAATCACAACAACAGTCACCTCAAGGTGCTTTATATTGTAAGGTAGACCCTACAACAATACATACAGAGACGAACCCAACAATCATATGACCTCCTATGAGCAAGCGCTTTGGTGACAGTGGGAAGGAAAAACTCCCTTTTAACAGGAAGAAACCTCCAGCAGAACCAGGCTCAGGGAGGGGCGGGGCCATCTACTGCAACCGTTTGGGGTGAGAGAAGGAAGACAGGATAAAAGACATGTTGTGGAAGTTCTTGGTCCAGTTCTCAGATATTATTAATGAATTCAAATATCGAATATCAAATATCCGTTTTATCATCCATTGACGAGGTCATCTTGTCATTTAGTTACCTCACTAAGTGCAACAAAAATGATCAAAATGTGACCTCACTCCAACCTGCCTTTTCTTATATGTACATGCTATAGAGGTTAATTATTTACCAAGTTGAATCCTTAAAGAGACAGACAGAATGATAAAAATGATGAAATGATAGAAATTGCCTTCATTACACCACCTGTCAAAGGACTTGGCCATTTAGTGTCAGTATATTCATCTTATTATCCACACTAATATGACTTAAAATAGCGCAATAAATCTCTGACAGTTTCTGCAAAAGCTGCATTTACCAAAAAACAAAAAAACAAAAACATGATTCAGCGATGATTAATGTATGGTAGTCAATTAAATAATTAACTGACCACTTCTTACTCTGCAAGCATATGATTACTGAAAGTCATTTCCCTGAGAAAACAATTCATATGTTCTGACTTTCCATGCTGTATAACACTAATTTCCCCTGTGCCACAAGCCACGGTGAGAATGTGGAATGAGTCCATCGCTCTGATAAAAGGTCTAAATTAACTGAGATACTTGTATTTATTCATTCATTGCTATTGATTCAGGGCACGTATATGTAGCCAAGGTAAGGCCTTGCGCACGAGTCTCTCTTTAATAGAGATATCCACACATGGAATCATCAAGCAAGAGCGCGTAAATAACTTCCTGCAGTGTGCAGGTTCTGTGTAAAATGAGCTGCAAAGAAAGGAGGAAAGATGGCAGTCATCTAGTCCTTGTGAACTATTATTATCTAATCCACATGCAACACACACTGAAATAAATTCCATTAATTACAGCTTTGCTCATAGCCTGCAGAACAGACTGTGCTTAAACCAACAGGAGCACGCCTCTGACTGAGCCTCACTACTCTCAGCCCAATTAAATGAAGCTCGTAAATAACATAAACAATACTTCACACCCTTCAGGCACTGTAGTAATCAGCCTAAAGAAACCCGGGCATAGAGGTAACAGTACACACACACACACACACACACACACACACACACACCATGGTAACATATGCAGGTGTTTCAGGTGATGATGATAAAAGCACAAAAACATTCTCAATTATCCTTTCTATTATCATAATTGTGACTATCACTGTAATGCATGCTCAGCCAAAACTTGCTCATATTGGATAAGGTGATGTGAACCCATATCTGGAGTCAATCAAATGCAATTTATAAAAAAGCAGAAAAGCATGATATTCAAGAGTCTAGTTGTAAAATGTGATGCTAAATAACTAAATGTGTATTTCACCCTGCTCACTAATTGCACGGGCTAAATTTATTCTACTGCCGGAATAGTTAATGAGTCGTTTGGGACTGCAGATCTCTGGAGTCTGTGTACAGTGGCTACTTTTTTTCCCAGCTTTGTTCGACTTTCTCCCCAAATGCTATGCAAAGCTAATGCTTACCCACAGCCAAACCCAGACACAATGCATACTGAATCCTTGTACTTTCACAAAGTTCCCTGGATAAATTGGCTGAGGCTTATGCATACAGATTGCAGTTATTTTAATTGGCTGTTGTTTCCCAGTAAAATTATGAGGAATTTCTA
The DNA here is from genome assembly GCF_041146795.1 of Maylandia zebra. Lineage (NCBI taxonomy): Eukaryota > Metazoa > Chordata > Actinopteri > Cichliformes > Cichlidae > Maylandia > Maylandia zebra. The sequence continues at coordinate 4,698,628 of NC_135176.1, read as the reverse complement.
TGAACACAGACAAGAGTTGCACATAACTCACACACACACACACACACACACACACACACACACACACACACACACACACACACACACACACACACACACACACACACATAAGCATTCACTGAAAGCAGCAAAGGCAACGTGCCTGTGGCCACATGGCTGAGTGTAGCTGTCAAATTACGAGTCCCAGATGGCCCTCTGTGGCCCTGGGCCCTCTGCTCTCACATCAGTGGCACGTAAACACGTTCACATCATTCACTCCTGATGCATTAGATACAGCCTAGCTTTTATGATTTTCCTTAGCTGCTTAATTCCCCTCGCTGCTTGTTTTAAATCAGTGCATGAGTGCGATTAAATTTTAATATACTGCCTCTGCGGTGACCTTGAGGCTGATTCTGCCCTTGTCAGCTTTAAAAGGGGAAATTAGCAAAAATGTATTTCTAATTATTGATATAATGAGAGAGGCAGGCTTTGTTTTGGGACAGCGCAAACTGAAGCTACACAAGACTGAACCATATATGGACATACCTGAATAAAATGTGAAATTGATTTTCAGGATTCAGCTCCCAAGCTTCTGGACATAAATTCCTCTGAGCCAGGATAAGGTAGGAAGTTCAGTTCTGCTAGAACCAGTAGATGGATCATTAGGCTAAATGTCACCATGCTTTAGTTTCACAGCTGCATCATTATTGGGTAATTGTTCCTCTCTCAGGTGCTCTAATAAAGTTCAATAAGCAAAGGCTAAGATCAGAAAATGTTGAAGCCTCAGGACAAAATTTTACATACCCAGATTTAGGCATGCAACAAAAATACAGGTAGAATCAAAATAAATGTAGCCCATAGTGCTAAATATGGGATGTTGTAACAACTATCCATTTTCTAGGGCATGGTACATGTATATTCCCAAGCAATAAAAGGTTCATATTTCTGGATTATACCAGCCTTTCCTGACCCCATGCCTAGTAGATATAAGAAAGGCAAAGTCACAAGTTCACTAGCAGGGTCCACATCTGAATCCAAATCTGAATGGAAAAAAGTGTTCTTAATAATTTATTAACAACCTAGGTGTAGGTGTACTCGATGTATTTAATGTACTCAAATGAATGGGATACATACAAAAGTAGTAGTGCAGAAGGTACTGCCCCAGTGGCAAATAACTTTACTTCAAATATAACAATATTGAACTTAATTTTCTGAGAGGGTGTGGCAAAAATGCAAGATTTTAGTCATTAAATATGTGAGTGTGCATGCATATAATATCTGTTTGCCAAGAAAGAAGATGTGTAACCTTTAACACATCATTCTATGTGCATGTTTGCCCTCTGAGACACACACATGCTGTCATTCTGGGCTGTTGCCTTTTTTGCTCACATGGGAATAGTTTATTGATCAGAGAGGAATCTCCCTAATTAGGCCTGAACTGGCAAGGAAAGAGAAAGGGTAAAGCGAGGGGGAAGGGGAAACAGTGAGGAAAAGAGGAAGACAAGAAAAAACAAAGAAGAAGAGAATGCAAAGAGGCACTTTGACTTGTTGTTCTACAATGGATTGGGACATGAGACAGAGCAGAGGAGCAAACAACAAAGGGGACGTGCAGGGGATGGAAGCGACAGGAGGAGGGAGGAGGGAGAATGACAGCAGAGAACACAAGAGAAAAGAGGAAGAGCACGACGCAGAGGGCAAAGCAAGACAGAAATACGATGGGCTGCGAAGTGGGGCTCTGAATTTACTACACAGACTCTAACATGACCACATCCCAGAGTTCATTGCTCTAGTTTTAGGAACAGGGAGGAAACAAAGGCTCCACTCACCCTCTGAGCATTTCAGTACTCCCGGGATTTAATTAAAAGATGCATTTAGGTTTTTCATAACACCCCCAGCTCCTTTTTCTTTTACCCCTGCAACCAGTCATTTTACAAGAGTGAAATTAGCAGGTTTTTCGATGCGTGGTGCTAGCATGAACACAACGTAAGCTAACACCTCACCGTAAGTGCATGGGAGTCCTTTTCAGGCCTGAATGAAAAACAATGGTGACCCACAGAGAGCAGCACTGCTGCATCTCATCTTACTCCAACTGAATGTTCCACATAGTCATTTTAACTTTTAATTCAATCAGTTTTATGTATATAGCATCAGGTAAGTCAAAGACTCAACAATCAACATTTTGTAAAGACAAATCTTTTCCACTCTAAATGCTTTCACTTCACTCTGAATCTATTTTTTTTAAGAGTTCACAGTTAGATTAACTACAAATTGTCTTGTAGTGTTACACAGCAATGTAAACACAGAGTGTAGGGCTTCTTTATTTATGCTTGTGTTTGTTGATTTGCATTGCCAGATCCATGTTTATATTCTTAATTTATTCTTATAGGTTAGCTTTACATCATTTACATCTGAAAAACACTCTTTATTTGTCTTAAACTGGCACTCAGTTCATCCTCTCTCTGAATCCAGCGAGGAAACTTTCTTTCAGCAGTAGGTGTGCAGGGCTGCTGTGCTCATGGAGACAACTGTATACCAAATCGTTAAAGCATCCTGAGGGTTTACTTATTCATACTCTCATTATGTTGAACATTTTGTTATGTTTCATATGCATCTCCACCACTAGAATGAATATCAAAAGCATAATATGTCAAGCAGTGCATCTGTCTTTGGGACTTCCTTCCTTAAAAACCTTGTGGGCTCAAACTGAAACACCCAACAAAAATGGTTTCTATTCAAGATGTCTGTGTGTCCATGCCAACACACGTGAAATCCTGCCTAAGAAATTCTGTCTTGATCACATCAGGAAACTCAGTTCTGGCTGTCCTATTACAGTTTTTTCTGAATGCTTAAACCCTAACTGTGATTCCTGTAGCACAATCTCTAAAACTATTCAGACTTATAGCAAAACCACTCACTGAGTTTGCAAAACTAAAAGCACAAAAACTGCTTTGCACTCAGTTTGCAATTTTGTAACACACACTTTGCAAAACTGTAGGCACAATTCACTGCACAACACTCAATTACCAAATTTCCAACACACTCCTAGCAAAAGTATACACATGTATGGCTATCATTAACACTAATTTGCCAACTGTCTGGCACACTTTCACATGTGAAAACTTTTTTAGATAATTAGTTCACTTTGCAATCAGCCTAAGCACTATAATACAGGTAAGCTGTGTGTGCGGAGTACAATGGAGGGAGCAGGAAGAGTGAGAAGTAGAGGAGGCCGAGGAAGAGGACGTGGAGGTGAAGAAGTAGGATGAAGAGGACGACAAGGACAAGGGGGAGCAAGAGGAAGATGAGGAGGGGGGAGAGGAAGGGTAGGAAGAGTAAGAAATAGAATTGCTGATGACATCAGAGCTACAATAGTGGACCATGTAATCAACCGTGGAATGACCCTGAGGGTAGCTGGCCAACGGGTCCAGCCTAACTCGAGCCGCTACACTGTAGCAAGTACCATAAGGACATCTTGAAATGAGAATCGGTTAGTACAGTCACTTCGCACAAAGATTTGTAGCACTGCCATATGCCAATGAGAAACACACCAATACCATTGATGTACAAATACTGAAATTGTTACTTTACAGAATTGCTAGATGACCAGATGCTGGGGGCAGAGGAAGCATGTTCACTGCAGACCAAGAAACCCATATAGTCATTATGGCGATTGCAAATAATCCTGTACTTGGAAATAAACACTTGTGTTTGTTTTGATGTGTTTGAATAAACACCAGTACTTGAAGTTTGGATCCCTCTATGCTTATGGATCTATGACAGAAGTATGAGCTCAAACTGACATGGCCTACCTTGTGCACAGAGAAAGCAAAAGCCAGATGTGTTTTGTATTCATACCATCAGTGTGCAGTTGGCGCATTGTGTGCTTAGTAGATGATGGCTTGTGTGTACTGTTTGATACGGAAACACCATTTTTACGAAGGTGTGAAGAGTTAATCTAGCTGTGTTTGCTTTTGCAAGAGAACTACAATGTTTTGTTAATTGGGTGACAGGTTTTCTTATTTGTGTGAAGAGTTTTGCAAAATTAGCCAATAGTTACAAAAAATGTGCTTAAGCAATCAGAAAAAACTGTATAAAAGCAGAGGACTGTGTTTCCTAATTTCAATTTTCTGCCACAGATCAAATTCACTTTCTCTCTGCTAATTGTTCAGAATGTTAGAAGAGGAAAAATCCAGATTACACAAGATCTAATGAAACAAATGTCAGACAAACAAAACAAGACAAAACAGGTAAAGTGCATTTGTGTCTATTTGTGTCTGAGCAGGTGATAGTTGAGACAGATTCAGAGTTCCAAAATGAGGCGTACGTCATGCTTGTTGAGGAAGGCGGCATCGGTGCCAAGCTCATCAAGCAGCCCATTTTCACACAGTCGGTACACTCCAACTAAATCTAATAAAGCTCCACAAAAACACTCTGCAGCAACATCAGAGAGCTGTCTCACAAAGCTCTTCTCCCCCCCACCACCCCCGCTCATGTCTCTCGAAAATTGCACGGGCATACTGCCTGAAATGGTTTGGAATGTTGAAGGCTGGTGCGTTAAAAATGTGTTAATTACGTGGGAGTCAAAGCAAGCTTTCGAGTGTCATTGGTCTGGAAATGTGGAAAACTGAAGAGCTTCGAGCCACCAAAGGCCACAGATGTGATTATAAACTTAAAAAAAAAAAATTTTTTCCTACTGTTTGTCTTTAAATGGCTGAGCTGACCAAAATATAGCCAGTCTTCACTTAAATTGGGATGAGGTAGAAGTGTGGACAGTAAATAGTGAGAAAATGAAAAGCATTGTTTTTTTTTCATGTTAGGCACCTCTCTTTCATCTTTTCATCTAAATGAAATTTTCAATCAGTAACAACTTTCAAAGTCTAAGCTTGTGAGTCATTAAAGATGATGGGTAAAAGCCCCCCCTCAGCCTCCTTTTGTAGGTCTGTTGCTTTTTTCCCAGATATTTAATCACTCTGAGATGAGGGCATCCTCATTTAAAGAGGCATGCTGGTGTTAAGACACGTTTTTCTAATCTGAAATGTTCGTCTGACTCCTCACATCAAACCCCTGCTGTTTACAGCCCAGTTTCGTGTTGGTGGATGTTATTATTGCCTCATGTCTACACCTCAGATCTAGCTCTGATGTGCATTTGAAAGCCTGCTTTACACTGAAGAGTCAAATAAAACAAATTCAGAATATTAAAATGAGAGGCTGCTGCTTTTTGTTGCTGGACTCTAATCAGTCTCTTTAATATACAACACACAGAAATTAATATTAAATTATTATTACTTTGTAACTGGAGAGCATAGTGCTATTGGAAAAGAAGCACAGCACACATCTCTATTGTTGTCACCCCTGCTGGCGTCATTATGATTTTGGTACCCGTCTATTTGATGGTCAGCGTGATACCTCAGAAATCAACAGATTTCAGTGAAATTAGGTGGAAAATGAAACGACAAGCATTACAAACAAGTGATTAGTATTTGGTATGGATTCAGAGCCAGGTGTAGATGGAGGGTTTGCTGCACCGGTGAAAGTGTTAGTACCAAAAAAAAACAAAAAACAAAACATAACAAAAAACAAACAAAAAAACAAACAAACAAACAAAAAAATTACATTAACATTGAAGTGACAGCTCGCGGGGTCAAGTCAAGTAGCATAAAAGAGCATGAAAGCTGACACAGGGTAGATCAGGGTCGATACACGAATAACAATATGGCAACAGTTTTTTGAACTGACCCAATTCTATTCAGTTCAGTTTTATTTATACAGCACCAAATCACAACAACGGTTGCTTCAAGGCGCTTTATATTGTAAGGTAGCCCAACCCAACAAACCCAACCATCATATGACCCCCTATGAGCAAGCGCTTTGGCAACAGTGGGAAGGAAAAACTCCCTTTTAACAGGAAGAATCCTCTGGCAGAACCAGGCTCAGGGAGGGGCGGGGCCATCCATGCTGTGGATTTCCTACTGACAGTCATGTTTTTTTCTTTTTAATGTCACAGTGACCCCTAACATTAGACTAATGGTCTGATCCCCGATCCTCAACTTGTTTGGTGAACTTCGACCAAAATGAAACTGACACAAGGTGGCTGAGATCAAGAAACAGTGTATGTACAACAAAAGCACCTTTGTTGAGGGGGGAAAAATTGTGTATCCAAATAAATATGGTTCTCAAATAATAAATACCCTCAGTTGTCATTTAATATTCAGGGAGTGCAGAATTATTAGGCAAATGAGTATTTTGTCCACATCATCCTCTTCATGCATGTTGTCTTACTCCAAGCTGTATAGGCCCGAAAGCCTACTACCAATTAAGCATATTAGGTGATGTGCATCTCTGTAATGAGAAGGGGTGTGGTCTAATGACATCAACACCCCATATCAGGTGTGCATAATTATTAGGCAACGTCCTTTCCTTTGGCAAAATGGGTCAAAAGAAGGACTTGACAGGCTCAGAAAAGTCAAAAATAGTGAGATATCTTGCAGAGGGATGCAGCAGTCTCAAAATTGCAAAGCTTCTGAAGCGTGATCATCGAACAATCAAGCGTTTCATTCAAAATAGTCAACAGGGTCGCAAGAAGCGTGTGGAAAAACCAAGGCGCAAAATAACTGCCCATGAACTGAGAAAAGTCAAGCGTGCAGCTGCCAAGATGCCACTTGCCACCAGTTTGGCCATATTTCAGAGCTGCAACATCACTGGAGTGCCCAAAAGCACAAGGTGTGCAATACTCAGAGACATGGCCAAGGTAAGAAAGGCTGAAAGACGACCACCACTGAACAAGACACACAAGCTGAAACGTCAAGACTGGGCCAAGAAATATCTCAAGACTGATTTTTCTAAGGTTTTATGGACTGATGAAATGAGAGTGAGTCTTGATGGGCCAGATGGATGGGCCCGTGGCTGGATTGGTAAAGGGCAGAGAGCTCCAGTCCCACTCAGACACCAGCAAGGTGGAGGTGGAGTACTGGTTTGGGCTGGTATCATCAAAGATGAGCTTGTGGGGCCTTTTCGGGTTGAGGATGGAGTCAAGCTCAACTCCCAGTCCTACTGCCAGTTTCTGGAAGACACCTTCTTCAAGCAGTGGTACAGGAAGAAGTCTGCATCCTTCAAGAAAAACATGATTTTCATGCAGGACAATGCTCCATCACACGCGTCCAAGTACTCCACAGCGTGGCTGGCAAGAAAGGGTATAAAAGAAGAAAAACTAATGACATGGCCTCCTTGTTCACCTGATCTGAACCCCATTGAGAACCTGTGGTCCATCATCAAATGTGAGATTTACAAGGAGGGAAAACAGTACACCTCTCTGAACAGTGTCTGGGAGGCTGTGGTTGCTGCTGCACGCAATGTTGATGGTGAACAGATCAAAACACTGACAGAATCCATGGATGGCAGGCTTTTGAGTGTCCTTGCAAAGAAAGGTGGCTATATTGGTCGCTGATTTGTTTTTGTTTTGTTTTTGAATGTCAGAAATGTATATTTGTGAATGTGGAGATGTTATATTGGTTTCACTGGTAAAAATAAATAATTGAAATGGGTATATATTTGTTTTTTGTTAAGTTGCCTAATAATTATGCACAGTAATAGTCACCTGCACACACAGATATCCCCCTAAAATAGCTAAAACTAAAAACAAACTAAAAACTACTTCCAAAAACATTCAGCTTTGATATTAATGAGTTTTTTGGGTTCATTGAGAACATGGTTGTTGTTCAATAATAAAATTATTCCTCAAAAATACAACTTGCCTAATAATTCTGCACTCCCTGTAGCTGTACAACAATTTCTATTAGACAGAGCGACACTGACACAAGGCGACAATCCAGAAATCCATCTGTGTGTTTGATGGAATTAGAAAAGCAGTTCATGAGATCTACTGCCACCTGTCCTCAAGGCTGCATGTGTGAGCCAGCTAAATGAAGCTGCACATAGCATAAACATTTGTATGTTGTAAAGTTTTGTGTGACCTGCTAGTACAGATATAAAATAGCAATTTTGCTTTAATCTCTCAAGTTTCCATCTTAAACAATTATTACTGATGTTCATTAGGATTCACTGTCCCCTTCTAAATAAGTAAAATAAAGAAAACACAAATCTTCATTGAACTGAGATAAAGTTTATGCAAATATAAAATATTTATACAAAATGTTTAGAATTTTCTTTCTTTCTTTTTTTCTCCTAAATGACTGTACTGTATATTGTTTAGAAGATTTGAATAAAATGACAAAACCAACACATTTACTATTTTAATTATCAAAGCAGAATCAGCTCTTTAATGTATAAAAAAATTGGAGTTTTTAGTACTTTTTATACATCTTTAATGTTTTCATACAGAAATGGCAAACATGTTGTAAGCAGCACTGCAAGGTGGATTGTTTCTGGATCTTATGTTTGTCACTTCTTTTAGGATTAGGCTACATGATAAGTAATTCTTTCCTTGGCTTAGACGACAGGGAAAACATTGTCTCAAAGAAGAGCTGAGAGTTAGAGCAGGTTTTGTCCTTGTCCTCCAAACCAGCTCACTTCTCTCTTCCTCCTCAGCTCTTTTTTTGTTTAAAAACTCAGACCACTGGCGTTTATTCTGGACTGAATTGTCTATCACAAATTGTTTGGTGTAACTGCAAACTAAATGCAAGACAGAAAAGGGGTTTTATAAAACATATTGTTAGAAAAGGTTGTGCTGCATTTATCCAAGTGTGTCTAACAGTGCTACACTCTCTATGCTGCTTTGCATGCTTTAGTGAAAGTATACAGTGTACTCTGTTGCTGTGTCTGTTTTCATTGTACAGCAGACGGAACCAGGGAGACCTCAAGAACTGTCTTCTGTCCAGCCTTCATACATCATTGATTACTTATTGGTATTGATTCAGTCTGTCCTTCAACATGGGGGAGACCACTCACATAAAACACCCAAACACACACAGAATGCCTGCACATCACAACCTGTGCATGTCGGCCATGTTGCAGGCACACAGAAGCAAATAAAAAGAATTAAAGCTCTTTAATGTTTCCTTCTCCTTCTGTGTCCATCCCTTTCTCCTTTTCATTCCTGCAGGTAACAATGTGTACCAAAATCACGCAGCAAAGAGTCGTGGCTTCCTTGGTTTAATTTGTGTGAGGGCAAAGTGGAAATCTCTTCAGTTTCAATTGCCCCCAGTCAATGGGCTGTTTCCAACAATGAAACGCGAGCAGATGACCTTGTAGAGCCAGTGACCAAGACAGGAAGCATTAAAATTTCATTCTTATACGGCCTGTTCTTCACCTCTTCTGTCAGCCTCTCTTGAAGGGGGGTGGATTGTGATTGAGGCCTGCAGCAGACCTCAAGCTGCTGAAATCTTCCCAAGCTTACATCTTTCTTTCTGATTTGTTGTGTTCAGATGAATAACGACATCTATACGCTTCCTGTAATTGTGTTTATGCAGTGCATCTCTATGTTGACAAAATAAGTATGTGGAAAATGTGTGTCACAGTGATACTGCTTGCTAAGAAAAAACACATATATACTCTCTTTTCATGTAATGTATGTAAGCAAATGCAACAAAGCTATTACACAGACCCTGCTGCCATATGTGAGTCCACGCTGTGATATTCACAAAGCTGCTGTTTGTGTCATTCAATTACAAAAAACAGGTTGTAATTGTATTTAATTGAAATTTAGCCAATAAAAACCCATAGCTCTGCCAAATTACTTGCTGCAAATATATCCTTGGGGACTTGCTGGGGAAATGTACGGTAACATGCTACAGGCATGTCAAAGAAATGGCCTTTGGGAAAAAATTCGATTTAGCAGCAAACAGTTAGAAATTAGCATATCCAGATGTTGCCAGCTAAATTTGATTTCATTGCTTTAATTGGATTTAACCTGCTTTGCTGTAATAGCTATAAAACTAGAGTCTTGGATATGCACCACCTTGGATAATATTAAGACAATATGAGCTGGGAATATTGATATGAGCATCATGACAAGTGTGGGGAAGCAACACTGGAATTGCAATCTCTTTATTTAGAAATGAAGGACAGGTGGAAGATAGCAACAGCAAATCTTCCTGTCATCTGACACATGTACCATGTATTACATGCTCAATAAGGGTGTAGCTCTGACACAGCAATCACAATCAAAATGTCAGAATACATTTGTAGGTCAAGCAGTGAGGATTGGCAAATAATGTCAGGTGCTTTGTACTGTGGTTGAGGTTAAATGGCTGCATGATCTGCAAGTCAGTCCATTTCCACAAAGCACAGAACAGAAAAATGACATAAGATTTCATTCTAAACCAAGTCTGTAAAAAGATCATGCTGATGCTGCCAACTATAACTAAACAGCAGGTATGGTTTAGTACATTGCATTTGTAGTCTCACTGACTATAATTTAAGCCCCTTTCACCCTTTCACAAGCTTTGTTCTTTGCACTATGTGAGCTTCATTTTTTTTATAAACATTAAAAAAATGCATCAGTTGCAGTATCTGATCGGTTTCATGTATATAGAGAAAAACTTACTGTCAGTTTTTTAAATTATTATTAGGCAACCACTGTCCAGAAAAGACAAGAAGGTCACATTCAGGAACACTAATAAATAGATTCAACAAAATGAGAAATACATGAGAAAGTGATATAGGCTTTATAAAGTGCATGTCGTTTCACCTTTGAGCATTTTTTCTGTGTTTCCGCCTTTGTGTAGAAAGACATAAGGAATCTGAAACAACCTTTTAACATGAAATGCTCCCCTAAACAAAAATATTAGCATTTTCATCAGCCTCTTCTTCCATGTGCTCACACATGAACTCTAGGTCTCATCGTGGAGCCTGAACTACATCCTTCTTCACTCGAAGGCCCAGCAGGTAGCTTTCGCTTCCCTTCGACCATAACTAAAAACCAGTGGTCAGCCGCCTCAGTGGTCAGGTCCTCAGAAATCATTACTATGTTAATAACTGCAAAATACTCTTTGGTAGCAGGAACAGGGAATAGTCGGACAGCAGGACACAGGGTTAGAGGGAAATATAGCTCCTTCAAACCAAAAGGGAAAACAAAATGGGAGAAGTATAATGGAGGTGGAAAAATAAACGTGCAGAGGGAGATGTGGGGTGGGCCCAGAGAGTGCTGCGGTTTTTAATTCCAGATGATTTCCTCCAAGTTTTACCCGAATCAGGCCCGAGAAGCACTGATGGAGATAGCAACCCCTACCCTCATTAGCCCTCTCCAGCTGCTTCACTGACATTTTGCACTTCATCCAAAGCCTCAGCGTCCCCCCAAACTACCGTCACTACCAGAACACTTCAAACACACGAACAGTAATTTGGTCCAATCTTAGACCCTTCTAAAGCTATAATGGAGGCCTCCTTCCAACACAGACATCAATAAAATTGCTATGTGTGTCTCTGCGTGCGGACGTCACATTTGTTTTCTTTACTTTCATACCTCCCACATAGTCCCGCCACCATCACCTCCACCACAGCCGATATGGCTGCTGCGAACAAAGAGATGGTCTTCCATTAATGTAATTGGCCAATTTAGCTGCTGCAGCAGCAGCTGAGGGCGGCTTTATACAAGTGGCTTTTCATGAATAACAAATTAGCCGTTACCTGGTGACTGAAGGTCCAACAAGTGGGTCTGTCTTCAGTGGGAAAAAACACTTATCAATAACTTCATTTGAATAGAAATTTGCTGCTTAACTTTTCTAATGTGTAGATATTGTTGTAGTTAGGCGTGTGTAGTCAAATAACATTTATATTACACATTTTAGAGATAAAATAAGTGAAGGCTAAACACATTACTTCTGTTTTCTGTCCTTCTGGGGGTTTATTTTCTCTATGTATTACAGGTTTAGCCATTCAGCTACACAGGAAATTCCACTTATGATACTGCATGTGGTCAGTGGAATCTCTTTGTTCTTTTCTCTTTCTGTTTCACAATAGTTCATAATTTGGGGGTCACTAAAACACTTCCAGTACATTTGTGTTTATTTAAAATGACAAAATTTTAATAATATCTACACAGACTTACAAAGGCTTCACTCTTTCACTCTTTGTTCACTTTGTGCTACCTTTACATACATTTACAATATTAGAAAACCATTTTTCCAACTGTATCAACTGTTCCCACCCAGAACAGCAGAAACTGGATCAAACCAGAAGAAAAAGGACAGCGGCAGACCCCAGTGCACAACAGGAACGTCAGGGTGTGTAGTTTGATGAACAACTGCCAGTTTCATTAAATGGTAAAACTCTTCTCAGTGTCAGCAGAGCCGTAAAGAAAAGGCCATGTCTGAGCCTGTCCAATAAAAGGGAAAAATTATGAAGGACAAAAGACGAGAGACACTGGACAGAGGAACATTGTGATATCTGGAAGAACAGAAACAACGTTGGATTCATTTGTTAAGGATTTGGGAGAGGGAAAAAGATAATCCAGGACTTCTGGTGGTAAACTGGGAGTTTGTATGGGATCAAAGAGGACTTGAACACAAAAGGTTACCACAGCATTCTGCAACAGTCTGCAACATCAATTCATTTTCTGCTTAACTGCTGGCAATTTCTTCCAACAACAGGATAATAATCCACAACACAGCTCCAGTCAGTGTAGTCGGCTGGCATCCTGTGCCACCAGATCTCAACTGTCCTGTTGTGCGAACAGCTTGAGGGTTTAAATCAGAATAGTTATCAAACCAATCTTAACATGGGAGGTGGTTCGGGAGGGGTGAAGAGTGAAAATCCCCAATTGTCTACACATATTCACAGCTATGATTTATAGTTAATGCTAAAGTGGACTGGTACTCATACAGCAGTGTTCCTACATGCTTGATTCACCCAGTCACACACAAATTCATGCGCCTTTTCCTGTGGCTAACACGTCTAACACTTACACGCACACTCCAGCGGATGCACTGGAGCAAAGGCCTTCTAATTGGTAGATGACCTGGTCTGCCTCCTAACCCGCAGCTGCCCTGAAAACCTGTAAATCTGTGATTGGTGCAAATGCACAATCTCTTTTCCTTTTTCAATTTCGCAACTCGTTTAACAAACAAAAACTACGAACCATGAGAAATGTGAAATTTTTGCATTAACCCAAATGTTTCAGCCTGGGTAAAAATAAATAGTTATATTTATTTTTTATTTATATATATAACACAGTTCTAGAATTATATGAAAAGCCAATAAAAACCAACAGATCCAGCATATCTGATATACATCATCAGCTCCAATAAAGCCTAACAGTCAGTGAACAAAAGGTTACCATGTTTGAACACACGTTATTCTGCTTCTCTCTGATGTTTGTGTGTGTGTGTGACATACACACAAACTGCACGACTGCAGGGGCCAGCCATCAAAAGGAAATGACCTTTCCCACCTCCTCTTTGGCCGCCACGTGTAAAAGGCAGTAACCCTTCAGGTTTCTTCAAACAAGCCGCAATCAAAGCATGCAGGGAGCAGGGTGTCTGTCTGCATGGTTGTGGCACTGTGGTTTATTTCAATTCAATGCAGCTCTGATAAGCAACTTGTGATAGCCGTTTCCTGCCATTTTTCCCCAGGCAGCCAATCAGGCAGGCAGATAACAAGAATAACAGAATGTGACCTCTACCTGTCTTGATTCACACAAAAATAATTACAAGAAAATCGCTTCAATGTGCTGAATGATTGTGCTGTTAAAATGAATTTGTTCACAGTTAACTTCAGCACATCAATATTAAACAACTAATCCTCCACTTTCAAATCTGTTGACGTGCTATCATTTTCTGATTTAAAAAAAATGCCTTAACCTGAAGCATACTGGAGTGGAAGGAGCGTTCAACGCAAGCAAAATCTACCTAGGGTGCAACTATTCTTACTGGCTCTTGGTTTCAGTTTTGCGCACTTAAATTCTCAAAAGAAGATTGCTTCTGTTCTGTCTTTATGCTTTTATCTGTGAAAATGTGTTACTGTTCTGTTTCTCCTTCATTCCTGCTCTCACTTGCTCTCAAAATAATTTCATTCACAACTTTTGACGCCACCACACTCATCCATTGATCTTTCTGCACATGTTCTTTGACTCAGACACTCCCTATTCTTATAATATGGCTGTAAAGCAACTCAATGTTATATAGTCTCGGTAGCCTGTAGGCCATATGCAGAGCTGTGCAGACTATCGTGTGCACCTTGTAGCTGTCTACTGTCACCAAAGGGCAATACATAAAATGAGTGAAGCGACTTGTATTGTGGCATTCTCTTTCTTTTTTATCTTTGTGATATTATTAGTCCCTTGGCCTAACCCCTGCTGCACAGAGAGCTAGTGATAATATACAAACTGACTGTTAAAAGAAACGAACACTATTCACTGAAGCAATAGCCAGTGTTTCTAATCTTTGATGTGCTTTCCTCTCCATGGTAAACTGTGCTGTCTACAAATAGCATCACTACTGTAAAGCATCTACTGTACATTTGTGTTGGAGTACTGGATACAAGTGCCTGTGCCTCAATAACCTCTGTATTGGTTAAATTCCCTGATTTCCTAAGCAAATGGAGAAATTAATTTTTTTCCTAAAATTGTATTTACTACCGTGCTGAATAAACTTTATTTATCTGTACTGCTAGGTGGCAAAATTTCTAAAAATGACTGTATATCAGGTATCATTGAGAAAAAATATGAAAACGTGGAACACGACTGTCTTCTGTAAAACCATCTAAAAGGAGTTTTTATGTAGTTGACAAATTATTATTATTATTATTGTTATTTTTATTAATTTGTGTATTTAAAAAAGCTTTTTATAATGCTATAATGCTAACCAGATGTTTAGCATAAATCTGGCATTTGAAACACCACATGCATTGCAATGTAAGATCATACATGTAATTACTGTTCAACACTGACAAAATGATAGATCCTGTTGTTTGTGCTTCATTCTTATTCGCATGTTCTCTCATTTTCCAGTGACTTGCTCCCAGTTAGTATCAGCTGTACAAATTCACAAAGCGTCTAAAGTCAGTCACATTTATATATGGTCTTGCATGGCAGTCACAGAAAGTGGGAGACTGTGAGTCTCTTAAAGTGGACGCAACGTCTGTGATCAGCTACTGGATAATCCATCAGCACTCTACAAACACAAACGGGTGTCAAAGCTCATGTGAGTGTGCACTTTTTCCTGTGTGTCAGTTCTAAACCTGATTTATTACTTCAATAAACATGGAGATGTAAGAGCTGAAGTCATCATATTGCAAGTCACCACTCTCAAGTCCTGTGATCACAGTCAAAACAGCCAAGTAGACAACATGTCAGCCTTAACGCAGTCACAGTTTAAGACATCCAGTCATTTTACACAGTTTCTTAAAAAAAATCTGGACAGTGTTGCACATCCCGAGCTTAAATGACATCTTAAATGATGAGCAAAACTGCCTAGCTTGCAGAAACAGATGCATAAGCCTGTGGACACCGGTTGGCATTGCTATTATTATGCAAATAGACTATTTTTCAAGTCCACTTGGAGTCAACCTGAAGGATGTACATGCAGTTAATGACTGTAATGTAGTGCACTGCAAATGATTCTGCACAGTCACAAAAAAATGCAGCCATCTGTTTAGACCCTTGTGTTCACCCTCTGACAACAAAATTGACATCACTTGGACCCAACTGGACCCATCCAAAATTGTGGTATTTTATATTGACTTAAGTCCAGTCACAAGTGTAGAACCAGTTAATTTAGAATGGGAGACACTTGCTCTGGTTGACATCCTGGTTAATGGTTGAAGTGCATGTGTGAGAAAGTGGTTGCAGAACTGAATTTACTTCTAGAATAAGAGGAGTAATAATAATTGACATACAATTATTTTCTGTGTTTAATTAAAGGCATCAGAGAAAAGAAATACTTAACTAAAGAAGAATATCTGACCCCAGCTACTGATAGGGTGACTGTCACTTTCTCAATGATAAGCTTTTATCATCTGCAACTCATACCATTTACAAGCTGATAACTTTGTAAAAGGCCAACATGCTAATAGACTCACATTAATGAGAGCACATTTAATGTGCAAATCACATTTGGTTGCACTGCTGTTTAAACTGCTGTGAGACGCAGCTCATTCAACTGTTAGCTTCTTATCTAATCTCCCCATATCTACAGAGCCCGATGACAGCTCCACTCCATGCACAAATGCTGTCTGGTTCATGTTTTTTTTTAATTTCCCATCATATTACCTAGATTTGTTTAGCATTGCCATAAATCAATGAGACCACTTAGAACTTGGACCACAAAATAAATTACCCCAAATCCCCATCCTCAGTGACACTGCCAAAACCACTAGAGAGCTGTTTACCCCCCGTTTCAGTCAAATTGTAATGAGATAATTTCATTTGTGCCCAAGACATGTTCAACAAACCAATACTTGATTTGTTAAATTAATATGTCGAACTGGTTTGCATAAGAAAAACTTATACAGACAAAGTCATAGGCATATATATATATATTATATAGTGAGATGGGGCCTATGGTTTATAAACATTTTGAGAAAGTCAGAGTGTCGTGCTGTATGGCTGTGGATCATGGCCAGATGGACCAACACATGGTGCAGGCATTGTCATTCAGATGTGGCGTGGGCTGCTTCATTTTTAATAAAGGACAAATAAATTAATTCAAACGCTTTAAAGGCCACTAAGGAAATGAGTATCATCTGTTACTGTGTGATCTGGGAGCTGAACATGTGTTTGCTCAAGTTTATATCAGGTCCAGTATTTTTATCATAGAGAAAATCCCTTATTTTCTCTACATTTACAAGCCTGCCTCAAGGAAATTGTATTTGTATCTTAGTTTGTATTACAAAGTACAAATGGGAAATGTAATCCTTGGATATTTTGAGAACTGGGGGGCTTGTATTTTTGTGTTTGGGTCAATTGTAGCTGTAGAAAGCAGAGAACTATGATACCAGAGAATAACAGGGTTTGTTTTAAGTCCCATGTGTGATCTGGTTTACACCAGGATCCATATGGCACTGTGTTTTTCCTCTCCTTTGGTCAGATTGTCAGATTAGCCGATTAGAGTTATAGTTTCTTGTCTTTAGAGTAAGAGAAGAGAGAGGAGGGATGTTGGGGACACAGGGGATATCATTTTTTTTCATCTTAACAAACTCAGAAGGCAAATATCTCGTTCTTTGGCTGCTTTCTGCTTCATATAGTTAGTCTAACTGGTTTCTAAGTGTGTAGGTGTGTTCTTTGCTGCTGAGCAGATGGTGTACAAGGAGGTTTTTGAGCTTTCCCTTAGAAAACAGCTGCTGCCAAAAACAATGTTGTGAGTGCAATGACACTGAAGAGCAAAATGTGAGCTGAACAGCTAAGTAATGTTAAATGGACTGTAGAGCTTAAAAACTAATTCTAGTGGTTTCAAAGTGCATTACAATGACAACATAGATGTCATTCAACAGGCTGATCTGCAGTTGGGAAAAACTCAAATTTGGCACATGGAAAAGCTGTGATGGAACTGCAAACCCTCCAATTAGAGGACAACTTGCTATGCCACTGCAGCTCAGTCAGCCAACAGGACGAGTAAGCCAAGGTGAGCTTCAGATTTATAGTTAAATCTTTTTAGATTCATTTAAATCTTACATCACATTGTTTTCCCTTTTAATTTGATTCATTAGCTTAAAAATGTGCATTGTGGTCGGCTTGACCTTTACTGAAATGTGTCTGTATCTGCATAAAATCTTTTCCTTTACAATGTTTTCTTTAGACATGAACATATTTTGAAACACACATATTCCTGTGTACCTGTGTATATTTCTTTGTGGCTTTATTTTGAGCATGTAATCCTTCCTGTCTGCTGAAGCCCTGTTTCTGTTGCAAACACTGCTGTAAGCCCAGTACACACTGTAGGTGAATGAAGGAGAAGAAGCCACGCTGCTGTTGGCAAACATTCTTCTATGCCATTCCTAGTTGAGAATGGAACCACGGCTCTGTGAAAGCATGACGAAAAACAGCAATATGCCTGACTATCATTTCCACTGAATCTGAATTAAATTGCCCACTAGCTCTATGCGCATGCATGCATACAGCTGCACACACACACACACACACACAATGTTTGCTATAAGCAGCTGGTGGAACCGTTATCATCGTGCTCTCCCACTGAACTTGGTTTACTGTAGACTGTAAAACAAAACTGGCATAGCACACAGCAGTTAGTCCAAACCAAGAATCCATGTCCACAATACTGGAGAAATCATCCAACGTAAAGCTGAAGCTTTTTTCTAAAATTACTCTCATACGATCAGCTTTGGTACCTATATTAGCAAACTTTGCACATTTACAGCTAGTTTGCATTTATATACAGTGGCTTGCAAAAGTATTCGGCCCCCTTGAACTTTTCCACATTTTGTCACATTACAGCCACAAACATGAATCAATTTTATTGGAATTCCACGTGAAAGACCAACACAAAGTGGTGCACACGTGAGAAGTGGAACGAAAATCATACATGATTCCAAACATTTTTTTACAAATAAATAACTGAAAAGTGGGGCGTGCGTAGTTATTCAGCCCCCTGAGTCAATACTTTGTAGAACCACCTTTTGCTGCAATTACAGCTGCCAGTCTTTTAGGGTATGTCTCTACCAGCTTTGCACATCTAGAGACTGAAATCCATGCAAATTCTTCTTTGCAAAACAGCTCCAGTTCAGTCAGATTAGCTGGACAGCGTTTGTGAACAGCAGTTTTCAGATCTTGTCACAGGTTCTCGATTGGATTTAGATCTGGACTTTGACTGGGCCATTCTAACACATGGATATGTTTTGTTTTAAACCATCCCATTGTTGCCCTGGCTTTATGTTTAGGGTCGTTGTCCTGCTGGAAGGTGAACCTCCGCCCCAGTCTCAAGTCTTTTGCAGACTCCAAGAGGCTCCATCCATCTTCCCATCAACTTTGACCAGCTTCCCTGTCCCTGCTGAAGAGAAGCACCCCCAGAGCATCATGCTGCCATCACCATATTTGACAGTGGGGATGGTGTGTTCAGAGTGATGTGCAGTGTTAGTTTTCCGCCACACATAGCGTTTTGCATTTTGGCCAAAAAGTTCCATTTTGTTCTCATCTGACCAGAGCACCTTCTTCCACATGTTTGCTGTGTCCCCCACATGGCTTGTGTCAAACTGCAAACGGGACTCCTTATGGTTTTCTATTAAGAATGGCTTTGTTCTTGCCACTCTTCCATAAAGGCCAATTTTGTGCAGTGCACGACTAATAGTCGTGCACTGCACAAACTGTGAGATTCCCCCACCTGAGCTGTAGATCTCTGCAGCTCGTCCAGAGTCACCATGGGCCTCTTGGCTGCATTTCTGATCAGCGCTCTCCTTGTTCGGCCTGTGAGTTTAGGTGGACGGCCTCGTCTTGGTAGGTTCACAGTTGTTCAAGGTTCAAGGTTCAAGGTTCTTTATTTGTCACATGCATAGTTATACAAGTATAACACACAGTGAAATGTAGCCTGACACGCTCCTCGACATGTGCAAAAATTGGGGGGGGGTTGTAGAGGAAGAACATTATATATATATATATATATATATATATATATATATATATATATATATATATATATATATATATATATATATATATATATATATATATATATATATATATATGGTACCAACAATCCAGCAAAATTTATTATGATTCGACTTTATCCAGCAAGCAGCTGGATAGCGTAGTGGTTAGACTACACGCCTTTGGAACAGAGGATCGCAAGTTCGATTCCTGCCTGGGGCGTCTGTATCCAGTAAGGGTCCTAAGGCTAGACCCCCTATGCTAAGCAAGCCTACCGCAGACATGAGCGAGACAGATAAATATGAAGGCATGCCGGCTCGGACGTCGCCCGGATCAACAAGGTCCGCGTCAGGTGTTGAGGAACCAGGGCACCCTGACGAAAAGTGGGCTACTGGAACAAGAAGGCATCGGTGGGCAAGGGACGAAAACAGGGCGTTGTTGGAATGCTACTACGCAAGTAACCCCGGCGGAAGGGGCTACATGAATAGGATGAGGGACCTATGGATTCTTCGATACCCAACATCCACAATGACGGCGAAACAACTAGTAGCTCAGTGTTCCAACATTCGAAAGAAGGGACTGCTCTCACAGCTAGAGATTGACGAGGTACAACACAAATGCTACGGCAAGGAGGAGTCAGGACGCCAGGTCAGGGGGGAGATATCATCACCCCCACCCGAGATTGGGTACATAGCCCCAAGTGTGATAGGAGAAGGATCGTTGAGTGCGAGAGGAACTGACCTGAAAAATAGGATCATGGCCAAGCTTGAAACCTGGATCCCCCGTAGCCGGTTACCAAGATTACGTGAAGTACCCTCAGAAGGTCTGCTAGATGATGTTAATGCAGCACTACGGGCAATACCTACAACCACGATTACCGACACTAACAAGCTGATCTACAATATGGCATCAGTGAGATGCTTGGCTACAAGTTGAACAGCCACAAGGGGCAGTACCCTCCATGGAGAAGGAGGCTAGAGGGCAAGATCAAAGTAGCACGGAGAGAGGTTAGCCAACTAACGGAGTTGCAGAAAGGTGCGACGAATAAGGTGCCTAAGAAATACAGCAAGCTGTCCATACCTGAGGCCTTGGAAACTGCCAAGCAAAGACTCACAGCCTTGGCCAGCCGCTTGAGGAGGTACACCAGAGAGATAGAAGGCAGGAGAATAAACCAGCTGTTCTCCACAGAACCAGCAAAGGTGTACTCTCAGTGGCAAGGGAACAATAAGAGAACAGCACCACCAAGGCTGGAGACGGAGCAATACTGGAAGAGCATATGGGAGAAGGATGCAACCCATAACGGCAATGCTCAGTGGCTAGAGGATCTGAGGGCAGACCACAGCGACCTCCCTGAACAGGGTCCAGTAACCATCACAGTGGCAGATATCCAAGAAAGGGTCTCCAGTATGAAGAGTTGGACAGCACCAGGGCCCGACATGGTTCACGCCTACTGGCTGAAGAAGCTAACTGCACTCCACGAGCGTCTGGCAGCACAAATGAACCAGCTGCTAGTTAACGAGATACACCCGGAATGGCTAACTGAAGGCCGGACGGTCCTGATCCCCAAGGACCCCAAGAAGGGACCGGTCCCCTCCAACTACCGACCAATAACCTGCCTCAGTACTACATGGAAGCTCCTGTCAGGCATCATATCGGCTAAGATGAACAGGCACATGGGTCAATACATGAGCGGGACACAGAAAGGAATTGGCAAGAATACCAGAGGCGCAAAACACCAGCTACTGGTAGACAGAACAATCAGCCGAGACTGCAAGACCAGACTGACCAACCTGTGCACTGCCTGGATTGATTACAAGAAGGCCTATGACTCAATGCCCCACAGCTGGATACTGGAATGCCTAGAATTGTACAAGATCAATGGGACCCTAAGAGCCTTCATCAGGAACTCAATGGGGATGTGGCGTACAACACTAGAGGCCAACTCCAAGCCCATAGCACAAGTCACCATCAAGTGCGGGATCTACCAAGGAGATGCTCTGTCCCCACTGCTGTTCTGCATAGGCCTGAACCCCCTCAGTGAGATCATTAACAAGACTGGCTACGGATACCGACTACGGAACGGAGCAGTTGTCAGCCACCTCCTGTACATGGATGACATCAAGCTGTATGCCAAGAGTGAACGAGACATCGATTCACTGATCCACACTACCAGGCTATACAGCAATGACATTGGAATGTCGTTCGGACTGGAGAAGTGTAGTCGGATGGTAACAAAGAGAGGGAAGGTAGTCAGAACTGAGGGGATTGAACTACCAGAAGGCAACATTGCAGACATAGAGGACAGTTACAAGTACCTGGGGATCCCGCAGGCAAATGGGAACCATGAAGAGGCCGCTAGAAAAGCTGCAACCACCAAGTACCTGCAGAGGGTCAGGCAAGTCCTGAGGAGTCAGCTGAATGGTAAGAACAAGATCCGGGCCATCAACACGTACGCCCTGCCCGTGATCAGGTACCCTGCTGGGGTAATAGGCTGGCCAAAGGAGGAGATAGAAGCCACTGACATAAAGACAAGAAAGCTCCTTACCATGCATGGAGGGTTTCACCCCAAGTCCAGCACCCTGAGGCTGTACGCTAAGCGGAAGGAAGGGGGCCGGGGACTGGTGAGTGTCAGCACCACAGTCCAGGATGAGACAACGAACATCCAAGAATACATTGGGAAGATGGCCCCAACTGACCGAGTGCTCAGTGAATACCTCAGGCAGCAGAAACCCAAGAAAGAGGAGGGAGACGAGGAACCAGCATGGAAGGACAGGCCCCTGCACGGTATGTACCACCGGCAGATAGAGGAGGTGGCTGATATCCAGAAATCCTACCAGTGGCTGGACAAAGCTGGACTGAAAGACAGCACAGAGGCACTAATCATGGAACAAGAACAAGCTCTGAGCACAAGATCCATAGAGGCTGGGGTCTATCACACCAGGCAAGACCCCAGGTGCAGGCTGTGTAAAGATGCCCCAGAGACAATCCAGCACATAACAGCAGGGTGCAAGATGCTAGCAGGCAAGGCATACATGGAACGCCATAACTAAGTGGCCGGCATAGTGTACAGGAACATCTGTGCCGAGTATAACCTGGAAGTCCCGAGGTCAAAATGGGAGATGCCCCCAAGGGTGGTGGAGAATGACCGAGCTAAGATCCTGTGGGACTTCCAGATACAGACGGACAAAATGGTGGTGGCTAACCAACCGGACATAGTGGTGGTAGACAAACAGAAGAAGACGGCCGTAGTGATCGATGTAGCGGTTCCGAATGACAGCAATATCAGGAAGAAGGAACACGAGAAGCTGGAGAAATACCAAGGGCTCAGAGAAGAGCTCGAGAGGATGTGGAGGGTGAAGGTAACGGTGGTCCCCGTGGTAATCGGAGCACTAGGTGCGGTGACTCCCAAGATAGGCGAGTGGCTCCAGCAGATCCCGGGAACAACATCGGAGATCTCTGTCCAGAAGAGCGCAGTCCTGGGAACAGCTAAGATACTGCGCAGGACCCTCAAGCTCCCAGGCCTCTGGTAGAGGACCCGAGCTTGAAGGATAAACCGCCCGCAGGGGCGTGCTGGGTGTTTTTTTATATATATATATATATATATGTATATATATATATATGTATATATATATAGTATATACACTGGGTGAATGTGCAGTAGTAGCAGCAAGCAGGTGAATTCTGTACATTAATATGAATAGACATCTGACTATTTTACAGGATAGACAATATAAACATATTTAAAATTAAAGGAATTGAAATGTACATTGTGCCTTGGTTTAGAGTGTCTGGAAGAGAGTCCTGTCTCAGTCAATTATAGATGATGTTAGAGGGCGGGTGTGTGTGTTTAGGGCACGGATGGCTTGGGGATAGAAGCTCCTCTTGAGTCTCTCTGTCCTTGCCCGGAAGATGCGGAACCTTCTACCAGATTGCAGAAGTTGGAACAGTTTGTTGCCAGGATGGGACGGGTCCTTCAGTATCTGCGCTGCTCTAGTCCGGCATCTCCTGGTGTAGGTGTCCTGAAGCGGGGGGAGAGCAATCCTGCAGCAGCGTTTTGCTGTACGGATCACTCTCTGGAGAGCTTTTTGGTCCTTCACACAGCTGTTCCCGAACCACGATGTCATGTTCTGTGTGAGGATGCTCTCCACAGCGCCTGTATAGAAAGTGCCATCCCATATGGAAAGTTTGTATCTGTCTTGTGTGAAACTTGTATGAAAAGCATACCCAAAGTACTGTCATGGAACCGTTGAATAACACAAAGTACTCACTTCAGCATTTGCCCTTGTTACTTCTGGGGACAAGCTCTTGGCCTTCTGTTCAGTTTTTTATATACTGTTTAACAATAACCACCGGATTCTGTTTTTTTCATTTTCACTGACTGAGCGCCTCTACCCACAGTATACTCTGTTACTTTACTTTTTAACTCTAGGTCCCATGGCAAATATTAAGTGAACAAATGTTTCAGGTTATTAATACTGTGTAGGAGGGACTGAGTGCTTTTGAACAGTGTCCCCTGACACCAAAGCGTTTGTAGTTTTAAAAACACTAATCAAAACCGAAATAGAAAACAATTATGTCACATCATTAGGCACAAACTGATTGACTTATAAAATGAGATGTGAAATGTACTGATGAGACATGACACCTGTAAGGTCTGACAAAACCGAACCTCCTGGATCTGCATGGAAACTGTTAATGAAGACTAAATGGGGCTTTAATTGTTCATTCATTATCTAACTGACATATGTTCTGTCTGCAGTTTGTACCTATATGCAAAGCAGCTTTAGATACTATACAAAAATCATTTTCTTAACAGGCCTCATCCGTTCAAACAAGGTCTACACAGACTGGTGGCATATAATATGTGTCTCAATATTGCAATTTTTCAAGACAAGAGACTTTTATGAAGAGTGATGATGCTTTTGTCAAGACCAGTAGAGGTTGAAACATCATCAAAGAATTCAGGATCAACTGAAATTTGCATGTGCTCACATGGACAAACCTTGTGGAGAAAGGTTTTATGGTCAGATGAGGCAATTAGGCCACAATGACCAGATGCGTGTTTGGAGTGAGGTTTTCTAACCTAAGAGCACTGCCAGCTGCCAAGAATGTTTGTGGTATCATTATGCTCCGGGGCTGGAATAATAATGAAGAAGGAGGACTGCCTCCATACTCTTCAATTTCACCTCAGGCTGGATGATTGAAACTTACACACAGTTGGGTTTTATTAAACGGCGATGATGCCAAATATGCATTAGGACTGGTTTTGGAATGGTCTGTGGCTATTTAATATCCATCCAGAATTATGCCACAATCTTGTTGACAGCTGCCAAAAACATGTCGTCAAGGTGCAACTTGCAATGGGACATTTAACCAAATATCAGGGGAGGTGAACGTATGTATCTGAGCCTGTATGATTTTGACCATGTGTGGATTGGGGAAAAATCACTAACCCTTTTTTGTAACAATAATGCTGTCTGTGGATGAAAAACTAACAAATGCATAATCGCATTGGTACATACTACAAGGAAAAACTGTAACAACATAGGGCTATATTAATAGTAATATGTTAAACCAAGGTCCATGCCCATGAGTAGACTCCGAAGGAGAAATTGGATTTCTGCAGTCACAAATCCTGCTGTATATTGTAGTTTGGGTGTAAATCCAGGGGATGAGTGTTCTCCCTGACCTCAGCAACAATGCTACCCTACAATCACTCTCCTGTGAATGAGGCCACCCCAATCCCATCTTTTTTCATTTCACTCTCCTTCACGACTTTACAAGGCCAAGTCTTGCATTTGAGTGCTCACAGAAAAGCTCTGTCAACACTACCTGTGGACGAGGATTTCCAGAGGTACTACTATCAAGGTGGGGGGAAGGGGGACGAAATAATGGAGACAAGAGAGGCAAAGATAATACATCTGGGAATAGAGGATGGATACAAGGTGGAAAGGTCCAGTATGAGCCTGTTCTAATTTCCTGGGCATCAATTACTGATGTTTTGTCAAAGCTGCTGGCATCTCAGTGATACACACAAGGTGTCCTTTGGCATCAGTGCCTTGATGAACTGGCCACAGTGAAAGCATTGTCGACTTGTCATGTATGGATGTTTGTTCAGGTGCTCACCTTGGAACATCGATGTTTTCCTTACACATTTGATTTAATGTTGGGAATGGGTGTATTTGGTCCTATCAGATCACATCAGATCCTGTTCTTCCTCCTGTTTTAGAAATGGGTCGTTCACTAAACTTCAATGTTTTCTGGATGTTCTTCTCTTTCTTTACACTAATAATGGAGTTGTTTGTTAATTAGTTAATTAGTCTACAAAGTGGTTTTACTGAGTGTGAGACCTGCCCCCCCCCCTCAACCTGACCTCTGACACAGTTTTGTAAATTACTTATGTTCATAAATCCTCCAATACAATACACCGTAAAAATAATAATCCATGAAACTGTATGCAGTGAGACAGGAACAGAAAAAAAAGTAGACGGAAAAAAGTAAACAGCAACAGATGCAAGAGAATAGAGAAATATGAGGAGAATATGAGGAAATGTGTTTTCTATCCAATCTCTGAGGGGAACAGAAAAACAAAACTTTGGTGAATATTGTCGGTTTTCAAAGCCCGCTTTCTCCTCTCTCCACTGTTGCTGATCGATATCAATGGCTTCTCAATTTTGCCATGCAATGAGTTCTCAATAAAACCAGTGAACGGGCATCGCACCCCCTCCCTCCTGTTACTGAATCCAATTCCTCAGACAGCTTCAGCCTTGTCCATAATGGATTCTCTGTTTCATAGGCTTTGGCTTGTGTTCCTGTGGTGCTCGGTTAATATTTCAGCCCACTGTCTGTCTTTCCAGCACAGCCCACTTTGTTATATTGATTTATTTGTACTTCCCTCTACATACCACCTCTGTGGTGGGAAGACGATCTATTATGGAATTTAATACCTTTCATAGAGCTCATTTTCTTCTTTTTCTCTTTTCCTAGAAAATGATGTGTGTAGGGAGTAGTGGGTGTATGCACTCCAACTAAACAAGAGTAGTGAGGAAGTTGAAGTCGCTTATTCATCCTTTTAAATCTAATTTTAACTAACAAACAGGATGGGCCTTATAGGCTGAGGTTACTTGGGCAAACTGTCCTTTTTCTTATCATGTGTAGTTTAGGGCTGCACTAGTAGGACTTTGGACAAGGATGCACGGTGCACAGATGTGAAGAAGGAGGCCTGAACTCGGGACAAACAGCTGCTATCCTTCCTGCATCCTGCATGTCAGATGTGGCACCGCTGTGTTTCTACATGCATCAGTAGATTTTAGGACACTTTTTTTAGGATGGAAATTTAAAGGAAACCAATAGTGTGAAATAAACACTCTCATATCTCCCTCTGCAGCATGACATAGACAAGCCTAAATAAAAGCAAGACATAAATCTCTGGAGAAAAAGTGATGGTGGTAAAATAACATTTAAATGACTGAGCATGTTATGGGAAAGCACTTGTTATGGAGTTGCATCTTCAATTCAGCAATATATGAGCAGATGTATAGCTGACTTTACAAGGCTTTGACTGCATAAAGTTAGAATAAATGGTAGAATCTGGTGAGTGAATCTAATCAACAACATCACCTCAAATATAATTAGAGCTGGGTGATAGAACGATAACGATATGTATCGCAATATAACTTTTACTCGATAGAGAAATTAAGCTATCGCGATAGACCTCGCCGCTCTTGTCCTCTTAAAAAAGAAAAAAAAAAGGTCAGCCGATCCAAATTCAGTAGCGCAGAGCCGAACCAATCACAGCCGCAGCGTCACGTCGCGTGACTTGTTACGTACAGCACAAGTGCCAAGCCGCACGTGTGTTTGTTTGGGAAGCAGCCAGCGGGTAATGGAGCCAGCGGGTAATGGAGGAAATGAATGTGCCGACTAGAAAAATCAACCGAGCGTGACCGAAGAGAAAACAGAAAACAGAAAACAACGCCGGAGAGATAGTCGAACGGAAGAGCCATGGAAGTTCCGTAGTGTGAAGGTATTTCGGCTATTTCAAGTCTGACAAAAAACAGAGTAGCGTGCACTGTAAATTGTGCCGAAAGCAAGTCTGGAAATACAGTAAACTGGTGCATGCGTCACACTGTGCGCCACGTTATTGTTTCGGTGAAATGAATTTCTACAATACTGTTACTGTTAATTCTACTCTCTGCAGTGTTTAAATGCTTACATATACACACAGTTACTGTCCCTCCACACATACGACTTGGTTCTGCTTCTATGCCCCAGCTTTGTTTACTTTTTCCCACCGAGGCTTCTAGACTTCTGATTGGCCAACATTTCTGCACGGTTAGGAATCTAGCGCCACCTGCTGCTTTGGCATGTTCATAGCAGCGTTTTCCTTCATTTCTGCCTTTATTGTGTGGACGGGATTATTTTTTAAAACGAAAACGGAAAATCTCCGTTTTCAAAAATACCCGTGTACGTGTGGACGTAGCCTCAGTCTCTGACTGGAAGCGCTAATTCGTCATTCGGCTTTTGTCAGACTAAAGTAACTGTTACAACTGTTTGAAAAGCTAAGCTATACAAGAAAGAAAGTGTACTTTATTGGTCCCCGTGGGGAAAATCCCTCTCTGCATTTAACCCATTCACTCAGTAAAGCAGTGAGCAGCCATTGGGCGCCCGGGGAGCAGTGTATAGGGACGGTATCTTGCTCAGGGGTACCTCAGGGTAGCTGTTCAGGGGAATCGAACCCCCAACCTTCCAATCATGGGGCCACCACTCTACCTACTGAGCTATCCCTGCCCTAGGAGAGGTTGAGAATTTCCTTTTAGTTCTCAGTTTATTTGATATTGACAAAAGTTAGTCAGTTTTGTCTGTTCTTCTGTAAAACAAACTAAGATTTATTTTTAGAATTAATACTTTGTTTCTAAGTGGAATTGACAATTTAGTCTGTTTCATTTGTTCTATTTTGAAACTTTAGCGGCTGCCTTTTGTGTAGTTTGCAATATTTGCCTTTATTTATCTGAAAAAGTCTCATGTTCCTTAAGTACATCTACCCTGTTGAAGTTATTATGGGAAATAAATATTTAAATAAAAACAAGCTGCTGATTATTTCACATTTTACTTGTGAGCAACGGCACATTTAAATCTTACAAATATAGTTATTTGGCTTATATCGTGATAGATATCGTTATCGCCTGAAATGAAAAAAACATATCGTGATATGAAAAAATCTCATATCGCCCAGCTCTAAATATAATACAAAAAAAAGATGCAATGACTGGATGGGGCCCATGGGATGCCATTATTTTCTTCTCAGTTATTTTCTAGTTTCATATCTCCATGCTGTCGTTGGAAGTAATGCCAAGCTACACCAAGCTGATTTGAAAGTCATCTGTTTATCAGATTTAATTGCTAACTAATCTAAAAGGTGTTTGAAAGCCATTATGAAAGACCTCTGTGTCAAAGTAATCTTTTATAATAAAGAATTGCCTACTGAGAAAAGTACCTTTCATAGTACTTTGTATCAAATAGATAGTCCCCTCTTTGCACTTAGCTTGTGCATGTTAGGTGTTTTACTCAGAGGGTGTAATAGACTATAGATGTTCTTTGAGTGTATAGATTTAACTCATTGTGTGGTGAGTTCATATTAGTAGAATTTACTCCACTGCACAACCAGCAACAAACTCTCTCAGAGAGACAGTTTGAGCTAAAAGCTAGCTGGTGCATAGGTGTGCTACAGGTGAAATGTGAAGTAGAGCTTCTTAGCAGACGATGATCACTTAATATAAAACATATAAAATCTTACATCCTGACAGAATCACGATTTACGTTTGCCTATGCATGCCACTACAAATGTGCTAAAATTGTACCGCTGACAGTCTGTTAGAAAAAGTAAGTAACTGATTACTTGAATTGCAAAGCTAACACTTTATGTACCAAGTCACCAACAACATTCTTCATGTAACTAATTCAAAAAGAGAGAGAGGAAAAAAAGAAGAACAATTCATACAGAAACACATTTCCACAATCGCACTTTTAGTAACAAAGCCGAAGCAAAAAAGATACAGCATAAACTCTGAGAACACTCAGACATTACAACGGGGAAACACTAAAAGGTGACCTAAAACCACAGTCTGATCCTGTCAGTCTGGATGGAAGCCATTACTGTCAGTCAGCTGTCTTTCCTGCTGCTTTCATGGTAAAATGAGGGCAGCACTAAGGCAGGCTATTAACACCCACATCATCACCTAAATGAATTATTGCATATTTTCACTGCTCATCTCATAATGAGCTCAGATTGGGCCTTATTTTGGTAGATATATGAGCAAACTAGCCGCTGAGCACTAAAGCTGAGTGTGCAGATAGCTGCTGCAGTGTAAAGAAGGCATGAGTGACAGAGAATGGACGGCTTAATTCAAACACATTGGGAGTTTGTAGACAAAAAAGGATGGTGTCTGTGAAGTGTTTCTGTTGAGTGCACCTTTCCTGTCTCTTCATCTTGTCACACGCAATAACATCCTTAGTCATCGTAACTAAGATGGAGACAGCCATGGGGATGCAATATTTAGAAGACATTCAAAATATTGTGTGCCTACAGTAAAGAAAACCATCAATATGGTCATAAGAATAATCCAGTATGTTCCCATAACTGGGCTTTTCTCTGTGTGAAATATAGAGATGGATTCATTTTTATCAGAAATGATACATTGAATAAGTAAAAAAAAATACAGATAAAAAAAAATAGATGATAATTTAAATGACATTTAAAATAATAAAATTTGCACAAATAGCAAAAAAAAATTCTCAAAACAACTTAGGTTACTGGTAGTAACAGTATCTATGGCATGACACCAAAAGTCTTTTTTTTTTCCAACTGTTGTTCTTCTGCAGGCTGCAAATACAGCCTAAGTCATCAGGAGTCACTGAAATGTCTTGGTAATGTGTGAGAAGCTGAAGGCGTGCAGCCTGTCACCTTTATCTGCAGGATATCAAATTGATGTGCAGTGCAGAAAATGACTGTTGTTTTGAGGTAAGTGACATGCACATTGCAGAATTTTGGAATTTTGCAACACAGTTCATAATTCAGTAAATAAGAGGTATACTACTATACCCGTTGTATAGTGTATCAGTAGTATACTACTGTACCAGTAGTACAGTAGTACGGTTTGATTGGGTCTGAGTGCCATATTTCAGATGTTCACTTGCTCTTCTCAATCAGTCCTTTCAGAAACTACACCAAACTGCACACACTAAATATTCTTTTGGTGGATCCCAGTAACATTTGAAATTACTTTGATTAAAACAGCTACACATCTATGCTGTCTGCAAGTGTCCACAAGCTAGCATTAAAGAGCCTTTGCTCACAGCGACCAATAACAAATCAAAAGACTTTGATTTAAATTAACAGGTTCAATGTTGCCAGTTTAAAGGTTTTTTTGATAAAGGTAATTTTT
The DNA here is from genome assembly GCF_041146795.1 of Maylandia zebra. Classification (NCBI taxonomy): domain Eukaryota; kingdom Metazoa; phylum Chordata; class Actinopteri; order Cichliformes; family Cichlidae; genus Maylandia; species Maylandia zebra. The sequence goes on along the minus strand of NC_135176.1, from coordinate 4,667,719 downwards.
ACTCAATACTATTGTCACTCAATAGTAAAACATCTCTAATAATGACAATGGGCAAAAAGAATCACAAAGGAGCAAAAGAATCACAAAGAATTACTGGTTAGGGGAGTATTAAAAACATTATGAATGTTTTAATTATCACAAATTGGAGCAACAGGTTAATCACCTCGTTCCAAAGCAGCTAATCAGGGGACCTTTCCAGTGTGCAGCTCCGAAGATACTGACACTCTGACGCTGGAGATCCACTGTGGCCCATCACCTTACATTCACCTTTCATATGGACACTCTATTGAGTTCTGTACTATTAATTCTGAAAAGGCATCTACTGATGACAAAATAAATTAGTGAAACTATAAGTCGCTGAGTAAAAACTTCTATGATCACTTCTAAGGAATAACAGCAGTCTCAGTTCATCAAGTAACAAGCCTGATGAAGTACCTGACCGGCTGGAATAATCCAATCACCCAAAAGGAAATTCCAGTTCCAGCAAATACATCAGTGTAGGAAGAGAGATGACTGGCTAGATGATAAAGAGATTCATAGTTTGTATGTTGAATCCCTTCAAATAATGGTTGATGCTTGGACATGATAACTGCAGTCTGTAAATTAGCTCACATTAGATTATTTCTCTGCTCGTTGTATCACTTACTTTGACTGGAAGTTATCAGATTGTGAGTATACTAATTCAGATAACAGGATTTCAGATTACAAATTAGCAAATAAATATTTGTTATCAAAAGGACAGTTATTACACAGAATAGGGGTCTTTCCATTTTGCACTATTTTAAGGTTAAAAATAGAAAAAGGAGGAAGAAAACCCAACATATATCTATATAAATTTCTCTGTCACACTTACACAGACACACATCAGAAAGGTTTGTGTTGCTCACTCAGACCTTGTTCTTGCTGCACAGCAACCCTCAGAAGAGAATGCTTGTTTCTTTTATGCGTAATTTAATGTTTTCAGTTCAGTTTCCTGCAGACATTCTGATGCATGCTGTGCTGTGCTGTGATTTATGCACGCTTTATTGATTATGTGACATTTTAAATACATCCCTTGAAGTTTCAAAGCCAGCCTGAAATTAACAGCTGTCAGAGTTAACAAAGACACCATTATGTCCTGACACTGTTACCTCCTGCTCAGACACCAGGAGCTAATGATGGAACCATAACCACAGCGTCGTATTTCTATGGAAGCTTTGTTGTTCATTGAGAAAACAGAACGCTAGCAAGAGTTTTCTTCCCCAGACACAATAAATGAGAGCTGATATGCACACTGTGCTGAGCCGCCAGGTGAACTGAAGATGAAGGACGTATGAAATGTTAAACACCACCATGAGTGTGTCACAGAGATGTTTGAAGATGTTTTTAAAATGGGCTGGCACAGAAAGAGGGGGACTAGTGTCTGCATCAAATCATCAAGTTACTAAAGCACAATAAGAACTACTGAGTACAAAGTACAATATTTGCATTAGAAAATATAAGTATAAAGTATAACATATACACAGAAACCCAGAAATACTTTAATAAAGTACAGATGTACTCTAAAATTGAAAACATTTTAATTTGATTCCTCTAATGGCTTTACTCACTCGGGAGTAGCAGAAGTTGCACACAGCCCGTCCACGGGACAGCAAGCATACATCATGCCCCACTGGCAGCAGCATATATCAGAACTATAGTGCCTGGGCATCGATTGCCTCTCTGACAAAACTGTGATGGGAACTGTGTGAGGGGGAAAAATGAATTTCAGCTTGTGGCTGTGCGATACCCCCAAGTAGCCAAGCAGTGAGCAGGCAAATCCTTCCCCTTCTCCACCCATGTCTTTTTTAATCCATCAGTGGCGGCCTCCTTGCAAACGCACAGGGACAGGCTCTCTTTTTCTTTTCTTTTCTTTTCTTTTCTTTTTTGCACCACGCCACAATAAAACTGAAGTCTGGCTGGAGTGGGATTCACAGGTACTGTGAGCGCTTTGTGACTGTTTCATTACTTCAGCCTGACCTGGAGAAAGGGTTGCTGCAAAGGATGATGTAGCCACCTTCACACTGTCATTATTTAGCTCTGTAAGAACACTAGAGTGGAACAGTTTCATATCCTGGTGAACTGACTTGGATATAAATTCGGTCTGTGCTTCAAATGACAAATATTTTAATTAAAACAGGAGGAGAAACAGGATTTGACTGAGAGATAAAAGGCATTTTGGTTTCAGTTGCTCTTTTCATATGCTAAGCAAAGGAGCTATTGTGATTTGGGAGGTTCATGTGTAGAATGCACGCCCTGATTCAAAGCAGTGTCCTGCTCAAAGAAGAGCACAGCTGTCAAAGTCTAAAGACTCTGTCAGAGACATTTACATTTTAGAACTCGAGAGCAGAACTAAAGGGACACTAGGTCAAAAAAAAAAGCCCAAAAAAAGGAAAAGGAAAAAAATCAATTCGCTAAATCTGGAGCACACATTCTCATAATGTTTGTGGATCTGCATACACACCTCCACGCAATTGGAGAGGCGCTCATGCTTAAACCCACACGGTCACACACAGATAGTGGATTTCAGATCAATGCTAGAAGAGAATCAATGCACAGTGGAGGTGGGAAGGCAAAATGCTCAGGGCAAAGATAGATTTAGAAAGGTAAAAGACCTGCAAGTGGGACGGCTGCAGAGGAGAGCGAAAAGAGAGAAAATGAAAGCGGACGAGGAGAGGGGAGGGACACTCCTGGATCACATCCAATCTCCCCAAAGTGCTCACTGATACCAGATGCTGCTCACCTATAGCAAATTATGTTATGATGTGCATCTCGCACATTAGAAAAACAAGCCAAATGTGAAGAGCAATATTCTGCCATTCCTCTCATGTCTTCTATTTCCTGTTGCCCGAACTGTTAGTGAGAACGTGCTGAAGGGAGACGCACTATGAGCACATCTGCACAGAGACAGGACGTGTTTACAGGTGGAGAATCACAGCACTTGTTTTCTTCTCTGTTTCTCTACCTCTACTGGAAAAGATGCGTACTCACTGGAAGTCTAAATTAATTTGAGCTATAGAAGAGTCTGTACTGGCATGTGAACATATAGTATCTTTTTACCCTCCATCTTTGAGATTTAACTTTCAGGTGCAGCAGCGACTCTACATCCTATTGTTGAGAAGTTAGAACCTTCCAAAATGTAGACTGTATTTTCTTTGACTTTAACAAAGACCGGCAAGTAGACTGAACTCAAAACGTCATGGCATCCTTTTCAGGATACTGTGGCTAACTACATTTTAATTGCAGCCGCTCTCTCAGAATGAATAAAAAGCTTTAAAAGTCTGTTAGAGTGACTAAAGTGGAAGAGTCACTCAAGGCTAAAAGCGACTCGTTCCTCCATTCAAGCTGCAGCTATTATGTCTTGTCCTTCACTTAATTTAAACGTTGCATAAAACATTAATAGTGCTGGTGCAGAGAGTGCATACATATGAATGTATATTTTCCAATTTCCATAAGGAAAGAACAGTGGGCCCACCCACACAAATGCACATATCCACAATAGATGGAGAGGGGGCGTGTCAGCATGCCAGGGAGAGTGATGGATGTAGGTATGTCTGAGAGTGGAACGGGTTAAGAAGGGGGTATTTCAGATCAGTGACGCCCCCTCACCTGTCACAGCTATCCAACAAAACCCACCAAACATCAGACAAACTAAAGAAGAGATGATCCTTTAACATGCAGAAACAAATGCGAGGAAGGCAGAGGTTTATAGTCAAGCTACTATGACAGACAGTGCTCTTAAAATAGAAACCAAACCCCCCTCATTTTTCTATTAAACATACAGCGATAGGTTATAGTCTACAATTGAAGTTCTAGTTTCTAACACCACTAAAAGATCTCTGTCACCACCTAGTGGTCAAACGTGAGTTGGGCACACAGTGGGTTGTTTCCACTGTTTAGAAAGACAAATTCGGCCACATTAAAACATGCTGTCGTGCTGACTTTTACTCTTTTAAATATGCTCAGAGTCTACTGTAGCTCATTCCTGGCTGAAGAACTATGAGCGGACGATGAGGTTAACTGTTTTAGAAGCATTTATTCAACAAAGGAAGCCATTAACTACACATACAACTGTATTACTGGTAACCCTGGACTGGATCTTACTCAAAGCATTTTTTACAACCTGCTCCATTCACGCTTTCACACAAGCTCTTCTTTCTATGTCTAACTGAGTTCCATCTTCTTGTTTGGCTCTCAGCGAAGGGGGTCGCACTTTTCTCCTCTCCTCTCCCTTATCTTCCCTGCTTAGCTTCTTATGTCCTTGTCTTGTCTCGTGCTTTTTTTTCACTTCCCTGGCACACTGTCTCACAGTCTGTGTCTAAAAATCCTAAAAGAGAATTATGGATTTGATCAACTGGTCTCTGAATGCTACTGACACCCTTTTCTCAACGAGAAGTCTGAGAAAGGGGAGAGCCCGAGTGCCCTGGAGGGACTTTCCCTGCCGGATACACGATGGACGGGTGGCAGAAATGGAGGATCGTGTGCCTGGCGGGACTGTCGATCGAGGACACTGAAGATATCTACGTATTCGGAACCATGATAACAGGGTTCTTGTTGATCGGAGCTGGCTTGGCCCTGGCTTATCGGAGAATTAAGAACGCAGAACCGGCTGTTCAAATCCCCACAAGGCTGCCTGCTGGGATTGAAACGATGAGACGAGGTGCGGCTTCTCAGAAAGGGCTAACTAAATGCAGCATGGTTAAGAGCTTGGAGGTGCTTATGGCTGCAGTAAATACTCAGAATAATACCTCTGAGCGTATATTGGAGTACATTGGGGAAGAATCCACCCGGAACAACACTTCGGGGCGGAAGTTGGATTACATCGTGGATCAGTTGGCTGCGGTCGTGAGGTCTCAGAATGTGCTCTGTGAGCAAAAGACTGACAAGACCACGGAATTGAAAGTTAATAACATCATGGAGAAACTGGCAGCTATCCAACGGGAGATGGAGAGACCAGTGTCGGAGTGTTAAAAACAGCTTGAAATTCTCATGAGTTGTTTGTAAAAGAAAAACCACCATCATAATGCGGCTACCCCTTCGGCGCCAGCTGTGGGCTCAAGGCTGGAGCTGAACAAAAACTCCCTGATAACGACTGTGTTGAGTCTGTTCCTTCCCATTCCATGCAAGGCCACCTGGGTTGGCTGGAAGACTGTTTACTTAGCCTGGCAGGGCGAAGGACACTGTCTCAGCTGAACTATGGACACGCAGACACACACATACACTGATATGCAGACACTCATCCCCCCTCCCTTTCCAAACGCCTTCAATGCTTGCTCCCTCTTGGGATCTCCGACCTGTAACCCCATGTGATGTCTGTGTTGTGTATGTATGGTCGGGGGGGGCGGTGTCCCATTTCACTACAGGGCAACCTGCATGTGGCGAATAAAGCCTTAATTGATTGATTGATTGATCTAGTGTCAAACACACGGTTACATTCAAATGAAAACATCAGAGAGCAACTTGGGGTTCACTATCTTTCCCGAGGATACTTAGGCATGCAGGAATCAAACCAACAACCTTCCTTCCAATTAGTAAATGACCTCCTCTACCTCCTGAGTTATATTCATCCCATTTTGCCGGCAAATTGTACATAAATTATCAAAATAAAAATACTTATTTTCTTCAGAAAAATGCTCCCCTTCGGTATGTGGACTATTATTTTTCATCAGCTTAAATACTAAATAATCCCTGCCATCTAACCTAACAGTGACCATCAAATAACAGGCCCTGAACCATTCCAACATAGTCCACTGATGTAAACTTCCATAATGCTAAACATCCCAGGTTAGTCTGTTCAGTTTCAACATGAAATAACCAGATCATTTTACATAAGTGAAGGACAGATCTAATGTCTGATCACAGAAAAGAAACAGAAAGAAACTAAAATGAGATCTGATGCAAACATCATTTGCTGATCCACTCACTTTCAAAATAACCTTACATCTTTCTCTTCTGGCGTTTGTCCATCTCTGCGTTAGCTTATTTCTTACTTATTACTTTCTGATGTACTGAGTTACTGAAATCTGCTGAGAAGAAGTGTGAAAAATAAATGCCATGTGCCTTTCCAATTGTGCTAAGAACTGAGGATACCATAAATGTAGAGGCCAGTTATCACAATCACTCAGGATACACTGTGCTAAATGATCCGATCCGGTCTTTTTACTTTTATTCTTCTTAAAGGCTCATTTTATAAAGGTATTTGTCATGGCTGTATATAAAAAACACTATAGCCATGGATTTGGACCCATTCAGATTTGGAAATACACATACAGGGATCTATCGCTGACATCTGGTGTTTAAAACTGGTATTACAGAGATAATGTAGCCCAGCACATTAAAAATTCCCGAGGGAATTCCCAAAGGACCCTTTCCTTCTCTGCTCCTTCTGCATTCATGGATGAGTCCAGCAGCTGCTGCAGATTGAAAGCTCTGCATCCAGTGTGTCTCAGATGTTTTCCTGCTGGTCTGATGAGACGGAACTTCACTTATCAAACCACTAGAGGGAACCACAGATGTACAGAATACCTCACAGTGACATGACTGTGTCACTGTGCTAGTGTTATATACAATTATTCCTTTTTTTAAGTTTATGCCATGACACTGGTTGGATACAGACCTATGTGAGATGAGACTTGGAAAATCAAGTTCTAGAGTCGGGTGACCAACTGCGTGTCAGAGGCTCCTGTGAGCCACTGGAGGACACACTTGTTCTTATAACCAGTGCTTTTGTACCATAGCTAAAGGACATAGTTCAGCATAGCATCAGCTCATATAAAGTGACTAAACACCAGCAATGTTCTGTTTTCACCACAGAACAAACTAATACCTGTTCTTTTGTTTTGTTCTGAGACTAAATAAATTGATGTAGAATGAAAAAAGAAGCCGTTTCCTACTTTCCTCTCTTCGCCCAGCAGCGGCTAGTGACTAAAAACAAAGCAAATGATTTCCACCTTTTGCTCTGAGTTTGACTTTAAACCACAAGTGTTTCACTCAAACTCAGAGCGGTCCTCTTCCTTTGATCGAGTTCTGTCAGAGGTGGACTTTGACCCTGACATGAAGGGGATTATATATTTATTTTACTGACTCAACTTTTTCAAATGCAAAGCATGAAGGAACTGAAAACAGAGGGAGGAAGAGAGCAGCACACAGAGCTTTATACTCAGTATGACTCTATGTGATCTTTTTCATGACAGAAGTTTATCCAAAAAAGCTGCTTTGTACTACAATGTGATAAAGTTACTGAAAGAAACTATCAGATTTGCTTATGAGAAAGTCAAAATAAAATTTTTTGCTGAAGTATCAGGAATCTGTGCATTTTATTATAATAATTGAAAAATCCGACTGACTGAGAAAATTCATGCGGATAAACATTTACACAGCCAGGATCTGGGTGGAGCAGCGCTGCATAACAAACATCAACACAACACAAACTGAGCATAATGAAACAGAACCTTACAGCACATCATCAATTCACACGTGACAAAATAATAAATAGTCAACAAAATAATCAAAAAATATGAAAATAAAATATGTATTAAAATAAAAGTTTTAAAAATGTCACACGAAGCCTGTACTCATCCCACATTCATGGATCAAAACACTTGTTTTCCTCTTTTGTGTTTTGCCCATTTTCCTATTCTGTTTCATCTAAATGTTGAATTCATTATCCAAACACGCTGGCAGCCACACATGAATATTATTTTGTGCACACTGATGTGGTTTTATCCCCTTCCCCCCTACTGGCTGCTTTTCTGCAGCTTCAGTTGTTTTCAGAGGGACGAATCATTTTAAATTTTTTGAAGGTAAACCCACCTTTATAATAACAGCACTGCTTGATATGCAGCGCAGTGGACAAGTCAAAGCAGATGTGGATTTATTTTCAGTAAATATTTACGTCTGGAACAAAGGCCCATGTTGTCAGTCAGGTGGCATCATATATGACCCATATTACTACAGTCGTCTTCCTAAAACAGCTTGTTTTCTTTGTATGGAGGTGAACGTAACTGCAGCACCTCTGTCAAGCTTTCAGAATATTACATCCTCACAGTGATGAGGTCAGCCCAGCACAGCTGCTGGACATTTCTGCACTTCTCACCTGTTCATTTCAAGAGAAGATAATAAGGTCATGCTCTGTGCTGCCCAATGTGTCAGGAATTAGCATTGCTTGCATATTTTAAGCTTAGACAACAGTTTTATAAGCATACGTCTACTGCTTATGCTTTTTACTCTCTTTTCCTAACTCTCCAAAGAAAGAAAGAAACTGATTTTTGAATTTCACTGTTTTAGGCGCTGGCATTTTATATTTTCACAGTTAGCACTAGTTTAGTGTTTTATTTTATTGATCTTCATATATATTTTGTTTTAAAGTATGTTTAAACATTTGAAATTCTGTTTATATATCAGCAGTGTGATGGACCAGCTGTGACCAGACTGGTAAATCAGTGACACACCTCGTACTATTAAGCCTCTAACTCAGAGTCAGCTGGGACAGGCCCTGCATGTAAGTGCAGTGAGGTCAGAAACAAGAACTGGAATCTGTCAGCCGGTGTAAATGAGTGTGACGTTGGATGGTAATAGACATTTTAAATATTCCAACTACTATTACAAAGTAAGATATATTCAAACCGAGGCAAAAAGGCCAGCAGCTTAACCAACACAGTTCACTTACAGTAACAAGAAGAACTCGCGGCATCGATTTGTATTAATAACTTATGAGCCTAACAGCACCGGTGGCAAGGAGAGTTATAAACAGAACGACCTGCCTATTAACTCTCTGTCTACACAGTGTGGATGTGTGCGTGGGTGTATGTGAAAGCTTTCATCCTTCTGAGGTGCTGCAAGTTATGTTTTAGGTAAGTGTGTTAATTCCTCCTTTACTGCAAGTAAAACTGTGGACATTTTTTTACTAAAACATCCAAATGGGAAAAAAAGACTTGAATAATTCAATAGATTATTGAAAGAAAGAGCAGATCAAAGGTTAAAGAAAGTCTTTAGTAGCTTAATGTTTGAAGGACTGACCTCTAAAAGCATAAAATGATTCCTGTTCTTGTATTTATGATTTATACTTAGTTTTTAATTTTAAACTATAAACTAGGGCTGAGCCATATCATACCGTTCACGGTAATACCGGTATAATGTTGGGCAACGATAAGAAAATGAAATATCGCGATAGAATATGGGCAAAACGCGCATGCTCAGTGCCTTTGTTTACATACGCACATAGCGGAAAAAGCATGGCGGAGAATGAGAAGGGCGAAAGCGGATCGTTAAATGAAACAGATGAACCAGAACTGGTTTGTAAAAATGTTGCAGCTTCAGTGGTGGAACTGGTTTAGCTTTCGTCCGTCAGATACACAACAAAGCACTATTTTTGGTAGAGCATGCTAGCGGGCCGTCGTTATTACCGTGTTTTTTGGAAAATACGTCACACTTAAAATCAGTCCTTTGATTTCTCTGAAAATCGACAGTGTCCCTTATAATCCCTTGTGCCTTATGTATGAACTCTGGTTGTGTTTACTGACCTGGAAACGATTTTATCTCGTACACGGCGCTCGAAAATCTGTCAAATGTTTCAGTACGACTTTGCTAAGCTACGAACCCACACCGCTTGATGGATTGTCGGCGCATTACGGCTATCGTAGGCAGGAGCCTCGCGGAGTGATACTTACTGTGCTTCAACATAATGTTACCGTATTGTGTGTGTATAACCTCTTTTTAAGTTTTGTGGATATTATACATGGTTATGCTGAGGATATGTCGGCCAGTTTCCACTGGAAATGCCTTTTGGTTTACATTACATTTTATATAACTTTATATAACTTTATATAACTTTAATGCACATAAAAAACAGCTGCTTGTTTAAGTGAAAATACATTGATGGGGGTTTTTTTTGCACTAATAATGTCTAGTGTCAATTATATCGTCAGTTATATCTTTATCGCAAATTTTCAAATGTATATCGTGTTAAATATTTTTGGTCATATCACCCTGCTCTACTATAAACTCTTAAATTTTCATGCACTTTTTGAGCAACTTGATACTCACCCATATGGAAAAGAAATAGTAAAAACTTATATGTGATTACTCATGAAAGTGGCCACGTTCATGAGTAAATCATGTAAGGCTTACATGATTTACTCATGAAAGTGGCCACTTTCTCATTACTTTCATACATTGTTTTAGTAAGTATCCAAAACATACAAGTTTCATTATATAATTTTTCAAGGGATCTTATATCCGTTTTCACTCTTATATGCTTTTCATACGAGTTTCACACAAAACAGATTCAAACTTTATAAGATTTATATATATCTTTTCCATATGGGCAGTTCAGTTCAATTCAAAAACCCTAAACTGCTATACAATAAGCAATCTGGCTAATACTGACACTAATATTTCCAGTATTTTGGATTAACGTGCATTGTGTTTTTACTATGACAGCCACACACACACACACACACACACACACACAGGCAAAACCTGATCACTAAAAAATGTTTTGATTGTTGAATAATTATGTCAGCCCCTATCAATCAGTTATAAGTAACGTTATAAGACAATAATTAGGACAATTTCTGGTTAGCTAACTATCCCTCTACACAGGATCTGTGCCAAAAATCAGCATATTAATGACTTAAAAAAAATGTTATTTTTTAGCTAACCACAGTTTATAGTTACAGTGTAAAATCTTACCAGTAGATGTAAGTTTATCGTGTTTATTTTCTTACCTCTCCCAGTTCAAGTGCGTAATCCTAGATACAGGGGCGACTTTAGTACAAACAGCTCTGGGCTCACCTGTAGTGAGTGCAGGCTCTTAGTCTGCTGTTTACCTCAGCTAATGTCCATGTTTATTTACTTTAATGGAGGCTGTAAAACCTTGTGAAAGTAGTCCAAGTCAGTGAGTCAGTGAAGCTGACGTCTGTCCAACGACAGTGATGCTGAGATGAGGTGTTGGAGATGTCCTTAACTTTACTGTCGGTAAGCGCTGATGGTTTTGCTGATGATGGCTGCTGTTAGCCGGTGTTAGTGACGCTTTCTTTGAAGCGGCTCTAACAGAAAAGTAACACTAGCTCGCGTAATGTTTAGTGCTCAATGTTAGCTAGTATGTTAACTATAAACCAGCTCTTGTTGTTTAGCCAGTTTGCTGTCTACGTGTGTAATCTGTTGACAGTGAGTGATGGTGACACTATCCAGAATAAATAAGCATCTTTATGCAAGTATTGGTTTGTTAGAGCCCTGACCTCAGTTCAGGATATAAGCTTGAGGTGAGGAGGCAGATGATGACATTTTATCCAGTTACATTGTCTCAACGTATTAATCATATGTGCAGTCCTTCATATCTTAAGCCTGAAGGTGCAGAAACATGTATAATTTACCTCCAGAGCACCCAAACATCTAGGAGTTTGATGATTTCTAAAAATAACATCTTGCTTCCAGCGCCGAGTTTTAATTTCTTAAAGAGAAAAACAATGCAGACACAATCAGTCATTTCTGTTTTACAGGATCAAAAATAAGGCATTACCCTAACGAAATACAACCACTCCATCAACTTAAAACAATGCACTTTGCAGAATACATTAAGTAAACAAATTGCCAGCAATGCATCATCTGAATATGGCCACTCAAAGGTTGTGTATAAACAAAAGTGCAATTTATTACACACATTTATTAAAAACTGCTTTAAACTACAACTAAACATGCACTTTGCCTTTTCCTCCTTACTCCCCCTTCCTTAAAAACCATCAAACAAACATTTCTGTTTGCTCCTGCACTTCAATCAGCTGATTTGTGTGCAAGTGGGAGAAACTGGCAGATGAGACATGGACATAATTTTTTTTTTTTTTGTTCAAAAAGACAAGAGTGGAAACTGCATCCAGGACAGAAACAAAACTATATTGCTAACAGAACATCTCTTCTTTTCAAGCCACAGACAGAATTGCTAACGCTAAGCTGGCCAAACACCCTGAGTGGTTTTCAGGCTGAGATCATGGCAGTCAGAACCTGATCTTCAAAAAGTAACAACGGCAGTAATGTCTGTCTCACTGGGCTCGCTATCATCTTTGCTTTGCGCTCTCAGCTTTGTGTTCATACTGAAAAAATGAAGAATGATGGTACAAAATGTCCTCTTTAGGATGGGGATATTACATTACTTTTCTTGAGTACTGATACTAGCACTACTCATAAGCCAACTCTGAAGCAGCCAGTTCCTATGGATATACACATTTAGTGGACAATGACACCCATGCAAGCATGCAAGCCTGTGCATTGGCTAACTAAAGATTTTCCCAAATCTGGGGTAAAATAAAATAAATCTTGAAAGCTTGTGTGTAAAATTGCTCCAATGATGGTGTCTAATGGGCTGTTATTTATAGTAAAAAATAAAATTAAAAAAACGTATCTATAGTTATATCCTTAATAAATGAACAAATAAATATTTAAACTTTAACTGAAATAATTTTGTGGGAATTTAAGAAATAATAACAAACATAAGTGCAATTTGACACGAGTCACACATGGTCAGATTTTGTGATTTAAAATTATATACTGATTGCTGTGAAATTTTACCTTCATTATCAGATACTTTTATAGAAAAATGTATACATGTACACACTTCACTTCCAGCAACTTTACAAATCCGAAGCCAGTGCTCTAAATTTTTGCTGAACATCAATTTGTACAATATATTATTGTATGGAACATTATGTGAACAGTAAGAGACAGCAGTGGAAGTGGTGTCAGTGTACCCCGCTGTGGCCAGCAGCAAGCGCCTGATTAGCACTAATGAAGACCTGCAGGAAGTGTTCATGCATGTGAGGGGGTGTACATAGATTAGAGTTGTGTGCACGGTAAGCTTCTATAATGAGGCTAATTGCATATGATTTTTTTGCACGAACACTGAACTGCTTAGCCACCTGTAAGAGTCGCAGCTTATTTAACTTTCATGGCACCTTGAACTGGCTGCCATTACGGAAACTCCCCATGGTGTGCACACAAGACCTGATACTTATCTCTGACCTCTGACCCTTCACCTCATGCTCTGCATCTCTCCACCTGCAACTGGATGTCTAATATTTCCAATAACTCCCTGCTATCCTCCCAGTGTGTTTCCATGGCGACTTGCCCTTAACCTTCTGTCAGCCTTTCCCCGTGGTCTCGACCCCCTCCGCGCCTTTCCCTGGTCGTGGTTGCTCTCAGCCCGGGAAATCAGCCTAATAAATAGCTTTATGGTAATCAGGCTGGTGAACGGCAAGAAGAGCTCCCATCTTAATACATTTATTACAGTTCCTGAAAATATCAGTTTCCATTGTTGTCCTGTGGCTCTCAGCACACTCACGCTTTACAATTCACTTTGAACTGTACTGTGAGTCACTGTTTCTCTGTCCTTTCCCTCACAATATGCCATGCTGCTGTTCACCTCACTCCATGTCCTCTGCAATAATTCTTTAGCTTTGTCAGTGTGTAACACAATTTAAACACAGTCCTTATAGTTTGGTCTGTTTAACCATATACATTATAGACATATTCAGTTATGAGCAAATATTTTAGGCACCAAGGAAAAGTGGAGATCAAATATTTGTGTGAGCACCTTTAGCAGAACTTGTAGGGAACTCGTAGATTTCTGTTGTTCCGGTGTCTTCTGTTTCTTATGTAATCTGTAACTGATGGACACCAGAGAGACTTTTTTTCTGTGGCTGGTTGTCATAGATATGCCAAAATATTTGAATTTGGGACCCACCTAGATGTCTCTGTGGTGGTACTGTGTGATGGATTTTTTTTCTTTTAGTTTTATAATAATTTTATAGAGGACATACAGCGTCTCAGATCGTCAGGTTACATACTGTCCTCACATAGGTTTCCTCTGTGGTTCGTCTTACCAGGGTTGCCCAGGTCTCTGTGGTTTGGACCTTTCAGCCACATCTCATAGCAATTAAAATATGACATTTGCAAAAAAAAAAAATTAACTTGCATGTAGAACTTTGTTTCAAAAAGTGCTCCAAAAATAAAGCTGAATAATATTATCATTGCAAATGTATTCAGATTTGGCCTTTTGATGATATTCTCCAATCACTGAGGAATTGTTTTTATACTTATGATAATAATAATGATCTCATTGTTTATCTAAGATTTAAAGGATTGTAACCTTTAAAAAGTATTAACTTTAAGAAGTATTTACGTGATCATAATGGGATGTATGTTATGCTATGGTTACTGTACAGATGGTGTTTCACTCTTACCTCAGAGAAGTGTAGTCTCACTGTTTAAAACTGGAGTCATCATGGCTTCTGCTCCTTGAGAGAATTGGCCTCATGATATCAATCCACAATGTAACTGTGGAGAGCAGCTGCTTCCCTTCCAGTCTTACATGTACATTTGTTTTCATAGCATGTGTGCATTTACTGACCTTGTGTTTCAAACACAACCCAGCGTCACTGGTCAAGAAATTCCAATAGCTTTGTCATCTTCCGTAGCTCTTTTATCTTTTCTTCTGGAAGTGTCTGGCTTTTCACCTTTAACATAATCTCGCTTTCTGAGATATTTCTTCCACCCATCCATCATCCAAAATTGTCTTTGACATTTTTCTCATTACATCTTCTGACTGTCACTTTTTACTAGTTTTTCCCATATATATTGTTTCCATTTGGCACTTCAGAATTGGGTCAGTACGCTTTGGCTTTGAATACCAGATTGGATCCATTGGCAGGTTGGATTTGAAAAGGCTGGGCTGGTAACATCTCAGAAATGTTTAATATATGACTAACGTGTCCTAGTATTCTGCATTCTGCTTGAACAACATTTTAGAAAAACTGTGTGTACGTGCTGGGGGGCAATACAGAGCATTTCACTAATTGCTCTGGTGGGACCCAGAAGGACGCCCATGGTGACCCAGACGTGCCCCACATTTCACACAAGTACTGAGACCCACAGTTTGCTGTCTGGCTCCACTGTATTATACATGTTACATGGGCCACATGTGGGCACTGAAAACTGAAGCTCACTGAATTCCTTCTTAGGGGCAAAATTACTACATATAGTAATATAGGTTTTCTATGGCCCGAAGAGAAGTTTCTCCAAGAAAGCCCATATAGGGCCCCAACGGGCAAAACTGCTGTTGGTTTTATGTGGGCACATCCACTTGAGGATAAGTGTGGGTTTGCCCCCACAGTCTCACAATTCACCACTACTGTGGGCCCACACTGTTTGAAAGGGCACTGTCTAATTTGGATGTCAAAAATGTGGGCTTGTTATCCAGCATTCACATCATTTTTATCCTCAGACCAAACCATTCAGTTGTATTGATAGCCACTAGCATCCCAGAAGAGACCCATCAGGATAGAAATCATTAGAAAAACTGATTTGAACTGAGCGATGTTTCTTAGATCAACCTTTCACTTTATGAAGCTTACCCGACAGTAGTAACGTCACTAAAAAAGGTTCAGGATATCAGTTTACATCAGCATTAAGAGTGTGACTGGATGGCAGCAGTTTTGAGTCACCTGACTCGGGGCAGCAGAACAAGGAAAGTGGATGAATCAGACTGCCATCTGCTCCCAGCTTGGCCTACACATGGGAGACTGGTTATACTGGGCAGCTCAGGTGCAAATATGTTTAAACCCTTACATAATGAAAAATAACAACAGTTCATTAGCATAAGAGGATCTGATTCCAAACCAAAAATATACAAATTAATTATATTTTAGCTTTTTCTGTATTTACAAAGCAGGACATCAAATAGTCTTTAGTGGAGGAGAAGCCAAAGGATTTTATGAGTTTATGAGTCATTTTCTGTTTATTATTTCACACAGTTAAATCCAATAAACTGTAATCGGAATAGGATTTACTTCATATTTTTTTATTTTAATCCGTCCAAAGTCTGATTTTCACTTAAGGCACAAGCAAAAATGAAAATAAATGCCAAAATTTGATATAAATTTGATATATATGATATTAAGCACCTAGTTACATTTATATGACAGCAATTAAGAGTTAACTTTAGTCTTTATGTGTTAGCCATTTGGAGTTGGACATAGAGGAGAAGTGAACATTTCTGATCAAGTCAATTCAGTTTAGGCCTTTTGTTTGTCCTGCATTTGTGTGTGACTGCATTTGTGTATATGTGCATGTACAGGGATGCCAAGCAGGTCACAGACTGACTGCTCTTATTAATTAGGGTTTACTCAGTAATTACCAAGTGATCGTTGCACCACCAGCTCGTATGATTTAAGCTCAGGCCTATATAATGAATCATTATTGGCATGTGACAATGCAGATATTCTGATCATGCATCAAATAACATTGAACAAATCAAACCATTGATGAGGTATTTTCAAGCATACTGACTGTTATTTTTGTATTTATCTCGGCCTGTTTTCTCTTTAAAGATTCAAAGATTCCTTTTTTTAACAGTGCAAGAACTCCTAAATGAGCAGCTGCTCTTCTGGTTTTAATTAATTCAGGCTTCGTTTTTACTCAGCCTAATCCCAGCGAAATCAAAGGTCTCATTTCCAAGGGAGATTTAGCTAAGACAAGAGTCTACAAGTGTTAGATGCAAAAAAGAAGAAAGTAAGAGGAACAAAGAGAGATCAAAATCTTTAATCAAAGCAGCTCTGTGATTGCAGTCGATTCCATTGTGTAACCATTTGTTGTAATCTTACAAACAGAAGCAGGAATCCTACAATTCAGAGGTATGATTTTATATTCCCCCGCTGCTTTAACTCACAGTTACATTAAAATGAATAGAAATGATTGAAAAAAGAAATCTCTCAGAAGATAACAAAACTAAACAATGGCAGAACAAATTCCTTCTATAGCCTTGTTTAACATTTTAATCCATCACATCTGTTCACATTCACCTAGAATTCATATACTGAAAACACAGAAAGGAGCAGAAGGAAAACTTATTATGGTATGTTACACAAACCCATCATGATCTGCACTCTTCACTTTGTTTTTATATCTTAGTATTCATAACCATGCATAACCAATTGTGTTGACACTACAGGGTTGTCATTGCAAGTTTCCTTCCCTCCAAAGGATTCAGAAGATAATTGGCAATGGGGCTGTGATTTGACATGGATTTTGGAGACGGCTATATGTATTAGATTGTATGTGTATGGTTGTGAGAGCAGAAGAGAGGGAGATTTGTTTTCTGCCTTTGCTAATAGCTTTTGTGTTTTTACCTGTCTGCATAGTGTTAGCAAATATAGAATATTGACATTTACTTCACTTTGTGTGTGCAGGAGACAGCCTAAGTCATTTTACTGCACCAGCATTCAATTTGCATTTAAAAACATGCACTTCATGCCTTCACTCTACTCACGCTGGGTTTCTGTTGTAACTCCATTTGTTAAACACAGGGAAAAAATGACTTTGATGAGAAGAATACCATGCATACTGGTTGTTCCATTAGTCCATAATGATGATGCAAGATCTGACTTCGGGAAAGCAATGTTTGCGTTATGATGTGTGTTTCATTTAAAGTACATGAATGGTTTCAGTTTAAGACACGTTTATGTTCCACTTTACTACATTCACTTAATTCAGTGATCAGCTTGGACAGGACATTGCTTACACCTTGTCATAACTAATCACACTGATTGGAATAACAATGGCGTAAGGCAGATGTGATAAACAAAAGAACTATGTCATCACACTTAATATCCCCAGGAAGCTCCCTCTGTTATTATGTTGTCAGGGTTAGAGGGTGTTTGTCGCTGGGTTAAGGGCCACAACCTCTCTTGCTGACCCCTGAGTCGTCAACACACTTAACCCCTCATTTTGATTGACCACCTCCTTGTCTGGGAGCTCCCAAATGAATCATGCAGCCAGTCTGTTTAAAGCAATGAAGTGGGAGTCATTGAGAATGGAAGTGTAGATAATTTATAAGGAGTCCTCATGAAGGCTAAACCTCTTTTTTTGTCTTCTAGTGATGAGGGATTTGATTGATTGTGCATCTGTGATGTTGTCAGCAAATTAAGATCTTAGTATAACTGGAGCATATAATTGAAGAATTTTAGGGATCCAAATGGCACTGATGGGCAGCAGTGATTCTGCAGAATACTGAAAATACTAAAATGTCTCAACTACATTTGGATGAACTGAACTACAATAACTCTGAGGGTCTTTGATGTTTATCAGGAGCCATCCATGGGTCAAATGCTGAGTCTGTCCACCTTTTCAGTTTTGAAGCTAATATCTAAGCCAAAGCAAACTATGAACAAAATTAAAAACATAATGAACCATATTTAAAACAGTGGTCAGTCTTCATTTTCCCAAGTCACAGGTTATGAAACACGTTATTAGGAGGTTAGGGCCAGGTACGTTTGGGTAATTTTTTCCCTTAATCGATGAAATCATCATTTTGTATTTATTTAAATATTTTTCACAGAACTGTACGTCTTCATCAGTATCTGCTTGCGTTCACCACCTGGAGAAATCCTTGGTGTGATGGAGGAAGGTTTCCAAGTTGCTATTAGCATATGCAGAGCTCTCTTCTATTTGCAAAGTAGCATCTTTTGCCCTCTCTCTCTCTGTCTCTACTTAGTCCCCTCTCCTCCATGTTCATCATTGCCACAGATGCTCCCTAATTTCCATTCCAGCTCAGTTATGTACATAATTCTGCATATGATCTCAGACACAGGGGAAATAAGCATGAAAAGCATGACAAAAGGGTCTGTCTGGTGTAAAATCTCAGCATGAAAGGAGAGAAAGATTTGCAATCAGTCCGTTCAATCAGCCATTTATCCTTGTCGTAATGTCTAACAGAAAAATTTACCTTGATATATAAAGGTGTTTCAATTCTCAAATGGCAGATGTAAATATACCCATGCCAAAGAAACTTTTACAATCTTTCAAATCTGTGAAAATTGCGTATGGAAAGAAAAGCTCGATGGGACCAATCATGCGAGCAGTTACGTGACAATTCTTCAAACAGTCGCCCCCCCTACTGCAGCGACAAATTGGGGCTTTAAAGTGAAATTGTGGATGATAAGCTTATCAGTGATGCAGCAGGTAATGGAAACTGCGATGAGCAGGCTCAAGCTGACAGCAGCTGAAAATACGTGAAGATGATCTGGCAGTAATGGGCTACCTGGTCGGACTGCCGAGCTGTTGTTGAGCCTCCTCTGCGGGAGGAAGCTGAGGAGGTTTCTTAATGGGGAATATGGGAGAGATGGATGAAGGGATAAGGTGAAGGAGCATGGAATGGATGGAGAGGAACAGGAGATGAATATGCAGTGACTTAGATCCTTGAGTAGCTAAACAAACACACACAGATATATTCACAAGGCAATCGCTGGCGTTTTTTAATTTCCCTTTAGTTATGTATTCACACAATGTGTAATACTGTTTATGCACCAGACATGCCGATAAATCAAGGTGAGCTGACGTAAATTGAAGTGAGGCAGAGCAGCTCGTGGGAGTGAGCAAGATAAAGGGATAGATGGCCAGAGCAGAATGTGCAAGTGATGATGATGACAGTGTTGTTTTTACTGAAATTAACATCATCCACCTTCAATTTTGCACGCATCTTCATCTGCACCATCCTGGAGGTATCACTGTTTTATTTTGCCTAATGAGGTTGTGGAGATTTCTACAAAGAAACTACCAGAGACTCTAGTCTTGTATAAGTATGTTGGTCCTCTTATATCATATATTTCATAGCCTCCACTCGAAACCTAACTTTCTGTAGTCATTAATTACTCCTTGATATCACCGTTCCTATAAGTTGTGTACATGTGCCAGTTTGGCTTTGTGGATGCTGTTAGTCTTTTCATGTTTTCAGACATGAATTTCTGCTTTTAAAAACCATTATGCCAGCTTCACAGTTGCGGAAATCATAATCTGATTGAGGCTTAATTGTACTTAAAATACCATTTTGTTTAGATGTTTGTCATACTCCTGCATTCACCATCCCAACTAAAGCATCTCTATATGACAAGAGAAGCACTTTAAGTTACGTGTTGATTTTTTTGAGTATTGTGGACCATGTCATGTCAGCTTTTACTACAGTTGTGCACTGTAGCTGTCTTCATTTTGACAAGGTGTGATACAAACAGATCCTTTTTAAAAGGATTGTGTGCTCTGTTGAAGTACCTCATTCTTTTTAGAGACACAGTATTGAATCCTATTGTTTTTTTTAATAATGAGTGAGTTAAAAGAAAAGTTGGTCTATCTGACATTGCATTGCCAGGTTTATTGTGATAGTGTGCTTGCTTTGGATTGATGCCATCAGTATGTGGCGTCTAAATATCCGCACCTCCCACCCTCCACCATAGTGTGCCTGGCCAGCCACTACTGAGCTCTCACTGGTCATCAGGCATTCTCTTTCTAACCTGCTACAAAGTCCCAGCTGCGGTCGCACTGCCAGCATCAGCACAAGCTCAAAGAGAAAGGTCACATCTAATGATGCAGACTTTGTGCTGGAGCTGGAACCAGCTTTGACAGTAAGTAAGAGGTGAAATGGCATCTGTGTCTGCGTTTTCAGTGCCTTTAAATTAGCATGCATCTCAGTGTATTGGACCATCCATGTCTCGAGTCTATGAGATGTGAGACAGAGAAAGAGGCAGGGACAGTGACAGTAGCTGAGGTGAAACAACTAGTGGTTTCCAGACCTTTGTGCATACTATGAATAAAGATGTTTGGCTTCCTGAATGCTCCCTAGTCATTTATTAATAATACATCTATACTATCTAACCATTAAATGAGGAATGCAGGATGTAGAAGGTAAAACATTTTTTCAATATCCATTTTGTGTTATAGCTCCAAAGCCCTCTGCACATATGTACTCTCTACTAGATTGACAGCCCCATTAACAGCAAACAGCCATCATACTTAACATCCAGCACAGCAGGAGCAAGTTTAATGTTCCTCCCGGTGGGCATCAGGGCACCACATTTCTAGAGCTTCAATAGGCTGTTTTTGATTTCAGAGTGTTGAAATAGTGTGTAAAATGAACAGAAGTGATTGTATTAAATGCTGATTTCCCTTGATAAAGATTCTGCAGGCGACCCTGCTTCTGCACAAATAAAAGTAGTTTTGGATGTTGTGTGTGGGAGAGTACTTTTTTAGGGGATTTTGCATATTGATATATGCAAAATATACATATTTAGAAGTAACTGTACTGCACTGAACACACACACACACACACACACGTTTATTCCAGAGTTGAAGTGAAAAAAGCAAAGAGGGACTAAGCTGACCTCCATAAAATGGTTAAATGGTTCCATTAGAGCACACACATACAACTTGACCACTGGTATCTCCACCCACAAGAGCCCAAATTCAGAGGTCTTTATGTCTATAAAATTCAATAACTACATAAAATATATATCAGAAGTACAGTGATTTTAAATGTGGCCGTTCAGTGACAATCTTAAAAGAGAAAATCTTATTAATTTTTCATTCAAATATTCTTTTTAAAGGCTTGATTACATTATGCTTTTACATCTTTGAAAAATTAAAGTGATTTCGTTCACGGTACTTGTGCATCACAGCTCCTGAACACTCTTCATATTGATTCACAAGCTGAATATCTCAACTCTGATTCAAGCATCTGTTCCCCAAAGAGCACCTGTCTCACTTATTGAACCAAGTGGAGGTTCAGAAGGCTCCTATGGATTATGAATGTATCTCCATAGTCTGGTGCTGGAGCCAGAGTGCAGCAGCAGAGAAGAATTGTTTTAATCCTTCGATTCAGGGAAGAATTATTTAAAGTTCATCATTTATGACAAAAATCACTTTTTCGTTCTTTATTAAATGACTAAAAACATTCAAACAACATCTTTTGAATAAATTCTTCTGAAACCAAATTGAACAACAACATAAGGAAGCAAAGTTGTAAATATAATAAGAAACAAGCTTCCAACAATCAATTGCAAATGAATGAACCTCAATTAGTGACTGTCAGTTAAAGGAGTAAAAGAAACAGTCAACAGAAGAGGTGTGATAAAGAAAGAAACAGAGACAGAGTGAGAGGCAGAGAGTGAATGAACTGATAAATGTACCAGCAGTCCACTATAGTGCTGTGATGTCCATTATTTCCCAAATTGGTTATCGGGCTGCATTGATTTTCCCATTGAGCCTCCCTCTGAGCTCCAGGTTGACCCACACGAGCTGTCCGCCCACTGACTTGCTATTGAGCTTCTCGCCTGGATACCCACAGTTTGACCACCCATCCCCTCCCCAGTGATGAATCAGCACATGGGGGCCAGGAAAATACGTCTCTATTATGGTTTTTAAATATGTATGTGTCTTTGCGGGGTTGCAGTGCAAATCTGGACAATGATTACTTTTGCAGGATGTAATTTAGATATCAGAGGTTATCATTTTCTTTCCTTTCATATAGTCAATCCACATCTCTGTGACATGTTCACAAAAGAAAAAAGCTTTTATACCTTCCCTCATTGATCATTGATTAGTCAAACTATTACATCTAACCCCACACGTCCTCAAGTGGCTGCCTGAATATATCTATATCACTTAAAGACTGAAGGGGGGGATTCAATTTCTGTGAGCTACAGAGAAAGATTCCCAAGAATATGAGGCTGAGATGCACAGCAGGCATGTCTGTCTATCAGCCTATCAGACTGTGTTTCTCTGCTCCAGCCTCAATAGATTCATTGCTGCCTCTCCTGCTTACTTTCTCTATAGATTTTAGGAGTGAACCCCACAAACACTCAATCTACACTCCATTAGAGTTTACAGATGGCAAGAGAGAGAGAGAAATAGAAGTGTGATGGCAATGAAAAAGAAGCTATAAACTCGGCATTATTGAGGCTGTTTGAAGCTGGCTATGGGGACAGGAGGGAGGAGGGAATGGGTGGCTCAGAAGCAAATGCACCTTTCACACCCATGTCCACTCATCAAAGGGAAGCATCACTCTCTTCTGTGACAGTATACACCCACGCAATCACAAAGAGTGTGTACCTTTGCTTTCCCTCTTTACCGTTAGTCAGTGGACTCGAGCTGGGAAGCAGCTGGATGTTTTACCAACTCGGGACTGAGCGATAAAAGAAAGATCACATTTGTTTTTAGGTAAATAACATATGCTGAATGTGATTGATGCATCTGACAATGATGTGTGTGTGTGTGTGTGTGTGTGTGTGTGTGTGTGTGTGTGTGTGTGTGTGTGTGTGTGTATGTGTGTGTGTGTGTGTGTGTGTGTGTGTGTGTGTGTGTGTGTCTGAATGCAGCTTTCATTGGTATGCAATTACATGGAGACAAAGCTATGGTACTCATTGAATCAGACATCATGCCAATGTCTGGACATAACTACAGAACTCTACCCCTGTACACTTGCACTAACACTCTCATTCTCTCTCTATCTCACTCAATGTATATACTTATATATGTGTGTGTATATATATATGTGTGTGTGTGTATATATATATATATATATATATATATATATATATATATATATATATGGTATGTAACGTGTAGTCACATGTTAACAACAAAACTCCTACCAGAACCATAAAAAAGCAGACATTAATAAATTCCGCCCAGAGCAAAAAGGAAAAAAACAAAGCCAACACAGCTCTGAGCTTCATCACTGGGTAAAGATGAGCTTGATGGCGAAAGTTAAAAAGATCTGACAGTTTGGGTGCATCGTGCCTGACAGCAGACAGCTTCATTTAGCAGAGTGAGCAGGCTGCCACTCACGGTCTGCAAAACAGGCGGTGTTATTGGGTAATACTGTGTCTCTGTCACATTTCACTCATAGCCCACAAAAACACCCTGACAAGTATGTGATGCCAGTTTGCTGACTCCCAACTCCCCTTTTTAATTTCCCTGCGAGAAGAAAGCATGAGGCAAGTGGGGATGCAGTATTGGTTCGGTGGTAACTGAAGGATGGACATGTGATTAGAAAGTTTAGATCATAAAGTTTACGCTTAAAGATCAACACCTTCTACTATAGTCTAGTAACAACACTTTATGTTTGCTGATCGTCATATACTCCTGGACACAAGAGTGTCCAGGAGTATATGAATGATATGAATCCTGACATTACATCTGTTTATCTCCAGTGACCTCACACGAGGTCACATTTTCCTTTTCAGTTTCAGATCCCCGTTGCAACAGAGACTCAGGTGTCTTGTTCAAGAATGCCATGTGTGTTTTGAGGAGGTTGAAGATGGGGGGTTAATGAGGGGAAGATACACTTACCGTTGAAGCCGGTGAAGTTTCCCCACTCGAACAGCGAGCTGTTGAAGGGCGGCAGGGAGCCGTTGAAGGATTGCAGGGAGCCGTTGAAGTAGACATCAGTTCCATTGGAAGGGTTTCGGATGGTGTCTGTGAACAGATTCATCTGCAACAAGGTCTTGATCAGGTAGCGCAGCATCGTGGTGCACAGAGGGACCTGCACTCCCTCTCTCTGTACTTCTCACTGTCTCTCTCACTCTGTTAATTTTAAAAGTGTGACTCTGCCTGGTGCTGAATATGCTTTTCCTCCTTACTCGGGGTTAAGAAGAGCTAAAGAGATGCTCTTTTCATCTCAAGTTGAATCAGACATTTCCAAACATTTTGAAGAAAAAAAGCAGAGAAATCTTGAATAAAAAATAAAAGTGAGTGAAAAGAAGTCAGACGATTAGGAGATTAATTGCTTGTAGATGTCAGACTGAGTCAGGGGCCCCTCGCTGTGAATCCCTCCCAGCATCGGATTGTTCCTTCCTCCTTGTTTCTTTTGTTCTGGGATCAAATAACTTCACATGCTGTCTGCCGCCATACAAAACAACAGCTTCTCGCTGGTGTAAAAGAATCCAGCAATGTGATGATGACCCTTTCGAATTGCTCTCCTCTCTCCAACCCCTCCCTCTGGCTCCTCCTGTGTCCCTCCCTCCCTCTCCAGCTCTCCTCCTCTCTCGCGCTCTCTCTCTGCGGTGGGGTCCTGAGGGTTTCAGAGGAGTGAGAGAGAGCAGGTGCTGTTGGCAATAAATGTTTAATTATTAGATTAATAATCATCCCAGGAGGCTGTGAATCAGGGCGGTGGAGAAAAGGAGGTGAAAAGACGCATCGTCACCATCTTAACCATACGTCCAAAAAAGGTCATCACATATGCATAAATGAACACATACGGTATGTGTTGGACAAACAAACCTGGGACTAACTAAACTCCTGCTGGCAGTGTTTGTTTCCTGCTGTTCCACATTTTCAAAGCACATTGCATGCAGACTTTTTCCAATGTCCACATCAACAAATACCAGAGTGGCTCTGTCTCTAAAATGACTTTCTCAGCAGTAAAGTGTAAGTTGGTTACAGCATCCTATCCTATAGCATCAGTGTTTGTTTTAAACTAAGCAGCAGAAAATCACTTTAATTCATTTAATTTTTAAAAAGTCAAAGAAACAAACTTACTCAGCAATTAACTCATTTTCAAACATGCATAGCAAACATAACAATAACACTGTATAGCAGCCATCTTTAATTAATGCTGAATTTCTAATTAAACTTTATTAGCACTTTTTACTGTGAACAAACAATGATATTATAATAATGTTTACCATTTAATTTAGTTTCATTTTAAACTGTCTAAATCACAAGATTGCAAACTTTAACTATCAGTTTACGATATACTATAAAATAACAGCTCGAAGCAATGCTTACATTAACTATTGATTAGGTAAAGATGCAGTTATTTTTTGAGGTTTTTTTTGTTGAAAAAAAGCAGCATCTGTTTCATAATAGCGTGACTTTAGCCACTCTATGATGCAGTTTCTTTTAGCTTTGTTTGCCAACCACTATATATCCTGTTTCTATCCTGTGTCTATGTGGATGAACGAAATGTAATCACATGCCTTCATGCTCAAGCATGCTATAGCTCTTAAAGCATAGTCTGCATATCATCATGGATACACACATGCGATCATAGCAGCACGGTCACATGTGGCTCCTGGACACCCCACTGACAGCCTCAGTGTGACTCCCATTAATGATGCCCATACACCATCCGGGGCCTGTCCTCCTGCTCCATCACTGTGACAAAGGGAGGCAACAAACCAACAAAGATGCCGTGACGACCCCCGTCCCGCGCCCTCTTCTTCGTGTCTTTTCCAGTCCCTCTTTATTTTAGGCTGTTTTCTATTCATGGGACATGTGTGCCAGGTAAATCCACAAATACAGTGTTAATGGACATTCAATATGGGCATGCTATGGAAGAAGGCTGAGTTGCAATGGAGAATCGATAGCCACTGTCAGGCTACATTGTGTGTGAGAAACATGTTATCTTGTCAGGTTGTTCCAGGATTTTACATGGATGTACTTCAAAGAGTTTCAAAGATGAGTATGGAACACATTGTATATGTGTTCCATATATATATATATATATATGTCTAAAGTCCTGGCATATAACATGAAGAAATAATTCTTCTCTATTTCATGTTAGTGGCACTGACCATGTTAACTTTTATTGCCACTTTTTATTTCTAACATAAACTAATGAAGCGGCAGCAAAGTGCCAGTACAAATATACATCTATGATTGCATGCTCCCTGGGTGCTCTCCTTAGCCACTCGTAATTCTCAGTAATGACTCTCCTCGGCCATGGAAGCTGCCATTTTCATGATCATATCATTTCTGCTGTGTCCAGATGGTGCTTTTAAAAAATTTTGTTGTGTGAATAAATAAAAGTAGCATCATATTCTCTTTCAGGTCATCTGATAATTATTTTCTTGAATCTTCTGATTGTTCATGGTAAAAATATCTAATATTCTCACACTTTATGGTGTTGTGTGATGTCAAAGAATGCACTACATCCTGAGTTTAAGATCATACACATAATTCACTTATTATATACATGGAATAAAATAGCTTTTTGTATGTTTAGGAGTTCAGTGGCTCGGCCCCTGACCCCTGGCACCTCTAACTGTACTCTTTCATAGAGCAAGTCCACTACAGTGATCACTCAAAGCTGTGTCTACTATCTACTACTTGTTAACAGAATCCCCAGCAAACAGGACGGTGAAAACCCTGAAACATCTTGCTGTGAAAGATTACTGTTAACTCTCCACCACGATTCTGCTGATTTGCAAAAGTTAAAAGTGATCAGGAAAAACTGTAATTTTCTGCTCCATGTCAACCACCACTATATCTGACTGGTTGGGCAGCAGCTGCTTGTCTGTCTGGACCTCAGCTCTGTCGTTCTCAACCACCTTCGGCAGTGTGTCCCATTGGGAGTTGGTTACTTCTAATCCATATGTGGCACAGATGTTCCTGCTACTTTACGCTGGACTGTCTAAGCTGTTAAGCCTGCAACTTGGGTGAGTAAGCTGTGTTGAACTATAAACACTGACATTCAAGCTTGAGAGGATTGTAGAAACTCAGTTTTTGTCTTTTATAGTGTATTTAAATTTATACATATTTCATAATTACAATAAAACATTCAAATCTAAGAGTATCATTATTGCCTCATGGTACAAGTAAGTACCTTTTACTGCTTGGAATGTTCTTTTTGCTCTTCAAAAAGTTACAAAGTTACAAATACATTGCATTTATGCATAAGTGCACTCACCGATCCAGATCTGATTTGCAACAATTTGCCCTCTGCCTCATCCGGCTGACACACAATTTCACTCAGTGCGGCAGACAGGCAGGTACATAACCCTATCTCCACTAGCTGCACAAGCAGAAGCACAACAGACTCGATAAAGGATTTTAAAGCATGACTATGGAATTTCACGAGATCAGAAAAGCCCCTGTTTTAGCAACAGCAAGTCATGTTGACCTCTCCTGCAACAACAGCTGCAACAGTTATTTCTTGAAAAAGCTCATTTTTTAATTTGCATGTAATTTTTTAAATTTTAAGTAAGACGGGAATTATTAGTTTGTTATTATTAGTTTTATCAGTGATTTAGATTATTTAATTACAGATCATAAAGTTAAAATGCACATTAGAATAACATAATAAACTAGTGGTACAAAAAATAACACAAAGGCTAACATAATCACACATCTGAACAACATAATTGAATTTTGGATAAACACTCTGAAGCAGGAAAAGTCATGAAATATGAGATGATGGTGTTTTAATTTAACAGTTACAGGATAACTGTGTTAAACAGTTACCATAACTGTAGCTGTTACCTATAAACATTATTATTTAATTATAGATACCTTACCGACTCTATGTGATCAGAACATATAGTGCCAGGTCTGTAACAGGGCCGTAAATGAACACATATGCAGGTGTGGGAGAGGCTCCCTGCCCTGGCTGATATTCTGATCTCTTTTTTTTTTTTTAATTTTCCACCACTGAATCAAAAATGGTATCAAGAATTTGACATTCCTGTAGTATATTGTACCTGTAGGTTACCTGCGTAAGAGAACCTTCACAGACATAGTCATTAACATGACTGGAGCTTAAATAGCCATAGTGCTGTCAGAGTAAAAGCATTTGCGACAATTGTAGTAACATTTAGTAAAATAACACCTGTTTTTAGACAGGTTTCATTTCCGTTTAATCCATTTCATTTAATAGCTGGACATTTTCTAACCAAGTGTGACCGTGGTGCTGAATAGCAGGTATCTGCATGGTGACCTTTTGCTTTGTTATAAGGATCCCGGTTTGAGGCATGAAACCAAATTTCATGCAAATCCATCAAAAGGGGGATGAGTGGTGACACACTGGGTGTTTGGCCTTTCATACAAATGTTAATGCAGAGATGGATACAGATGGGTCATTAATGTCAGCGCCCTGTTGGACGGAACGCTCTGTCTCGCTTTGACACACTTTACAAGCCTTTTAGCATCCACACGCTGCTTTACAAAGAGAAAAACATGAAGTTATCTGTGCGATTCCTTTGATCGATACAATGCAGACTTTTTAGACTCACAGTTACATTGCCAGAGTCACGGGACGGTGGTTTCATCATGGTTACTATTCAGAATTTAACAATGGGAATTTTGGGCCATAGACTACATGCAAAATATGGACAAGTGTCTGGATTTGAAAAGTGGAGCTAGTGTGGAAGTGTCTTATATCTGCATTATATTTCAAATGACCAAACTGCTCCAGTCTTATTTAATATAATATGGCCCCATTTAGAGTGAAAAAAGAGGATTACCTTTTGACTGTCATCTCAGGTCACTGCTGCAAACCCTTAATCATGACTGCTGAACTGGAAGTAATAAATAAAAATGAATATAATGGTTTTCTCTTGAATTATCATATGAGTGTGCAGTCCTACAATTTCTCAGTCAGATCCACCCTCCTGGTGGTGGTGATACCCAACATTCTCATCTCAAAGGTTTAACTTTGATATATATAGTGTGATGCTGATTAAATAAAAGTTCTGATCACCAAACTGATTAGGACACATGAACTTCTGACCATGTCTATGCAGAATTGGATGACCAGCTATATAATCAGTGCAAAGATACTTTACTAGACATGTGGAAACATTTATTTTCTGTGACTAGCAGATATAAATTTGGCAAATCAACAAGGCAAGTTATTACAGTTAGTTAGTTAACAAACAACACATAGCAAATCCCTCACTGAGAAGCTGAGCTTAGCATAGGAAGTTACAGTGATGTGATTCTAAGAGGTGAGAAAACTATCCTGAGCTCATCCTTACAGCTGAAATCCTATTGCTCACTTGAAACTCACTATTGAAACAGAGCTCAGACTGCTGACAGTACCATGCAGGTACTAAACATCTCCCAGACAAACGTAAGAGCATCTTTTTGTGTTAGCCAGGTTAACATAAGCATTCTTACAGTTTCACTGAAACAATGAGAGATTGACAACTCAAAGCACTTTCTACTGAAAGTTTCATTACCCCAGTCACACACACTGTTATCTACACCTAGTACTTTTTACCAGTCGTACACACTCACACACCAGTAGATGCATATATTCTAAGTGTGCAGTGACTAAAACTCTAGAACTAGGACGACATTCATACATAACCAGGTGAAAAAGAAGTAGAAAATTTGCATCGTTTTCATTTTCATGGACTAGAAAATGAAAACATAAAGATTTTCATTTTGTTGTCTGGTTCTACTAACTTTGGACACAAGTGAAAATGTCTCAAACTTAAGTCCCTTGCTCAGAGACGTCCCAAAATAACCACATTTAACAGGAGACAAATTTTATGACAAAAGTAATGATCACACAGGGACATTATTATTATTCCAGAGTGCTGCTTAAATTTTCTGAAACTGCATATTTAATGAAGGAGCTGTATCATGTCGCGCTAATGCATTAGCCATTTTAGAGTCATTAAACTTGAATTACAACAAGCTTCCCAGCCCATGCATCTTTCATTAATCTTAGTTTTTTTTAAAACACATTTTATCAAAAACATATTCTTTCAAAATACTGTAATTTTTTTACTCTAAGACTTAAAGTAGATTTAGTTTTGTGCACTTTGCACTGGGAGGATTTACCTTAAATGCTACATAGTAAATGGTCCTCGCAGAAACATGTAAAGTTTAAAGTAAAATCTGTCCTGATTGCAGGAACTCATAGTCATATCAGTGCTTTTCCTGTCAGTGCAAAGACAAGGCGTTATTCTAATTTCCCCAAACGAGTGTCAGCTGGGATGAAGTGCAGTAAATGTCTGAAGAGTCCTGAGCGCCGAGACGCGGTTTGCTGCCAGCACCTTTAGGCAGATGGGCAGAAAGGTGAAGCCTGTCTGGCTGCCACTAGACATCACACGCTACCAGGGTGTCACATCTGTGCCCAGGTCTGGTAGTCTTCATTTCTGGGGTCTGCTGCTGTAGTTGGCCCCTTGGGAACCTCTGAGCTGGGGCAAAGACAGCTGGATCCCCAACCCCTCTCTCCTGGCTGGAGAGTGGTGAGCTAAAGCCAGGCAAGCAGCCAGATTCAGCATCCCAACCAGGCTGCAGGTGTACTGCCATCAGGGAAGGAGGTGGCAGTAATTGCAGTAATTTTTTTTCTTTCTTTTTTTTGGCAGTAAATACCATGTGCCTCTGACCTGGGCAGGCATGCAGTTGGCAGGGTCCATCATTAGAGCTCGGTATTCGCTTCTGGCCATATGCTGGAGTGCCATAATTGGTGCTTCTGTCCTTTACATTTAGCTGGCAGGCCAGAAGGAGAGGCCCACAGAGCAAAATGGCCGCTGTCTCCCTCTGGGGTGCTGTGTCCAATCACACCTCTCACAAACTGGCTCTCCAGGAAACCCTGCGGCTCATTACCTCATTTCCTCCAATTGCCTCATAACTTCAAAGCCAACTTCAAAGCCTTTGGATGGCCTGCTATCATTGGTGAAACCTAGACAACCAAGCCCCTTTAAAAGCAAGAGAAATCTTTGTGTGTCTTCTTCATCTATTTCTGCCCACCGACAGTTAGCAGGAAGCATAAGTGGGAGAGACAGAGCCAATATGCTTTAGTCGGGGGATTATCTGATCTCCAGGGGCCTAAGTTACATGCAGGGCTATGAATGGAGGAAGCTAAACAAAACACTAGCTGCACCCCACACCCCAGCTGCAAAAACCTTGAGCAAACTCTGGATAATTGCACAACAAAAGCACAATTAGACACAAGCTTATGGATATTAAGTAGGAAAAGATGGACCTGTCATTTATCCTATCACATATTTGCATCTCATGAATTCTCCTCCACACCCTTGCACATTTGTTTTCTATTCTTTCCTTCATGCTATTTTATTTTCAGATGAATGCAGATAAATGCAAAGTACTCATTTAAATATGCATTAATATTAGAACTGGCCCCACCTAAACTGAAGGTGGTAATTTTGGTAAACCCCCAACCATGTCTGCTCCCTCAGGTTATATTCCTCCAGTCCTGCAGTGGGCCACTGCCTTTTGCTTCTTAGAGACTGACCCTTTGCACCATGCTGCAGTGAGACTTTGATGTGACTTGCCTGGAAAAAGACCTCGCGCCTTTCGATGAGATTAGTTCGCGTTCTCACAATCAGTGCCTGAGGACCTTCAAAACACAGGAGTTCATTCCAATCAGGGCTGGGGAGAGAAAATATTGAGGCGCCAGTGTGCAGAGGTCTGCGTTATATTGATTGGCGCTAAAAAAGATGACTTATTTGTCAGCCTCAGAATTTGAAGGAGGAGTAAACTTTTGAGCTAGATTGCTTTCCCACAGTGCTGTACGCAGCAGACAGCCAACTTCAAAGAGGCCATGCATTCCGAGGGAATAAAATCAATGGCGAGTATCAGTCCCCGCTTGATAAGTGCTTTAACTACGACTCACCTGGTGAGTCTTTGCAGACATTCTCCTTCTTATCTGATGAACCTGAAAATCTCATTTTAACTGTTAAATGCCAGACAAATGGTACAAAATAATATATATATATGAAACAAACTATCAAATAAACGTGTCCTGCTGGGCCTTCACTAGCCTCCATCTAGGTATATTCCCCAGGTGCTGAGGCCTCCTCCTAGCTCACTATACCATTTCTCCCAAGCTTGAAAGATGAGCATAATCTGACTAGGAGGTGGGCTGCTACTGACCAGTAACCATCACCCTTTATTTCTCTTTCTTTTTTCTTTTTGTTGTGGCAGTGAATTATGGATTTTAGCCATCTGGCCATCCAGGCGGGGTAGGGAGGAAAATGATATGCTTGACAGACGACTTTAACAAAGATGTGGCAAGAGAGAGGGGGCGTGTCTGAAATCACAAGTTGAATTATCGCAAGCACGACTGGGCTATTGTGTGCTTTGATGGGTTGGTTATTCACAGCTGGGGCAGTCCAAATTGTTCTTTTATATTCTTTTATTGTACTTTATTGAGGCCAGAGGGGCTCTGGAAATGATTAACAGACAGAACAACAAGACAGACCCATTGTTAGCCTTTCCCTCTTCATTTAGTCCCTATCCATTTATTTCCAACACCGTCTCAATGATGTAAATGCATAAGCTTTGCTTGGTTAACTGTGCCATCACTGGTCAGGTTCCGGAAAATTGGATAGGATAACACAGCAGGTGTAGTCAAACTGAAGAGGTCTATTTTTATTACTGTTTTACAGAAAGCTTCATAGTTTGGAAAATCTAGCCATCTCTACTGCAAAAGTGTAACTTTTTCTACCTTTCACAAGTGATGGTAGAATCCGGGGAACATGGAGTGACATAATTTGGAGAGACATAACATGATATAAGTGACATAACCGTGAGGGATATGGTGGATTGACACTCTGTATAGTCCATCCGTTGTTTTTTTTTTGTTTTTGTTTTTGTTTTGGGTTTTTTTTGTTTGTTTTTTTTGTTAGTTTATTTCTGTCTTGTTCTTTGTTTTCAATTCTTTTTTCCTTGATAAATATTCTTTCATATTTCTGTATACAATTTATTTGACTTGTATTTTGTGTGCTCTAAAAACTCAATAAACATATTGTTGCAAAAAACCTTTTTCTGCCTGAAACTTTAGAAAACTATCTTGGTGACTTGATTCACTCATCGTCCTTTCTGCAAATGCCTAACACGGTACTTTGACATTAGAATAACAAGGATTGTGGAGCAAGCCAAGTCGCCCACTCTGTATGCAGCCCCCTCTTCCTCCTGCTCTGCCTTTCTGTTGTGCTTCTTCCATCTGATGTCCATTTTACAGCCCACCTCTTCTGAGCCTCAGGGGTGGTCGGGGGGTGAGAGCAGCCAAGGCCAGCTTAACAAAACCTCTCAAAGGGCACCAGTCCCTCCTGCCACTCAGGAAACCAAACTCGACAAAATTTTTATGGCAATTAGGGTTGAGTGAGAGTGGCTCCTTTCCAGGCACCCACTGGCTTTCCTCTGCCAGTGCATTTCAGTCTCAACTTTGTGTCTAATGTGAAATTGGGGTGAAATTACCCCTCCCCCGAGTTCAATGTAGCGTGGTGATTTTTAATATTTAAGGAGTAATGGAGGAAGTATCTTGTCAGCCTTACTGTGTTATCTCTTCTTAAGTTTTAACAATAGAGCCGGTATCCCCTGTTTGTTCATCCGTTCAAAGCTCATGTCTTTGTCTACCAAAGCTGTGAGTGATTACCGTTCATTGGAAGGGGCAGCCCTTTAATTAGCCAGGGATCCCAGGGGTACCATTACCACGGGGTAATCTTGCCCCTCTTTATTATCCCATTTTAATATTGACTAAGAAAGAGATACACGGGGTGGGGCAATTTGGTTTCCTCATACAGGACACGAGCTCCCTTGAATATTCATGTGGTTTTGGAGTAGGTGCGTGGGTATGGACGACATGTGACAGGGATGATGGACGACCTGGGTCAGGCATCATCTGGGGACCCTCACACTATAACAAAAGGGGATGTAAGTTCCACAGGACTTAATAAAGTGGATATGCCGCAAGATAAAAGATAAAATACTGGAAAACATTCCAGTCCATTATGTGAATATTAAGGAATATATGCACAAAAATTCCTGATTCCATCTTCGCCTGTGTTGCAAGCAAGATTCACATTGCTTTCCAAGGGCAATTAGGCAAAACCCATACCTGACAGCACAGGGATTTGAATCAAAGTCTGGGAGCTAAGGAGGAGTTATTCCTCACTGGCCTTTCCTCCCTGAAAATTACAAACAACTGATGGTATTAGGTTAAACTGTCAAAGAGAAGACAATTTCTTCAAAAAGTAAAGTCTTTCCTGTCAAAGTCACCTTTTTCTCTGGT
The DNA here is from genome assembly GCF_041146795.1 of Maylandia zebra. Classification (NCBI taxonomy): domain Eukaryota; kingdom Metazoa; phylum Chordata; class Actinopteri; order Cichliformes; family Cichlidae; genus Maylandia; species Maylandia zebra. Next base: position 4,633,116 of record NC_135176.1, on the reverse strand, counting down.
AACAAAGTTAAAGAAAGCAGCATCCATCAAAGCACAGAAACTAATTCCTGCCAAGGACAGAGCTGATCTCTTCCATTTTCACCCCAAGAGCACTTCTCTGAAACCTACTTTAATTAAAAGTCTGAGTGGAAAAGGAACATATTTCATTCAGCAACTTCTCTTACCTTCCTTTTCTCTCTCTTCAAGTCAGTTTTCCTCCCATTGTTCCCTGACTCAGCTGCTCATTTCAAATGATGTCAAATGAAGAGGCACATCACAGGGCCCGAGTAATTACCAGCATCTATGAATGTATTTTAGCCATCGTGTTTAGGAATAGAAAGATTAAGGATGAAGAGACATATGTTGTCAAGCACTAACCTTGGAAGGACCTGACATGCATCTTTCACAAACATCTTTCACAAAGTGGCTTCAGCAGCCTCTCAGAAATCTTCCAAATGCAATTACAGCAGGGGATTATGTCCCTTATTCAAATTCAAATTGGCCACAGTGTGTGTTTAAGAGTATGTTTTTTGCATGTGGAAATGAAAAAGGGTTGTTATTGGCAGCTGATCCCCTCTCAGGGCTTCAGACATCCTGTTTGTGCTTGAACCACCTGGTGAACAGTGTGTACACTATAACACTGTTTCTAGATTATGAAAATCTGCTGCTGTCAAAAGCACTTTGTTGCTGTATTCCAAGTGATAAAAGTCAGGCCATTTCTGTGATGTGACTTGCAATCAGAGCATAAGTGTTTCAGTGCTTCAACACTGCACAACAACACACTTTATGCATCCATTAGTGCTGTCAGTATTTACAGGAAAGGAGGAGATATTTTATTAAAAACTATAACCCTTTTTCTATTTGTCCATCCATCTCTTCACGTTATCCTGAAGGCTGAATTCAGCCACTCTTTGGAGAACACTTGTATCCACCATCGCATTCTCAGTCTTTGACTTCCCAAAGATCATGACCGTATGTGATAGCAGCAACACCTGCTGACACCATGCCAACTCCCCTCTACGCTCACTCGTGAACAAGACCCTGAGATGTTTAAACTCCTTAACTTATTCCTAAATCATATTCTTATCAGGGTCGCGGTGGGCACTGGAGCCTATCCCAGCTGTCGTAGGGCGAGAGGCGGGGTACACCCTGGACAGGTCGCCAGGGACAGACAACCATTCGCACTCACATTCACTCCCGCATTCACATATGGGCAATTCAGATTTTTCAATTAACCTATCCCCACAAAGTGCATGTCTTTGGACTGTGTGAGGGTGCTGGAGTACCTGGGGAGAACCCATGCAAACACGGGGAGAACATGCAAACTCCACACAGAAAGAACTCAGGACCTTCTTGCTGTGAGGCAACAGTGCTAACCACTGTGCCACCGTGCTATTCCTAAACCATTCGAGAAGATAATTCTCATCCCAGCTGCTTTGCCCCAATTCACCCCAACGTGAGCTGGAGATCATTGCTCAGTGAAGCACATCATCTGCAGAAGAAGAATCTGAAGAAAATGCCTGGATGGATGGAATGGACTGGTTCTTATATAGCGCTTTTCTACTCTATCTGAGCACTCACTGCGCTTTACAGTTACCCAATCTAAGTGCTTCCTATGTGACATTTACACAAATGCATACTCAAGTGGACGCATTGGGTTAGTATTTGCCCAAGGATATTTGGCATGCAGGCTGGAGTGGTGACCTGTTCTACCACCAGAGCTAAAGCCAGGATGGATGGATGGATGGATGGATGGATGGATTTTTTAAATTTACTTCTTGTGAATAAAGTTAGATTCTACGGAGCCCCGCGGGGGACATGGGAGAAAAAAAAATTAAGACGGACTTTTGCGAGATCTCACAAAAGTTTTGCGAGATCTTGCAAAAGTTTTGCAAGATCTCGCAAAACTAACTCGGGAACTTGCAAAACTTGAATTCCAACAATGGCGGCAGCTACTCTTTCTGGGTCACAAAATACACTTTTAAGATATTTTGAGGCGTGACTGTAGTTGTGTAAACGTCAGATACCTGCTCGGTTTACAAGACATCACATATTTGCAAAAGTGCTCCGACGTTTTCGGAGATCTGACACCCACCATCTCGAAGCTAACGGGAGGTCGAGACCTACTACAGCCAGGAGGAACACCGCTTTCCCGGCACATCGTGCCTCGACCTCCCGGTCGGCTTCGAGCTGGCAACCTCCGAAGAATGCGGCTAAAACTTTTGCGAGATCCCGAGTTTCTTTTGCGAGATCTCGCAAAAGTCCGTCTTAATTTTTTTTTTCTCCCATGTCCCCTGCGGGGCTCCATAAGATTCCATGCTTGGTGCTATAGGTTGGGTAAAACCAATCTATAGAGTCAATGTGACATTAAAGATAGAAAGTTATGTAGAATCCCTGTCTGAGTGAAGATTTGTTCAGCCGGAGCTTTGCCAGACCAGTCCAAATAAAAATGATAGGCTTGTTCTTTTTGCTCCATACTGCAATATTTCAGTTTGCATTTTGCATGCAATTCACACAGTAACCTAAATGTACCTCACATAGCCCAGTGTTTGCTGTTTTGCACAGTGAATGTTCTTTTCTTGTCTTTAAGGCTTGGATTCAGTTTCCATCACCTTCAAGTGTTTTCTTGGGTCAAGTGCCGATGACACGCTCCGTTTCAAGTATTCACACTGGAATATAAGGTGAACACTTGAATAAGCAAGAATCAATGGGAAATGCGGCAGTCAGGGAGGACACATAAATATACTCTTGATGGACACAAACTTAGTAAAGTTGGCTTTGTGCATTTTGTTTAATGAGTCATTTCACTTGCCAAACATTTGAGTGAAACAGGACTTTCCACCCCTGAGGTTTCTCTATAAAAGAAAGAGAAAGAGTACTCTCTCTTCTTTCCTTAACCAGAGAGGGGTCACATGTGTGGTTGTGTTTGAGAGGCATTAGTGCTCCATGGTAATCAAAGACTCTGGATAGAGAGGGAGGGAAGAGGGGATATAAAGAGACTCGGTTGGGTGCCAGAACAGCCCCCTCTGCACCCGATGCCTTTTAATTAGGCTCACAGCAGGGACGCTACACCGGCACACACGCTGCTCATCGCTCACACACAGATGCATGATGGTCCTCATATAAGCTGACAGTCACATACCTCTTTCTGCTTCATTATTCCGGCATATGTGTCATCTCCATTTTTTTGTTAAATTGGGGGTTCAGATGTCAGCTGTCTAGGCATCAGAGAAGCAAAGAAGCACTGAGTGTTCTTAAGTCCGGTGACCCTTTTCTTTTAGGTAATCCTGCCATTGCATGGGCTTTCTGTCCAACAAGTATTATTTGTGATGTATCCTTTGCATCTAATTTCTGCATATTAATGAAAATATAGAAGACAAATGGGAGAAGTGATTGATTATTAACTCACTTTAAGGTTTACCATGCACCAAAGGATGTTAAAATTATGCCTGTAATGCATAAAGCTATGAAAGGGACATTGTTATCTACTATGTGCTACTTAATTTTCCTTCTTTTCCTTTGCCTCTACAGCTTCATAATTTCAACCATGAAGTTTTCTGCTCATTAAATTTACTGACATGATCAATATTCTTTGATACAGAGCTCACCATCTGCCTGCACTCTTCTGATTGTTGACGTTTGGTCAGTGACCCTTAACCTTGCAGGGACATGTCATGACACTAAAAGTCATCCTGATGCTTCCTAAAACAGTAAAGGTAAAATCCTTAACCAGCAGGAGAATTCAACTAGACAGTTCAACCAGACCTTCTTCTAGAAAAGTCTTCTCATGAATATGAGGCAGGCAGATAGATATTTTTTTCTGTTGGTTTCCAACTGGGATTGCCAGGAGTTAGCATAGTGGTGTGATTTTAAATTCAAGCTGCACACATTATCATCCACCAATTCATATCCATCAGGAGGCAAGGAAGGGAGTCTTTGACACATGAAGGTCATAATGATACACTCTTATCCTTGAGATTTAGTTCAATTATGGAGGGATGTAGTTTGGTATTTTAAGAATCTTTCATTTCCCTGTTCTGTCAAAAAACCCTGCATGGGGAATGTGGATTTTTTTAGACTACTGAAACTCATTCGCACATTTGTATAATTATGGTAAGGAAATCAGCATTATTCATGGTTTGTCTATTAGTCACTGACTGGACCTCTTTTCACTTGCAAGCACAGCTGGGATTGTTAGAGCTGAGGTGGTTAGTCTATTTATATATTTATATTACATACATTTTTTAGATGTTTCCTTCTGCATCCTCCATATTCTGTCCGTTTTAATCTAAGCTCCGTTAATGAAGCTCATTTAAAAGGTACAAGTCATACAGGCCAAAATCAAGGAAAAGCACTGACCACCATCAATGAGTAGGTGTTTCGTGTGGCGCTTCCTGCATCTCACCTGGACCTCGTCAGCAAGCAATCAGCAGGGGGGCTACTGAAACCAGTGCAACTCGCTACTTCTCGCCAGTTCATTATGTGCTCCATGGTGGTAAATTGTAAATCTCCTTTACCTGCTTTTTCCCTGTGTAACCTTGTGTTTAGAGGTTGTTGTTTCTCACGGTTTGGACTCACCTGGACATCTGTTTCGCCTCCTTGCCTGCTTGCTTGCTTGCCTACCCTCCGGCTGCCCATTACATTCAGACACTCTGGCATGAACCTCCCCTCCTCAGAGCTGCAAGTAAGGAAAATAAACTCACCACCAAACGTTTCTCAGTCACCTGCTCCTTACCCATACAATAACTCCTCCGTCTGTTACAGAATCCTCTTGTTCCTCTGTCTCTTGCCATGACCTCCTCAGTGTCCCAATTTCCTAGGGCCACCCTTTCCTGCTACAGTCATCTTTTCCCCGTTGCCATATCTAACTAGGATCACATGTTTCAAACATTCTCTGTTACAAAATAAAAACTCTTGTACATAGTTATACTACGTATTTGGTGTCTGCATTAGCATCAACTCCTTGGGAAAACCTTCAGTTCATGACAGATACATTCATTTTCATTGCATTAAAGGATAAGAGTGTGATGGTAACAGTAAACTGCATCCAGGACAGAAACATTATGCCACCAACACAAGTTTGGCTCCTTAGTGTATTTCAATGGTTAAATATAACCCATTAATATCTCTATTAATGGGTTGCTTATAACAGCCCTTTGAGCTGGTAGTGATTAAACCATTACTTAAAAAGCCAACACTTTAACCAACTTTCTTAGTTAATCATGAGCCAATCTCTAATGCTCCTTTCATCTAAAATATTATTGAAAGAGAAGATAGATGTAAAACAGCTATCTGATCATCTGCAGAGGGATGATTCACAGTTATATTCGTACATACAGGAACACTGAAACATTTTTTTTAGCTGTTTACTGAAACATATTCCAATTTTAGTCATATATTGGACATAATGTTTAGACTCAGCTTTCATTTGAGGGTATCCACATTCAAACTGGATGAAGGGATTAGGAGTTTCAGCTCTTTAAAATGTGTCACCCTCTTCTTAAAGGGTCTAAAAGTAATTGGACAATTGATTCAAAGACTACTTTATGAGTAGGTGTGGGCAGTTTCTTTATTATGTCATTATCAATTAAGATGAAAAAAGACATGGAGTTCATTTGAGGTGTGGTGCTTACATTTGGAAGATTTTGCTGTGAACCGACAACATGCAGTCAAAGGAGCTCTCCATGCATATAAAACAAGCCATCCTTAAGCTGCAAAAACAGAAAGAAATATCCAAGAAATTGCTACAATATCTACTGTTTGTTACATCATGAAAGAAAGGAAGCACTGGTGAACTCAGCAACACAAAAAGATCCGGACGTCCACAGAAGACAACAGTGATGAATGATCGCAGAATCATTTCCATGGTGAAGAGAAACCTCTTCACAACAGCCAACCAGTTGAACAACCTCCAGGAAGTTGGCTTATTATATCCAAGTTTAAAACCTCTGGAACAGTTCATGATCCAAAGCATACCACATCATATGTAAAACACAGCAGAGGCAGTGTGATGGCCTGGCCGTACATAGCTGCCCGTAGCACTGGGACACTAGTGTTTATTGATAATGTGACACAGGACAGAAGCAGCCGAATGAATCTAGAGGTGTTGAGACATGCTGTCGTCTCAAATCCAGCTAAATGCAGTCAAACTGATTGAGCAATGTTTCATAATATAGATGGACAATAACCCAAAACATACAGCCAAAGCAACCCAGGAGTTTATTAACGCAAAGAAGTGAAAGATCCTTGAACTGCAAACTCAGTCATCTGATCTTAAACCAACTGAGCATTCATTTCAGTTGTTGACTAAACTTTGCACTCAAAGGCCTTCACACTGAAAGCCGCTAGAGTAATGAACATTTTATTTTCAGTTATTTAATTTCTCTAATTACCTTCAAGCCCCTGACAAGCCCCATTATTGATTTAATTACAGGTAAAGTCAGCAGTGCACATCTTACAGCACACACTGCAAGTCATTTTAAAAATTCTCAATCCGCAGTAGTTCCCCCTGAAATTGTCACTGTTCTGACAGGCCCTTTTTTTTCTTTTCTTTCTTCACCCTCATTCTCTCTTTTCTTTCAGGTGGAGCTGGGCAGGGTACTGGTCTTATCCCACCTTTGGATGGGGTTACTCCTACCTCCTGAGCCAGCTAGAACAGCTGTTTTAACCTCTTCTTCTGACTGTTGTCACCATTGTGATGTTCTAGTTCTGTTTTGTGTGTTGCAAGCAGTTTTGGGCAAGTTACTTTGAAAAAGTAATTAATTATAGTTACTACTTACTTCTTCAAAAAAGTAACTGAGTTAGTAACTGAGTTACGAGATTCTAACAGTAATTAATTACTTGAAAAGTAACTATTGCGTTACTTTAAAAAAAATGTCTGTGAAGGTTCTCAGTCACCCAGGTCATCGTAGTCAAAGGAGCTTGCAAAGAAAAGCGTCTGGACTTCTTTAAGTTGCTTGAAGACGTTTCAGCTCTCATCCAAGAAGCTTCTTCAGTTCTAAGGTGAAATGGTGGGGAGTCCCAGATTTAAACCTAGTGGGAGTCTCCCCCCACAGAGGGACAAAGGACCCCCTGATGATCCTCTAATCGCCTGAGCCAAGGTGTGAAACTGGGTGTGGGTCCCAATCAGCCAGGGTTTCGGGTGAGCTCATTGTGAACAATGTGGTGTATGCTGTACAGTGCAGCGAGGAATGCACAGACCTCTACATTGGAGAGACCAAACAGCCACTTCACAAGCGCATGGCACAACACAGAAGAGCCACCTCCACAGGACAAGACTCAGCAGTCCATCTGCATCTTAAGGATAAAGGACACTCTTTCGAGGATGCCAATGTTCACATTTTGGACAGAGAGGACAGATGGTTTGAAAGAGGAATGAAAGAAGCCATCTATGTCCACTGTGAGCGACCATCTTTGAACAGAGGCGGGGGTTTACGACACCAACTCTCTGCCATCTATAATCCAGTTTTGAGATCCCTCCCCAGACGCCTTAACGCCCACTCACATACTGGGCCATCTGACCTCAGGAATTCGCATGATAAGGTGGGGCCAGGTTTCACAATGAACACACCCGAAACTCTGGCTGATTGGGACCCACACCCAGTTTCACACCTTGGCTCAGGCGATTAGAGGATCATCAGGGGTCCTTTTGTCCCCCTGTGGGGGGAAACTCCCACTAGGTTTAAATCTGGGACTCCCCACCATTTCACCTTAGAACTGAAGAAGCTTCTCGGATGAGAGCTGAAACATCTTCAAGCAACTTAAAGAAGTCCAGACGCTTTTCTTTGCAAGCTCCTTTGACTTGATGTTGACTAAATGTTTAACCCTCTGGGGTTCAGGGTATAACTGGCCATTTTAACCACTTCTGATTTGACCTCTACATTTCACCTTTAAAAACTATTTACTTTGTCTTGTTTGGTATCATTCTTTTCAGCACAACCTCACGTGTCTGAATTTCCAGTTATGTTTTCATTTTGACATACTGTATTAACACAATTGATCTAAAATCAGACAAAAAACATAAAATCCAAGTAGAAAAAGTTATATTTTTTACTGCAACAACCACAAACATTATTGAATCATATTTCATAACTTTAAATGCAAATATAAATTGTCAATTTTAAAATCCTATGCACAAGTTTTGCAAACAACAAAGTTACTTGCAGCCGTTTACCTTTTACCTTTTTTAAAAAAAAAAAAAAAAACATTTCAAACTATTTACAGAACAATCAGCTGTTCTTCAATAAGATGCCACACAAATTATTTGTGCCACTCCAAAAAAATAATTTCTGTTCACTATAAAGGAGAACATCACAGCCTGATACCTGCAGGTCTGACAGCAGCAGGTGTATCACTCCTGTTTCTACCTGGAGACAGCAGTCGCCTCATTGTTCTGACACACAACACAAAACTATCCACAACACCACTAGCTAACTACACAAGACAACACATTAACTACACACTCCAAACACGCCAAACGTCACAAATCTTTCACATCTCAAAACTCGCTCTCTCTCTTTTTCTGCTGTCTTTCTTTCTCTCTCTCTCTCTCTGTCTCTCTCTCTCTCTCTGTCTCTCTCTCTCTCTCTCTCTCGTCGTCACTCCTGAAACTTCCCCCTCTTCCTAAACAACCAAATGCCATGTTGCCATATCATTTTTGATTGGTCAACATGGTGCATTTTTCCACCAACACGAAAGGGCTGAATTTTGTTTGCTCATAAGCAGAGAGTGCTTGTTAGCGCTGTCCTTACACAGTAAACGTGACGAAACTATTGAGGAAAAAACACCGTGTATATATTGTTTGTCGTGACTCTGGTTTTACGAGGTCTATCAACACAATTTAAAAACTGGTATATATCACCTTGTTGCTTTGTCATCTTAACGTGGTCATGTGATTGGCTTACCACAACTACTTTATTCTTCCTCAGTCAAACAGCAGCACTCATGCGATTGTTTTGCCCCTTAGCTCCAGGTGTTGTGCCAAAAAGTGATTATCTGCAAGAAAGTGATTGCCGTCCACGGGAGCGCGCAGCTGCTTAAAGCTGTAGCGCACAGATTACTTACAGCTACTTCCGTGCAACTGATATAAACTGTGGTAACCTGAACACAGCTTCAACCGTCTGTTTGTTGAAAAATAGTAACGCCACCGTGCCACTTGTTGTTAGTAACGGTAACGGCGTTGTAACGATAGGAATAGTAATTCGTTAGATTACTTGTTACTGAAAAAAGTACTTGCAACACCGTTATTCCCATCACTGGTTGCAAGTTCATTCAACTAAATTTGCAAACCAAGAAAGTTCTTCTTTCTGAGACCTAAGGACCTAAGCTAGGCTTCAATCGCCCCACTCCGCTAAGTGAATCCTTTGCCTGTCCACCCTTCACTGTCACTACCACCTGGTATCTTCATTGCTTACAAATTCACAAGTTCACAAAGAAATTTCAAACCTCTGGTGTCCCCCTACTTGGATTACTTTCTGCAATAGTTCACAAGAGAAAAGGTAACATTTGCCCTGATGTCATTCTTGGTTGTGTAATTAAAGAACTTAAACCTGCATTGAACATTTGGGTCTTGTGTTTGAGTACATCTGATCTTGCAGATATGACAGAAAAACATCGGTTATGAAGACTTTGTATCATTTGGTTTGCCACGAGTCAAATGATACAAAGCCTGTGTGTGTTTGTCAGTCGCTCAGACTCTGAATGTTCTCAGAACTCTCTAGTCTCTCATTATTCCAGTTTTTTTCCCTCCAGTCTCCTTTTTTCCGTCTTGGTTCATGTAGATTCATAAATATGGGATGCTTTTTGTCTCAGTTTGTTCCACCCCAAATTAATTTGAATCTAATCAGTTTTGTGTACAGTGTTACCCCCTTTAGTTACTGTGTGTGTGTGTGTGTATGTGTGTGTGTGTGTGTGCGTGCGTACGTGCATGCGTGCGTGTGTGTGTGTGTGTGTGTGTGTGTGTGTCCTTGCAGCCTGAATTCATAGGCGTGTGTATGTGTGTGTATGAGACTGCAATGTCTCACTGTTCATTCTGATGATTTTGGGTTGAGATGAATTAAATATCCATTAATTACTGCGTTTTCACACATTTGTTTTTACATCACAAATTATAATACCTTCAGTATTATGCAGCCTGAATTCACAGGCATTCTCACCATGTTTGTGTGCAGCTCCAGGCAAACTAGCCAATATTAAGAGTGGGCTATAAACACCTACATCCAGCCATCATTACTAACCACAGTCCTCAAAGCACCTGTTGTATTTTCATGCAAGTATGTTTATGAGACCGTAGTGTTTCATAGTCAAATGCTGCTACAAAATGTGAAGGTCCAAGGTCCAAAGCAAAAGAATAATGTGCACAAATTTGTGTTCTGTAGAGAGCACACTGCCAGGGACTAGGGTTGCCAACCGTCCCTTGAAAAACGGAATCGTTCCGTATTTAGAAACAAAAGTATTGTGCTGAAAAGTGATGCACTTTGTCAAATGGTTAAAAAAATAATTTCACACACAAAAACAAGTGCTAAAAAATTCCCCACACTGGGAAGGGTGAAGACAATCGGGTCGCCCAGCCCTGGCCATGAGGTGTCCCTTATTCATTTTTCAGGGAGTTGGCAACCCTACCAGGGACCGAGAATTTGAAATAAATAAGTAAATAAAAATAATGCTATTTTACTGGCATTCTATCAAATGAAAATAAAACCATCATATAGTGCCAAAAATACTGCAATAAAAACTAGAAGGTAAGTTAAAATGTAGTTTGAGTAAATGTCTTACATTTTGTAGGGTATCACAAAAAGGAAGGAAAACATTGTATGATGATACAGATACTTTATGATATAAATGTAGTGTGTTCAGATATCCGTGTATGTGCTTGGGAAACATCATTACTATATCACTACTGTGTATTACGTTGTTATATTATGAAAATGAGCACTTCACTCCCAGAGCAAACATATTATAAACTATGAATACAAACATCCCTTTATCTGTAAAACCCAATTAGAATTAAACAATAAAAGAACAAAACCATCACAGTGGGTTATGATACACTTAAATACATAAATAAAAACATACATAGCTCACAAAACCAGGCCGGTTTAAAAAAATAAGAGCAGAATAATCAGCTGTCAGTGCCAACTAAAGCAAGTATAAAGTATTTTAAAGCAAAATGAAGCTTACAGTGCTCTCACATAAAACACTGAATTGCTGGTTCTAGTCCTTGCTAGAGTTGTTTAATTTAAAATCTATTGTGGTAATGTACAGACCCAAACTAGGAAAATGTTACCTCTGTCCAAATATTTATGGACCTGACTGCAGAAGTGGCAGCCTGTTTTCATTCTGAGGGTGTCAACTAAAGTTGCTGGTGTTACTTATTTATTCCTAAGGTGTCCTTGTGCCATGGCACACAAGCTCATGCAATTTTTGTGACAGATCTTTCATTTCTAACTTGTCAAATATGGATACAAAAATGCACTGGTACTGCTGTCATTTAAATTTTACAACTTAGTTTTGATGTTTTAAGTTCCATAATTAAGTACATTTATAAATCTGCTGACATGCCATCTACAAACATGGTCAGTTGTTACTAGCAGTCTCACATAATGCAATTAAAATGATTTCTGCTTCTCAGCTTTGCTTTGTTTTTTGCAGATTATTAAGAAGGCAGTCTAAAATTACAAAACACAATAATGAAATGAAGTGCAGTGATGCAGTGAATACAGATACACTTTCTCCTACATCCTCCTATATCACCAGTTATCATTTCTCGCAATGCCGACGACGAGTTGTGGCCACACTGATCAGGTCAGCTGCAGAGGTTAATGGTGTATTGAGCAGTGGACAGGCTCTGGGTCAAGAGGCTCTGGTGGTTCAGCTGTTCCACACCTGCGCTCCACACCGAAGCGCTTCTCTTCACCATGAAAGGATACATTCAAACCTCAACGGTCTATCTCCACAGCCTTTTTATGAACCCCACTTCTAACCAAACAACTGTCACTGATTAGGCTGTGGATCAAAAGACAGCAGTGACCATTAGCAGTCCTTTGTTCATTCATTTCAACTTTTTTCCTTTGACTTTCCACTGATGCCTGATATTTGGGAGAAAATACCCACACAAACTTCTCATATTGCCGATTGTAGAGATACATTAGGGGTCTCATTTAAAAAGATGCATAACCAAGGCTCGTTATAGAATTGCATTGTTAACTGGACATAAAATATTCCACTGGTCTGTTCTATAATAAAATTCAGCTGTGTACCACTGGAATAACCTCACAAGTCAAACAAAAGCGTCACTTCTGCATTGTGATTTATAGATATCCTCTGTGGTGACATTGCAAACTATATAGACACAAACCAATTATTTGCATCTTGATTTGCCATTCATGAGATGTTAATGAACTGAAAAATGTCCCTAATTCAAAAAGCTGTCTGTGCTATTTTGAGTTAATTGGGTAATGGTACGCAGCTGCCGACCATTTTGGATTGCATAAAACTTTCAGCTGCACTGGTTGGAACATATTTTTTTAGGTCCATCGTGGAAATTTGCTTCACTAACAAGACTGAACAGGCTGATTTTCAAAGAGGTGATGCAGATACTTTTTGGTGCTTTTCCATTAACACTAACTCAAGGAGCATAAATCACGTGTTTGCTGTTAAACAAGAAAGTGCAAACCTTAAACTGAAACCTGGAAAGACTTAGCTAAAACGATAGCTGCAGTAGCAGCTTTGAAGCATCCAGAAAACAAGCGTTTACCCTCTGAAGTGCTTCAACTTGGATTCCCTCACCTGGACACACTTCCTTTAGATGCAGGGAAGCATGACATGACTTTGGCCCTGACCCCAGCCCCTACCTAGATGTTTTGTTTGGACCGGGTGGAGATCAGATGTTTCTGGTCATTACACCACCCTTCATTATGTCTCCTGTCACATCCAAACAAACTTAATGAGACATTGTTTAATGTCCAGAGTCCCTCCCTGCCCCTGATCTGTGTGTGTTTGGGTGCATCGAGCCAAATTAGCTCAACGTCTCATTCAGTGAGGGCACCTGGGCCCCCTTGTCGCTCGGGGGAGGTTAGCTCAGGATAGGGGAATCCACTGGGAAGGTTGGGGCAAAGCTGGACCCAGCTGGAGGAAAGTAAAGAGCTAAATGCTGATGGGGAGGCTTGGATGAGAGAGGCTTTTGAGTTTCAGCATCAGGAGACTCAGCGGGGGGCTCATGAGGGTTCTTTTGTTAGAGGACATGTGGGAGAATCCAACATAATTGTAATCTAGAAAATGCCAGAGCCCGGCTCAAGTCAGTGATTGGACAAACATTTTAGTGGAGTTGGAATAAAATAAAGAAAAAAATGCATCTTAAACAGATCAGAATCTCACTGTGTGTGTGTGTGTGTGTGTGTGTGTGTGTGTGTGTGTGTGTGTGTGTGTGTGTGTGTGTGTGTGTGTGTGTGTTCTTAAAGTATTTGTGTAAGTAATTTCTATATCTTTTTTTCAATAATTCTAATAATGAATTCGCTCTTACAGCACTCCACTGTAGCAATACTATATGTCTATAAAACATTTAATGACATGCAATATATCAGTCGTCCATATGATTTATTTTTATCTGCTCCTATTATTCCAGTTTTTTGTTATTCTGCTCTCTCAGTTCTACATCACAGTGGAGGATTTTACCAAATAAAACTTTTGTTTATTCGAATAATTAATCATTATAAAGTGTATACCAATGAAGTAAATTTCATTTGGCTTGAAATTTCATTTCAGAAAGATTTCTCTCTTTTATGGATTCTCAGAGTGATTTTGCTGTCAGCTGAAAAGCAGATGGCAGAGGCATGATTTCCTCTGTTTCTGCACTTCTTTTCACTGGTGTCTTTCAGACTGTGAGTCTACTGCAATCAGTGTCACTGAGGCAGTCTGTGCACTGGTCATTTCACACCTATCAGGTAAGGATCCAATCGGAGCTCTGAGATGATGATGACACTGAAATGGATGAAGATGGTGAAAACGCTTCTCTGAGACTTCCTCTTAGAGCTTTTTAGGAAAAAGAGGGATGGAACATTTTTGTTATTTTACTGAACAAAAATCTGTTTTAGCACCATTTTGAAGTTGGGTGAATTTCTAATGTGATGATAGAAGACCATAATGTGCTGCAAGAGCTTACTGGTGACTGGGTACTAGTTTAGTTTTAATCATTAATCAAACTGCCCAATGTTTCCCCTTTACCATCAATTGATTAAGTTATGTGAAACAATTACAGCGGCATTTTGTATTTAAGCCAAACACTCATAATTGAATCACAGTTTTAAAGCAGTAAAAGAGACAGTCCAAGCCACCTAATTAATAAACATGAAATGTTATTATGTATTATTATTATTGCAGTATTCGTACTCAGTGTTTTATGTTGTTTCAGATTATTGCCAAGTGCAGCTTGAACCTAATCCTTTCAGAGCCTCATTGAAATGCAAAAAGGTTGATGAGAGCACCTGAAAATGGAATATAATGAGCGTAGGTGTTTAGCCATTCCTAATACATGAATATTACATTTTTGCAGAAGGCTAAGAGGGCTACATCGGCCAGTTGTAGTCTCACAATCAGCCCATATTAAGAATTTTGAGCTTGAGTGCTTTCTGAAATATTTGAATGTGTCAGTCAAAGGCATGAAAGTAAACTGAAGAAGATGTGCAGGCACGTGCAAATTTGATAGTGTGATTGGTAAAAACGCCATCAAATTTAAGCTGACAGGTCACACTTTAACTTCATAATCATTACGTCACCTAGCACATGTAAAATGATGAGTTTGGAGCGGTAAGTAGGGCTGCACTCAGATACGCTTAAATCAAAACACTGGAGGCCATTCCTGGCACTTTCATTAATACTGAGGCTCATGGGTAACAGATGTGGCCTAATCAAAGATGAGCATGGAGACAAAAATAAATCCATCACCTGACTGAAGGGGGAATCAGTCTTGCAACCTTCAGTAATATAAAAGTTCATTTTTTTTTACCTCCTTTTATAATTGCCAGGTTTAGAACAATTACAGATGGATGACACTTTTTTTTTTACAGCCAACTGCCAGGTCAATGCGTCTGAATTGACAAGAAAATGTTTAGTTTTAAATGTGCAGTGACAGAAAACAAAAACATCTCGTTCAACTCTAAAAATAAATAGCACGAAAAAACATAATTTCCTTATAATGTTCTCCTTTATTGCTATCATGTCCAGTGAATTAACAATCAATTACAGTTTGAAATAATTTTGACTTTAAATTCATTAGGCATCCACAAAGGAGGTGATACTGAAAGGTGAAGTCAATGTCCTGAAATGTGTAAATAAAGTCCCATCTCATTAACTTTAAGTTATGTCTGTACATGTCCCCAGAATATAATGGCTCTCTCCTGATGGTAGATTAACACAGATCCTTGCTATTTTGTTCAGATGTGCTTTCAGGAATATTAAAACACAAATGAGGCCCCAAAGGGCTTGACCTTCCTGCTTCACAGCCTCTCAATGGCATACACACTTTTCTTATTATTGCTTTCTCACTGAGATCTCAGCTAAGAGAAATAGTTAGCAATGACACACCAATAGAGTGTGTCACTGAACATTTGAACTGAATTAATTTGTTGCAAAAGGAAAACCAGTTTTCAAAAGTGCACTTATTCACTTATTCTGCAGCTGCAGTTCACAGATGTCCTCTAAAGAGCAGCTCACACAACGTTACTTTTTTTTCTTTTGTTTATTACATAATGCTAGCATATCCTGGGGACTATTTTCAGCATTTTCCAACTATTTTCAACAGTCTTGATGAGTGAGTCATATTGAGGTGAAATATACTAATGTTTGTGCTCTCTTTAATACTACATCGCCAATACTTCTACTACTACTCTTTAGAAATTTAAATTTATTCCCATTTAGACAATTTTACTGACCACTCACAGGGCTTTATGCTTGTTTTATGATGCTGCACTTGTGTCCATTTTGTTTGCCTACAGAGAGCCTACAGATGTCTGCACAGAACAAACATGCTTCTATGCAGTCTTCTGAAAATCCAACATAGCTCAACTGTGAATAGGTCGAATGCTGATTGACTGACAGTCCAGCCAGAAAAGGAAAGGGAGCAACAGTTCACCAGGATCAGTAAAAGCATGAAAAAAGCCTTCAAGGGTCAAAACATACAGTATAAGAAGTACGCATGGTGTAGTAGACATTTTTCATTGTTTTTAGCATTTGGTGATGAGGAACAGTTAGAACGACCAAGGCCCTGAATGGGATGTGTACAATCAACCCGTTCTCACTCCCAAAGCGTAACATTTTACGCTAGGTGACAAATCGTCACCATATTACGTTTTCGGCTACCCACCACGTTCCTAAATGACGACCTCGGAAAAAGAGGAAATATGAGAACCGTCTGGACTGAACCTACACATGTTCGCTCTCTTTCTTCAAATCGCTTAGAAACACGCTATTTAACATCATTAAAGTCCTGGTTAAGGTCAGGAATAAGGTTATGGTCAGGGCTAGGGATAAGGTTAGGTTTAGGGCTGGAATACAGGGCTGGAACGTCTACTACCGCGGGAGCGTCATTGCACTGCATTCCAGCAATAACCCGCCGCGTACCATAAGAACGCCGAAGGTCTCCTTTCGCGTTCCTCAGGAACGCCGCGGGACGTGACAAAACGTCGACATGTTACGCCTCGGGAGTGAGAACGTTCTGGTACAATCGACAGAAGTGACTAACATCAAGTAATCCTACCCGGTTAAGAAAAGGACAGCACAAAGGCTCTGATTGTGGCAGCGTAAGAACATACTGTAAGCAACAGAGTCTACCACAGCTGACAGCACCCAAGTAGACTGTGTAGGGATCTGTGTTAATCTACAACAGGGATAGGGTAGGACTTTCTGTAGCTCCGGAGGTAGAGCACCTCATCTACAAATACTAAACCCCAAGGTCCTCTCTGATGCATTCATCTGTGTGAATGTTAGATAGAAAGCACTTAGATAGAAAACATGGAATACAAATGGGTGAATGAGGCAAGTTGTTTAAAGTGCTTTGAGTGATCAAATAGCTTCATAATAATTGTGTATATATTTTTATATTAAATTCATATTATTTCATTTCAGTTCAAACATGAGCTACATTCCCAGAAAGTCTAACCAGTAAAAATACTAAACCTATTGTCATTGTTCCAGGATACTTCACGCATCGTCTTATCCTGACAGGAAACATGACATGTTGTGTTATTAGAAGCTACTTTTTCACACTGAAAGTTAGACTGTCGATTGTTTCCTGTCTCTGACCTTTAAATAGACAGCAGTCCACAGACCTCATTCAAAGAAAATTAAACAGGGTCCTGACCTATCTCTTTGGCCAGGTTAGGACTATGTTGACCACACACACACACACACACACACACACACACACACTCACAGCCAAGCACTGGACAGATGGCAGAGCTGGACTGAATGACCTGCAGTCCCTGAAGAAAGCCAATCAAACACTGTCACAGAGAAGATGAAGTAAATAATGCCACAATCAATCAATGGGGCCATGAAATAACCAATTATATTCTAAAAATCCAATAAAAATTCTTGTTCACTGCCCTCTAACTGCTGTGTCATGTTACACGTTGCCCTCTGGGTGCAGTAGTGAGGATCAGCAGAAAAGGCACTCTGTCCCTATGTTTGTTACTCTGTTTATTTGGTGCTGTGATGTTTTTCACAAATATAGAATATAAAATCTTGAAGTAGATACTGCATAAGATCTAAAAATGACTTCAGTTTTACCTTTGACATTCATTTGCCCATAATGAAGTATAACATTGTTACAGTGGATACATAGACTGTCTGTGTAACATATCTGTCATTAATTACTGAAACTAACTGGTGAGATTTTTTGGCATAAAGGAAAACCACTTTAGGTAACACTTGATCCACTGAGAAAGAACGTGTAGATAAAATTTGTACCATTTTTTTAATCATTTTCATCAGTGACATAAAATATAAAGGAGATTGTCATTGAGACAAACTAAGCAAATCAACAAATCCATAAAATTATATCAGAGGGTTCCAACTTCGGGTGCCAATATACAGTGGGGCAAAAAAGTACTTAGTCAGCCACCGATTGTGCAAGTTCCCCCACTTAAAATGATGACAGAGGTCAGTAATTTGCACCAGAGGTACACTTCAACTGTGAGAGACAGAATGTGAAAGAAAAATCCATGAATCCACATGGTAGGATTTGTAAAGAATTTATTCGTAAATTAGGGTGGAAAATAATTATTTGGTCACCTCAAACAAGGAAAATCTCTGGCTCTCACAGACCTGTAACGTCTTCTGTAAGAAGCTTTTCTGTCCCCCACTCGTTACCTGTATGAATGGCACCTGTTTGAACTCATCATCTGTATAAAAGACACCTGTCCACAGCCTCAAACAGTCAGACTCCAAACTCCGCCATGGCCAAGACCAAAGAGCTTTCGAAGGACACCAGGAAAAGTATTGTAGACCTGCACCAGACTGGGAAGAGTGAATCTACAATAGGCAAGCAGCTTGGTGTGAAAAAATCAACTGTGGGAGCAATCATCAGAAAATGGAAGACATACAAGACCACTGATAATCTCCCTCGATCTGGGGCTCCACGCGAGATCTCATCCCGTGGGGTCAAAATGATCATGAGAACGGTGAGCAAAGATCCCAGAACCACACGGGGGGACCTGGTGAATGACCTGCAGAGAGCTGGGACCAAAGTAACAAAGGTCACCATCAGTAACACACTACAACGGCAGGGAATCAAATCCCGCAGTGCCAGACGTGTTCCGCTGCTGAAGCCAGTGCATGTCCAGGCCCGTCTGAAGTTTGCCAGAGAGCACATGGATGATACAGCAGAGGATTGGGAGAATGTCATGTGGTCAGATGAAACCAAAGTAGAACTTTTTGGTATAAACTCAACTCGTCGTGTTTGGAGGAAGAAGAATACTGAGTTGCATCCCAAGAACACCATACCTACTGTGAAGCATGGGGGTGGAAACATCATGCTATGGGGCTGTTTTTCTGCCAAGGGGACAGGACGACTGATCCGTGTTAAGGACAGAATGAATGGGGCCATGTATCGTGAGATTTTGAGCCAAAACCTCCTTCCATCAGTGAGAACTTTGAAGATGAAACGAGGCTGGGTCTTCCAACATGACAATGATCCAAAACACACCGCCCGGGCAACAAAGGAGTAAGAAGCATTTGAAAGTCCTGGAGTGGCCTAGCCAGTCTCCAGACCTCAACCCCATAGAAAATCTGTGGCGGGAGTTGAAAGTCCGTGTTGCTCGGCGACAGCCCCAAAACATCACTGCTCTCGAGAAGATCTGCATGGAGGAATGGGCCAAAATACCAGCTACTGTGTGTGCAAACCTGGTAAAGACCTATAGTAAACGTTTGACCTCTGTTATTGCCAACAAAGGTTATGTTACAAAGTATTGAGTTGTATTTTTGTTATTGACCAAATACTTATTTTCCACCCTGATTTACGAATAAATTCTTTACAAATCCTACCATGTGGATTCATGGATTTTTTTTTCACATTCTGTCTCTCACAGTTGAAGTGTACCTCTGGTGCAAATTACTGACCTCTGTCATCATTTTAAGTGGGGGAACTTGCACAATCGGTGGCTGACTAAATACTTTTTTGCCCCACTGTAAAACCTTATCTCAAAGAGTGACTGTTGGAATCTAAACCTCTAACACAGGGTGTGCTGTTGCCATACCAAGATCTAAAATGCTTTCAAGCCTTCAGAAAATAGATGTGCATGCACATGAGTCTTGTAGGAGATTTCATTTCTCCAAATTATTCAAACCATGTGTACAGATCTCGAAAGACAGTTTGCACAGGACACACTTCCCAGGAAAAATGTTTAGTGTCAAAGTCTGTGTGAATACAGTCAAAGGATATTGTAAAAATGTGACCTGCTTTGGAGATGTGAAGAAACAGACCATAACAGCTAAACTAAAGTTTAAATTTCAGTTTTAAAAAAATCACTATTGTGTTTTCACTTTTTGCTACTGAGACCATTTTAGTCTGCTGTATTAAACTCTTTTCCAAACCTTGGTGACTATATTTACAAACTGAACTGAAAATGAGCAAAAGTCTCTGTGATGTGTTTTATTGTCAGTTTATGCTGGGACAAACACTTCCTGAATGGGAAATATAGTTTTGCATTGGATCAAATTGGACTCTGCACCTTATTAACTTCATGTTCACAAGATACTTAAAATATTAATGTAATTTTAAAACTGATAAGGTTTATTGTATAGTACTTATCAAAACCAGCAAATCAGTTAAAAAAGGCTAATAAAGACATGTGGAATGTCAAAATAAGATACAATGTGATTATTATAGTGATGAACAACTTAAAATTAACATAAAAATCTAAAAGAACTGAATGTTGTTAACCAAAGAATATCAAAAAATGTATTTTTTAAAGAACAAAAAAAAGCGTATAATATGAATGAGTCTTTAATAAAGATTTAAAAGCAGACACTGATGACATGTGTCAGAGTTTTTTTGTTAAACACTACAGCCAACACAAAGTCCTAGAAGGCTTGTTACTCTTACTCTCTTACTTTCAGCAACAGCCTATTTGTTTACTCGGCTTATTACACCCCAATTTAGTCGCTCTAACGCACTGGGACGGATGATGATCACACATCGCCTCTTTGTCTACTGCAGCAAATTGACACTGAGAATTCAATCAACTTGGTGAACAGCCAATTTAGATAAGCTCAAAAGTGCACATTTTGGTTTAACAGGTGGTGCTTTATTTCAAAATGACCCGGTTCTCTGTTCGCTTTGCTGGTTGAGCTCCCAGATCGCACCCAATCTGTCTTCCTTAGCCTCCTATCGGAATCCTGGACAAGCCCCCAATTGTAAATATCAACACTTCACCGAGTTCTTTTGATTCCTCAGAGGCATCCGATGGAAGACAAAACACTGCTCAGTAGAAAATTTAACACTTTATTACTTCTAGAAGGGAGATGCCTCCTGCATGACACATTGTCGCGGATCTCAAAATGGTGGTGGCATAGCATTATTGAGGCACTGCAAATTATTTAATCCCAACACCAATCAGCATCTCCAGAATTGATGAAGTCACTAAGGAAGCTGCGACTCCTCTAAATATATTTCATCACGGGCCACGTACAGCTGATTTTGGCCTTCCATGAGTCAGACCAGTGAAACTGCACATTTAATCCCTATGATTAATTAGTATAAGAAAAAAAGTGTAATTTTAACAATGCATGCATTTTTTTTCTGCATGATGAAATAAATGTGTCAGACTGGCTCTACGGGCTTAAATTGTAAGAAGAAAATGTTTAAAATTTACTTCTGGTAGCTCTTTGCCCAGACTGTCTTGTAATTACGAAACAGAAAATTGTTTGTTTCACAGAAAAAGTCCAATTTTTTCTACTACAGTCCCATTATTTAAAAAAACAAAACAAAAAAACTGTGAAAAATCTTTTCTGTTATTTAATTGTCTATCACTTACTTTACTACTTTAGTGTAGTATGAATGAAGCCTTGTGCAGGTCAATTAAGTCACAGTTAAAAATCTTATATTTATGCTCTCCTTTACTCCCAAAGCCATTCAGTAAGGCTAAATTAGAGTGTTTGCTAGGCCACTTCTGCTTCCTGTGGCCTTATGTTTGACACAGCTAGTCTAACAGCCAGGGGACTGGATCTATCAGCTGTGTTTGAGCTGTTTTTGATGTCTAGATCATTTTTAACAGAATTGTTATCTTTTATCATTTTTGTAAGTATTATTGCTGACTGTTTAGTACCGACCATACAAGTGCGTGCATTTGTTTTAACTGAATGTTTTTTTAGTTTATCTGATATGTGCATTTGCAGCTGTAGGTAATATCCTCCTGAAAAACAGCCTATTCGTTTATGTCCTCTGAAATGGAGATTTGTTTTTGGTCTTTATCTTTTAACTTATGAGTCCTGATGTACTAAATAGAGGACATCCTGGGCTTTCCATTGATATTTCAGGTGTTTGGGTGGCCTCTATTACTTCCAAAGACGAAGGAAATCCCCCAAAAAGTTCAGTGGGAGGGCATGGATGCAAGTTGTTAACCATGCTTGCTAGCTTTAGATGATACCAGCAGTCCATATGGACCAAATGCATTCTTGTCTGGCAGCATAACAAACCCAAACCACTAACACCAAAGAACTAAAACCGTGATATCACCGTGACATCGTGGTCTCTATTTGAGGGCCATTTCCTTCTTAAATAATACAAGTTAAAATAATTGATGACTAGCAGGTTCTTTCACACTTCACGCCGTGAGCCACCATGCACACTTCAGCATTCATTGGTCTAGGTGTAGACTGCTGGTGCTGCTTCCATACACTGCACATTCATAATATTGTCAATCCAAACACGTTATGTATTAATTATGTTTCTGTGTGAAATCCCAGAAGAAGAAAAAACCCTATACAAGGTGAAGGTCTATTAGTCTATTAATTTATGTTGTGGGGTTGGGTGTTGATACTGGAGTGCAAAAATACTGATGGAAGATGGACAAGGAAAGGTCAAAGCCATCAGATCCTCAGTTTAGAAAAAAAGAGAAAAGAAGAGGAGAAACAAGCAAAAGATACAGGTAAGCAGATGTGTCTTTGGATAACGGCAGGTATTTTGTATCCTGAAAAAAGATAACATAACATTTATTAGTAGGGATTGGGAAAACTGTAACAGACTGTAGACAGCATAATATTAATTAGCCATTAATTGGAAGATGTGTAATGTTGATTTGTCTGCTATTCTCAATGTATGATGGCTGTTTGTTAACCATTTGCATGCTCTACTCTCTCTCTCTCTCTCTCTCTCTCTCACACACACACACACACACACACACACTATCTAAAATATTTATCTGGTTAAATTCAGTATGGTGTACAGTATAATGTACAATCTTTAATGTGTGTGTGTGTGTGTGTGTGTGTTGGTGGAGGGGAGAGAGGGAGTGCTCGCCCAGGGCACCAAACAGGCCAGGACCCCCCTGCTTGTTATTAATCTCTGGCTCTCTTCCACAGCATGTGGAAGAGAGCTGTCTTCCTTCTGTCCTCCCAACCGGTCCGGCAGATGGCCGCGCTCTCCGAGCCTGGTTCTGCCGGAGGTTTCTTCCTGTTAAAAGGGAGTTTTTCCTTCCCACTGTTCCCAAAGTGTTTGCTCATAGGGGGTCATATGATTGTTGGGTTTTTCCTCTGTATGTATTATCATAGGGTCAACCTTACAATATAAAGTGCCTTGAGGCGACTGTTGTTGTGATTTGGCGCTGTAAAAATCGAATTGAATTGAACTGAACTGGTCTCATATTTGACGATTATTATTCGTACTGTTATGCGACGGTGGTTCAGGGGGTTGGGAACCTCATCTGTAACTAGAAAGTTGCCGGTTCGATCCCCCTCTGTCCTGGTTGTTGTGTCCTTGGGCAAGACACTTTATCCTACTGGCGTTGGCCAGAGGGGCCGATGGCGCGATATGGCAGCCTCACTTCTGTCAGTCTGCCCGAGGGCAGCTGTGGCTACAACTGTAGCTTGCCTCCACCAGTGTGTGAATGTGAGAGTGAATGAATAGTGGTATTGTAAAGCGCTATATAAATGCAATCCATCATTTTTTTTCATCTTTCCATCAAATGTGGATATTTTGCTTGTAAATCCTGTTGGATATCATTTTTTATTAATTGTAGTTCTTCATCAGTGAGATAGCAACACAAATGCAATAACTGAGTGCAATGAGAAACTGGTTTAGACTACATAATCCCTCCAGGATCCACGCCGTGCTTTTTTCCAAGCCGGACGTCACTTTCCCTCCCCTTAGCAACAGAGGCAACATGGCGGCGTCCAGTAACACAGAGCATTCTCCAGAGATATCGACGCCGTTAAAGGTACCGAAAACCGAGGTGCCATCCCCTGAATCGGAGGATTTGAGTGACAGTAATCAATATCACTCTAATCCCTCGACGCCAAACCGCTTCTCGCCTTTGAACGTGAGCTCGGGGGCTGCGGGCCGGAACACGGCCTCATCCTCCTCCAACAGCTTCACGGCTTGCCGAGGGATGTCGTGGACGCCCTCCGAGACAAACGCCCTCATCGCGGTGTGGGGTAACGAGAGGCTGACGGAGGCGAGGATGCAGCAGCTGGAGGTCGCCGGCACCGTGTTCTCTGGTAAGGCCCCCGGTCCTGCCATGTACGAACGGGTGTCCAGAGCCTTGTCGGAGCTGGGATACGAGAGGACCCCGTCCCAGTGCAGGGAGAGGATGAAGGTAAATGAGCTTCAGAGGATGCAACAATAGCTTTAACATCACATACTAACCCTCCATCACCAGCACCTGGACCTGTAGCTGTGACACTGAGGTGGAGCTGCTACCTGTTAATCTACAGTGTGGCTCACACGCAGATAAACAAGTTCAATCATATTTTAACGTGTTGTTTCTGCGCTCTGTGGACATGGCTGCACTCATCCCGCCTCCCTCACATGTACAGGAGGCTAATTGCGGCTGTCATGCCTGTTATTGTGCATCTTCTGTTTATAACCACTTCAATTATCAGAAATGATATCCTTTATTAGAGTGAAGTCAGTTCCCTTTGATTTATTCATCTGACTTCCTGTAACAGACACACAGATGAATGTTGCACACAAGTCATTAGAAAGGTCCTTAACACTTTATAATGATCATCACTCATATATGTTAAATAGAAACTCAGTCAAGTGTTATATTACTGTTAACAAACTGTAAAGTGATAATAATATTTTCCAGTTATTAATATTGCAATTTATATTGATTCATGTCATTAGTTTATTCAATCAAATTTTATTTGCACCATCTGCTGCACCATTATTAAATGTTATTGTTGTGTCATTACTGAGATTAACATACTGGACAAGCTGCCGCTGGCTCTGCTTTAAACTGCTCTGAGATCAGCTTCCATCTATGCTTTGTGTGGCTACCATTAGGAAGTAAACAAGCCCTCCTCATCATCACAGATGGGCTTATTCTTGTTAAGCACCTTGGCCAACATGTGTGATAAGCAAAACTTTGCATAACTAGACAGGAAGTCAGCTCCTGCCATGCTCAGTTTAATAAAACAGCGGTTCACTTGTGGCCATTCCAGGCTCCAGTTGCCTAAGTGACCCTCTAATGTATTTACTAGCAGGTCATATGTCAATCAACGGTATTCTTCACTCTCACTGGTTGTCTCTTCAGTCGCTCGCCTGAAAGTTGAACACGGGTCCCACCAACTTTGCATCACATGCAGTTATTTCACCCATGGAGACTTGAAGTCGCCAAAATATATCATTCACTTTCTAGAGTCTCTGGGTACCCACTTTACTGTGAATCGTGCGTATGGAAATTAATGCTGTTCTCAGATTGGTTGTTCTAGGGTACTTACATTCAGTCAGACTCATTCAAACAAAAGTAAATTTCTATTTTTGGAAAGCTGCAGGGAACTCTAGTTTTCTGGACAGGTTTTTGTCCATGTTAACATGGCCTGTGGGAACACTCTAGTAGAACCCAATGGATTTATCGGCAGGTAGATGTTAACAGCAAATGTTTTTATAATTATTATTATTTCTTGAAACAGCAAATGTTAGCTGTTTGCTAATATTTGCAGTCTTTAAAAAGGCAAAAAGAAAAAAGTCAATTTAAAAAGAAAAGAGACAGAGACACGTCCTTCAAATCTGAGCGTTGGTGTTGTATAGTTTGTCCACCAGATGGCACTGTAGAACTTCCCTGTTTGTAAACACCTATTTGGAAGACAGCCAGCTGTTTGGAACAGGGCAGAGTGTAAATGAGTAAACAAATGATTCCGTATAACAAAGTCAGTTTATGTTTTGTGTGTATGAAAGAAGAAAATATATGGTGTATATATAATATATATATATGGTGGTATACCGGCATATTGGATTTTTAAATAATGAAATTGTATTGGGTTTTCGACTGCTACAGTGCAATCATAATCGCAGGGTTTTTTGTTTTTCACAGATACATTTAAAGCGCTAACCTTTTTGTCCGTTTACATACACAGTGATTTTGATTTGTTGACGTAAACGCATACATCACATTGGTATGCGATAAAAACCTGATAAAGTGGATGCAGGCAGTGTCGTTCAAATTTCGATGTAATCTCCATTTAAATGGTGGTGCTGGATTTTTTCTTTTTGGTTTCATTTCAGTTCAAAATGTTGATGTTTCATCATCAAAAGTGCTGTTTTGCATTGTTTTGTTTTTGTTGTTGTTTCGGCATATGATAAGATCTGTCTCTGCCTTGGAGACCGATGAGGGCTGACCGTGTTGTGGCTGGATTAGGCATCTTGCTGAGGGTAGGAGAGGCAGGTGGTGAAGGAGGCAGCTAGGTATGAGCTGCACCTTTCAGGGCCAGGCATAGGTGTAACCAGCACCACAGCATTTGTCATCACAGTGTTGTGAATTAACTTAAAGAGCAGTAAAAAGTGTGATTTCTTAAATAAGCGTGTACTTATTGTTCTGTGCATTTAACCAAACTAGATTATTCATTACCCTTAAAGCAACAGGTGGTGTTTTAAGAATGCATTTAGGAGAAATAATTGCTACACAGATACAAAAAACTTACCTACTGACTATGTCAGCTTTTGGTAACAATGTAAAGAAGCGTAAAAATTGTAAAAATGTTCTTAATTGTGAAAGATGTGTTCATCCTCCTTTTACAAACAGACGCTGCGGCGCTGCTACAGCCGTGTGAAGGAGCACGGCATCGGTAAAAGGAAGAGCAGCTACACTATCGAGCAGCTGGAGAAGGTGTTCGGTCAGGGAGGCTGGGACTCCCAGAGCTGTGCCCCTGTGCTCATCAACAGCAGTGGGCTGTATCAGGAGATGGAGTCTGATGGTAGCACCCTGGAAGACTTCTCACAGGAGGACTGGTGCAACCAGGTGCTGGACTCGGCATTCCAGGAGGGAGACATGGAGACCGGTGAGTTTGGTGTTAGCTAGCGGATGACATCCAAAAAATATACGACACAGCAGGTGGTTTTGAACTCAGATTTGTGCTTTTTCCTACCAGACGAAATCCAGTTGCCTAAACACAGAGTCCTACAGATCCAAGCGGAGCTGTCAGAACAAACACAGTAAGTCAACGAGAATCAAGACTTATCCATCCTTGTAAATGCAACTCAGATTATGTTGGTGTTTATAAAATCTGCATAACCTCTCAAAAGCTGACATCACTGCTTTTTGATATTACACACAGAAAAAGGGACACAATGCAGACAGTGATCCATATTCTTGAGTCTGTGCAGCTGAAGTGGGAGCACTTTCAGACGTGGACTGAGTTTTCCCGGCTACACCTCTCCAACAAGCTGGCCATCTTTGCTGTGGGGTACAACACGCGCTGGCGTGAGCACGTGCGTTACCACTATGCTGAAATCAGCTCACAGGTGCCGCTTGGTAAACGGCTGCGTGAGTACTTCAACCCAGAGAAGCCTGAAGGCCGCATCATCATGACCAAAGTTCAGAAGATGAACTGGAAGAATGTCTACTACAAGTTTTTGGACATTACCATCAGCGAGGCGCGTTGCCTTGAGCTGCACATGGAGGTGGACTGGGTCCGTGTGTCCCAGTCAAAGGTGACGAGCTGCAGCAGAGGCACATCCCACTACCTCCTTCCTGGGGACATTCCCAAGGCGTATGGACTATACGCTATTGGCTACGAGGCAGCGTCGCCTTCTCATGGCACTGCTCAGACCTCTTCCCCGGGTGACAGTGAAGACCACAGCTTACCTCAGAGTGGGTTAGAGAATGGGGCTCAAAGCCAGCTTCATGGAGAAGGAGTAGAGCGTGGTGACAGGACTGGGGCTAAAGTCACTTACTGCTACCTGGGCATAGCTGAGGACAGGACCATACAGCAGTGTCTCTTTCAGCACTTTCAGGGCTCTGGCAAACACTATGTCCATGGTGAGCCCTCCGCCGTGACGCGGTTCCTGCAGGAGAACTGTCACAACGCTGGAACGAGTCAGACGGACGAGGCAGGTGAAGACTCACCTGAGCGTTGTGCCATTTACATCAAATTTATTGAGGTGGAGCTGGACTTCCTCTCTGCAGGCTCCCTGGTGGAGTGCCTGGAAACTGCTGTTGGCTATTCCTTAAAATACAACAACAAAGAAACGTTTTAACCACTCCTCACTGTTTCAGATTTGTACTGTTATAACTAACTTATACAGCCAATACGGCAGCAGGAAAGGTGTCTGTAATAAAGCATGGATGTGGAAGTTTTATGATTATCGGTGGATTTTCAAACTATGATCTAGTGAATTGTCTAAAAATTGTGAAAGGTGACCAGGGAGATAAAATGTTGTTGTTTTTTTAAAGGGGACCTGTTCTGCTCTGACTGTAGGACCAGGGCAGCTCTTCAAAAAGGGCCTTGATCTTATACTGGTCCTTGGTGCAGCTCATCCACTGTCAGAAACAAACACCTTTATTCCTCATACCTTCGTCTTACTTTCTCCTGATTGGCTGCCCCTCACAAACAAAAAGTGTGGCACTTCTGTTCTCTCAGCCAGAACTGTGCGCCCACGATGCCCAAATGAAACATTTCCACTCTTACTGGCATCTCTGTGAGGCTGATTATTTAGAGCAGTTTGGTTGACAGCGACAGCTTGCACATGTCACGAATACAATGGTCTACATTTATTTATTTTGTTTGACAAATAAATGCCACAAATGATCATACCTGAAAAAGTTTAATGTGTTTGAAAGTAGAAGTCAAAATTATTGTGTATCACTAAAATATGTGCAGGTGATTTTCTGCAGATGAGTCTGATTTACTTGTTCGTTTGTGTTTCAGTTGCCTCAAGTTGAAATTTTTTTTATCAAGTCTAAAAGGAACAGTATACAATACAGGAAACATAATGTACAGACACGTATGCCTAACCTGTTACAGGGAAAAACAATACAAGAAGTGTGTGTACTGTGTTTTTTAGGCTGAGGTGCACTATTTAAGGATCTGCTGCTTTTCCAGTGTAGATACATATTGCCTCATCAGGGAATGTTTGGTTGGCAAGGTGACTATTGCAGTATGCATCTGTCTACCTCAGTAGGATGTAGCAAAAATGGCAGCAAAAGGACCATAGTGTGTATTTATTCTGAAACTGCCTTTTATTTGACTGTCACAGTGTGGACACGAAAGTGTCTCAGAGTGATTATTGGTGGAGTTATGCCTTAATTTTGCACATGTAAGAGGGCTGCAGGTCGGGATGCTTCGGTTAAAATTTCAGGTCAGAAACGAAGAGTAAATATTAGCAAGATAATCCATCAATGCACCCTTACCTTTCCAAACAATATGCTCTAATAGCACTAAATATTTTTTGACTGATGAATCCAAAAAATTGGCTTTTAAAAAATCAAAAATCTTACAACATGTAAATTTGACTGATTTCCATTAGAGGTCTTCTCACCAGGCATGTTTGCTACCAAGTTTATTTGATATTATTGACAGTGGAACAAAGACTGAACCACTGATTAATGTGTTGTCTCTTTGCCTCATAAATATTTTTCTTGATTGTAATGTTTAGAAATTAAAGACACCATTGGAAAAGTAGTAGTAAAATATAGAAATTCCCTGATATCGTTCTTTAACTGAACCGCCCCTACTGACTGAACTAAGCAGCAGATGCATCATACACCATTTTAACAGGAGTGTAAGACACTGCGCAGTACCTGGAGCATCTCTGTCTGCAGCCATATCCTTGTGGATAATTAGACACTCTTCAGATCATACTGAGAAGTTATTAGCACCTCCCACATTCTGCTTTTTGCAAAACTAAATGGTGCCTGTGTTTGTGAAGTGTGCTCGCTTGCAGGTTTAAACCAGGCACAGCTATAAGACTATAAGCTGAAGAGGGTAACTGATCCTTGACCAATAATCCTTTCTGAACAGGATTTCTGAGGGTATGTGCAATGTGCCAGGAAAGGACTGTGTAGAAAAGAAACAACAGGTAATTCCATTGTGAACTGATGTAAATGAAATGTAATATTCATTTATATATATATAAAGAAAATTCTGGCTTTAGCAACCTTGCAGTGTTCATTTGTTTGGGTATACAGTATATAAAGATGAATATGATATTTTCTATTTTATTGGTTGACACCATGTCCTGTATGTGATTGTTTCAAAGTCACTGTCTTGTATGTTTACATGTTTGAAAAACAATAAAGTGGACACTCACTGTCATTTGCCACACAGTGAGAATGGAGGTTTTGCTGATGTGTGTGTGTGTGTTGAGCTTTAGGTCAGTACCTTGCGTACACCACACATATGCTATTAGAAGAAAATACTGGTGCTGCTACTGGTGATTCATATTTGAAGAGGTTTGCAGGTATAAAGTGTATGTAAAGACAAAGAATGACAAGGCAATGAGCTCATGCATAAATCTCAAGTATGTTTTCAATGAATAAACAGGGTGAGAGTCTGTCACAGCAATAACATGAACAGATAAACAGAATCACTAGTTAACCTAAACCAGCTGTAGGTGGAAGCTGAAGCACCCAGACACAACTAATCCGGAGAACATACATGGGTTCAAACCAAGGGCCTTCTTTCAGCAAGGCAACAGTGCAACCACTGCAACCTGGGCATCCCTGGACAACTTTCCTTCAGGATGAACTGGAGAAACCCTCTCAGTGCACTTTTTGTTCATCAGGTCAGTGTATTTTGCAATGGAAGGGAAAGTGAAAGCAGTTAGGCATGCTCAGACTAAACATGTCATTCCCCCATGAGGCCAGCAGATGGCCATAGCAAGCTACCACTGCAAAACAACACAGTGTAGGGTACACCTGATGGTAATTTTGCATCCCTGAGAATTGACATGAAGTGTAGCCTGCTTACAAACAGTATAAACATGTGATGACATAAAATTAGTGACACAGGTGTGGACTAAAATGCTGAAGGAGACCAAACAACAACTGACACTGTACTCTATACTTGACGTGTATGCAAAGGGACAATGCCACTGACCTTTTGGAAAGCAGCATTTGAAACTAGGACAAATATCTAGAGATTTTTCAGTGTCCAAATATCTGAAACAATATCGAAATCAGAGCAGTGTTTCATGTTCAAATAATAATAAAGTTACTAATAAAGAGTTGGTTTTTTTAAAATTATCTTTTTAATAATTTTATGATTTGTGCAGAAAGGCTCCAAATCATCCAGGCCATGACTATGTTTTGACCTGTTACATGACCAAAAACAAACAACATCGCCACCTTTATAGTTATAATCGAATGCATTACGCTTGAGATGTTAGTAATGTTCCTCTTGAACATGAATCTAGTATTGTTTCTCTTTCTGGTTCTTTCCATGGATAGCTGCTAAATGTACTGTTAGCTGTTAGATAGGAATATTTACCCTGTAAAGCCTGAACCATGAAATAATAATAATAATCTATTAAACCTTCGGCCATTTATTTTTAAATTAATTAAATATAAATTTGCATATACAAGTTTTTAATTTGTATCATAATTGTTACACTCTTTCTTTTTTGCAATTTATTGCTTAAAATGTTTTGTGCAATTTATTTAGACCAAAAAAAGTATCAAAAGTCAAACTTTACAAAACTGTATGTATCAAATCTATTAAACTTAAGAGGTCAGATCACTGCAGAATGTATTTGTATCTAAATATATATAATAAACCATTACAGTGGGATTATGTATGAACACATAAAAGATGTTGGACAGTCATATGTTTTTGTGTGTGTGTTCTTCAGGTTCTCTGCAGCACATTCAGTTGAGCAGCTCTTTGCTCCTATTACCAAAGAACAAAACAGAAAATTTGTACCATTCCAAATACTTCCGAACAAATACATACAAAACCTTGACGACATTGGTATAAATCAGTTTTCATGTTGCTTGCTGTTTTATTTCTTTGGGTTTGATTAAGTGTGGAGTGGATTGAGATAGGATATGTACAGGATATGTTTTGATGGGCTTAAAGAAAAACTAAACTGATAACAGGAGGAAGGAAATTTCTTTCATGTCTCGTTATAGGTCGTTAATTGGAGTGAGCAATATGTTTGGCCTCCAGGTGTCAGGTTTGTTTACCGTTTGACCAGCTCCTTGTAGCCGTTCGAGTTAGAAGCCTGGCCAAGAATGCAGCATGAGCCTCACTGATTTTTGCTCCTAAATACAAAACAGCATGTTTTGACAGCTTTTGCCTGAATGCTGTGGATTTGAGCTGGAGGCCCAGATGCAGTTTACAACAACACAACAAAATCTCATCCCCACAAAATTTGGACACTGCTTCTTTAGATTTAATCACGTGAGCAACCCCTGTTCACCTCTCATAATTGAGCAGTCTGCCTGCATTAGCCTCACCCTTGTTGCTGAGGCAACTGGGCAACCTCAGGAAATGAAATAAAGAGGTCTGACCACCTCGGAGAGGACAGGTCAGTCTTTCTTTTTGCAACAGGATGGTGAGCTCACCTTGGGAATTCACGTCAAGCCGTGTCGAGTCTGTTTCTCTGCTCTCAGAACCATGCCTCTTCACACATGATAGAACAGGAACTGAAGACTGGAGATTTTAAAGTGGAGGTGAGGGAAAAGGATGGAGCTTTAGATGTGGGGGGTTGAAAACAGGCTGATTGTTAGAAAATCTTGAGCTGTAGTGCAGTTTAAAACTGTTTATGTTCCTATTTGTATTTTTTAAATGAAAATTCAAGGACTCAGTAGTGAAGGAAGTAATGCAGTTTTTTATTTTTTTGTTGTTATTTGCTTTGGTTTATTACATATGAAATCATAGCGTGCCATTGGCTTCTCCAAGCAGTATGGTCATGGTGCTGTCCAGCAAATTCAGACATTGTTGGATGTCTGTATTTGTGACGTTCACTGGCTTGTTCTGGGAAGTTGCTGTGGTCTGCTCTTAGGTCCATCAGCCACTGGTGTTGATGGTGTGACACGTCTTTCTCCCAGATGTTCTTCTTGTATTGCTCATTTCATCTCTGTGTGGGTCTGCCATTGTGCTTCTCTGGTATATCTCTTCAGCCTAGTGGCAAGAGCTGTGAGCCCTGTGCCTGACCATCTCTCCAGTCGCAGTTTTGGATATAATGTTGTACCTTGTTTTCATCCAATACCTGTCTGTCATAACGCCCAGCTGCCCTCAGTTACCAAACTAACATCTTTAGGAGCTTCCCGGAATTTGGTTTCCAGCCTTTTTCTCTATGCTTCTGCACACATCCTTGATTTTATACCCATGTGCTCTAAGATCACAGTCACAGTGCCATATTGGTTTGTTAATTTCAATGACACTGGTAGTAGGAATAGTGCATGTTGCAGAGTCCACAACAGCAGAGATGGGGAGTCGTGCTCTTGGTTGAGTGACTATAGAGGCCGGTATCATCTAGCCCAGGTACATGTGCTCTTCCATCAGGCCTGGCTCAATACATCTATACTGCTCACTATTGTTCCAGCGATTAATAATAATAACTACTAATAACTAATAATTAAAAGCATACTGTAAGGGTTTTGGAAAGACTGATAAGTGATCCAGTTTTTCATTTACTCATCGCCACTTTGTTTGATTCAGCGGCTTGTTATCAGTAACCCACGAAGTCTGAGTAATTATCCAATTCGTTATTAGCAAAGTGTAGAAATGAAGTGAAGAAACACACACACACACACACACACACACACACACACACACACACACACACACACACACACACACACACACACACACACACACACACATTCGTACACCTGCCCCCTACTGAACCTGAGAACTAGCGAAACTGCGTCAAGCTTAATTTTACAGACAGTAAAATAATAAAGGTGGAACATTTTTGTTTTCAAAATAAAAGACATCGTCTAAGGCAGTCTTTCACGGACCTTATTTTGTTGGAGGCTTCCGGAAATTGCGCTCGACTGACTCTACAGCTCTACTGTGGAGGTGGCACGTCTCTCTCTCTCTCGTAGGAAAGGTCTCGGGATGACAACTTGCAGAGTTATAACCCACTCGCCGCCGTGTCGATAAGCAGGGAATTCTAGATGTTAAAAGGAGGACAAGAAGAGTCTCGGATGACCTTTGGTGTCGTTGCCAATCCAGTTTTCACTCCACTTTAATATTCGCATCGCTCCACCAAGTCAGAAAAGGGGATCCGTGCGTCAGTGAGATAAGACCCTTTCCACACTTCCTCACCTGAAGTGTCCCCTACCTTACCTTCCTCGGCCAGCGCGTGGAGATAGTGGGAAGCCCGCTGAGCAGACTTGAAGAGCTTTATTTGCCTGAGGCGGAGTGCTCACATAAAGCCTGGTGAAGGACGTTGACAACTGAGAAGTGTGTACATCAGCCATGGGAGCCTCCAGCACTACTTCGAGGAAACTTCCCCTGCTCTACTTTACCTTTCAGTGCGCGCTCACAGGTCAGCTTCTTCACCTGCCTTATATAAATGCCTTCTGTTGTGTTTCCTTGTTTGTTCACATTTCCAGAAGCATACACACACGCAAACAGTGGTTATCACTTTGTATTTCAGATCTTAAAATAATGCGACTAACATCACATTTGCATCCATCCTGTTAGCATTAAATGGTAAATGGCCTGTATTTATATAGCGCTTTACTAGTCCCTACGGACCCCAAAGCGCTTTACACATCCAGTCATCCACCCATTCACGCACACATTCACACACTGGTGATGGCAGCTACATTGATAGATATTAAATATCAAAGCAACATAGTGTACATTAGAATGTGGGATTTACTGAAGTCCGACCACGCTGTGCTGACATGAGTCATAATCAGGAACCTGTAACTAATGACAGAAATGACAGCAGGGTCTGCTTCTGGGGGTTCTTTGCTGTATGTGTGCCAGAGGATGAAGGGCTGGATTTGAAGCTGAAACACCTGTTTGTTTTTCACAGGATTTGAAACAAGTGTGTTACACATGATTATGTCTTCCAGGGAAGAATAATCCCTTTATAGCTGCTGCAACACTGGCTCAGCCGTCACTCTCTCTAGCAATGTATTAAACTCCTACTTTCACTGATAGCTGTACAGTACAAGCAGCCTACTTTTCCCTCTCTTTGATTTAGAAATTGGGCCACGGTACAGCTGCACGAGTATTCTGCAAACGTTTTGGGGAGCAAGAAGTTTTTAAATGATTAATTCCAGTAAAAAAAGAACTAATGGCTGCACCTAGAAGGGAGTATTTTTTTTCTTTTTTTTCTGCATTTCAAGAGAATATTAATATTTCTTGAGTTTTGTGCAGTTCCTTCTAATTCGGAGACCTACTAGAGTTCATATAAAGGCACTACTGATTTAATAGTCATTCTCCTTGAAAAGCAACAAGGAACTGCTGGACGTTCATGAGCTCATGAATTTTGAATCATCATTTTATCGTCCCTCTTGTCTCAATTTAACCCTCAGCAATGACTGAAATGATTTTTTTTATTCAGTGTCAGCAATGAAAGAGTCAAACACTCAGTTTTTGGACTGCTCACATGCTCCACTCCACTCTCATATGGAGAAACTGGAAACATCTATTTAAGTTGTAGAGCCCCATCTGCTCCAGGTGAGCGCCTGTCACTTCCAAGAGTCTGGGTGCTGACTTTCATATTGCTCTGTGAGACATGAAAGCCAGTGAGAGATACACACTTTGCCTGAATTTGTTCTCAGCTGCCCGTAGCTTATGTGTGCTTTTCAGTGCTGTTGCCAAAACAGTCACATTCCCTGTCATTGAGGTAGTTTCTCTCTGAGGGAGTATTACCTGAGTAACACTTCCATTTTGCACCATCTAGGTTCACTGCGATGAGACAGTGAATTAAGTCATTGTAAGGGGTGACTGCAAGCAATGTCTGGCAACCAATTTTATCAGCAGGCTATGATTCAGGGTCACAGGACAACAGGAAGATACTGTATGAGCACAGTAGCTGACCTTGACCTCACCATCAATCGCCCTGCAGGTGTGTCCTGAAAACACTGAGCAGTCAAGACACAGAGAGGAAATGTTCATGAATAGCACCCGGTGGCAACAGGAAAACTGTGAGCTCTTTGAATCCCAGATGTGTGCGTTAGAGCAGGAAGTGAGCAAACCTCCTCCTACAAACAACATGGTGGTTCAGTTCAGTCCAGCGCAGTGGAGAATGTTATCAGACTCGCAAGCAGCTGCTGAGTGATTGAGGATATGTCAAAAACATATGACTTCACTTCCATACTTGCTCTTTTTTGAGTGTGTTTGCACTATGACTGCATGATGTACTCATAAGAGTGAAAAAGTTACGTGCGAAAAATTCTCACCAACAGAAAAACGCAGGAGTCACCATGTGTGATGAACGATTTGAAATTCTGCTACTCCTCTAAAAGGAGGAAACCTTAATGAACAGAATATTGTCCTTTTCTGTCTCCCTGTAATCTTTACGAGTTACCACATGTTGATGTATAAATTATCTTTTTCACAGAATGTTCTGACCGTGTTCTGTGACCACGTCGGGTAAATAACTTGTTTCTAAAAACGATTTCATGCTTATTATTCTTCCTTGTCAGAAGCCTGGCGACTGCTGTCGCACACGTATTGTTGTTTGACCCATTTTCTCAGAAGGACTGCCTTTTTGTGTGAAAATCTATTTATTTAAGATTTCCGAAACAGTCGCTGCATTTCAAATGTCATCTCGAGGGCACAATTCGCCATGTTTGGAATCTATCCCAGCTGCCATAGGGTGAGAGGCGGGGTACATGCACAGGTTGCCAGTCTCTCACAGGGCCGACACAGAGAGACAGAAAATAGTCCACACTCACACCTATGGAACTTTAGAATCACCATTTCACCCAAACTAACTGGCTTCCTTCCTGTGGGAGGAAGCGGGAGTACCCACAACTCCACAGAAAAAGGTAGATTTAAACCCAGAATTTTCCTGCTGTGAGGAACACAGCAGGAAAACCGCTGTGCTGCCCCCTAAAAACAAATGCTTAATTGATTGTCCTGCTGCACCATAGATTTTGGTGCCAGTTCACGCTTTTGGCCAATGACGAATCATCGCAGGTTGAGACTGGACTGCATTTGGTTGTCCTACATCATAGCAGAAGGCCTGACTTCACACTCAGAAGGATGATCTAGGAAGGTTTAGAATTTTTCACTCTTTTTTTTTTCACTGCTATTATAGTTGGCAACCTCTTATCCATTCTAACCCTGTACTTTGGAGAAGGGTAAAACTTGTAAAATGTAAATAGTTTTCATGTGTGTAAGCTGCAGTGATTGTTTTCTTTGTTCCCCAGTTTCTAAGAGCATTTAATAAAACCAAACGTTACATATTCTGATTGCCTGTGGGTAGATTTGGCGTTATGGTTAAGATCATCACCAGTGGCAACTTAGACCTCAAATGGTTAAAGAAGTCTAGACTAGGCACATTTACCTCTGGGAAAACAATGACCTGCCAGGTAGACAAAACTCAGCTCATGAGATGCTGTGTTCTTCTGCTCCACTTCAGGTAGAAACAAGTGACACACACACACACACACACACACACACACACACACACACACACACACACACACACACACACACACACACACATTTCTGGTGTTGCTATCCTCGTGGGGACAGCTCATTGACATAATGCTTTCCCTAGCTGCTTACCCTAACCCTAACCATCAAAAATAAATGCCTAACCCTGACCCTTACCCTAAACCTAACCATAACCCAATTTTAACCCTGACACTAATTCCACATTTTGAGTCTCAAAAATGCCTTCAAACTTGTGGGAACCAGGATTTGGGTCCCCATAAGGGCTGTTGGTCCCCACAAGTATAGTAAACTTCCAACACACACACACACACACACACACACACACACACACACACACACACACACACACACACACACACACACACACACACACACACACAGACATTAGTAGTAGTAAGACCATCTGAAACAGCTGCACATAGTCAGCTTTACCATTGTGGCACAGTGCTGAACTTCAGTGTTGTCCTCTGTTTAATTCAGTGTTACCTTTCCTAATTAAACGTGACACTTACCTTCTGTGCTACCACCCAGCAGTTGTATCTTTTTATATTAAGCTTTGCTAGCATGAACAGTTCTTCTCAGTCACACAAACTCATTAACATTGTCTCAGTGAAGTTGTGTTTGGGTCAGCTAATTTGATTATATTAGCTTAGGTTCATCAAGCACTGTGCCTAATTATTCACTCGTGTCTAATTGCTTAATTTGCCCTTTGTCTTTTTCTGAGGTAAGCTGTGTCAGTTGGCAGAGTTTAATCTTTTCCTGGTGTCATATCAGTCTTACCACTAAAAGTCCTTGTCGTGTGTATTTAGCGTTTTATTCCAAGAAGTATGTGGTTCACGCCCCTGCGTTCATGTTATCAAGGCATCCTGGTGAGGGGTGCAGACACAGATTCTGAAGAATAAAACTTTAAAGTCAGATTGTTGGCTAATATGATCGTAAAATGAAGGTATTGTAACTGAAAGAGTTGCTGTTTTAGCTCGTCCCAGCACCGTGTTCTAGCACCGGATTTACATAAGCACACACAATAATCTTGAAGCTTGACGTCACTTATCAAAGACCAGCGGCGGCGATGTATGAGCTATGCCTTATCTCTTCAGCAGCCGCTGTACAATTAATCTTGCATTCTGGACACACCATCTGGCAAGAGCGCACATCTTCATTTGTTTTCCAGGTGTGTCCTGTGATGGACGCTAGTTATTTAACAAGGTCAACCCATACAAGCTTCAAAATGCTCTGTTGGGAGGTGAGGCAGCGGTGTCCTCACCGCTGATGACTGTCAGTGATTTATAATATTAAGTGAGAGTGCTGCGATAATTATTAATAGTAGCATGTCTTATTTTAACATAGAGTCACTCTTGGCTATGAGCTTTCCTGCTTTAGAAGATAATAGGTATTGAAGCTTGGTATACTAGCACACTTGACATGTGGTAGGTTGAAGTTTCACACGCTATTTTTTACCACATTAGCGCTTAATTCCAAAATATGTTTTTAACTCTAAGAAGATGAAAAAGCCGAGCTATTCAATGCAGTTTCTCCAGCGTACAACTATGGCCTTATCTGTAATTGCCTGTTTTTTAGAATAAAACCAAATAGATGTGCAGCAAAGCCCCTTTTCAACTCTGAGCCGGGATTACAAGGGTTTGAAGGCTGCGCTCCTCACGTATGTGTCCCCAGCAACTGGTGCAATTTTGATTTCAGGGGGGAAGATTGAGGGATTTATCGGTACATAATGACATACATACAGCAGTGCACTCTTTCCTCTTTAGTGAGATAGTTTGTTGTCCAGTTGTCAGTCTGTGCAAGTGTGCAAGTGTGCCTTGTAATCTTTTATATTTACACTCACTTGTACCCTGTACAAAGCCCAGAAGGACAAGAACCGGAGTGGAGATTAGTTCAGATTCAATCTCACAGCATAATATATGAAATCCCAAAAAAGCCACAATGTGCTTCTTTTCTTTCCCTGTAGTTGTTTTCACTGTGTTTGTTCTTATTTCATATCTTCTTTGTGATCATTCAGCATGTTATTATCTACTGAAATTCAAAGAAGTCATGTTAAAAAAGTTTGAAGTCTGCACATCTGCACAAAGAACATGCTAACACAACGCTAGCGCACAACCCAGTGTGACATTAAAGCTGTTGTGCGTTTTTAAGAGATCTTCCCAAGAGGGCAGCAGCAACTATAACATCACATTTCCATAAAGACATTTTAAGGCGCTGGAAAAAAGGCTGGATTTAATATAATGCACGTCATAAAGAAAGGTCATTTCTTTATTTTATATGTAACCCCTTCATAAATCCTGTTGACTATAGTCTATTTGCCATTATAAGCAAAGAAAAATGAACGGAAACTTTGGAAATCACTTTCTGACACCCCAACCCTGCAGCGAGACCTGATCAATGTAATGAGCAATCAGGCTACAGCTGAGTAATGACAAAGTAGTGTAGAGAGTAGTTTAACAAATTACTTTCTCCAGGGACTAACTATGTAATATACGCCTGTTTAAGAGATGTAATGTGTAATACAATGACTCCAACGGCAGTTATCATTCTCTAAATCTTTGGTTTCATTCACGTTCTTCTTCTCTTAGTGGTCATTTAGCACGTCTGCAAGATTATTTTTCTGGTCTTTGTCTGAATGAGAGATGTTAACATTCACTTCAGACAGACAATCTCACATTGATACATCAATCCCAGTCTCATACTGCAATTAAGTCTGGGGTCATGCAAACACCTTAATCTAATTATATTGCAGTAATTAGGCCCATTCACAGGATTAGTGACGTGATTGAAGCATGTGGAGCACTGCAGTGCTGGCTGCATTTTTAAGCGCTGCATTGACCTGTAAAGACCATGCTCAGTCCAGCCACTGGAGGTTTGATGATTTGCAACTCGTGCCCCACATTCACTGAGTTACTACTATTTATAAGTCCATACAAACATTCTTATTTTTAGTCTCAATATGGGATAAACTGTGGGAAAGAGACAAAAGAGTAACACAACTAGGCCTGTGTAATGTTACTTGGAAATGTGTGGATGTAATAGAGGAATTTTTCACCGAGAACATGGAAATAGCAGTTAGATGACAGATGTACAATGAGACATGGTGCCAGCCGTGACTTTTACTGTATGTGGCAAGTGCCCCTTTTGTGGGTTTTCAGTGACATCTCTTCTCCATCCATGGACCCAGAAGGAAGAAGGCCTCCTCTCTGGGGTCATGAGAAAATCACTTGGTGACTTTCCCAACGATCAGCTCTGGCCTGGGGACTCTTAAAGGCACAGACGCTCGTGCTTCTTTATTTTGTCTTTCTTTTTCTGTCTGTCCCTCCCCTTCATTCTTTCTTGACCAGAAACCTGGACATAGTGGCTCTTTGGGGGTGTTGATTGTTTTTTTTCTTTGTTTGTTTTTTGAGAACATTCATGCAAATTCTGATAGAAATCTTATCTGGACAGTAAACATATTGTTGTTTTTGATTTGGGCTGTTATTCCCAGCTGATATTTGCATTCAAACATTTATGACCCTTTGCAGCCCTCTATGTTTATACATAAATGTAAGGCGTGGAGGAGTTATGTTGGTTTTATGGGGTCTTAAGAACATTATATACTGTGGAATTAAACACACATTGCAGACTGCAGTGTCAGCCTTATACCCACTGTTTAATTCAGGGTTGCCTGTGATGTGGCCAGGCTTTGACAGTATACTAGCTAATGACTATTTACAGCTGAGGGAGCCGCAGGAGGCTTATCAGGTGGTTCTTAAGGCCAGTCTGAATCCTTTGCTCTATTACCAGTGCATCAGCAGTCTGATGTAAATAGCCCTTTTATGGTAACCACTAACTGTTAACTAATAATTAAGTCTTTCACAGACACTGCTAATTGGAATATCTGGCTCTTGTCCAGATTGTCAGAATTTTCATTTCAGGCTTGTAAGTTTCGCTAAATTCCACAAAACATTTTCAACAACAACTCAACCCACCGGGGTTGGAGTAAGAAGAGCCTTGACTCCAGCCACTTTAGTGAACACATGCATCTTGCTTCCAGTGCTGCTAACAGATGTTGCAACCAGAATTTGTCAACAATCGCACATTTCCTTCACCCGTCCTTGAGAAAAACTAAAGCAGAAGTCAATAAAGCAGCTCACAGATGGTAGTGAAGGCATGGGCTTAGATGAGATATACCATGTCAAGTTATTCTAAATGAGGGTGAGGGTTAGAGGTTGATACTCTAACAACTTCACAGAGTCATAATCCTGGACATAATCCTAGGTTTTTTTTCTTCAAGTATTATGGCAGGTCATACGCACACTCAATGATTACTTTATTAAGTGAATAGACTTCATCATTTTCAAATATGAACTCGTTTGATGCCTGTGACACACACAAGAACTCTGCTACAGCATGTATCAGGAGCACATCACTGGTTGCTAACAGGAGAGCTAGCTTCCTCATCATGGAGGAAGCTAACAACAAAGGCACAGCAGTTCAGAAGTCGAGCTAGCCCAGCAGCTTTTATTTGAATTCTTCCAGCGCTTTTTAATTTAACCACAAACTGAAAAGCTCATACAGCAACCAGGGCAGTCCTCATGTCGTGTGTGAGTAAAAGGAGTTGTGATCAGACTGATGATAGGATGATAGGAGAAACTAGCAAAACCTGCAGCAGTGTGTCGCGTACACATATGAAATAAGACTAGTGCAAATTAATGAGGTTTGTATGTTTATTAATTAAAGTTAAAAAAAGAGTAACTAACGTGATTACATTTTTTAAACTCTTGAAATTCTGATGGCAGCAGTGTTTAAATGTCAGCACTGACATTTATTTTCAGCACTGCAATAGCAGGTAGAGGTGTAGTAAGAAAGAAAGATGTTAATTTTGGATGATATGACCCATTAAAAATCTATTGAAATATGCTGTTGCACTGATCTGTGACATCAGTTGGGACATATTAATGGTATTTCAGTCTGACAAGTAACTTTTGAAATGATTTCTTATGCAGCAAAATATAGTTTGGTGTCAAGGCTCTAAATGAATCTCCTCCCGCAGATTTACAGTTGTGAGAGCGATGAGTAAATATACCTACACATGGATTCTGCGGGTGGTGCAGGGGTTGAAATAGCAGGCAGGGAAAACTGATGAAGAGATGAAAAAATTTGCAGCTTGAATAGACCAACAAAGTGGGAAAGCGTGTCTGGTATGTGACGTGAAGAGATTGAGCTATATTACCGTGTAGGACACAGTGCAGCTCAACCTGCTTGCCTCTTTGCTCCGTTGAGCAGCCCTACACATATACCCCGAAAAGCCGTTAACAATTTTTCAACCATACGTTTTATATGTTTTCTTAAACATGTATCTAATTCGAGGTCACAGGGGGACTGGAGCATATCCCAGCAGGTGTAAGGTGAGAGGTACTAGCCTATCACAGGGCTTTACCATATATTGCATTTAAAAAACAAAAATGTATAATTTTCTCATGATATCATTTGATACATACTAGCATGTAGATTACAATAAAGTAACCAGCGTGTGTCTTGATCAATGACGTTAGAACTACAGAACACACAGAGCATGTGGACAGACAGGGAATGGCCGTTTTTTGCAGATGCTGACACTGACACCTGTGTGAAGAGAACAATTTCTCCAGCTTTATCAAAGACATAATTGCAGTGTCTCAGTGGAAGTCAGATGGAGTAATTGTGTAAGAGGTGGCACTGGCAGCTATGTGGAAAAAGCCATTATAGTCACATTATTAAGCTGGAGCCTTCAGGCCATCAGAGGTTGGA
This sequence comes from Maylandia zebra, assembly GCF_041146795.1. Taxonomy (NCBI): domain Eukaryota; kingdom Metazoa; phylum Chordata; class Actinopteri; order Cichliformes; family Cichlidae; genus Maylandia; species Maylandia zebra. The sequence continues at coordinate 4,589,835 of NC_135176.1, read as the reverse complement.
CTCGTGTTCTCAGCGAGGCAGAAAAAGCAAAGAGGTTCTGTTAGAGAGAGAGTGGGAGGAACAGGTAGGGTTTATGTCCCGTGTCTCTTCAGACGCCTCTCAGGATTAAATGTCATTCATCAGTCTGATGTTCGGTGCTATTTTTTAGTTAGCGTGACTCTTCATAATCCTCTGTCATCTGCTAATTTCCTACTTTTCCTACAATTAAATGTATCAGCACCCGAGAATCAGAGCCGTCGACTTTAGATAGCACATAAAAACATACAAAAAGAGACTGCAATTCTGCTTAAGAATAATCTGGGAATTTATGGTTGGGCTGCTTAACACAGTAATGCCTTTAAAAAAAGAAGAAGAAAAAAATAGATATAACAATAAATAAACACAGTAATCTAGGAAAACCGTGTTAACAGAGTGGAGAGACTTTCAGCCCTTACCTTCGTATGGTGCATATAGCAGCATGCTGCTTCATTGCCAGTGGCACACACAGCCATGTGTATTGTTGGATTGCTGTGAACTTCAATTCTCTGACGTTGTGATGAAAGGTACATTAAGAAAGGTTTCAGTAATGATCAACACTGTGTGAACGAATGCTATGATTTGCTCCTGTACTCCAAGACCACCAAAAGCATTAAGGAGCTGACAATTTCAGATCTATTTCAGTGGTTTTACAGGATGAAGATTGTGTCGACAGTATAAGAAAAACGGATTTCCACATACCTTTGGGAAGCATGGTTTTTTTGTTTTTTCCTAAGAGGACTAATAACGCTTAGTTAATCATTGATAATTAAGGTAAAAAGATAAGACATATATTCCATCCATCCATCCATTCTCTTCCGCCTATCCTTTTCAGGGTCACGAGGGAGGCTGGAGCCTGTCCCAGCTGTCTTAGGGCGAGAGGCAGGGTACACCCTGGACAGGTCGCCAGTCTGTCGCAGGGCTAACATATAGACACAGAAAACCATTTGCACTCACATTCATACCTAAGGGCAATTTAAAATTTCCAATTAACCTAATCCCATCAACAGCACATCTTTGGACCGTGGGAGAAAGCTGGAGTACCCAGAGAGAACCCATGCAAACATGCAAACTCCACCCAGAAAGACCTCAACCTGATGGTGGAATTGAAATAACAATAACAATAAAATTATTATTAAAAATAATAATTGGCCAATAATCAACATTTCTGTCAGTAAGGTTTAATAATGTATGCATTGTAAGATTTATCTATAAAAAGACACTCAGAGAATAAATAACTTAGGCCCCTTCATGTCACAGTTCTGCTTGTCTTCTACACGGACATTTATTCTAAGTTTGTGGTTGAAATTAACTGAATTTGCCTTCCCAACACATCCCAAAGCTACAGCAGTGTTCTGAGCACACCTACAGCTCAGCTTTTATTTGACAGACAGATATAGAAGCTGTTCATGAAGGACCAATGTAAGCGGAGCTTTTCCGTCATTGCAGTCCCTTAAGTCCTGTAACCACGAACATCACTGGCTCGTCTGTGACATTCCAGAGGGCAGCACCCCCTGTCATCTCATAAAATGTTTTTCTGCCCAATCACCACCTCACGTCGAGTCATTAACAACAGCTTTATTCACCTCAGTTTAGATTTTTTTAAATATAGGACCACATCAAAACAACAGCCACCCGAAGGCGCTTGACGTTACTAGTCACTGACAGAGCAAGAGTAAATTCTTACCTTATGGATCTCCTTTATTGTCCTTAAGATTTCAATAGTTTTTTCATCACAGACCACTGTGTCTATCAGCATGATTAAATCTTCCTCCCCCTCCTCTCTCTTCTTGCCCTTTTCCTTTTCATCTTGTTGTCTAGTCCTCCTCCTCCTCTTTTCCTCTTCTTCTTCTTCATCACATCTCTCCTGAGGCCTGCAGCTCGAGCATCTCATCAGCATCAGTGTCTCGGGTCAGCCGGGAGGATTAGAGTGAGGGGCTTAAGATGTCTGTGTAGTGTACATGTACGTGTGTGTGTGTTTTTGTACATATTATATATGTATATATATATTCCTCCTCCATTCTTTTACTTAGTGCTTTTAGTGTTTCTGCATAACTCTATCTGTAATACTTTCTGTGTAAGGATTTATATTCAGACCTGCATCTGCACTTCTTAGCCTCGCACTTTTCTGGATTTACTCTCCTTTTCTTTAAATTGTTACTCATTCCATATCTCCCTGTGTTTTTCTTCTTTTTCCACAGCTCCTCTTCTCCCTGGGTGGTGCATAATTATAAGCTCTTATCAATTTTTCTGTCACACACAGCTACACTCAGGAGAGAGCTCAGTTGATGTCATTATCTCCGATAATAGCTCAGTGGTGCAGCAACCCCCCACACCCCCATCTTCCCCAGACCTCACCACGCTCCACCATATACAATATAATTGCTGTTCATTAAAAAAAATATCCTCTGCACCGTGACCATATCTTATTCTATCTTGGCACCTCCTCACACACATGTTTTTCGCTGCTAATAAAGTTTGGGGTTTTTTGACAGTGTAAGGGGATCTCTGCCAATACTGTCATAATTGGATTTCGTTTTCTTCATTTTCAGTCCAAGTGACAACAGCCCTCTGAGAAAACATGAGAAAACATGGTTGCTGCCATCAAATTGCTCTAAGGCCAAAGTGCTCTAATTGCTCAAACTCTAATTCAGTCAAATCCACTGTCAGGCATCAGTGATATCAGTGACAGATATAACACAGATTATGTCATAAACAGCATAAAGCCAGAGGACCTGAAGTAGAGAAGGGTTGCAGAGTGGCAGTGCATATGCAACTCTGATTTGTGCAGCTGCAGGCTAAAGGAGTTTAAATGTCTGTGTTTGCTGCTGGGGGCTTCCCAACATTTAATCATTAGTTATTATAATCTCTGCCTCTCTATTGTCTTTTGTCCGTTTCTCCCTGTTTCCCTGTTAAAGGGGAGTTCTTCTTCCCCACTGTCGCCAAGTGCGTGGTCATAAGAAGCCATCTGATTGTTGTTTCTCTGTATTATTGTAGGGTCTTTACCTTATATCATAAAGCACCTTGAGGCAACTGTTCTTGTCTATGTAGTATAAATATTATTGGATTGAATTGAATACAGTGAAAAATGCCATCGTCAGTTTACACATAATAATGTCACTTTGATTCCTTAACTGGTCATAAAGTATCTGAATTTTGGGAGCGGGACCACGCCTCCAAACACATTCCTTCCCCTTCTCATCTATATATGTTCCCGCAGCTCTACAAGCTGTTTGTTCTTGTTTACATGCCCCTCCCTTCCTGCCCTTTTCAATTCTTTAACTTAATTCTTAATTCCTTAATTGAAGTATTTAGTACATGGCGGCCAGGCCCGGAAGCTGCCGCCAGTCCTCTTCGAAGCCTTCTCCAAACTGCAGAACAATTCATGTCCAAGCCATTCACCTTTATCAACTAAAACGCTGTCAAACCTCAAACGAGCACATGGACCCAGTGAAGTTGTCTATAGGACAAAGTGCTCTAATCCACAAGACCAGATGTGTGTGTGTCCCTACACTCTGATACAAATCATCAGTGGTGATTGTTAAGTTTAAGGAGAGCTCATTATATTTGTCATTTGGATTATGGGATATTTATCTTCTTAATGATAGTGACAGGCCTAAGATGTAATTAAGAAGACAGCTTAAAGTGGAAATGAACTACTTACTGCTTTGTTAAAGTTTTATCAACCCATCCATGTCACCTCCTCCTTTTTATGTTTGGGAAGTTTCACGTTGTTATTATTAGATCATTTCTTATGTTAGGACAGTATCCCTAATTGCTCCAGCTAGGGGGTTCTGTTAACACGTGTTTGGAGTAAACGATTGAGGGGGTTATTGTATTTGGAACAAATAATAGTATTCCTTTCCTTGTGGTGATCCCTTTGCTTCTAGTATTTCCAAAGCATTCCCTTTGCTTTTGGTAAATCTTACGATGACCTGATATCAGTCGCTCATGTCCAGCTGTCCTCACATGCAACCATTGTTAAGTGTGAAAATAGAAAAGGATCTATGGTCCTTTGAAAGGCTAGTTCCGTTCTGTTGCAGAGAATGTGTGACGTAAGCTCTATTTTCTCCAGACTAAGTACAATGGTATATAAACCGACGTGTAGCTATGAGACAGGAAAGTGCAGAGGAAATACTGACTGTTATAGTATGCAGTGTATTCCTGAGAATTCTCCACACACTGCATCTACAACTCCTTCATAGATCTCATGTATCCGTATACAGGAGCACTCTGTGAAGTACAGTACAACAGACCCATGGAATAATGTATCATATAATCACCTCTTCACATTTTTTGAAGAGGTGGAAGTCTCTGATCCGAATGCTAAACAGGATCTATCAGGATTAAATCCAGGTTGGAGGCAGTTTAGCTTTTTGCTGACTCGATTTCACAACTGGGAATTTGGAAGTGTTTGCTACATGAACCACAAAGCGACAGAAATCTCGGTCTTTCACACTGCTGGGTCTGTTTTTTTAGAACATGCCAACAGACAAAAAGCCTTTCAGCTGAGTATCATTGATGTTTGGAGCATTCATTAGTGACTGGTCATTATGTTCACTGATTTCCTGAGGCCAGCCATCCGTGAGAGTCCATTAACTTCAGACATTAGAGTAATTAGGCAGAGTGCTCACTTTTTGTGCACATATTTTCAGTTTCAGGATTGTTTATGTGGATGTATGCATTGGTGTCCTGAAGCAATTGCAAATCTACATTAGGTAGGCAATTGACCTCTTGATGCTATCTTTCTGTATTTAAATTGTTATATAGCTCCATATTATCCCAGCAGAACACTTCAGAGTGCAGACTTACATTGGGCACCTAAAGTGAAGTGAAATGCACAGTTTTCAACTATCAGGGCCTTTTCCTGTTTGGTTTCAGGAGACAGATCGATAGCGCTTTCAGCTTTTTGATAAAGCTCATAATAAGGGATGGATCAGATTACTCAGAATCATCACTTAGTTAACCATCTTATTATGGGACTTTCCATTTTTATGCCACTTTCACATGTTGTTTACTCTTTGTCTTACTCTCTCCTGTAGTTTTTGTTTTGTCCTGTCTTTTGTGCTTGGTCTCTCTGCACCTCTTTTCTGTCTTCTCTTCAGCTCCAGCTGGTTGTGGCAGATATATGTCCCTTCATGATCCTTCTCTCTTTCATTTAAAAGAGAGTTCTTCCTCTTCACTGTCTTCACTGTCTTCACCCAACAATCTAAAGGGATCTATAGATTGTTGGGGTTTTCTCTAACATTGTGGTGTCCTTATTTTGCGCTATAAGACCATCCATCCATCCATTCTCTTCCGTGATGCGGGGTACACCCTGGACAGGTCGCCAGTCTGGCACAGTTATAAAGAATTGACTCAGCAGTAGACATCAGTAGGCACACTCAATTGACTTAGAGTATATGCTCTGTGCACATACATGGCTTTATTTATTTACAAAAGCCTTATAAAACGGCATCACCACACTGTCATGTGAAATGAAAATCCTCATTTGGAAGCAACATGTGTTCCAGCCCTATGCTGAAACACGTTCATTCTTCCCTAATGTTGTCGGACACCCCCTCCCAGCTCCCGTGAGACTCCTGCCAATTCCTTGGATGCGAACGGTTTAATCGCGGTGGCAGATCCATATATCCCTACGCCCCCTCCATCGGCGCGCTCGTGCTGACTTGCTTTAACACACACCCTCTGGGAGCACGAAAGGCAAGCCTCGTCTGATCCGTAATCGCTGTCTCAAGTTTTTTCCCCCCGCTCCGCTCCCGGTGCGCCTCCTCCACAATCGCAATCATCAGGAGAATAACTTTACAGATTCCATTTAATAGCAGCTTTGGCATGCATGTGAAACCCACAGAGGAATACAAGCTTCTGTCTCATCTCCCCCTCCTGTCACCGCCTGTCAGTGAGCAAGACTTCACACAGCAAGGCACAGGAGAAATGATCAGAACCCCCCTTAACCGCCAAAACTTGTCGCTCATCTGCCTTTTACCTCTTCCCCGTGTTAAAAATAGACCCAAGCTGTCAAGTGTCAACCACATTTTTTTTTTCCTTTCTCGGTTTGCCTCCACCGCCATTGCTCCCTCGGTTCAACGTTTCATAATTTGCTGGCTTTAGTACTTTTCTTGGTCATTAAAGGCCATGTGAGTTAATGCTTGTAAAGCTCGCAGATAATACATCTGACAGTACTGTTGTGGCCCTAAAAAGAGGGCTTTTTTTACAACTGGTATCACAACATTTCAGAGATTACAAATGAATTACAAATCGTTATTTGTGATTTAAATAGCGCTGATGTAAACGTGCAGATCCCTGCAGATACAAAGTCTCTATAAAGAAAGAATGTCTGGTGCTTTCATCAGGATAGATGGTGATTAGACTTCCCTTCATCAAACGTTTGTTTATGTTTTTCCAGCGTAGTTTAGAACTACAGTTATGCAATCAATAACTGGTACAGTACCAGCAGCGTGCAGAGCGTGTGATAAGATTTGAACCCTGTTTTTTTCTGCTGTACTGAAGAGCTTCGTGTAACATGAGTGAACAGACACAAACTTGTACACTTACACACAGAATTTTAATCTTTGATTGTTATCACTAACAGAGGGCTCATTTATCTTCTGCTTGGTGTTTGATGAATGGGTTATGTAAATAGTTGAAACTGCAAATGTGTGTCTGTGTGATTAATTTAGCATGGCTTTGGAAATGAACTCTGAGGTTTTAGAGAAACTTTTCTACAAGGACCTTTGACTGTTCGCTAGGGCTGAACGATATATCGCATTTGCGATAATATCGCGACATGATCAAGTGCAATTTTCTAACCGCAAAGGCTGCGATTATACTCTGGACATGTCCAAATTCATGGGCTGCATCCTCCTGAGGCCGCATTTGTAGACCGATTACGTCACAGCGACGCGCCGAAGGCTGTCCAAATTCGTAGACTCCTCCGAATGTAGCCGACAAATGCGTCCTCCTTTTCCCCGAATTTGAAGGATGGGTCGGGTGTGTCCTTCGTGGCCTACCATATTCCAGAATTCATAGCACGGTCCAGCCAAACTCCAGTTTCCAACAATGGCGGCCTCTACTAAGTTTTAAAATTACTCATACTAATCTTTCTGGGTCACAAAATAAACTTTTAACTTTTTTCAATATTTTTCACCGCGGAGTTTCGCTGCTCGGGTTAAACGTAATATATAAGTCACTTAGACAACCTAAAAATGTTATTGTTGGGCTTTTTTCAGTGTTTTGTTTGTTCGTAAGTAAATCGGTTTGGCTGAGATTAAAGTTATTAGATTAGATAAAATAAAACTTTATTAATCCCCCGGGTGGGTTCCTCCTTGGTTTTCACACAGCTGACTAAACGTCAAACAGAAAACTTATTAAACAGAAGTATGAGACAGTCGAGAATTTACACCAGTGTCTGGTTATATTTTAGATAGCAAGAAGCAGACGGCCGAGTTTATTAAACTCCACCGAGACAGCGGTGACGCTAATCAGAAGGCTAGACCGTCCAATTTCACGGCCGTTTACTTCCGGCCTACCCGACCGTCTGAGGACCAGTGCGGCCTCTTCAGCTTTGCCTCTGCCACTTGAAGATGTCGTGGAGGCAGAGTTGAATAGTTACCTGTTGACCCCTGTCATTGACGGAGAGGATGATCCCTTAGCCTGGTGGAAGGTGCACAACATTCACTTTCCACGACTGTGCAAGATGGCCCGCAAATATCTGTGTGTGCCAGCCACAAGTGCCCCCTCAGAGCATCTGTTCAGCACTGGAGGGAATATAGTGACCTGCACTCACTCATCCTTAAAGCCAGCAAAAGTAGATATGCTGGTCTTCCTAGCAAAAAACCTGTGAGCTAGGATGATTATGGCTAGCTGAGCCATACTCATTGTGCACTTTAGTTTGTGCTGTGTTGCTGTTACTTACTGCAGATAATCAAGATGTTCAGCCAGTTTTAATTTAAAGGCGTGTTTGTGTGTGTGTTTATACAATTGCTATTATGTTTGCACTTTATGTGTAATGTTACTGACTGCAGAGATCAGTAAGATGTGTGCATTTTTTATTTATTAGTTTTATTTATTTAATATTATTTTTTAATTTAATGACTGTCTAGTAGTTCACAGATGTCGAAAAACTGAGTGTGGTAAAGCCACTGATTTTTTTTATGTATATTTCTGCAATCTGCACATTGCACTGACTTTCATTTTAATGTTTACACCAGGGTTCCTTGTCAGCACTTTATGCTCAGATGTTTGTAAGCTAAAAATAAACTATTGTGTATGTTCAAATATACTGTTGTGATTGAAGAAGTTAAATAAAAATGTCAGTCATCAATTCATGCATCACCTCATGTCATCATAACAGAGGTCTGTCTTCCAGGAAAGAACAGTTTAAAATTAATGTAATATAGTATTGGCCATACTATATGATGTATTGCTTGTCTTTGTTTAATAATACAGAAGACAAAGACCTTAAAAAATAATCGCGTATCGCATCGCGCCTTGAGGCGACTTTTGTTGTGATTTGGCGCTATATAAATAAAATTGAATTGAATTGAATTGAATTGAATTGAATCGCAATCGCAATATTGGGGCAAAAAATCGCAATTAGATTATCTTCCATAATCGTTCAGCCCTACTGTTCGCCGATCTCTTCATAATTTCCGTTTTTTCATTTGTTTCTTTGCTTGGTTTTCTTGCTGTCTTTTCACAGCAAGAGGGTCGAGTGTTCAAGCCAGCTGGGAACTTTTTGTGTGGAGTTTGTATATTCTCCCTGGGCCTGTGTGCATTCTCTGTGGCTCCAGTTCCATCAAAACCCTGTATTGAATAGCTCAGGGGTGTCCAACTCCAGGCCTCAAGGGCCAGTGTCCTGCAGGTGTTAGATCTCACCCTGGGTCAACACACCTGAATCAAATGATTAGTTCATTACCAGGCCTCTGGAGAACTTCGAGACATGTTGAGGAGATCATTTAGCCATTTAAATCAGCTGTGTTAGAACAAGGATACATCTAAAACTTGCAGGACACCGGCCCTAGGCCTGGAGTTGGACACGCTTGGAATAGGTGGTTAAGAAAATGAATGGATAACAAGTTGTTCAGACATTTAAAACCAAAAAAGAAAGATTTTTTTCTAAGTCCACTGCAGATTTATTCTTGTAGATACTTTTGCTGTTAAAAGGAGCCTTTTTGAGCCTGCTATGGTTCGACCATGAAAAAACTACAGTGAAGGTGGTTGCACTTACTGACAGGACAGCTGATGTGGTACTTACATTTAAACATAGGCTCTACAAGACCATTCTAAAAGGTTTAGATTAGGTAAATCAATTAGGAGGATTTTTCTGTATATCAAAATAAGGAATAATAATTGCAGCTAAAAATCAAGCCAAGTATTAACACACAGTAAAAACAACATAACATTTTGGTACCTTGATTATTTTAAGGTACAATACAGGAATGTAGTGTAACATAATACCTTTGCATTCAAATAATGGTGAAACATCTCTTTACACTGAATGGTAATCAACGAATCGAGAGGCTTGTAAATGCAAAAAAATAAGTACGGGAATGCTCTTATCCAGCATGCATATCAGGAGGGAGATGATCAAAGATGATCTCTGGCAGCGGATAATCTTCCTTTGGCCATCCACTCACTTCTTCCCAGAGGACGCTGTCTGATTTCAGTGTTCTCTCTGGTACTTACCCACGGTCTTTTGTATGATTTTTCTATAGCATATTACAAAACTTGAACATCAAAGTTGAAAAAGGAATAAGTTTGATCTGCTGAGGTTAACACAGATGTCTATCCAGACTTGACCTTTATATCATTTTATCAAATTGGGCATTTTTGGTGAAATGCGGCGATAGTTTACCTATGAACGGAGTTATGGCCAAAAACGTGTTTCATTGATTTTCACCAGAAAATCAATAAAACATGGATCACATTTTACCTGAGCCACAAGAAGGATGTGACAAAAGCTTCTTGGGTATGCTAAGATAGAACGAGAGTTTAAAAGAAGACCAGAGAATAAGCGAGTGGCTTGACGAGAAAAAGGTAGATGAGACAAAGAAAGATAAGGAAGATTGTGTTTAGAGTCAAGAGGTGGAGGGAAGGGCATGGGACAAGAGAGAAGGGAGAGGGTGAAGGAGAAAGTGAGTACAAATGAAGAGTGCAGCTGATAGGGCCAGATACTGAGCTGGAGATTTGGTGGTTTAATCGAGTCAGTGAGGATTAGAGCCGGATTATGTAGGAATTGTGACATAGCAGCAAATTAGCCTGGTAGCTTTAATCTGAAAGGCGGACAAAACACAAGTACTTGACCAGACAGCTGTGTGTGTGTGTGTGTGTGTGTGTGTGTGTGTGTGTGTGTGTGTGTGTGTGTGTGTGTGTGCGCGCGCGTGTGTGTGTGCGCGCGTGTGTGTGTGACATGCAACCAGGTGACATTATTTATAGTGTCAGTTAAAACATACCACAGCATGCGCTCAAATGTCATTGGCAGATTAAGTAACATGAGCATGCTGCTATGTGTCTCTACGTTTGTCTGTGGACACATTTTGTAAGCACAAAATCTTTTTTTTCCCCTTTGAAACCAGTATAACAGCTTGCAAAATACCAGTAACAGGTTGCTACTGTAACATGAATGACTTGGTTATGTGGTTCATTTAGAGGAAAATTGATCTACAGCTGTTCTCAAGTTAGTGAGGCATTTTACATTTAAAAAAGCCAACGTATTAAATGTAAAATGAGAATTAAATGGGTGTTTTCTGACATTTTGTTTTATAGAAAAACAGTTACCCAAGTAATCTGGTATATATTCAGAATAATAATAATGAAATTAAATGAATTAATAAGATGCTGACTGATGAACCTTGCGGGGACAGGGCCCAGTGGCATTGCTCGAGTCTTCTTGTCCCTGCAGAGAGAAAACTGTCTGCAAATAATACAGAGCAGATCTGAGAGATCACATTTATCCTATGATGAATTTTTTATAATTTCCACGATTACATCGTCCCCATCTTTGCGACAAAATGTGCCTTTACTGTTACTATATCAGCCTTAGGAGCAAGAGACAGAGAGGCTGTTCGCACCTCTCAAAGTGAGATACGAGAACAAATAGTTATGTTCTGTACAAATTAATCTTTATTTATTTGTTTGTTTGTTTACTGCATCTGAGAAGGCATGTAGGAAAAGTTTTACTCTGACCACTGAGCTGTAAAGGCTCTGAGACAGCAGGCATTACCATCCAGAGAAGACCTAAACTAAAACGAGTAGTTCCAGTCCCGTGAGCAGTCCGGCACAATGAAACCTGATCAGAGCAGGTAGGTCAGGCACCCGTAAAGGCAGAAACAGTCCAGTGAGGCTTCTGTACGTGGTGTAATCAGCAATGACTTGCCTCACAAGCAGGCATGCAGGCTCATGCCAGCTCTCACCTCACACACACACACACACTCATATCTCGTGGGGTCATCTAATTGACATAATGCTTACCCTTACCCTAACCATAGCCATAACCCAATTGTAATCCTGACACTAAAACTACATTTTGAGTCTCAAAAATGCCTTTAAACTTGTGGGGACCAGGATATTAGTTCACATAAGGGCTGTTGGTCCCCATAAGTATAGTAAACTTCCCATTTTTGGTCCCCACAATGAATACATATGAATACATGCACATACACACCTCTGGTACACTGTATTAGATTTATTGGTTGTGGGTGATAACAAACAAGTCTCCTGTCAGCTGCTCACCTCAGCTTAACTGACTCTGCTGGTCTTTAATGACAATTGATGGGGTTCAAAGTAGAGATAACCATTTGACATATGGCTTATTAAAATCTCAAAGATATGTGTGTGCCACTACAGAGGACAGGATGAACTTCCTTACATAAGAGCTCTTTTCCAGCCAGCAGTAGCACCTTGGACTTTATGCTTTGCCTTAGTCCCCCGGAGTCATGGCTGCCTCGTGTCTGTTTAAATCACAGTCTTTTCACCTGGACCCAGCACATTTGTTTCAAGCCCCGGTGCAGGGCTGGAGTTGCTAACAGGCTGCAGTCATCTTCGCATACTTGCACACATCAAAGTACACACACTTCACCATGGGCCGTGTGTGTAGTTGGCTTTCTATGACTTCATCAGATGCTTGTGTTTGCCTGCTCTTCTAACCCAGTTTGGGTAAGCTCTAAGAACAACTGGAGCAGCCTTTTGTTAGGCTCCAAACATTTGCTCTACACGAAGGACATATTAGCCAAATATGCTGACCATTTTTTTCTCTTTGTTCATGCAGAGAAAGCGATGTGCTAGATAAGCAGCAGATTGTATCTGTGGAACTTTGGAATATACTTTACCAAAGCTATAGAAGTAGTAATTTACCATTTTTAAAGTGTAGTTGGATTAGGTCTTGATGCATGCTCAATCGTCCAGGTAAGTAAATCCCCAAAAGTTGCTTCTGTTCATCTGGATCTTTTCAGTACGTTTGAAAAACGCTACGTCCAGATGAACAGAATCAACTTGTAGTTGGATAAGAAATGTTTTTCTTCATCCATGTGATGTATGTTGCAGAAAACATTTAAGGAAAACAACCACTGTTGGTCTCTGTCCACACTATATATGAGCTAACTGAGCTAACAGATCCAAAGCTCTCTTTCTTTTAGATGTGTTCACACTACTGGAAGTATTCCTCAGTACCACTCAGTCCTTGTGCAAGGGCTAAAGAAATAAATAAGAAATTAAGAAATATATAAGTTCTGCTAGACCAGTGTTCCCAACTGTTTTTTGCACCATGCACCAGTTTAATGTCAGACAATATTTTCACGGACCGGCCTTTAAGGTGTCGTGGATAAATACAACAAAATAAAATGATACGACCGAGACAAAAACTGTGGTATTTTGTAAATCTAATAATAAACGCGAATTCACTGTGTAATTGTGCAACTTTATTAGCAGCGCCCTCCTGAAATGCGCCAACAACATTGAAAGTAACATCCTCCTCTCTGCCCCGTAACACTCTCTGGTCACTATGGTAACGTGTGAATAATTCTTTCAAAATAAGACGCACAACTACAACACGGGAAAAGACCCAGGGAAATAGAGTTAACGATAAAAACCCTGAAAACCATAAATTTCACATCCAAGCTTCAACTATCGGGACCCAGTACCCAACAACTCATGGACCGGTACTGGTCTGTGGCCTGGGGGTTGGGGGCCGCTGTGTTAGACCATATATACAAAATTGGATGAAAAACAAAATAGAAAACTGACAAAAGACAAACTGAATCCAAAAATCAAATAAAACACAAAATCAGAACAAAGAACTGTGTGTAGTGCAGCTATGGGCTAGCTATGCTACATTTCTTATGCTTAATCGAAAGGGATTTAACACTTAATTCTTAAACTTTCTCATATTATATGTTTTCCATATCTCCATAGTGGCTTTTGTATGTGTCAATAATGAGAGAAGAATAGCACTTAAATAGTGCTGATCTTGTCAGAATATAATTTGGCATCTTATAGATTCATTCAACACGCTTCCAGGTTGATCAAACATATTTTTCTAAAAACCAGGGATTTGACTTGAATTTTATCCTTTAACACAGGAAACTCTCTCTAACTGCTAAGACGAGTGTACATGTTTGAAGCCTGGATGTAGTGCATACTTTAAATCACAGGGTCCTATCTCGTGGCTGTGGCAGCCATGTGTCTACATCCTGTTTGTCCTTGTTGGCGATTTGTTTGTTTAACAGTGGAGCAAAGCAATGCCCGCCATGCTTGAGCAGATCAAGCGCAAACAACTGACTTTCGAGTCTGCCGCAGGATATCACTATCACCTCCACTCATCACATAATTAAAGCCCCTCCTCCCAACAGGGCTCTGGTGGTTCTGGACAATGTGAGGAGAGGATGCACAAACTGTGAAGCCTCTGAACATCGATGGCTTTTTTAGAAGAAGGGACAGCGACATCCTGTTGAGTCTCGAGTGCTTGGTTCAGTGGAAGGAGAGTGTCTTGCATTATGCATGGTGGTTGTTATTTTCATCACATGGTGCTGTCAGGCATCATTGTCGTTCCTGCTCCGTCAGCACAAATTGCAGTATGTGTTCACAGATTGCTGTCGTGGTGTCTACTTTAACCCTCTCTGTTTTAGTCCCTCTGTACTTTGTTTTACTGGAGTTTGGAAATGGCGCTTTAAGAACCCAGCGGGTCCATTAACAGGTCCCATCTTCAGAGTGGTGGCTTCAGGTTTGGGGGAAGGAAGAGGTTTTAAAATTTTGAGCTGGTTGATGTGACAAAGCTGGTCCTCACTGTCAGGCCACTCGAGAGAATGAGAGGGAGAAAGTGGCCGTGCTCTGGAGTCCATGCATTATTTCACACACAGCAAGTGACAGCCCAGCACACAGGCACAAATGCCAACAAATGCTGGGGTGTCACTGAGAGGTATGTGTGTGTTTATGCGTGAGCATCTTTCATCTGTGCGTGTGTGTTTCCAGCTTCATGCCACTGCTGCTGTGAAAGCTGCCAGTGTACAGTATGCTTCACAGCCAAATAACCTGGATTAAGATGGGAAGGGATTTAGACAAGTTGTTTAAAGTGTTTTGAGGCCATGTTTTGTAAAAGATGGGCGTGAAAAGAACTGCTGCAGTGTCTCAGTGCTCTTTAACAAAGCGTCATAACTGAATGAACAAGACAGTAATTGGTTTTTGTTCTGTCACTGGTTTGTCTTCTGGTGACTGGTAAACTTATCTGTAAAAGCTGTTGCAGAAATGGAAGCTATCAGAATCTACACTGGTCTGTGAAGGCCCTTCACCTGGAAGATTGACTTATTTGCCTTAAATGTACGCATCATTAGGTCGATTTACACCACGATAGGAAAAAAAGAGAGACGTTAGAAGCTGATAAGATAGAAAACTGTGATTTTTACTGTGTACTGCTGATGGAATCTTTCATCCATAAAAACTGATTGAAGGTTTCTTTAATTACATACTTAGTGGGGTAGGTTAATAACATATTAGGATCATATTAGTTTGTTCAGTGGATGTCTCAGCAACACAATCCCAGCAAACATGTTTGCTGGGACATTATTTATGAGGAAACACCATACAGTGAAATGTGACTATAGTGGGGAAGATGAAACCATAGAACATGTTTTATTATTTAGAGAAATATGACAGAAGGTCACTGATTCAAAAACACAGTTCAACCGTATCTTATCGATATGCTGCAAAAGTGAGGAAAAAGCTTTAGCTCGCATGTTGTATTAAAAACATAAAACACCACAGTTTTAGTATAGCTCTTGCTTTTCTGCACCAGTTGGGTTCTCTGTATATTATTCTTGCCTGCTTGAGTTCATTATATTGCAAACTCTTCTACTATATATGTTCCAGTCCATTTTTCATTTATTAGACCTCGATCACTATAATGCTTCAGTTTCACTATTTGTTTCTCCATTCAGTTTGAAACCAGCTGATAACGACAGAGCGAAATAGAAAGAAAGAGCGGGAAGAAAAAAGTCCAAAGTAGAGGAATTACATTGAAATCACAGTCAGAAGAAAGATGGAGGTTGTCTGTCTCACTTTCATTGGCGATTAGTCAGGAACAACTATGTGAACGCTTTGTTTGTGTGTTTGTGCATTACATCTGAGCCTAGTTCCTCTTTCCCCTCCTGACATTCCACTTCCCGTCACAGCAGCCTGGCGCTTCCAGATAAGGCCTTCCAGTACGTTCTTCCTTCCTGTCATTGCTCTCTACGCCATCCAGCACCAATTCCACCCCACAGAGATCAATCCCACTGATAACAGCTTGCCACCAAAATGAATAATGGCTTCTCCACACTTCAGTACAAAGACTGAGGTTTGTGGGTGAAAAGCAGTCTCAGTGTGGAGAATATCCACGCTGAGCATGGGGTGGAGCATGTGAAGAAGCGACTCAAGTCTGCTGCTCATACTATGTCAGAGTGGCCTCAGATACTTAGTGAGCATGGATCAATAAGTTGTAACCTTTTGTGCTTGATGCATATTATTAAGGTGCACCAAGGCTTCAGCAATGAACCTGGCAGAGGCTCAGTGAGAAAGGGTTTGTTAAAGCAGCTGATTAAGTGAGCACGTCCCATCCTCCTACATCTATATCCCTGCTGGTGAGGGGGAAGAGGGGCTCACTCGTAGAAAGAGAGAGAGAGGAAGAGAGGAAGAGCATTTGAAGCTCTCTCTCTCTGTGTTTCATTTTTACCTTTTGCACAAGCATACAGGTGCTTAGTAACTGAAGTTTGACCCCACTGTCTACTGTCCTGAGGGACTCTGGGTAACAGAGCAGGCGGTACACACAATGAGACTCTTACTTGCAAAGGAACAGCACTGACTTTGTTACCCCTCCTCCCCTTTTTACTCCATAACGAAGCATGAGCTGTAAAAGAGAAGTGAAGGGAGTGCTGCTGTGTGACGACTTTGTTCACTTTTCAAAAATATATTTTTCCCTTTCAAAAGATGCAGAAGAAAAAACATGAAACATGGAAATCTGGTTTATAGATGTGCTTTCTGTTCAATATGCTGGTATATGTACATTTATTTATGTTGTTTAGAAATAAATCCAATATTATTTACTGCAGAGCTCACACTGACAGCTCTGGCTTCTCTGAAAAAATCAGAAAATGCAAATTAGTCTGGAAGTTTCCTCAAGAATATGTGCATTAGTTAATGCTTGCATACTGTGTGAGGCAGACAGTATTGGAGTAATCTCAGATTTGATTCTTTTTTTAAGCATGAAATAATTATTAGCCCTGCGACAGGCTGGCGCTCGGTCCAGGGTGTGCCCCGCCTTAGGTCAGGCAAGTGTCAGGCTAGCAATACTGGCAGAAAACCAGATTCTGATGCGTTTAACGTTGTCCTACAAGACAATACATGAATCACAGGGGACAGTAAAACTGAGTGCCTGATAGCTTCAGTACTGATCCCAAAATGGAATTAAAAGTTGCATCAGTGCAGCAGTATGAGTCAGTATTTAAAAATAATACACATCTATGAATTATTGCAGTTGTGAAAATATCCTAATAACCCCTTTAGCTAAATAATGAATGTATCCAGAATTAGTTCCATTTTTTTTGTAATGATGTTTAAGTAAAGATACAGTCATGTTTCATTCAACAAAAGAGACTAATTTAGCAGAAAGCCATTCACATTTTGCCTCCTGCAGCTCAGTGTTGTTGTCACAGTCACTGTCTATGTGTTCAGCACACAGCAGGCAGGACATCTGCTCATGCTGACAGAAAAGATCACATCATAGCAGCTCTCACATAACCTCACGGGTCACCTGTTGGTCCAAGTTTCCGGTTTTGTTGCACAGGCCACAAGCTTTGGCCTATTAATCCTTTGTTCTGAGCTTGGAAACCTAACCTTTTAGAGAGTTTCCTTACAATGGACATCAGATTCACCCTTAACATTACCTGGTGAGACCTCAGCAGATATTATCTTTTGTCTGCTCTTTTTTTCAGAGTTTTGCAGTAATTTTCAGTTCCTTACTCAAGGCACAAAATATATGGAGGAAACACCAGTGCTGTTTGGGGATTGCAATTTTTCTCTGTTTAATAAACCTGGCTCTAAAGGTTTAATGTTACTGATGCTGCATGTGAGAGCGGTGTTTATAGTCTGCCAACAAATTGGAGTCATTTCTATCCACAAAAATCTGCACTGATACCTTTAAATCTTACTATGATGGCAGTAGTACATATACAACATTTATTAATATTTGAATGTTTCAAAAGATTTATGTTGTAATGTTTAGTCAGTTCCACGTGTTAGCAGGTGGATGTCAGTGTACTGTTTGGATGTGTATGCTGTCTGCCAGATGCTGCCATCCATCTGCTCGAGCTCCAGATGTGTATGTCTCTTTGGAGAGTCTTACCACGAGCACTGCTTTTGAACATTGATGGGATTATGAGTGTTGAGACTTACCAAGGGGCCCTTGCTGCTTTCCCATCTTACCCAATCAACTCTGAGTGCAGCAGCGATGAGAAGAAAATCTACCATGGAAACACATCTGTCCTCATACACATGTGGGGTAACTATACATAAACATAGCCAATTTAAAATAATTGAATACTATAGTGCTATATACTGTGATCAGTGTCACTTATGTATGCAGGGCCATTAGTGCCAGTAATGACTGGCTTTATGGCAGTAATAGTGGCTATAGCATAATTATAATCTCTCTAGCTACAACAATAATTTTAGTATAAATATAGGTTCATTCAGTGAGATCATTTTGTAATAGATTCACAAACTGCTGTTATAGCAGAAATGATGGCCCACCACCCCCCAGCAGGTCATGGCAGCCACATGCAAGACACCATCGCTATTATTATACACGTGTTTCCTGTTTTAAGGAATGATAATGGTATATGAGTCCAAACCTCTCCTGAACTCAGTCACTGAATGACAAACAGTGAAAGACAAACAGTGTTTTCAGGCTCAAACTTCAGACAGCATCTGTCAAGATAGTTCAGTTTTATGTTCATTGCCAGAATTATTTCTGACAACCGCAAAATCCTCTGGACACAATGATAACATCGCCCAGCTGAAGACTGACTGAAGCAAAAGGCAACATGAGCAAATTCAGTCCATGTCTGGATTTTCATGAGTGTGATTTACTGTTTCTAAACAAGACTGGCAGCTTAAAAATGCGATTCTGATTTGTTTGTTTTTTTATTTTGGGGGGGGGGGGGGGGGGGGGGGGGGGGTTGCCTAGCTTTGAGAATCTTGATATCCTTTATTTGAGTAAAACGCCTTATGAAGTGAGGCCAACTGCAAAACTGCAATACAGTACGAACTAAGAGTGCCAGTCTGAAAGTTTGCTGGTGCTGGTGGAGAGCACAGCCTGACACATTATTTGGGTTGAGATCTGGTAACAGCAAAGGCCACAGCATATGATTCCCATAGTTTAACAAGACATTTGCTGGGTCCATTAAAGATGGGCATCAACACATTGGAAAAGCCCACTCCAATCATTATTATCTCCAACATTTGCTGTCTGAATTTTGTTATATTTTATAAACTCATCTTGTGTTTAATGTTTTAAAATCTTAAACTGCACAATAACTAGTTACCCTGTCCAGCTGCCAGCTTAGACGTAACAATAATAATAATAATGATAATAATGCATGCTAATAATAATGTAGGGTGCCTGTTGAAGCACTCAATACATCTTCAGTTTATCAAGACAACCTGAAAAAAATCAAACATGATGTAAATTACAGTGAGAAAAAGCTGTTTCAAATCAATGCAAATTTTCATGTAGGTGTCACCATTAGAATCAGGATCAAAAGAAATATTCTCTCATTCTTTCTCATGGCAAACAGCAGATGATTCCTCTGGTTACAAGAAGTCCAGTTGTATAAAAGGAAAACAGCACTTTACTAGGACCTTAGTAAACACTTTCCTAATGTCTCAGCTGCTAGTTTAAAGTTCATCAGATTTATTTTGTCAGTTATTTTTTATTATTTTTTTGGGAGGCTAGGCCAGTCTTGTGTCTCGATCCTATGAGCGTGCAGGATGCCTCTTTTTCTAAGTCAAACATAGACAAAGATTGTGTGCTAACAGTTTTAACACAACAGGACTCTACTAACCATTTAGTGTCATTGCAGTGGCAATTCAATTCAATTCAGTTTTATTTATAAAGCATCAAATCACAACATCAGTTGCCTCAAAGTGCTTTATATTGTAAGGTAGACCCTACAATAGTACATACAGAGAAAAACCCAACAATCATATGACTTCCTATGAGCAAGCACTTTGACAACAGTGGGAAGGAAAAACTCCCTTTTAATTAACAGGAAGAAATCTCCGGCAGAACCAGGCTCAGGGAGGGGTGGGGCCATCTGCTGCAACCGGTTGGGGTGAGAGAAGAAAGGCAGGATAAAGACATGCTGTGGAAGACAGTGAGAGATTAATAACAACATCCATCTTTTATATACAGCATATGTTTTTGAGCCATGATAGAGCGAGTATTTTGTCCCTCAGCATATCTGGAGTAAGGGGCCAGTAAGGGGCTGAAGACTTGGAAATGTTGACAGGTAAAGAAGTATTTTAAAATAATAACACTCAAAATGTGCCTCAGAATCAAAAGCACTGTTTAGTTGTTCACTTCTGTTTCTGGTGTCCGCATTAATCTCTTTCCAGTAGTGTTCCCAGATGAGTGAAGTGAACTTTATACTTGTGGCCTGAAGGTGAAATCAATACTGAATCCTCTGAATGAGGAACACATCAGATCATGTTTTCCATTACATTAAAAGTTGGTTCTTTACTGTCACTTCCAAAGCCAGTTGGGGTAAAATGCAAATAGATAGCACTTCTGCCCCAGGTTTAAGGCAAGCAGACAATACGGAGTACTTGCTCAGAACCTGACTGAAGAAAATGAGCTTAAAATGAGGTTGTGTTTAATCCCAGCAACAATGCAAAGCTCTCCATTATGTTTGTCATAAGAATAAGAGGAGCTAAACTAAATTAAATCTGTGGCCAAGCTGTAAGGAAGGATACCATGTGCTCTAGATGTCCAGTCACATATTTCTGTATGAAATTTCTATCTTTGGTCATTGTTCCTGGTTCTCTGCCAGCACAGAGCTGACACTGAGCAAACTGCTATTTTTCCATAAACATTTCCTCCCAGTTCAGAGACTTACTTTATCAGACGGATGTCTCTCTAAATAATCTATCCACAAGTGGCTCTTTGATAGCTTGAATACCCAGGGGACTGTTACTCCTCTGTCCTCTCACTGTACTCAGCAAATAACCCAGTAACACTTGTTTATTGTGCTTATTGCCTCAATCATCAGGTGCTTTTCTTATTCTGAGGATGGATTTTCAACTTTCAACATCTTGTGCAAAAACAAAAAAGATGTTTCAGTTGCATTTAGGTTGGAAGGGATAAAGAGCAAAATGAGTGTTTCCTCTGGGGACAGTGAACTTTGCCTGTCACTTCCTGCCTCTTTGTTTCTGATGCCCTGCCCCCCCCTCTGTGTTCTCTCTGGGATTGTGTACTTGCTAATTAGGATATACAATGTCTTCTGTAAGACGGGAAGACAGGATGTTTTTGAGGATGCTGGGCGTGCCTTAACATATTATTATATATTTTATGTTGACACGGTAGATATACAGCACATCTGAATGAACACCTATCAGTCATGGCTCTCCTTGTTCTTTACAAAGGTGCTGTTAGCATGAAACAGCTGTGCTAGCACCTTGCATAGGTTACTGGGATTTTGGTATGCTCATTTTGACAAAAATTACACAAAATAAGCTTTAAACTAAATGCCCTTAATAAAGGCCGTTCAATTTAAACAGGTGGGTGTGTCTCTCTAATGCTTTCTCTCAGTCTCTCGTCCAATCACCAGAGTTCATTATGTTATTATATCATTATGTTCTCCATATGTTGTCCAAAATAATGGGATAATCCAGAACATACACTCAATACCAGAAACCCATCTATGATTTTCTCCTAGCAAGTTCTTTGACATCTTCAGTTAGCATTATTAAGCGTCAGTTGCCCCTCCCCCCATCCACATCACTGCGATATCTTTGTGTCAAAACAAGATGAATGCCTCTTGCTCTCTTCCTGCAGAGCCCTTATCGTCGATTCAGAGCGCCGTCCTTTCCTCTCTCCTTCCTCGCTTCTTTCAAGGGTGTGCAAGACTACGCTCTAAATTATGGAAAAACCCAAACCCGTTTCCAACACCAAATAGTTACATCTTAAAAGATGAGCAACACTTAAAATAAGCAAGATAGAAGCTGTGAATCCTAATAAGAGGAAACTGTCAGAATCTCAAAATCCTTTGGGAAATTTAATGAGCCTGCAAGAATGAGCCAATCGTGATGATTAGAATCAGACTGCAATGAAGAACATGTGTCTTTACTGCACACACCTGATTGGGCTTTTGCTCACTAATGAAACAGGTGGTTTTGTCTCTCTAGCATGCAAACACACACACACACACACACACCTAACCATGCAAACATCAGCATCTGCCACTGCTAGTTCTGAGAGCAGGGAGGCAGTTCTAATGCAGGGTGTGCATTGCACCATGGGAGGACCAAATGGCGTCATTATGGACCGTGTCCGCTCCTTCAGTGCCAGACAAGTTGCTTTCATGTCCCCCATATCCTAGTCTTTCTTCTGCTCCTGTGTCTTTTACAGCATATCGCTGTGCAGCCCGCTCTCCCCCAAAGGTCAGCTGATTCCTGATCAAAGCATTTCATAAGAGTAAAACCTTTTTGTTGATGATCAACATATCTAATCAGTTTCACTTCACTTTGTGCTGGTTTAGAGCTCCGTGCTCAGCCGGCATCAACAGAAATGCATTATGGATCAAGTGCTGCGATAACACAGCAGCTGAAGGCTGCTGTGTTATCGCAGCATGTAGCATGTAGTTGAGAAACATGCACATGTCTGTTGGCGCTCGTGTTACTGTCCTTACTTTTTATGTGTTTATGCTTCCAGCCAGGCCGCCAAATCCTTTCAATGGCATCCAGAAACACAATCACCAGAATCTTGCGAGAATCACATCATAATCACGTGTTTTCCCAGAGAAATAAGCCTGATTCCAAGAAAACTAATGACAGTTCTGTGTCCTGCTGCCCAGAGCTGAATATAAACACAGGAAATGCCACCTGGCGCGTGTGCATTTTTCAAAGTGACACTGATTAACCCAGGGAGGCACCACAGTCAAATACAAACCAAGGTCTGTTTATCAGTGCAGATGGCAGCTTACGTGACATGCTAACTCCTAATTTGTTATGTACAGCACACGTTTCACATGGACTTATGGATCTTAGATTAATGCTTACTGTATTGTAACTTGCAATTGACTGTTAGTGTACGGATGGAAATTTGCCCATAGGTTTCTTTTTCTCTGGGATTGTCCTGAAATCTGCATTTATCATCTTAGCTTAGCTTATCTATGTGGTGTATTTCTGGAAATTGCCATCATTCCAAATTTAGCTATTTAGATAGCAAGCAAGTGGCAAATTACCTGATATCACTGTGACATGCCCATATGGAAAAGAAATCGAAAAAACTTGCATCACATTTGGCCTACTTCATATAGTGAATCATGTAAGGCTTATATGATTTACTCATGAAAGTGGCCACTTTCTCATTACTTTCATATATTGTTTTAGTAAGAATCCAAAACATACAAGTTTCATTTATATAATTTTTCAATGGATCTTATATCCATTTTCACTCTTGTATGCTTTTCATACAAGTTTCACACAAGACAGATACAAACTTTATAAGATTTATATATATCTTTTCCATATGGGTGTTTATGTTAAAAACTTATTCAATCAGTAAGTTTCTACTCTTGGTTCACATAATAACAGTAAAGGGGGAAAAGCTGTTTGCTAGGCATATGTACTTGTCTGTATTTCATCCAGCTGTACGCTCAGGGAGTCAGAGAAGGACAAAGGTCCTAACATTGCCTACGTTGTGTGGAGAAAGGCATGTTTAATTATTGAAATACTGCAGTAGCATTTCTTGGAAAGCAAATAATTGTTTAGAGCTATAACAATAAATGTATTGTATCAAATATAAAAAATACAAGCTTTTATATAAACAGTAACAGTTGAGCCGTAAGAGTTTTTTCTATTATTCTTTGTAAAATAGCATATGCTACCCTTAAGAAAAGGTCAGTGAGTCAAATGTGGGAGTAGTCCAGCAGCTGAGAGTGTGTTAAAGGCTGTTGGTGTCTCTGTGTGGACAACTTCCTGTCTGACCCCGAATACTGGACTTCACTTTAATGCTGCCTACCAAGACAAACAGACTAATCCTGGAATATAGCTACGTCACAGCGCTATCAGGACGCCCAGCTTTTTCCTCCCTGCCGTCATCCACACAATGCAGAGGAAGTGTGTGTGTGTGTGTGTGTGTGTGTGTGTGTGTGTGTGTGTGTGTGTGTGTGTGCGCGCGCGTGCGCTTGTGTGCAGAGGTTGTATGCGAGGGGCTGTCTGTGATTTTTATAGATGTATATATAGTATATAGTGTATATATAGCAGATGATGAGAACTTTCCCCTCTTCTTCCGTAAAGGGTCATTTTTCTATAAAGGCTTATTCAGTTCTACAGTCGTTTTAATCAAAGACAGTGCAGTCATTTTACTCCTTGCTCCTTTTCCTCTTTTTTGTCCAAACCTGCAGGGGAATTGGAGTTCCATTGTTTTCTGTCACCAGATAAGAAGCACTCTTTCAGACTGATGAGACTGCCTTTTTTTTTATGTGCATATGTTTAATAAGAGCTTAAAGCTCATGCCATTGGCATTATTTCGTAATTTTTCCTCCGTGGCCATTCCCACGATGCTTTGATCAGATGGAAGGAAGCTTCAAATTAACCAGAGCTGCCACTATTCTTGTTAAAGGCCTAGCTGCTTTCAAAAACCTGCACACCACAATGCAAAATAAGCACTGCCTCATAACATTAGAACAGGCGAATTATGTCTTATGTCACTATGTGATGTGCAGGATACTGGGATTACAATGATTGGGTGAATTGAAGGTGAGAGTTGTCTGTCTGTGTGTGTGTCTAAATTTCAAGATGTAAATTTTTGTTGTTTTTGTAAATGGTCTGTTGACCCATTTTCTGGCCTTTTTTTGCACATCGAAATCTGAGGCAACATTTATCTCTTTTTATTTAGACTATTAAATTTAGAGCTTGACATTTTCACTGGTCTTTCTTACAATAAAAATGAAATAGGATCTGTAGAGTTGCGCCAGTCACAACAACAGTCATCTCAAGGAGCTTAATAATAAAGTCTGAGTATTGGCTAGCTAAAATATGAAAAAGTCCAGCCATCCTGCAAAGTCGCATATTTGATAGAAAAATATAAAAATTAAATAATTTTACATTGGAAATTACAACAATGACAATTTGTGAATAGTAAAATACTTTTAGCATGAAGTTGTTAGTCAGAAAGTCATTTATGGACTGGTTCTTATGCAGCACTTTTTTACTGAGCACGCAAAGCGCTTTATACAACTTGCCTCGTTCACCCATTCACACTCATTCATACAAAACTTTTTGTGCTTAGTATCTGACATTCACTCACATTCATACTGTGATGGATGTATCACAGAGCAACTTGGGGTTAGTATGTTGCTATCTTCATATTTTTATGTGAATATTTTTCATTTTTTAAGACACGAATTGCAACAATCTCAAATCTTTAAATGTTTAGAATCACAGATTTGCATTCATTATAGACAAGTAACATAGACAAGACTTATGGTCGCTTGGATCTGCAGCTGTACTGTAAACAAACACTTCACCCCTCTTTGACCAGAATTTTTACCAGTACATCAGCTCCTTGGCTGGTAACTGGTGGGATACCAGCAGACTAGTGGATCAGAAGGCTAAAATTAGCTAATAATCTCTAGTGATTTAAGCTACATTAGCTAATGTTTTTCAGGCTATTTTGTGAACAAATAAAAGAAAGCAGTCATGGAAACATCCCTACATTATCAGAACAGTTTGAATTTTTGCTATATTCCAGTTAAAGTGTGTTTTAAATCTACATCACTAATTTGTGTCATGAAAATACCTGTGCGTGTTCTTTCTGCCGCAGCCACCAAAGCCTTTTCATTGCTATTAATGAGAAACCAGCCTCTGTGTGAGCGCACTGTAACATCATGACCTCAACAACACATAAAACCTGTTTACATTCTATCACGTACTGTTGTAAACATACAAGAAAATATAACATTTGAAAATGATTCCATAAAATAATATACTAAAATATGTTATTATTAGTAGACTGCTGTTTTTAGGGGTGCTCTGGTCAAAACGAATCTAAACTCGCCCCATCGCAACTTTTTTGAGATGTGTTGCTAATATCAAATTTAAAGTGAGCAAATGAAAACGGTCAAATTTTGCAGATTAAGCCATTTTTTTGACATTTGAAATGTTTTCCATTGTGTATAAATACAGATTTATGAGATTTGAAAACCCTTGCAATTTGTTTTTATTTACATTTTACACAACATCCTCACTTTTTTGGAATGAAGGTTGTACCAATTTAAAAATCACAGGCTGCCCTAAAACAGGTATGTCTTTGGCACTATGTGAGACTGACAGACACATGGGGAACATGCAAACTCCACGCGGAAGTCAAGGTGCAGATCGTTCATTTTTCCATCACATGTATCACAGCCGTGTAACAGACTGGTGACCTGTTGAGACTGTACCCGCACGTTTGCCCAATGAAAGCTGGGAACTACCACTTTTAACCTTAAGTCAAAGAAGTAGTTAAGAAGATGATGGATGGATGGATGGATGGATGACCCTACCCTGTTCCTACATTCTATTATTACTATTATCATATATTATATGTAGGCAATCACTTGCATTAGTTGTATTTGTTGTTGACAGTTGCTGGTTTGTGTATCTGTCACATGAATAAAAGCAAAGTTCCTTCAGTTCTGATGTAGAATCGAACCGAATTGATCAAACGCAGTGTGTGAATATGGTGTAAATCCACTGGATAAATGATGATAGAGTAAAACGTAAGGGTTCCAGATGTAAAGGCAGAAACCGGATCACTAGAATTCTTTTATGCAAATGACCAGTAACATCTGCTGACATTTAGCTGGTATAATGGTTATCATGTTGACATCAGGGTAAGTGTGCTGGCATACATACACAGTACAGCTGAGACTCTTCATACACATTTAGCTGATGTGTCAAGCGTGAACAGCAACAACTTATGGTCAAAGCATCAGGACATTTTCTGATGCAGGTATCCAAAACAACCTGCAGGCCAGTATTTTAGACATCTGTTAAACAACAGGTACAGCTACTACTCTGCCTTTTTACTACTGGCCTAATTAGAGACAATGGTGAATTGGTAAATAGATAAATACATTTAAATTTATAGATGATTTTGATTGACATTTGAATTTAAATTCTTTACATTTTGCATAAATATGACAGTATTATGCTTGTATTAGGGAATTCTTTTGGCAGACTGACATACTGCCCTTAGGAGAGATATGACTTGTTACAACCAGCTTCTGATTCATTTTCCATTAGCCACCAGAAGGATTGTTTATGAAACAAAATCATATCAGAAGGGAAACATGTAAGGGCACATCTGATTGGCTAAAAGTTGCTGGTGATGAAAATGTTATCCGTACCCAAACATGACAAGCATGTCTACCATCTCCACTGCTGCCAAGTTACAATGAGCAATCACTTCTTCCAGATGTTAATTGGTTCGGCTCTCAAGGACAATGTGCAAGGACGGCGGAAGAACATATCAGCTGTGTCTCTTTGTAATTAGCAGTCAGCCCACAGGCTGAATAAGCATTCACTTTGCATCCCCAGATGTGTTTGTAGCTCTTTAGCAGACTGGAAGAGACCGGGATAATGGATACGTATTTTTGGTAGGTTGAAGGCATAAACATAAACCCTCCCGGCCTTTCGCTATCTCTGTTCTACCAATTAAGCAGCTGCCTTTGTCCTGCTCTCTTCTGTCACTCTCAGGGCATCCAGCTTTTGAGTGGCAGTTTGGTAGTTTGGCGGTTGAAAGAAGGAGACGACACATTCCTCTCTGCAGCAGTCCTAACATTGTGTTTCTCCTTTAATTATCCTGTGAGGAATGGCAGTCTCGCAGTTATCAGAAGATGAGCTCTGCCCCAGACTTTGGCCCTGAGCCCGTTGTGTGAATGAGAAGTTCTGTGTGTGTGTGTGTGTGTGTGCGTGTGTGTGTGTGTGTGTGTGTGTGTGTGTGTTTGTGTGTGTGTGTGTGTGTGTGTGTGTGTGCATGCCTGTTTAGATGTGTTTGTGGGGACCAAAAATTGGACGTTTACTATACTTGTGGGGACCAACAGCTTTATAGCCGTTATAGGGCCCAAAATCCTGATCGCTGCAAGTTTGAAGGCATTTTTGTGACTCATAATGTGGTTTTAGTGTCAGGATTACAATTAGGTTTTGGTTTAGGGTTAGGCATTCATTTTTGATGGCTAGGGTGAGCGGCTAAGGAAAGTACTATGTCAATCAGATGTCCCCACAAGAATTTGAATGTGTGTATGTGTGTGTGTGTATGTGTGTGTGTGTGTGTTAAAACTTGGACTTCTATTTTTATGAGGACTCGATGGGCTGTGGAGTGAGAATCAGAAAAAAAGTTCTGGATTATTTCTGCATATGTGTGGAGATTACAGCAAAATGATAGTTTGGGAAAGAGAGAACATTTTTGCTATGAATAACCTTAGACTTTGATGGATTTTTTCAGATGTTTTGAGGATACTGGACATCTTCACCTTGATTAAAAAAAAACTCTCAGCTTGAAGTTAGTTTTCAGTTTCTTCCTTAAATTTCCTCTTAATTTATGTTAAAAGATTAAATAAGATGCTTGGACAGTGCCACTGTTTCTGTCTTTCTTCTCATCTCATCTCTAATCAATTATTCATGGTGCTTTTGTTCTTTTTGTCCGTAAATGTGCTGTTAATGTTGCACAGACTGTGGATCTCAGTGGAACTAGCCAGACTATATTTGTGGACGGTGGAAAAAAACACATCTTTCTGTCTAGCTAAGCATACTGTACCACATCTTCAGAGCTAAAACTGAAGCAGTATCTGTAATTACCGTGGTATGATGTCAAAGCATTATTTCAAGTTTAAAAGCACTGGGAATACTGATACAATAGTTGTCTACTGGTTTGTTGCAAGCCTTGTGAATTAGTGAGTTATTGCTGTCTTCTATAGCATTTCTTCATGGCCAGGTACAGTGCACACTGCCCAGTTCTGCTTTTTTGATTTTCTTTTCTTAAAGGACCCAAAAAATCTGCAACTATCAAATATTAATACACTGGATAAGCCAAAAGTCTTGTAGTAGACGTTAGTGGTATTGTTATGTGTCAAGTGTGAACAGCAACAACTTATGGTCAAAGCATCAGGACATTTTCTGATGCAGGTATCCAAAACAACCTACAGGCCAGTATTTAGACATCTGTTAAACAACAGGTACTAAGATGAACTTGGGGACTTTTTCAAATGTGAATGCAGCAATTCTGCAGGTAATTGTCCGCTGGGGTTTTTTTTTTTGTTGTTGTTTTTTTGTTTTGGTTTTATTCATTTTATCGGGCAAGGCAAACATGAAGGATTTTCACAGGATGACCTTTGGTCATCAGGACCCAGACCATCTGGTTCTGTTGATCTTTAAGAGTTTTCCTCCTACTTTATAGATACAGGAACCACCAATCCAGCCTCAGATCTACAGAAAGTGGTCCAAGCCTTATCAGGGGAGGTTTATCTCCATGAGAAAGAGCACGTCATTGCATCTCCACCCATCCTCCAGAGACAGGGTTCAGTGGCAGTGGTGCTCCATGGAGACATCATTGCCACACTGTCATCTTCATCCAAGATCATGTGCTCTTTCTTCTTATTCTCAAATCTCTTAAATTAGCTATTTCTCCAAGTTAGACATTAAGAGATGTATTTGATGGTAATATTGCAACAGAGACATCACTTATGTTTGACACCATATCTTTTTTATTCTGTAGCTCACTTGCTTTAACATTTTAACCAAAGCAGCTGATAAGATGCTGACAGGAAGCAAACGACCCGCTCCACCCATCTTTTCAGCATGAAATACGTTAGTTAAGGTCATCCTCATCAAAGCATGGTTTCCGCTTTATCTACACTGAGGTCTGCTGAAGTAAACAGGGATCAGTCCGAAGGGTTTCCTGTAATTATCCAATTAGCACACACAGGAACTTGAGCATAGCACAGTATTTTCATCAAAGCAACAACTCTGGCTCTGAGATTACATTGTAATCTAAATTAGTGACTCCTGTTCTGCTTTTGAGTTTTCAAAAGTAGAATGGGAGGCCTCTCAGCTCCCAGTTTGGATTGTAGAACACTTTGGTATACAGAGTTCATGGTTCACTCAACAAAGCAAAGGGTCATCAGCAGAGATGGGCAGTAACGCGGTACTGTAATCCGATTACTTTTTTCAAGTAACGACTAAAGTAAGGGATTACTATTGCAAAAAAGGTCTCATGACAATGACGTAAGCGAGTGCGACGTTCGTGGCAACTCCTGTGTGCAGATCAACAATGGATAATATAACGGGTGCGGCAGAGAGTATGAGCGTGCAGCGTTTAAAGCGTGGAAGTACTGACCTTACTTTGAGTTTGATTCCGTAAAAAGTGACAAAAAATATTAGCGTACGCTGTTCCCTGCGTGGGAGGAAAACTTCGCTTTACAGCGAAAAAACCCCTAAACTTCCGAGCAAGCACCGAGTGCGCTACCACGGAATGGGAAATTCACAGACAAACTCGCGGATTCTTCCACTGACCGCTGCAGCTCACCTGTACCAGGGCAAGCATCTGCCTGCTATACAGGTGAAAATAGAGCAACAGGACCGCTGAGTCTTTTATTTATTTATTTATTTTTTGCTGTGGTTCACTTGCATTTATTTGAAAGACTGCGTGTGAACACAAAAAAATTTTTCTTTTATGTGCTCGAATGTGCAGAAAATAGGTTTAAATGTTAAACAAATTTCTTCTAGTCAGAATGTTGCATATAATTTAATTTTTGCTTGATGCATAAAGTTAAAAGATTAAAACTAATAAAACAAGCTTTAAAAAGAGACTTTTCCATTTGATTACATTTTGTATGATGGATTCTGAAGAAAAAGTAGAATTGGGCTGAAAGATCTATTTCTTTATCACCTCTTCAGGTTGTAAATCGTGTTTTTAAAAAGTAACTAAATAACTAAGTAATTAATTACTTTTGAAAATAAGTAATCAGTAAAGTAACGGGATTGCTTTTGGGGGGAAGTAATCAGTAACTAATTTTTTCAAGTAACTTGACCTACACTGGGTCCCTGTTTTCTGGCCATGTGGTTACCTGCTCACCCACTGAGCTAAACTGGCACCCAGTAGCTTCACTTTCATTTCATCTGTCCAAGGGACATTTTTCTGGAAGTCTCATTGTTTGCAGACCTTCTCCCATGTTCTTCTTAGAGAAGAGTCTCTCCCCTAACTAGCAACTCTAACAACCCAGACGTTCTAGTTTTGTCTTCTTCTTGTTATTCTGAAATTAGGTTTCTGTAGTGGTATCAAGAATGGTTGGAAGGACATTTTGCACAGTTCACTATTCTTGATAGTTTTTACCCTTTCAGTGTGGTTATCACCAGCTTTGCAAGTACTACAGAACTATAGCACTTATTACACTGGGGGACAACAGTGTAACTCCCACTTTTTTTCCAATTCAAATCTACCCTGTAATTAAGTCTGTCAACTCCATATCCAGCTTCCAAAGTGGTATTTCTACATATAGTGAAGAAACTGTTACTTTGAAAGAGAGAGATGAATAAAAGCTTCTCCAGCTAACCATAAAACACCTTGTTATATCAGACTTAGTGAAATAGCCCTATTAGATCCAGCGAGACCTATCCAGTCCTCATTACGCCCTTCAGTGAACTCGCTCCCATCTGCCCTGCCATCAGTCACCAAGGAATATTTAAAAGTAATTGTCATGAAGCGAGCAGAATAGATTTCAGACCTGCCACAGAGGGAAAGATTATGCCTCACTGACCACTTTAAGAGTAAATCTCAGTGGCCTTGTTCATTTCTCTATTTTTTCTGCCAAGTTTTTTTTTCTATACATGTTTCATCTTTTTTTTCAATGTAGTATGCTCTCATTGGAATCAGGAAGGATTTCTGTCAGAAAATCTTCTTAAAGCAGCACTTGGCAAGATTTTGATGGGGAAAAAATGCCCATGTGATCAGACTAAATCATGAAGCGCAGCTCATCCACACTAATGAGGAGCTGAAAATTTGGCCTGTTTTCCCCCACTGAAATGTTTGTGTCTGGGTCATCCCTGTTGGGAAGTCTTGTATTCCAGAGTCTTACCGCAAAGATTTGAAAGGATTCCGGCTAGGTGTTTTCCCAAACTTCTTGGCTTAAAAAGTGAACTTATCCATTGCTGGAGTTTCTAATTTGTGTCAAATAGAACAATTTCTGCATGGGCACACTATTCTCTGATCTAGTTTTACATCTATTCTAAATATAAACATTTCAAGATCTCTTGTTGCTGTTTTAGCTTTAGTAAAATCTTCTTCATCCCAGAGAGTCTCCGTTTCTCTTCCTTCCCTTCATCCAATCTGTGAGACATGCAGCAGCCTCTCATTGGGCTCCCTTTAAGCTTATAGCAATCATCAGAGAGCCACTCCACAGTGACTCATTGCATTTATATTTAAGCCTATTTCTGTCATCTCTACATGTCCACTGATCCAACCATCCATCAGTCAGCACCTCTACAAACAACAGGCCTATCTCACTGCTGCACCAAATCTTCTTATGGCCTAAAGAGCCATTGACACAATGGATCTCTGCTTCTCCTTGTTTTCTCCTTTCACCGTTTTTAGCAACATTTATTCTTACGCTAACCTTCCACATCTTCCCTTATTTAGTCTATCTTATGGCTTCACTAGTGTGATTCTTTGTTAGAAGCAATGTTCCCAAAGGAGCATAGCCCACACATTCTCTCATCACTGTCACTTATCTACTCCATCTCCACAGTGACTGAGAAACTGATACCTACACCTCCTCTCTATAGAGATCTCTTTACATGGTGCATTGTTGCCATTCACGTTTCACCTGTATAATTTAGAGCTGGAGAAGCAATAAAGCACAAGAGATGTTCATTAGTCCAACAAGTCCAAATCCAACAAGATATTTTGCCAAATCTGTGATGCTTTAAATTGAGCTTTAAATGCTATAAATTTAGAATAATTCAGCTTATAATGGGTTTCAACTGTGTAAATTTCTATAGCTTTTGGCCACAGGGGGGCGCTCCTTGCTCAGTGCCAGAGACTGTCTGTTGAAAATAGAAAAGCTAAATACTGTAATGAAATAAGCAACTCTGTGTCCACTACAGAAACAAACCTGGTTGGCTTTATTTTGTTTTTATCATCAGCAGTCTAGTTGCATTAAAAGTCTGTTTTTCCGTTCTCAAATATTTTTTTGAGAAACAATTCAAAATTCAAATGAATTTTCTGAGAATTCATTTGATTGTGCAGTTGCAATAATGGCAGTTATTGATTAACAGTAGTTCTAATTAAACATTTGACATCCACAACATCATAGTGCTGTTTTTTAATATTATCTGTTTGTTAGTTTTGTGTTTCTGTTGCTCCAGAGTAGCCATAATGCAGTTAATTGACCTTAAAAAAGCCCAGATATTCAGTACATCATTGCACAATGCTGTATAAAAAACCTACAATCAATATTTTTTTCTGATTAAAACTATTTCAATTGTTAGGATTTTAATAACTACAAGTCACGTGCCTTGACCTCCACCCCTCTGCTTTGAATATTTAGCCACCACAGAAATAGTGAGTTGTTTCAGGTAATAGTTTGCTTGGGAAGCCTCTTGTTGATTGGACTTGATTACATCACTTCCTTTACATGTAAATAGTTTTGTTGCGGTAACAACTGTGGCATCTAAATAATGGTACTAATTAGCAGGAAGGTACTGCTGTGCAGTGAAGAAAGCTAATCCATAATGCATGACTTTTATTCGTGTATAAACAGCTTGTTTCAAATGTCTTTTTGAAACTATAATGTGGGGTATGAAGAATGTTTGTCCTGTCAATTTTTATAATGTGCCTACGCCTTTCAAATTTCAACATAAACAACTGCTGATGTGATTTGTTGCTATATAAATGAAACTGAATTGAATTGAACATGCCATGGTTCTAATCAATACACACAAACATACAGTGCACTTTAGACTTGGCAGCCATGTTCCAGGTGCTCGTGTCCTCGTGACAATTCACAACAGCCTCATGGCAATTTATATTATAAGGTAAAGCCCCTACAATCACTCTGTGCCCTGTGAGCAAGCACTTGGTGACAGTGGGAAGGAAAATCTCCTTTTTACCAGGAAAGACCTCGGATACAACCAGGCTCATGGAGGGACAGCCATCCATTGAGATAAGTCATGGGCAAGGGGAAAGAGAAGAGAAGAGAGTTCCCAGTTATTAAATACAATAGTGTTGTATAAACACACAGAGAGTGGAAAGAGATGTGTGAAGAAGAAACGTAAAGCGCCCTCAGCAGCCTAACCTTTGCAGCATAAATAAGGGAAGGTTCAGACTCAGCTGATACAGTCCTAACTAAAAGCTTTATCAAAAAGGAAGGTTTTAAGTGTATTTCAAAATTAGAGTGCACATATGCTCTTCATCTAAACTGGGAGCTAGTTCCACAGGAGAGCGGCCTGATAGCCAATGAAGAGCAGCTAATATGGGAAAAGTCCACTTAGTACTCTTGATTCAAACCACTCCAGTACAATTCCTTTAATACTAACAGTGTGTTTAAATCGCTTTAGTAAAATACTGTGGTCAACAGTATCAAATGGACAAGCACTTGTCCATTTGATACTTTTTGACCACTGTCAAAAAGTCATGCTCCAGTGTGTGTGTGTGTGTGTGTGTGTGTGTGTGTGTGTGTGTGTGTGTGTGTGTTAATTTATATTGGGTTCACATACTTTCTGCATTTCTCTGTTATGGGTCCCTGAGAAAAAAAGGTGAGATATGTGGTTTCTGTTGACTAATTCCATGATTCAAACCACCCTCATTTTGTAGGAGAGACTGACATTCCCCTGAGAAAACCTTTGAATACAGTAAACACAAATTATGCACAGTTGGTGACTGGGGTTTATAGCCTCTACTTAAATGAACACTTTAACTAATAAAAACGTGTCACATATAAATATGTAAGCGAAAACCTTGTTTTTTTCTGATTTGGTCGTGTGTGCTGCAGATGTGTTTTGGCTCTCTGCTGCCTCTCTGTGGTCTTAAATAAACATTACATTTCACTGTGATAGTGCTCTCTCTATTCAGCTTGATTTCATTATCACTATTGCGTTAAATCCAAATAACGCACAAGTTCATCTGTGATAACATCTGTGGTAATGTAACATTATAAACTGTGTAAGAAGAGCCGCATGCATATAAAATCATGGATACGGTTTTAATAATGTCCTTGAAGCAAACTTTTTTCTTCAATGGCAATTATTAAAAAGAAGCTAAGCAGATCCTCATTAATCTTATAATATCATTCTGCTTATAACCTTTTTATTATAAAAAATATGACATCAAACATGAAACAGGCATGAGAAACAAAGAACAATCCAAACAGGTTTCCTGCTGCACCTTCAACTGTACAGGTAATGTATTCAGAGTCAGAATTCAATTCAATTGAATCACAACATTAAGGCAGTTTATACTGTAGGATAAACCCTGCGGTATTACATAGAACATTCTAGCAACTGGAGCAAGCACTTGGTGACAGTGGGAAGAAAAAAACCTCTTTTAATAGGAAGAAGCCTCTGCTCTGGGAGCGACGGCTTCTTCTTCTACCACGTCTGGTTGGCTGTGAGGGGGGCAGACAAAAGACACACTGTCTGAGAGACAGAGATTAACAATAGAAATTAATATAGAGATTACAATTATTGATTACATGTACAGTGGTGTATAAAAGTAATAAAAAACTGTGATTTTTACAGTGTGTTTTTTCCCTTTCTTCCTTCATCCAGGCATATGGGCCAACTTTTTAATACCCCTGAAAAATGGAGAAGTGATCGAGGGTCAGTATGTGGAGCTGCAGGCCCGGTACACTGGCGGCAACCCAAATTCCAAGAGTATCGCCTGGAACTTTTTGATGCCTAACACCAGCCAGATGAAGATGGTAAGGAAACAATTACACTTAAGTCTAATATATATCAAGCCAAGACAAGAAAAGACTTAAAGGTTTCTAATACTACTGTGCTGTGCAGATAGATGATCCAAAAAGAGGATCACAATCAAATAGATTTAGGGGAAGAAAGAGAACTCAGGAAGGGAAAGGATACAGGTTTTTTTTTTTATTATTTCCCTTAGTGTCTCACCTTACTTTACTCTTTACAGGAAGAAACATTCATTAAATGTAAAAACATTTTCACTGATAAAAGAACAAAACTTAACTGCAATCTATTCAGAGTCGTATGTGTTTAGACAAGATAAAGTGAGCAATTCCCCTCTGACAAATTGTTCAATTCTATTGTATTTTATTTATACAGCACCAAATCACAACAACAGTCACCTCAAGTCACTTTATAGTGTAAGGTAGATCGTACAATAATAGAGAGAAAAACCCAACAATCATATGACCCCCTATGAGCAAGCACTTTGGCAACAGTGGGAAGTAAAAACTCAGTTTTAACAGGAAGAAACCTGCGGCAGGACCAGGCTCAGGGAGGGGCGGGGCCATCTGCTGCGACCAGTTGGGGTGAGAGAAGGAAAACAGGATAAGACATGCTGTGGAAGTGAGACAGAGGTTAATAACTAGAAATAATATTGAGCGAGAAAGGTGACTGAAGAAGAAATACTCAGTGCATCATGGGAATCCTCCAGCAGCCTCAGCATAACTCAGGGTCACCTGATCACGCCCTAACTGTACTACTTTAGCAAGAAGGAAACTCTGAATCCTAATTTTAAAAGTAGAGATAGTGTCTGTCTCCCCAATCCAAATCTGGTTCCACAGAAGCGGGGCCTGAAAACTGAAGGCTCTTCCTCCCATTCTACTTTTAAATGAACTAGGAACAACAAGTAAGCCTACAGTCTGAGAGCAAAGTGCTCTAATGGGGTGGTATGGTACTAATTATGTAAGTAACTAAAATTTGACAAAGTGATATTTTTTCCAAACTGCTAATATATGTTTCCTATGCATAATATAATAATAGTAATATGGAGAAAATAATTGACAAGAACCTATTGTGCCTTTTCCAGCTCTTGGTTTTGTTTTTGAATGCTATTAGAGTTGCTTGGCATCATTTGTAGTTGAAAGTAATCATAAATACCAATGCATGAGTTCTTGGTGCAGCCCCTCAGTTCATCTTCTCTCTTAAACAGACAGTTTTTGCTCCTCACCGTTCTTACCTTTAAGGTAACAGGCGATGATGCTTTTAGATCACTGTGGAGTGATTTTGGCCCACTCTTCTTTGCAGAATGCTTTAATTCTTTCACATTGGAGGGCTTTTGAGAATAAACGGTCTGTTTAAGGTCTTGCCAAAGCATCTCAATCAGATTTAAGTTTTTTTCTTTTGCTGCTATGTTCTGGATCACTTTCCTGGTGCATAACTCAAATGTAATTGAACTTCAGAATACAAGCTGATGGCAGGAGATTTTCCTTCAGGATTCTCTGGTATAAAGCAGAATTCAAGGTTCCATCAGTTACAGCAAGTGATCAAGGTCCAGACCATCAGGTGACTAGATTACTCAAAGAAAACAGATTTTAATCTAAGAACATCTTTACTTTTTACTGTAAATGATGCAGCTGCCTTGAACCGTTCTATTTATACTGTATTTCAGCCCCTTCCACTGCAGAGATACATATGCTGGAACTAGGTTTTATATCAGGCTTCTTTTGTTGTGTTTTGTTTTTTATTGTACAAGAGCCATATTCGTTAGAATGTAGTATTTATCTAACAATACAGAGCTGCATAATTTGTGTTAATTAAATTGCAGAGAATGAGAGCTGAAAATTTATAGATCAGGTTCAAGAACATTAATATTACTGTTTAATTTGGCCTTATAGGTGGAAATGTGAAGGTTAGATTTAATTTTATTCACAACTGAACATAGAAAACATGTCCAATGTTTAAACTGAGAACGTACCTTTTTAAAGTGTGGGCTGTGAGTCCGCCGTGCACTGTTTACCTCACCTGCCGATATGCGTCATGTGTAGTTGCTTTGGAGGAGGCTGTAAAACTTTGTGTAGAGTCCAGTAAAGGTTGATGAGTCAGTGAAGCTAACTTCTGTCCAATGTCAGTGATACTAAGGTGAGTTGTTGAAGATGTCCTGAACTTTCCTCTGTAAGCACTGCTGATTTTACCAGTGTTAGTGAAACTTTCTTTTCTTTAAAGTCTTGCACTTGGACATTTAGCA
The DNA here is from genome assembly GCF_041146795.1 of Maylandia zebra. Classification (NCBI taxonomy): domain Eukaryota; kingdom Metazoa; phylum Chordata; class Actinopteri; order Cichliformes; family Cichlidae; genus Maylandia; species Maylandia zebra. Next base: position 4,551,878 of record NC_135176.1, on the reverse strand, counting down.
AATAAATCTCTGGAAATGTTTTGGATAAATACAAAGTCCATTACATCCCTGACCTGGATGTCAGTGACACAGGTCAGTGATATCTGTTATGCACAACTACTTCTTCGTGTGCTTTCTTTTATGTATTAAAAGACCCCAAAAAAAACCCTTTTTTTAATCTTCTTTTTGTTTCATGTGACGCTTGCTTTCTGTCCTTCTGTCCAGATCATCTCCTACACCGACAACGAGGTGAAGGTGTTTGACGGACAGTTTAAGGGCCGTGTCGGTTTCCTACATCAGATGCCATCATCAGATGTGTCGTTCTACATCAACAACACCCGGGAGTCCGATTCAGGAAGCTACATCTTTCAGATTGTTAATGATGGTATTACTGAAACGGTTACCCTGGATGTGAAAGGTAAGGGAAATTCACCCGTTGCACAGCTGTACTTCTCAGATTCACTGTGAAACAGTAAAACAGAAAGTCTTGTAATAAAACATTACATAATCCTCTCCCCTCAGTCCCTCCTTCTGTTCCGAAGTGCTCTATGACAGGGAAGCCAGAGGTAAAAGGAAATGTTACTCTGATCTGCATGTCCAGCTCTGGGAAACCTATTCCTTTGTACAAGTGGAAGAAAACCAGCCCCACCTCTGAGGTCTTCTTCTCACCCATGCTCAGTGAGTGCACAGCGAAAAAACAAAGAGTCATTGTTTGCTATAAATGTGAATTATTGATAGAAAAAGCAGCCTGCACACCGTCTTTTGGGATTGTCACTTAGCACATCTTTGAGAACTGTTATACATGTGAAATAATGTGTCTTCATGTGTGTTTGACTGTCTTTTCCATGTAAACTGCTGTGTTAGATGAGAAGACTGGCACTCTGAAGCTGAACAACCTGAGCAGCAACATGTCGGGGAAATACGTGTGCACAGCCAGCAACACGGTGGCAGAAAAGAGCTGCGCAATCGACCTGCACATTACCAACTGTACGCAGCAAGTGTAACCCTGGTTATGGTTTATTAATAAAAATAAGTGATGAAAAATAGTTATGGACCACACATTCAGATACACTATTATCAAGCATGAACAGCGAGCATCGATGTAATTAATTATTTCTGTTGGACACGATCATATCCTACTAATTTCTTATGACTGCTGACACGTCATAAGAAAACTAAATGAATATGCAGCGAACTTTCTTACATATATATTAAAATATTACAAATATACAATAATTTAGCAAAAGTATCATTATAAACCCCTATCACTCATGACTTACACAGATTCAAAGTAAAAAACAAACCCTGTTTGCCAGACATGTTTAAAGTTGCTAGCATAGGGCTGTGACATTTTACATTGTAACCATTAGCTTAGCTGACTTTTCTATTCAGCAGCTAAGAAAATTATACTTTTGTCAAAGTTGGCTGAATTTGTCTTACTTTAACATGAGTCTGGACAGTCAACCATGCCCAACACAACCTAGCGTCCTGGGAATATATAATGTTGCAGAAGCCTGAAAACAATGGACAGCGGTAAATTAGTGATCAACATCGCAGCATTATTGTAGTGTCTTTACATTACAATATAAAGCGCCTTGAGGCAACAGCTGTTGTGATTTGTCCCTATATAAATGAAACTGAATTGTAGCTTAAAACTGATTTGCTAGGCCACAGCACAACTGGTCACCTGATTAGTCCATGTCTATGTCAAACAGAAAGGACATCTTTACATGACTCGAATATAAAACATTAATCTGCTTTTCTAGTCAGTGCTGTACAAGTACTATTGATTCTACACGAAATGAGGTAATAAAAGTGTTTTTAAATTCTTTGAGATAGTAATTGTATGTTCTTTAATTCCAGCCAATAAAGTGGGGGTGATTGTTGGTGCCACAGTTGGCTCAGTGGCTGGCTTCATCTTCCTCCTTTTTGTGTGCCTCGCTTTTGTCTTCGTGATAAGGAGAAGAAACAACGAGGATGACTTGGCCAATGAAATCAAGTGAGTCAGTGTGGCTTAAATGCAAGCAGAATTTTATCATTTAAAATTCGTAACAGCATCTCAGCTGGCCAGCAGATCTGAACCAGGACCCTTTTGCCACAGTGCTAAACAGTGTCAGTTCAGGCAAGTCATAAGTGGCAGCGTTGGTAGATGAAGTTCTTGTTGCTGCTGCTTTGAATCAAATTCATTTTAGTCCTTTGCAGATGACCCAGGTTTTACTTTTGACATGTACCAATTGCACAGGAATGCACATTTTGATCTTGCACATTTCTCAAACTAAAGTGATTCTATCACACCTGTTTAAGAAGCCTGTTTTTCAGATTGAATTTTCATATCCTGTGATAGCAGAAACAAATTACCATAGTTTCAAGATTTAATGAAGTACTCCATTTCAGTGTTACTGTGAACTAATTATGCATTTCTAAAAGTAATCTACACGCCACAAATAAGTAATCCTGCACCTCGATGTCTACAGGGAGGATGCTCAGGCTCCCAAGCGTGTGTCATGGGCTAAGAGCGGCATGGGTTCTGACATCATCTCCAAGAATGGCACCCTGTCCTCCATCGCCTCCAGCCCACACCACAAAGAGTCCTCCCATCACCACAACAACCACCACCACCACCTGCAGCAGTATCCACAGCGCCCCCCCTCAGACACTGCATCCATCATCACCGCCACAGGCAGCAATGCCGGCTATAGACCGTCCCGCCACCAAGGGGCCTCCACTCCCACCCATTACAGCTACAACAACAACACCACCCTGCCACGTGAACAGCCATTGTCCCCCGAGGCCGGCAGCAATGGCGGTTCCATGCCCAGACCCGAGCGCTACACCCAGTTGCCTCAGGCACAGGCGCTGCCGCAAACGTACAACCAGCCTCGGCTGCAGCTCCAGACCGCTCCCTCCCCGCCACCACTACCCACCTCCACCATCATGGCCTCCAACATCACCCGAATGGGAGGCGTGCCCATTATGGTTCCTGCACAGAACCAGGCCGGATCTCTAGTCTAGCATGAGCTAAGGGAATACTCTCACAAAGGATCAATTGCTGATTTTTCAAAGGGACTTTAATATTTAGCAAAGAATTCAAAATGAAAGGTCATTTACTGATGCCAACAAGCTCTCAGACACACTGTTTACTTCCTTTAAGAATACTTACTTATAGTTCTTTTGTACTCTGTATGCACTGTACACATTTGAAACTATGTATAGATATGATTTTCATACATTTGTCCAGTATCATCTTTTCTACTTTATGGATTTTAATGTTTTCATTTTTCATATTTAGATTTTTAAATGTAATTTCTTCCAAACTGTTTTCCTCCTGCCATTTACTAACCGCAGCTGGAACGCTGTGTGTGCTAATCTCACGGACAGAAAAAAAAGAGCACCAGCATGCTACACTTTATCCATTGTCTTTATTTAGAGAAACTACCTGAAGGACTCATAGGTCATTACTGTTTAAGAAGGAGAATGTTGCTCATAAACACTGGGTTTAATCTATGTATTATTAACTCTATTTCAGCACCAGACATCAAAAGACAACATAATGTGTTGTGTGATAAAGTTTGCCCTTGCAAAGTATCCTAATCCTTTTTCTTGGCTTTGCTTCTGTTGGGTTTTCAACTTGCTTTCAAAATGCTTTTAAACTCACTTCTTTAAATACAGATGAGCAAAAGCTTCTGATAATACTGAGCTGTTTAGGACTGCAGAACAGTAAATTTGCTTATATTCTTGACTAGTACTAATAACCAGTGTTGGGGAAGTTACTTTGAAAAGGTAATTAATTATAGTTACTAGTTACTTCTTCAAAAAAGTAACTGTTAGTAACTGAGTTACAATATTCTAAAAGTAATTAATTACTTTAAAAGTAACTATTGCGTTACTTTATAAAAATGTTTAACCCTCTGGGGTCCAGGGTATAATTGGCCATTTTAACCACTTCTGATTTGACCTCTACATTTCACCTTTAAAAACTGTTTACTTGTTATCATTCTTTTCAGCACAACCTCACGTGTCTGAATTTCCAGTTATGTTTTCATTTTGACATACTGTATTAACACAATTGATCTAAAATCAGACAAAAAACATAAAATCAGAGTAGAAAAAGTTATATTTTTTACTGTAACAACAACAAACATGTTTAATGAATTATATTTCATAACTTTAAATGCAAATATAAATTGTCAATTTTAAAATCCTATGCACAAGTTTTGCAAACAACAACGTTATTTGCATCCATTTACCTTTTACCTTGATTTTTTAAATAACCATTTCAAACGATTTACAGAACAATCAGTTGTTCTGCATTCAATAAGATGCAACACAAATTATTTGTGCCACTCCAAAAACACAATTTCTGTCCACTATAAAGGAGAACATCACAGCCTGATACCTGCAGGTCTGACAGCAGCAGGTGTATCACTCCTGTTTCTACCTGGAGACAGCAGTCGCCTCATTGTTCTGACACACAACACAAAACTATCCACAACACTACACACTAACTACACACTCCAAACACGCTAAACGTCACAAAACTCTCTCTCTCTCTCTCTTTTTTGTTAGACAGTGATCATGATTACCGTCCGCGGGAGCGCGCGCAGCTACTTAACGCTGTAGCGTCCACATTACTTACAGCTACTTCCATGCAACTGATATAAGATGCAGTAAGCTGAACACAGCTTCAATCGTCTGTTTGTTGAAAAATAGTAACGGAGCGCATTTTCTTGTTAGTAACTGTAACGGCGTTGTAACGATAGGAATAGTAATTAGTTAGATTACTCATTACTGAAAAAAGTAATGCCGTTATTCCCATCACTGCTAATAGCTAATAACTAATAATTTAAAGTTGCCTGCAGCATTCAAATTGTAAATATGTGAATTTTGGGGGGTAATTGGTAGCACGTTGTTGAGTGCAGCCTTTATGGACAACAGAAACAGGGGACGTGTTTGCCTTTATTACCACTTTGTGTTGGCATTCTTTTGTAACTTAGTCATCATCTGCGTCATCAGCATAAATTCATTACATACATTCATTATTTGGACCTGTTCTTCTAGACTGGCGCAAAGAGCTTATAGCATTAGAGAAAGACACCCGGTGATCACACAGTCCCGCACAGTGAGGATAAAGCTCTCGCTTTTAACAAGAGGGAGTAGGAGCCACCTTCTTTGACCAGTAGTGGATCAAGAAACTGAAAAAATATACAACCGGCCATCTGCCACAACCCAACCAGTCGCGGTAGATTGCCGCCCTTCCCTGAGCCTGGTTCTGCTGGAGGATTATTCCTGTTAAAAGGGAGTTTTTCCTTCCCACTGTTGCCAAAGCGGGTCATATTACTGTTGGGCAACTAACAATAATATGACTTTCTTTGTATTATTTCTCCGTATTATTGTAGGGTCCACCTTACAATATAAAGCGCCTTGAGGCAACTGTGATTTGCTGTATAAATAAAATTGAATTGAACTGAAGATCAAAAAGAGGCCACCAAATATATCAGCTAGCAGCAGAGCACCACTATGCATCACATCAGGATTAGAACCATAAGGCAGGTCTCCTTTCAAAATGGTCCACCACACTTCAGTACTTATGTATTTAAACTCCTTGGAAAAAAATTGTGGATATACAGTTATGTAGCACAAATTTGACAAATTTCTATAGTTTCTTTACTTGAGTATATCAAGTATTCACATTCTACTTAGAAATATTTGGGGAAATGTTAACAAGCGTAAAGCGCACGAAAGTCTGTTAAGAAGCCTCGAGATGCATTGTTAGGTCAGCAAATTTGAGCCATTTTATCAAGTTTCATTTAAGCTGATGGAGTTTTTGGCTAAAAACCTAAAGACTCCATCAACATTATTGCAGGACCATCAGTCTTGCACTACAGATATTCCTGCAATCTCGACCTCTTTAGACTTTCTTTATGCACCTTGGAAGTTAACAAATGTGTTTCAGTTTGCTTCTAATCTGAAACAAATAAACTAGATTTGGTTCAGAAACTATTTTCCATTTCCAAAACGTGTGGACATATTTTGAATAAAAACTGCTGTGAGGGAGGCACTGTTTTGTAAAAATCACATTTGTAAGAATGTATCCAAATAGCTAAGGTCATTTTAATACACTGAATGATTCCAGAACTTCTTTTCATTAGTTAAGAACTAAAACTATTTATTATGTTTTTACACATTAGCGCTATTTGTAATGTCTGTTGTTACTGAATATGATTTCGATTTGGAAAAGAGAAGAAAGTGTGGTCATATTCTGCTGTAGTGTAATTACACTGGAGCATATGTTTGTTATTTAAGCTTTTGGTTAATGTGCACAGATATTTTTACAATTATTTACATGACATTCTGAGATGAAGGCTGATGAGGTTGAAGGAAAACATACTGTAAAAGCATCTCATGCAAACCACTTGAGAATATAAGCTCAAGACTAAAGTCAAGATTTCATGAGGGAAGTTGAAAGAAAAGAGGAAATCTGTTTGCTGTGCATTTAAGACTCTGTGTCCTTTAAAAGTGTACATTATGGACATTCAAATGTATTCAACGCAAGCCTTTATTTTTATATTGTACATGTATAAAAAGCACATTAAGAAAAGTGAAAGAAGTGCTCACTATCACACTGAGTTATAAACCAGTGTGGATTGTATAACTGCTGTGGACAAATTGGTGGCCAAACAAATATGCTTATTTATACAGACGGCCTAAACTGTAGACAATAATGTGCAGTGTGCACTTGTATCTTCCATATTTATGTTCATTGAAAATGCCTTGTATTATATTTTCAATTAAAATTTAAAAAGATCAGCTGTTTGTGAGTTTTGTTTTATTCTTGTTTTCCAAGTTTTACCAATTTTGTCTTCTTGGCAAGCTTGTAGAAGGAAGGAAGGATTGATGACTGAGCTTGAAAGGACACAGGGTTTTCCTTTGGCGTTTTTGTTAGAAAAAAGCTGACAAGGATCTGTCATTAAACAATCCAGCACCAAGAGAGGACCAGCCACTCCTTTAAGTAGCGGTTCAGGACAATGTCATCACAGGCGTGTGGAAGTGTGGAACCAACAGGCAGAAAATCTCCACTAAGTCCCGCTGCTGCACAAAAACAAGCACACACACGTAAACACACAAACCAGGATAGCAGAGGAATTGAGTAGATAGCTGAGGTGGAGAGATGGACAGGAAGTAGGAGGTCAGCATGGAGAGGACAGAGGGAACAGATGCAAAACTGATGAATAATCAGCAAATACAATGATGTCAAAAGTATGACAATCCCTTAAAAACATCCTGGGATCAGAGCTTTCTGTGTGAACTGAAAAAGATTCTTCATCTTTTTGCCAAACACATTTCGTTTTTCCAAGATCAGACCTATGCATCCTCTATAGCAGGGGTGGGCAACTCCAGGCCTCGAGGACTGGTGTCCTGAGACCTCTACTGAACCCGCAGTACTTCAACACAGCTCACACTGTTACACTGGAGGCATAAAAATAACCCCTAAAAAGAACAAACCCGGTGATTCTATCAGCTGTAATGGTATCATCTGTCCACAAGGTGTCAGATTTTATTGGTCGATTCACTGAGCAACCCTTTGATATCCATAAAGCTAAAACACTTCACAGCCTGATTGTTTGCTTTGCAACAATCCCACCAACTTCATATGTCTACATTATTGCTGTTGAGAGTTTGATGAGCCAGTACCTTCTGCTTCTGCATAGTCTTTATACAGCAATAAACAGCTGTGAATGTTATTGTGTATGAATTTTCTAGAATGAGGCTGTAGAGGTGCTACATAAATCCCAGTGAGGTTCAGCCTACCATGTTGTACTGGATGGGAGACGAGGAGGAAAGAAGCAAGCCTGCTGGAGAAACTCACACTGATTTACAACTGAAAGAAAAAAGTGCAAAAACAGAGAAAAGCCTTACATAAATGAAGAGCTTTTCCCCTCTGCTCCTCCTTCATCAGATCTCTTTCTGGTACAGGAAAATTCAGAATCGATTCGTGTTTATGGATGGATTTATGTGGATGGACCAAAGAAGTTCAAATGAAACATGGAAGCACATAACGGAGTGAGTAGAAACTAGGAAAGTGCTCAAAGCTTTAGCTGTGTGTGAAAATTAACCAAAACAACAATAATGTTTGTCAGGTTACATGGATGAAAATCATCACTTCATAAGATCACTCAGGAGTAACATGACTAAGTACAAGTTCCTGTTTGACTCTAAAAAAAAACAAAAAAAACTTCATATTTGAAAGTCCTGAAGTGCACAGTGTCATGTAAAAAAATTAGACTCTAGAAGTAAAAATAGTATTTTATATTCAGTCCTGTATTTAAGAGGGATCCAGTGCAGAGGAGCCAGTGTAGGAGAAAAATGCTCTCCCTTTCTGTTCCCTGTCATTTTTGCTTTGTTTTTTAGGAAATCCTGAAAGTAACAAATTACAGTAGTCAACAGGGAAGCAGCAAAGTCTTAAACACCAGATGTGCTTATCCGGGATTTAAATCTTGAAGTTGGATCAGTGACTCTTGGCTGAATGTCCTGGAGCTGTATGTGAGGCATTCAGGGAACACCAGTCAATCGCAGCTACATTGTTAGCAGAGATTATATTCTTCATGAAATGAACAAAATACAATTACTATTCTCTTAAACAAGCAAAAAGGAAAACCCACAAAAAACAACCATGCTGAGTAAGTTTTTAAAATGTCCTTATAAGATCCCAAAAGATTGACTCTGTAAATCTCAACGTAGCGTTTTCAGTGGGAGAAACATTTTGTCACTCAACCAAGTCACTTCTTCAGTCTCAGCTGGCTACAGGTTTCCCCAACCTTTTAAACAGTACATTTCCACAATGACTGAAACTAGCACCACTGACAAACAATCGGCTGTGAGGTCAGTTCCTTGATCATTAACATGCAAATTGTCTGAGACTAAGAAAGTCACACATGTGCAAATAAGTCTAGGTTAGGTTCCCCCTGTGTCATTGTCCTCTGTGTACCTTTGTGTGTGTGTGTGTGTGTGTGTGTGTGTGTGTGTGTGTGTCCCCTCTTTTTCTGTCTCATCTCCCTTAACTGTTTCCGTTGTTTAGAGCACAGGATTTCCTTCTGTGCCACCTAAAGTTACGTAATATTAGCTGCGCTGTTCTGGCTTCTATTTTGTAAGCCAATTGAAATTCCTTTGTGCCTTGATGCTTGCATAATATTTTTGCTTTCATTTATGCTCATGTTGCTTTATTATCCATCCATCCTCTTCAACGTATCCTTATCAGCCAGTAATGCAATTCATCCTGATCGGTGATTGGTCAAAAGTCTAGGGTGGCAGAAGGGGGGAGAAGAGGCTTGTGATTGGTGAAAAATGTGCAATAAAGGAGACTTCTCTTTTCCATTTCTCTTTTTTTCTTTATCAGGTGATGTCTCCAGCTCCTTTATCTCACCTGATGCCTGGACTGCCGTCTGTGGTCTTCAGTATGATCACAACGTGTTATTTATGTATTTTGACTGACTTACAATGACAGGACAGTAAGCATTATCAGTGCACATGCAATAAAAGCATGTAGTTGTCACTCTAACATTGATGAGGATTTTCCTTTGGCTCTTTTGAACCAAAACAGGTTGGAAAATCCCCTGAAATTAAGAGCAATCGAGAATGAATTGCTTTCTTCTCTTCTGTGTTATTATGATGTGCAAAGACTAGCCATAAAAGGAGTCTTTTAGGTTGCCCCGATGAGACGATGTAATATATTTATTTTATATTTATATTTTATATTATATATTTATTTTATATTTATATATATTTTCCACTTTTATACTGGAAAATGTGAAGGATTATTTATACCATTGTACTAGTCATTTACAGACATGCAAGAAATTAAATGCATACCGTGAACTCTTGACCCGCACACGAAGAGACATTGTTGCACTTTGCTGCCATGTTAGGGTCCACTTGTCAAAGGTCAAAGAGTTGTAAAATCACGACAAAGATGCTATGAGAGATTATGTTTGTCCTGTGACAAAATATTTGAAGAGGGGTCACTGAATAGTTCATTATGAAAATGTTGTGATCATATACCTTTCACAGTCACTCGACCTCAACCAAGACTATTTGGGAGAAATTTGACTGTCATAACAGATAGATATTAGCTTTGTTATTGTTTCCGAATCAATTCCAGGAAACACTGAAGCTGTTGCAGAGGCATGTGTTGTACAAATACTTCAAAAACTTGTGTTTGCCACCTGCTTGTACACATTGCTTCTGTGGTTCCGGTCTGTTATGTGTTTTGTTATGGAAATTTTAACAATAACCTGCAACACACCCAGTGAGCTTGATTTGAAGTGGGTTTAATAAACACATTGCAATGTGGAGAGAGCATCCCAGTGAAACACTAGGATCATCCCACTATCTATTTAACGTCTCCCATTACAATGGCCTCACTGTGTTAACATTCCACATGCATGTAAACTGGTGATGGGAGTGCTCTTACTATAGTAAAGTGAGAAAGTGATATTACTATAACTAATGTGATATGATTAAACATGTGATTACTACATGAGAAAAGAAGTTTGCCTCCACAGTTTCTACATAGTTTTGTCTTCTGAGCCTGTTGGCAGAGAATGCTATTTGTGTGCAACTTAATAAAAACATATCAAACATATTTCTCTTTCTATAGATTTTATTTATTTATACTTGTATGTTTTGTCAGTGCCCTTACGATTATTGTGGTGCTGATTCAAAGAAGATCAGTAAGTCTAAGGCAGATTAAAGCCCAACTTAGGCATTCATTAAGTGAATCCACAACTCACTGTTACTATAACACAGGACACTTCATTAAAGTGGATGAAACAGGAATACAGGAAAACAGCACTGCAGGGTAGTCAATCAGTGAACTTGATTATGAATCCAATGCAAGGGGCTTTACATAATCAACTGTGTACAAAAAGTCAATAGTCCCTGTCAGGTACGCTGGAATCATACACGTTACCATCAACAGTATCATTGTGAATGTTACACACTTAAAGAAAGTTTACAATGAGCAACATGTACTGACAATAGCCATACACAGGTAAATGTGTAGTAAATGGTAATGCAGTAAATCTGCCTAGTACGATATTAAATACACGAACGACTTCATATATGTCACATCGTTTGTAACGAGCCACGGAAAGCACCACCGGGCACTGCAGACGTGAAGGCGCGTGGATACCGTCTGTGCCTGTGAATTTTTCTGTTTTGAGGACGGCTTCTTTTACCTGTCACTACAGATGGTCTGTTTATGTTTTGATTGAGAGCCTTTTTTTGGGCAGCTGAAGAGGAGAAGTCTATCTTATGGCCAACCTCTGGCTGTATCTTGGTCATATTACCCAGCAAAATCAAGTATGCAGGTTCATCTGTAACAGTCCTTGTGCCACAGATCCACACTGTTGCTTCTACTTTAAACAGAAGAGCAGAGACATGGGTGCAGGTCTCCGCGACTCCGGCCATACAGCTGCAGTGGGCGGCTTCAACCTTCCCTGTGATGCTCACAATGACCCATGGCTGCAATGCTGGTTGATTCAGTCTTTGAGAGTGCAGTACCTGAAACACACACAGGCAAAGTTCAAGACACGAACTTTAATAAGCCAAGGCTGACACAAATGTGTTGTGTCTACGTTCAAATACATTAATCATAAATGTAACAACTAAAGTGTTTTTATGTATCCATATATAGAAAGCTGCATGTTATATTTTAAATCTGCATGTTTCTTTTTAGAAACCTATCAGCAAAAAACTTAAGTATGTAATGCAAGGATGTAATCACTTTCAAGAGTGAGAAAGCATAAAGTTCGACTTTAAGTGACAATTGTGGACACTTAATATGATAAGGCGATTCTGCAGGTCATTAATCAATGTATAAAACTAAAATAAAATGTGTCACTAAAATGTATTTAGTGACACAGCACACAAACACGGAAGCAAGATGTGTAATTAGGATTATTTATAATAAATATGAATTAATTAGTGTAATTTCATTAACCATAGAGAATAACTAAATCCTTCAGGACAATGTCACATCAGTGCACTGAACTCACTATGGCATCCATCTAACAGAGCTTCCACATGTTCTCACTGTAATTTCCCCTCATGAATGAATTTATGCTGCACTAATCTGAATGTTCGGAGGGAAATCAAACGCATTTTACTCGTAGTACTCAAGCTGACTTCACTTGGTTTGAATGACGGCGTACTCACAATTGCACCCAGTCCTTGGTGAATTGGATGTGCGCCTCCAGAGATTTATAACGGCGAAATTGGTGCGCCGTGTATGCGCTGACTTTACAGACAAGGTACGAGAACAGATCATGCTAAGTCAACAGCGGTTTGGTCTTCAGGGTTTCTACTCCACTTTCATACGGGTCCACATTTCCGATGCACGCTACTTTTTGCAAGTACCGTCTCTTTGCATGTGGACACAAACTGTCTCTACACCGTCCTTTTCATTTTGAGCTACAGTGTGTTTGTTTTGATTCGTGGCCTGGTGCTCCCACAATGCATTGCGGCGTTACGTCAACTCCAAAGCCCGTTGCGTGCAGGAGAATATGCGCATGCGCATTGCCATGGTGATTTTAAACGTGCAAAAATTCTGTTTAGTAGTTGTTGCTGTTTCTTTCTTTCTTTCTTTCTTTCTTTCTTTCTTTCTGTCACTATAATTCATTCAAGGCTTTGTGGGAAATGCTTCTCCTGTAAAAGTTTCAGTCACCGGCGACATTTTTTCATCAGCAGAACGTTGACCGTCATCACAATGAACCAAATTCGATGACGTCACAAAAGTCAGCTCAAACCACAACCAATCAAAATCTTGACTTTGATCTGAAAATCTTTAAATAGCCGTTAGTTCGCAGTGTTCCTCACAGCAATCAGTTGCGATTAGTTCACATTTGCTTCGTGTTTTTAAACAGTTTCCTAAAGAGATTTAAACTCTTTTTCAAGGACATTTTAAAAGTTCTGTACCAATCAGCTAAAGTTTGACAGCTGTACCGACCAGTTTCCTCCAGTCTATTAAAGCAGACTGTTTTCAAAAAATGGATAGAGGAGACGGCTCACAAAACCATGACGATGGTGAACAAAACCATGTTGGTTTAGGACTAGCAGTCAATGAGCTGCTTTTGGCACTGCTGCAACAGGGAAATCTTAGAGCAGTTGACAGGATGTTCCCCTGGATTGAAATCAATCAGTTGCGTGGTTTAGTTGATAATCAACTGCCACAACAAGAGGAGGCAGTTGATGTTCCGGCAGGAGGCATCGAAATAAATCCTCCCCAGGAAATAGCAGGACCCTGGGAAAATTTTAGAGCAGAGATGGGAGTAGGCGATGGCATTGAAAGAAATCCACCCCAGGAAATAGAAGGACCCTTGGTCATTAATGGAGCAGAGATGGGAGTAGGAGATAACATAGAAAGAAATCCACCCCAACAGATAGAACGACCATTGGTCATTAATAGAGCAGAGATGGGAGCAGGAGATTACACAGAAAGAAATCCACCTCTAGAAATAGAACAACCCGTGTACAATAATGTAGCAGAAGAAGATCCAATTATTGATGAAATCAGGTGGTGGGAAGATGAGGGATCTGAGAGCGACACTGAAAGTGTTCCTGATAGTGACACAGATGACGATGGAGACAATGGCCAGGATGCTCCTGTGCAATTGCCCCCCAACCCAGTACCAGACGGTTCGAGGAGGAGACCAAGGGAGGAGGAGGATGAAGAAGAAGAAGATGGGAGAGCTAGGAAAATGTCTAAACACTGAATTTTGAGCTGAGCTGGACAGTCAATGTTGCACCCATCTTCCAAAGCTACATGTGTCCTACATTGCGTTTCTTTCTGCAGAGGAGCTTGCTTCCAATAAAAGCAGCAGGAACAAAGACAGGAAACAAATAAAAAGGAAAAAGTGAAAAACTGCAAAGCAGAAAAGCAGAAAAGGAGGAAACAGAGACTCAACGAAGGAAGATAAATAACAGGAAAAAAAAGAAGAAAATGTCATGGCTGTGTGAAGGCAGGCAGGAACCCAAGAGCAGGACTCACAGAGGCAAATGTGAAGTCAAAACACCCGTCTTTATTGGGAGTTTGCCGATTGAACAGAAAACTAACTAAACTGGGAAAGCAACAGACAGGAAACCGGGCAAACAGAAAAAACAGAGTAGAATGAAGAACGACGCAACGACGAGCAGGGTGAGACTCAGACACTAAATACAAGAGGTGAACAGGACTGAAAGGACACAGCTGGGAGACACGGCTGACACTGATTACACAGACGAGACAGGGAGAGCACAAAACTGAACACACTGACATAAGACACAGACCTTCAAAATAAAACAGGAAATGCACAGACTGGACTCAGAGACACAGTAACAGACAGAGAACAGAAGGAACACATGGGCAGAAACTAAACAGAGGGAACACAGAACCCAGTGTCCTACATGTAACATGCTCAGAGACTGAATCTCGGCTGGCCCCCTCTGACCCACGGACTTAGTTTCCTGCCACCAGGGACCTGTTTACCAGACTTCCCATATACCACCCGTGACCCAATATGATTGTGCATACAAGTGGAAAGCAACATATGTGTCTCATATCACTGGTACCTTGTTAGATGGTGATGATTGTGGTCTCACTGGTCGCAGACATGGAGGGAGTGGTCCTATTGGTTGGCTCCCACATTAGGAAGGCGGGGTTGGGGCCTTCCTATCACCATTGTGCTAACGTAATTATACAATAGCATTTACAACACCACCATCTTCAAATAGAAAAACACATTATGGAATGCTATCAGTTGTGTATTGGCCTCCCCAAACCCTGGACCTCAACATTAGTGAATAGTGGGATCATCTTGACAGAGAAGGGAAGGAAAGGCAGCCAACATCCAAAAGAAGAGCTTTGAATGCATGTCTTTATCCTGTCTTCCTTCTCACCCCAACCGGTCGCAGCAGATGACCGCCCCTCCCTGAGTCTGGTTCTGCCGGAGGTTTCTTCCTGTTAAAAGGGAGTTTTTCCTTCCCACTGTCGCCAAAGTGCTTGCTCATAGGGGGTCATATTGTTGATTGTTGGGTTTTTCTCTGTATCTATTATTGTACGATCTACTGTACAATATAAAGCTCTGTGAGGCGACTGTTGTTGTGATTTGGTGCAATATAAATAAAATTGAATTGAATTGAATTGAATTGAATTGTTCACACTGCTGACTCATGACTGTGTAGCAACACATAGTTCAAATCACATCATTAAGTTCGCTGATGACACGACCGTGGTGGGTCTCATTAGCAAGAACGACGAGTCAGCGTACAGAGAGGAAGTGCAGAGACTAACGGACTGGTGTAAAGACAACAACCTGTCTCTGAATGTTGACAAGACAAAAGAGATGGTTGTTGACTTTAGGTGGACACGAGGCGACCACTCACCGATGAGCATCAACGGCTCCTCTGTGGAGATCGTCGACAGCACCAAATTCCTGGGCGTCCACCTGGAGACGGCCCTCGGCTGGTCCCTCAACACCAGCTCCCTGCACAAGAAAGCCCAACAGCGTCTCTTCTTTCTGAGAAGACTGAGAAAGGCCCGGCTTCCACCACCGATCCTGACCACCTTCTATAGAGGAACTATCGAGAGCATCCTGGGCGGCTGCATCACTGTCTGGTTTGGGAACTGTGCCATATCAGACCGCAAGACCCTACAGCGGATAGTGGGAACAGCAGAGAAGATCATCGGGGTCTCTCTCCCCTCTATTGAGGACATCTACACCACACGATACATTCGCAAAGCCACCAGCATTGTGGCTGATCGGACACACCCCTCTCACACACTCTTCACACTCCTGCCATCTGGAAAAAGGTACCGAAGCATTCGGGCACACACATCCAGACTGTGCAACAGCTTTTTTCCACAAGCCATCCGTCTCCTCAGCAAAAAGGGACTGACTGATAAACACGCACACACACACATACACACACACTAACATTATCACTCAGCTTAACTCAACTACCTCAAAACATTGAGACTGGACTGACTAATCAACACAAGCACAAACACACTGACCTACACCACCAAACCATCGCACACACCAACCTGTAAATGGTCTTTTGCACAATATTATTACTGGACTTTCTGCACTAACTTCTGCACTTCCTAATTTTTGCTGCTACACTAAGGAATGTTTACTGTTCCTCCACTACCTCAACTCATCATCACAAAACCTTATTATTATGTTACGTTGTGTTTTTTTTTTTGTCACACTGTCACTTGCTGCTCTTGTTTGCACATTTGCACGTGCACTTTGTTGTCTGCTGTCTGATAACAAAAAAAAAAAAGTCATCCTTAGATAGTTAGATAGTTTTTTGTTAATTTATGTTGTAATTTATGTTAGGTCAGTCTGTCTTGTCTCTGCTAGCCAGCTAACTAGGCCTCTTAGTTAGCTAGTTTAGAGTTTTCTGTTAAATTATGTTGTAAATTTATGTTGCATGTAGCACCTTGGTTCCTGGAGGAACGTTGTTTCGCCTCACTGTGTACTGTTAAACTGTATATGGTTGAAGTGACAATAAAGCCAACTTGACTTGACTTGACTTGACTTGAATTGAACTGAATTGAATGTCCTTCAAGAAGCCTGGAGAACTTTTCCTGAAGACTACTTTCGCTATAATAAAAAAAAAGAAAAAATTAAAGCAAAGGTAATGACTAGTTTGGGTGTTGTAGTCCTTTAATAATCAAGGAAAAGTAGTAAATCCACAATTTAAAAAAAAAAATGCTTTTATTATAAATAATCCTGGTGTGGATTAGTTACTTACACATCAAACCAATGTTTTACAGGCAGAACATTGCTCATCTGAGTTTTTACAGACCCAGAGTGAAATTCACACAAGTTCAGCTTTCATTACCTGATCAGTGTGCCACTGAAGCAGACCCACTCTGCTCTGTCTTTGAAGATTCACCATGAGAAATTGGCATTCCTTGCTCTAACTGTCCACAATATGAAAGTCACAGGAAAAACCGACATGCCTTTTTTTTATGTTTGTTTGTTTGTTTTAACCCACTATGGTGCCACTTAAAATCCCTGTGTTTGAACAGTACACTTCAATTCTGCTTTAACAGCAATCCTTGATGTGCAGGGAAACATCAGGGTTAGCAAACTCACAACGCGAGTCTTCTTTCTCTGGGCCACATGTGTAATATTTATGTTTTTGTCCATCGAGCCACTCCATAGAGCTTCACCGCAAGTCATGTTTAATTGCAGCAGAGAATAAACACCAGCCTTCAGACCAGCTGCAAAACAGAAAAATAAACACGTGGACAAAATGCATAAATTTGCTGTAATGTAAGTTAACAAAGTAAGTTACATACCGCAAAAGCCAATAGCTCCTCCAGTCACACAACCACTGTTGCCTTGGGGCAGACTGACAGAAGCGAGGCTGCCATATCGCGCCATCGGCCCCTCTGACCACCACCAGTAGGCGGCAGGTGAAGTGTCTTGCCCAAGGACACAACGACCGAGTCTGTCCGAGCCAGGGTTCAAACCGGCAACCTTCCGGTCACAAGCCGAACTCCCAACTCTTTGAGTCACGATCGCCCCAAAGTTTTCTCCACTTTGGATGCCTCCAGTGAGTTCTGGCAAATTCCACTGGACCCCAGCTGCCAAAAACTGACCACGTTCATAACTCCCATGGGCAGGTTTTGCTTCAGGCGTCTGCCATTTGGCATAACAGCACCCGAGATCTTCCAGCGGCTCATGAGCACTTTGCTCAAGGGCCTAGATGGGACTGTCATTGTGATGGACGACATACTGGTTTTCGGGGCTAAGAAAGAGGAGCATGACCAACGCTTAGATGCAGTATTACTGACAATCAAAGCATCAGGCCTTAAGCTCAACAGGTCCAAGCAGCTATGGCCTGCATGCTGCACTGTTACAGGACCATGACGGGGAGTTTTGGCCTGTTGCTTTTTGTTCTCGCACTCTCACAGATGCAGAGAAAAGATATTCACAGATTGAAAAAGAGTGTTTAGCATCTGTCTGGGCCTGTGAACGTTTTTCCCGCTACATCCAAGGCATGGGTCATGTATGTGTACAAACTGACCATAAGCCCTTGGTGCCTTTGATCAACTCATACGACCTTGACCAAACACCACTGAGATGTCAGAGACTGCTGATGCGACTGATGTGATTCAGTGTCACTGCTGAGCATGTTCTCGGTAAACAGTTAGTGGTGGCGGACGCACTCTCCAGACATCCACTGCATGTGGATGCTATCAGTTCGAGACAGACAGCCGGGTCAAGGTATATGTGAGCAACGTAGTGACAAGCAAACCTATCAAGTCACATAAGTTGGAGGAAATTCACAGTGCTACACAGATGGACCCAGAGCTTCAAAAAGCAATCATTTTCATCAGACAAGGGTGGCCTTTGAGAATGGCAAAGAGTTCATCACTGCAAGGCTTCTATGCAGCCAGAAGCCACCTTTCAGAATCAGACGGTCTAGTGCTCTACCACGATCGCATTGTAATTCCCACAGCACTCAGACCCAGTGTCCTTGACCAATTACATGAAGGCCACCAAGGACTAACTAAATGTAGAGAGCGTGCAAGATCAACAGTGTGGTGGCCCACCATTGGACTTCAAATGACACACAAGGTGAGATCATGCAACTTTTGCAGAGAGCACAAGCCTACACAGCGACGGGAACCCCTCGTGACTACTCCTCTGCCCAATGGCCCCTGGCAAACGATTGCAGTACTCGAAAAGACATTGTTGCCCAGTCCAGTCAATAGGGACACGGTTTGCCAAAGGGATGCTCCAAAGGGAGACTGAGGACTATCTCCTTTCTATGTTCTAAGGGCAGAATAATACCTTATCAGGACTGAGGGTAGTCTACCCCTGTGATGTCGTACGTTCTGACAACACTGTTTTATATTTAAAGTACTTTTGTTAAAGGGGAAGATGTTGTGAGATTTATTTTTCTTGTACTAGTAAGGCTACTATGGGGCCGGCCACTAGAGGTCGCTGGAACACTGTATGTTTTTGGAAAATTGATGTAGCCACGTACACTGGTGCTACAGTTCAATAAAAGTAGTCCGTGCTGAATAAACCCTGCGTCTTATTGCCTCCTATCATGACAGAGCTTGAGCAAGATCTTACTATTTCACAGATGTGGCGTATGGCTGAATTGTGTAAGCCTGATTTATACTGTCCTCAATAAATCTGTGTTTGTTTAATATAGGGCAGAAATATGATAAAATACTTATAATTGTAGAGTTTGTTTTCATGGAAAGTGAGAATTTTTTTTGTTTTGAAACAAATAATAATCATTTTTAAATAATCTCTTTAGTCACAATAAATTTGCAGTGAGCAGGAACATTGTGCACTGAATTCCTGTTTTTTTCTAAATGTAGGTATTATCAGCATCCGATAAAGATCCTTCTCAAAAAAAAGTCTTTGCCAAATTTTAGACACATTACAGAAACATAAGAGCTTCTAAAAGCATCTTGGCCATTTGGCAGCTGTTGAAACACATCCAGACATATTGGAATATTAGGATATATATTATTGGACTGGAATATTAGAAACTACATGTGTATCCCCAGTCAAAATTGCACTCACACAGTAGTCCTGAGGAAATAAACATTTTTGTCTGTCTTTTTTGATAACTTGTAAAAGTCAAAGTTTCCAAAGAATAGATTCAAATGAAAAAAGAAAAAGAAAAAAAACTTGTGTAATTTATCAGGAGTGATCATACTAAATGCAAAACAGAAGCAAATGAACACACAACTGGGGTAGAATGTTTATTAGAATTTGCAATTAGCGATGTAACATTCACCTACATGACACAAAGGAAGTCATAAATATGCTAATATGCACAACTCTGTTGAAATGAGCTTCTTTCATCGGGGGATGATATCCACTGATATATCTCCATGTAGTTGGATAGGGATGAATGCACAGATACCTGTCACTCTGATGACACAGTAAATAAAAGTACAAAATAAACAGAGTCCATATCAAATATTTAGATACACGTAAAAAGAAATTAGAAATAAGTCAGAAGAGCACTGGATAATTAGCAAAAAGCAAAAAGTAAAGAAAAAAAGCTTTGTAATTCACTGCACTGCACCCGTAATAGTATTGTTTCCGCTCCTGTACACGGAGTAACAGTGCTAAGTTGGCAGATAAAAGTGCATGGCTTTTGTATTCAGATTAATCACTTTTTTAATCAGAAACCATACGAAGACGTGTGTGGATGCAGTATGTAGTTTAATTTTTCTGACAGTGTAGTCCTTATGAAAAGAATCAATGTACAAAACCATCACTGGTTAAGAGGTCATTTTATGATTTCAAAAATCAATGAAATTCTGTTAGAATTAAAAACAAGAGAAAGTAAAGTAATGAAGGAAAAGAAAGCAGTAATAACGCTATCACTGTACCAAAGTGGTGTTATGGTCATTATGTCATGCTCCATAAGTGAAGTCTGTTAAAAGTGGGAATCGGCTGTTCCACTTGTTATTCAGATGGTCACCGTTTTGTGGCCTGAGTTTGATGCGCAGGGAAGGGAGGAAGTGAGCTCAGCGAAAGGCAGTAGTTGTAGTTGAGGTGAATATGATAATGTTGATGGTGAGGATCCATAGTTGGTAATGGTAAAAGAGGGGAGGTCATGCAGCTTGAACCAGAGGAAAGTAAGGTCAGAAATGCCCTTGGAGAAGGAAGTTTCCATCACACTGCTGCCTCTGGCTTGGTGGCGCTTTAGGTAGGACACAGGACTGAAGAGGAAGACAGAACAAACTGCCTTGATATAGTTTCCAACATCCAAGAAGTTCAGACAGGCAATATTTCAAGAACAGAAAATGCCCCTGTTTTCCACTGTGCTGTGTAAAACGCTACAAAAGTGAGTAGAAGACTGTGTTTGCATTTACCTTTTAAGATGTAGTCGGTCAGCAGTGTAGGCACCTTCTCACTGTCCTCCTTCATGGCATAGAGTACTGCATGAAAAAAGCAGACAACAAGGCTGAATGTACTACTTCTGCCTTTTATTTGGCTCTATTACAGATGTTCTGGTGTGGTCTTACTCTTTGTGAGCATCTGCAGGTCATCAACAGATGGAGGGGTGCTTTTCTTCTCATATGGAATAACCGTGTTTAGGTACTGAAACAGAATAAAGGTTCAGAAGGCTTTCTCAGACTAATAAGAGAGTAATAAGTAGCCTCTGTTAATCTGAAGGATTACATTTCTCTCTTTTTCTTTTCTTTTAAATTAGACTTTTTTGTTTGTTTGTTTAAATTAGAATTTTGTTCAACCAAAGTGCAATCAAGCTAGTGAGTTACTTGTAGCTTTACATTACAAGTAACATGAGAGTAGTATCAATTTGTCAAGCTACTTTTGACAAAATATCATGAAATTCTGTTAAGTCATGGAGATGTGCCCTGGCATGACGTCAGCCACCTTCGTACTACTGAAATACTGGATTAAGCCTGAAGTCACCAGGATTAGTCCGGCTCCTGTTTTGCAGTATAGCTCTAAGAACACCAAACTTTGAATCTGAACCGTCCATCATTGCAAACCAATCTAAGTACCGAGAAAACCTCTGTCAACATACAGTATACAGTTGGAGATCTTCACCCTTACACCTGCTGGTCTTCTTTCCACAGTGCATTAGCTGAGTTCAGGCCAGCTAAGGTAGCCTTTATTTTCTTTGCACCAGTGAACCTTGAAAAGTCAAAACCATGTAGCTGGTTCCAGCTGGTGGTTGCAGCTGTTCACCAGAGGCATCTAACAGGCTTTCTAGTTTCAGGAGGTTCTCTGACACAGCCGACTGGCCATCCTTACGCTTAAGGATGGCCAGTCGCCTTACACTCACGGCTGACTACAAGAACCAACTGTTCACTTACCGTCTAATGAAACGAGAACGCCTAAATATGTCATTATATAATTTGCTCCATCTGTGAGTATTCATAATGGGTTGGCTCATCTGTGCATGTTTGTTTGGGTTTTTTTGTTTTTTATTTAAAACATTTAAACCTTACCTGCTTGTCATTCCCTGTGCTTCCAAATGTCTGTCTGATGCCTGTTTGTAGAATGTTGGAAATTCCCTCCATGCTGAAACGCTGTAGGACACACACACATACAAAGATATAGTGACCATTATTACAAACTACCAATTCATATGACAAAATTCATTTTTTAAATTATTCTTCAGCAGATTTCAGCATGGTATCATTGTGCAATTTATTGTATATATTGCATCCACTTCCTTAAGCCATCGGTATGCTCATATTAGTTCAGTAACAGAGAGTAAGGTACCAAGAGCCAGACTCACAGCACTCAGACTGCTGCTACATCGAATGGAGAGGAAATCCATTAGGCAGTTTCTCTTTTGCTGGATAGGACTGCACTGGGCAGTTACTGTACATAGATGATGGGTCACAGCCACTTTATAATCTTTCCTGGAAGATAATTTAGAGGCTAATGGCCTTTAGATATCCATTATACTAACAGTTAAAGAGGATGGGGAAAGGAAGAGCTTGCAGGCATTCTTGTTTTACCTTCCTGTAATTTATAGTGAAAAGTTTAAAAAAGAAATCTGCACATTCATAAAATGCCTCATATTGTTAATATTTGAGATTAGCACCATTACCCACCTTAACAAGCATGGTCCCTGTCTTCTGGCCTGTGGAGCTATCGTTGCCTCCATTCACAGGCACTGTCCCTCCCCCCTGCAGGCTCATGGCCTTGTCCCGACGTCTGCGTTTGCTGCTGTCTCGTTGCTCCTTCTGCCTGTTCTGCACCTCCATTAGTGCCGTGATGAATGTGTTCTTCACCTCTTTCTCAAACTCCAGCTCATCACGACGAGCCAACTGGCTGACGAGCTCCTCTGAGTACTCACGGATGGCGACTTCCACCCGGTGCAGCAGCTCAACAAGCGCTGAGCTGGGCATCAGGCTCAGGCCTGCAGGATGGATTTGAGAGCAGAAAGGTTGTGGGAATCATTAGAGTTAAGCAGGATGCTAACAGTAAAATAATATTCTTTG
Organism: Maylandia zebra; assembly: GCF_041146795.1. Classification (NCBI taxonomy): domain Eukaryota; kingdom Metazoa; phylum Chordata; class Actinopteri; order Cichliformes; family Cichlidae; genus Maylandia; species Maylandia zebra. Next base: position 4,528,882 of record NC_135176.1, on the reverse strand, counting down.
AATAGTCTGACTATTGGGAATCGGTGCCACTGTGACAGTATTAATTACCAGTAATGTATACTAATGCGGCCCAGGGTAATTTTGCTATATGAATAAGGTACTGTTGTATGAATAACATAATGAGCAGTCCCTGATGATAGCTCAGCGTATAAAGGAAGGAAGTGCAATCAGTATTTTGTAAAAAGAACACAAACAAAACAGCAGCTTGGGAGAAACATTTCTGACAATGCAGCTGGTACAGTGTAATCATTATATTACATCGCAGATGCCTAAAGACGTTGTCTGTGGCTGCTCATACTGTAATGCTTTAGCTCAACTGGGAAGTTTTTTTGAATTACAAATTTGATCATGTAAAATGCATGTTGAGGCAGAAAATAATATTATATTACACCCACACTAGATATAGTGCCATAACGTCCATTTACTGCACGTAAAGTCTCCACCATTTAAAAAAGAATTGTGAAATAACAAAATGAATACATGAGTGAATATCGATTTTGAAATTATTATTTTTATTTTTATTATTATTTAAATCTCTCTAACTGCAATTAAATTTCACAATAAGACCAAGGCTCTTTAATTAGTATACACTTCCCCCAGATACTTGAAAAAAATAATTTTATCAGCATTATTAAATACTTAATTTCCTAAAAAACACGTTTGTCTTTGATCCATGTATTCATGTATTCGTCCACTGTACAGTATTTACTTGTTTCATATAGTAAAATTCCCGAGAAAAAAAGAATGGTGTTAGAGAGTGTTAGCCAGTTATTTTAAAAAAGAAGACAATGTGAACAAAACAGCTGGTTTCTTCATGGTTTTGCGTAACTATTTTTAAATCCCTGTAGAACGGAACCGTGTAAGCTAGCGCAATAATTTTTTTTGTATATGAAACCAGAGGAGTTTCCTTCCACATATAGCTTTTCAAAAATTGCATAAAAAAATGCACTTTTTTGCAATTTATGTAGTTACTATGGACTTAATGCATACATATTATTAAAATATGGGCTATAACAGTTGTATTGATGCATAGCAACTTGAAATACTCCCAAAAATGGCACTACAGCATGTAAAAATATAAAGTAAGCTCTTGCGGCCTTGGTTCTATGGTAGGTCTTACAGGGTTAAACATGAGGTGTTTCCACCACTTTGGTACATGTGACCAATTTGCAAGGTGATTATTGTGCAGGGTGTTCATATTATGACACACATATCGTGTCAGTCACGGGGCAATTTTTTTGTCATTACATTGCAACTGTGAATCTAAACTATATAAAAAGGCTTTTGACTCCAAATATCTATCTGTATCTGTAACCTTTTGAGTGCTCTTCTCAATGGTGGAAAAGTAGAAGTACAAATAGCGTAAAAGTAGCTGAAAACCACTAAAATATGGAAGCAACATTTAGATATAGCAGCCAAAAAAGAAAGGTTTATTTTACTCATTTAGTGTTGTGGGTGGCTTAATTTATTGTACAACCACCATTTTACTTTGTTTTTAATATGGTGATTTCTCAGTGCAGCCAAAATTTCATGTTTGCTAAAGTTAGCTTGGTAATGCTAACTGACATAGCTGATAATCCCTGCACAGATGCGCATGTGCTGCATGTTTAATGCTGTTTCTGTTGATGTTTCTTTAAGAAGGTTAACTAATTATTATTTACAGTTTTTAGTTGTAAAGAAAAGTTATTGACCTCTTAAACTCTCATCTTCAAACTAACTAAATGAGATAACTAATGTACACAGATGGATAGTTATAGTTGTATTTGAGACTTATTTTTCCCTGAACATTGTATCTTTGCGTTAGGTTTAAATGGATTCATGTTGGAGCTTTTATGAAAAGGGTGATTATAGTTTTTAGCTTTAACTGATGATAATACCAAATAAGAGTCACACCTTTGGTATTTTATTACTATCTTGAGGTATGTACCTTAATTTTGACCTAAAGGATGACTTTAATAGGAAATTATCACATTTCTGACATGCTACTTAACAGAAAATATGCACTTGTTATGAAGTCTAGTCTATTATATCTAGTCTACGAGGTAATCCTGAACGATAGCATTAGAATAAATTAGTTAAAACAGCTCAGTCAGGACATTGCATAAGTCAAATGAAAATAAGAAATAACCAGAAACATGGATTATTCACAGCTTTACCTTCATAGGAGCAGTTGTTGTTTGAAGCCTGTGACAGCTGCCTGATCTCTTCTAGCAGGGACAGATTGGTCCTGGAGGAGGAGTGACTGACCTCTTCCTCCTCATCCTCCTCAGTTTCACCAGGATCTGGAGAATTCTCCATCATTTCAACTATCTCCTCAATGACCTTGAACACAGAAATGGAGGGATTCACAAATAAACAAGCTGACCAATCTGTTTAAAGAGTTTACACCCTACAAGCATGACTGAGGATTTATCTATTAATGAGTTTCTGTGGACTTTACTTTTGTGTTTCTGTGTTTTTAACTAGATTTTGTTATTGTTTCTCCCTCTTTTAATGTTAATGTACTTATTTTTATTTTAACTTATTTGCATTTTTCTGTGTAATTTTGAGTATGTATTACTTTAAGACATTTTGGGGGTGTCCCCCTTTTAATAGTGGTTCAGTCCAGAATCTATTTGGGCTGTGGCTTAACCAATTAGCCAATTAGCCAGTACCACCTCGTTAAATTTAATTGGTCAACTTGTTTATTTGTGAAGGTGTGATTGGTCCACTTGGATTTTTTCTGTTTCCTGTTTTTTATTTAAACACAAACTGTTTGACATTTTGCAATGACGCTGATGAAGGCATGACGCTGATGAAGGCCACAAGCTGAAACGTGTTGGTCACAAAAAATTTGCCGTTCACTTGATTTTTACACACACACACTCAGACCTGATCTGCTGTGATAAGAGGTTCTTCATTCAGGCAGTTGGCATTGTCGTTCTTCTCATTCATCTCCTCCTCCTCTTTTTCATGAATCTGCAAATGATAAATTATGCCAACAGATTACTGTGGTGAGGATGCCAGCAAGAGTCAAATGCTGATGTCTTTGCATTGGAGTAATTGATGAAAATACACATTCAAAAAAAAAAAAAAAATCAATTGGTGTGTTTGAATGACAGCTCATTCAGGAGTTGTGTTCATTTTTTCCCTGCTCTGTCCAGCAAAAAATGGTAGACAGATTCACTTTGGCAAGTAGAGTAGTCTGCGTGAGCGTGCTTGTGTTCATAAAGTTTCTCCATTTAATGTTTAATAATGGGTGTCAGGAGCTCAGCCCCATCCCCCAGGACCTGAAGCAGTAGACCTGGGCCCCAGAAATGTAGAGGCCCTCCAGAGCGTGAGAGCCCCAGGTGGACCACCACAGGGACAACCGCAGTTCCCACTCAGAGAAGAGCAAAGGAGAGCCCTGGGGAGGGGTCACCCAGCAGCCACAGTGCAGACGCCCCAGGTGACTGCAGCGACAAGCTCACAGACTCCACTGGCTACACCGGAGCAGACCAAGCCCGAGACCCAAGGACACCCCAACCCCCACCAAGAGCAGACAAATCCAGGGGGCCCAGGTCCCACCAAGCAGCCACCAGGAACAAGCCAGTACAGAACCAAGCATCCAGACCCAGATACCGAGAAGTACCAATGCACCAGCAGATGGGGGCAACAGTCACTGGCAGGGAATGTGTCAGGGGGAAATAGGCCCCCACACCTGAGGGAGCCTGAGATGTTCTAAGAGAGAGGGGGAGGGTGACATGTACACATAGACAAACAGGCAGACACACACCCTCTTTGGAGACACACAGAAATGGATGCCGTACACACACTTTATACTCCCAGGTCCAAACACCAATAACCCCCAGATAGGCAATCAGCCCCCAGATTCAGGAGATGCCTCCCCTTCAGTCTGGGGTGGAGACAAGCAGACCATCCTGGTCCCCACATCAGGAGAGCAGCCCTCCAGCCCAGACCCCAACTGGCCACTTGAGTTCATTTCTAAGTCTGATGTTTAAATATTTAAAAGGTTTTACATAATTTACTGTTACATTACTATCACATTTTAAAAACCACTTACTCATTCCATTTTTAAAAGCATGTAAATAGACTGCATCCTGTTTACGTGTGGAATTGAAGGAGGAGGCTAGAGAGAGGGTGTCTGTCTCCTGAACCTGAACTGTGAGCAGGATCCACAGGAGGAGATATTTTTGTGAAATATCTTTACTCCTCACAACGTTTCCTGGACCTTTTACGTTAGTGATACATGAATCACCTCTGGTGGTCCACAAAGGTACTGTAGATGGGCTACAGCACTAACAGAACAGTTTGAAATGACTCGCAAGTATATTGAGTTAAATATTTTTTTATAAATGTATTTATCGATATAAAAAGTGAATAAAACATTCGAATAGGAGCTGGTTAGTTTGTGATATTACTCATTAGCCTGACCTAAATTTGATGCTCTTGTATTGACGTTTGTGTCCCAGTGGCAGATGGGTCACTATGACTGAGCATTAGCAAGCTATAGTGAAACAGCCTATGTTTTTATATTTTTCAAATAACATTTGAGAAATACATCACTTTCTCTTGAACTTTTATTGAAGATGAATTTTCTGATTTTTAAGTTGGCTGCAGCGCTCTTGACTTTGATCATGGCTGCTCTAGCAACGTTCAAAACTTATGGGTTTCCATTAAGCCTCAGCTATACTTTGTCTGTGGTGCTATTGAGCAAATAGATAGCATGATCACATATGATGGTGCATGTACCAAACATTTTTTTAATTAAGCACTGTTACCATACGTTTTATTATCAACTTAGCATTTAACAGTTTATCCGTTCCTCCATGCTGATACAATAATGAGAAAGTGATAAATATCCATGTTACAAAAGGAAAATCTATTTTGTGGCTCAACTCATTTCGAGTTAAATAGAACCACATTTTTATAATATTTAAAAAGTGTGGCAGGAGAAACAATCAGAGGTATAAATGCAGAGAAAAGATTGTCCTCACAGGAAGCTGTCATATGTTAAATATTTTGTGTCTCTCTAGGTATAAAACTTTTAGCTTGAAGGCATGAATGTGATACATTTCCACAGCCACCCTCTGCTCCTGTGATAACCACAGCTCCTCTGGCCTTCACCAGTCCAAACATGGCGTAGAACACTAAGTGTCTGCTGTCCAGCTGAATCTGACAGGCAATCAAGGAAACAGAGGAGGAGGAGGCAGAGCTTAGCTGAATGCCAGACCAGTCACGAGTGGTCAGGCATGCTTTCAATTGTCAGCATGAAATGAATTTTACAGGAGCAGAAACTAGTCATACAATTCATTTTAGCACATCGAGATGGAAAATAATGACACACAGCATTTGTCTTTAAGAAAAGCATCATGATTATCCTTACAAACACAGAAATTAGTGAATGTAGTTAACCATTCATAGCAAGCGAATAGACCAACATGTAAATATTTGACTGTGAGGTGAATTTTCTGGGTCAGACGTGTTCATGTAAGGATGAAATGTGTAAACAAACATTAGAGTGGACCAGAGAATGAGCTTCCCATTCATTCAGCACCCACATTACACCACAGTGCTAAGGATGCTCATCAGAATAGTTTGCTATCAGTTCAGTGTATTCGTTTATATTTAATACTAATTTACAGCAAGAGTCATCTCAAGGTGCTTTTTTACTATTGATGAGAATAAAAATTTGCATATAAATAGTGCAAAGCTATTCCTACATGTATATTATATTATATTAATTAGATTTAAACTAAACATGAAGGCGTGGCATGAAATGTACCTCCTGGTCAGAGATATTGCCGTTGATTCCTTCCGAGTCGGTGCCGTCCCAGGTGGCGATGTAGTTGTCAGTTAGAGCATCCCACACACTGCAAAACAACACAGACCCATGTCAAAATGCAAACCTACTCAAGCAAATATCAAAAAGAAGTATAAAGACAAAATTTTTGCCCTCAGCTTTTGCCCTCAATAGATTTGTTTTTCTGATTGTAAAAAGCCATGTACTCAGCCCTATGTTCAGCATTCTTCAACTCAGTCAATATTTCATTGTGGTGGAGTTCAGGGCTGCAGGGCAGCAGTGCACAATAGAAAAGAAGTGCAGCTTACTACGTGTTAAACGGTATCCGCAGCAGAGATTTAGATAAAGTTCCTCACATCATTGTACAAAGTGTTCTCCAACTCTCCCAGCGTCTGTCTGAGGCAGAGTGAAGTAAAAACTGGGAGAGAAGTGTCCTTTGTGTCTGAGCTTGTGTGTGTGTGTGTGTGTGTGTGTGTGTGTGTGTGTGTGTGTGTGTGTGTGTGTGTGTGTGTGTGTGTGTGTGTGTGTGTGTGTGTGTGTGTGTGTGTCACTCAGAGGTTGGCTGAGGCCTGTTTCCCTGCTCCCAGTGGCACTGCCTCTGCCTGCTTACACAGTGGACTCCATTGAGCTGGCAGCTTACCTCACCAGTCATGCCTGTGTGTCATGGCTGCTCACACCAGGCCAAAGATTAGTTCTAGTTTTCCTAAAAGTTAACAAAGCCTGATGGCACCTCTCTGGGTTTTCAGAGGTATATTTGTTGCCAATGCGATTCTAATTTGCAGGATCATTAACAGCTCTGGTCGCAGAGTTTGCCTTTTTATATTAATGTGGCAGTACGCTACAAAGTGATTTCAAGTGCATTGGTATTGCTTTAAAACTAAAGAGCTTAAATCAGAATACAGGGGAAAAAAACTGCTTAGAAGTGTCAACAACACACCACAATCACACTGTAGAGTAGTGTACTGTAAGTGTTCAGGCAACATGCTGTAACTTGCACTGTACTGTATTTTCTAACTGTTGGATTTCTATTCTGTTATACAGTATTAAGGACCTTCTGACCAACAAAATATACTGTGCACCCCTTCAGGATACCAGATTTTAACTAACTAACTAATATAACCAATATCCTCGATGCATGAAGGAGCGTTTCCGCAGGTCCTTCCTCCCTGCAGCTGTCAGACTGTACAATCAAAACAACAATCATAGATGTTTACATCTGCGCTTTAACTACAATAATTTAATCAACCGATTTACACTACAACCTGGGTTTGCCTCTTATCTGTTGTTAATTTTATTTAATTTAATAACTGTACAATACTCTGTTTATAGTAACTATTGTCCTTAATGTAAATGTGTAAGAAAAAATGTGTATATTTCTGTTCTGTGTCCTGTGTACTGTTTGTTATATATGTGTCTTTCTGGCTGCTGTTACAACCAAATTTCCCCTTGTGGGACAATTAAAGGATAATTCTATTCTATTCTATTCTATTCTAATATATTGTTACAGGATACAGTATCTTATTCTATATAAGATTTTTATCTAATCTTTCCTTTCTTTAACAGCCTTGAGCTAGTCGCACATGCTTTCAAATCCAGATGGGATTACTGCATTTAGTACTGCACTAATATCACAGATGAGTATGTGCCAAGGGCAGTGCTAGTAAGAACATTTTTTACTATTTCAGCCTGGTTACACACTGAGTCTAGCTAGCTGACTGGTGGCTGTAGCTTTATATAACACTTCAAGTGGTACCAGTCTTCTTATGTGATGCTTTTTCCTATAAATAAAACTGAAGAATTGAAATGCAGTAAAGCCAACGTAACCAGTCACAACCACATCAGAAACCAGAGCAGCACATGAAGAGCACGTTCTGTGTTTATAACACATGGTTGGTCATCTGGCCTACAGGGAGTGGAGGTCCATGTTCCAACGCTGTCCTGCTGTGTTTCCTGGCCTGCAGCCACACAACAGGAATCATTCTGTTTAAATTTCTAGCTCTCCATCAGCTTGACAGATTCACTCAAAGCTGAGTTTCAGATCAGGGACTGCAGGGATTACTCCAAAATATGCCACATAGGGTTTTCAACCAAGCTGCAGATTTAGACTGGTGATTAGTTTTGTTGGTGTGTCAGCTTCTCCTGTTTGCTCCTGTGTGACATAACAAAACGCAAACCTTCCAGTTTCATTAACACCAGTACCACCTCTTCATGGGACAAACTCTTCTGAGGAACATGGAACACTCATGTATGTCTGATTGAAATGTATTTCTTATGGTTTCCTTATTTATGACACTAGTGTATCAATCCACCCACTGCCTTTCACTCTGCTCTGTACTCACTCAGAGCTTTATTAACCAATAAAAGCTCACCTTTCTCACCAGAAATTAATCATTGCTCAAAGTCATATAATCCTTTCCAAAAAACTCTGCTGTCACACCTACAGTCAAGCTATATTTAGCATGATTCAGAGAACGCCTCAGAAGCTGCTAGCAAGAGGAGGAGGCTCTGGCAGTCAGAGGAGAGGCAGAGACTGGGACAGAGCCAAAGCCAACTGAGGCGTACGACGCTGCACGCTGAATAATTCAGCATGCAGCCTGACATGGTGGAGGTGGGGAGGGTGGGGTCACAGTGCTGATTGACTGCATGTTTGGGGATGTTGTGGTCTGTGTGTGGAAATGTTTTGGCTTTTGTTCCAGGCTGCCAAGTCGTTTCAGCCTCCAGTGTGTGTGTTGTAAATGGAAGCATAATGAGCATATTGCTAACTGATTAACATGAAAGGCTGTTCTTTTTTTTATGTCTGTTGATATTCTACCTCCTGTATTTCTTTAGGGGACTAGGCATGTTTCTAAAAATGTTCTTTCATATACTTTCTATGTCAACATAACTGTAGCAGAGATCCTGCAGGTTCACCAAGGGACAGAAAATTTAAAGACAGAATATAGATTAATAACTTTTTCACTCAAACATTATTTTTTTTACGATAATTCCAAATAAAACAAACCCTTGTAGACTGTATCTGCAGTAACAGAAACTGACTTTATTTTTTTTCTGTTTTTAAAGGGATTTTAGCTGGGTTTAGAATTGGTGCCTCAAGTTAAGCTCAAATTGTTCTGGGTTCGTTATAGTTTACACACTGAACAGTGTCACATCCTTTATTACCACAGCTGTTTGGAAATACACAGTAACAGATGACTAAAGACTGAAAGATTCCAATAAGTAAACCTTGCTTCAGATATTGTGTCACTTACTCTTCATCTTGCAGTCGCTCCTCGTCCTCCTGATTGTGTGACTGGTTGCGTATGGGCGCCAGGCCCTCCGTCTTGGTGTTGTAATTGTGGAAGCACACATTGAGCTTCTCGTCAAACTCATTTACCAGGTCCTCCATTGACTTGAAGCTCATCATCTCAGAGAAGTTTTCCAGTTCAGAGAACTCCTCACGGGTGATGGAGGCCAGGGGGACGGTGGTGGTGGTGGAGTAGGAGTCGTTGATGAGGCTTTGGTCCATCTCATCCATCCTACAGGGCCGGAGGTCCTCAAACTCCTCATCTAAGCACACAAGAGGGGCTTCCATAGTGTCCCCTATCAAGTTAATGTCTGAGTCCTGCAGGAAACAGAGTCATGCAGCATTTAATGAACTGATTTTGCTGAATTTTGAAGGGCTTTTAAATTCAAGACATTTTAAGTTTGAGCATATGTTGCTTAATAAGCCAAGGCCACAAATGTGTTTAAAGAAAAGACCTGGTCAGTCACAGCACAAAGGTTTTTCGTGATTTCCATCTGTCCCCATCTGCTTTATTAACCAGTGTCCCAGAAGGATTTATCTGGTCTAGCATAAATCATGCCTCTCTGTCCTCATGTGGAATGACACCAGCACGTCTAGACAAAGAGGAGATAGAGGTAGGTGTGCCAGAAGGGGACCAGGTCCCAGGGGGGACCGAACCAGTTTGCTTTACTGGTAAACCAGTTAATTAAGTACACCAACAATGATTTAACTGATGAGCGCTTCAATATTCTGGGACATGAAATTATAGAACCATTTGACAAAGTACATTGTATATTATAATCGTGCTATTTTTGTGTTGGTCAAAGCTTTGCTTGATATACACTGAAAAAATACTGAAAAAATAATTTTGGATTACATGAACATTTTCCATGCAGTTTTATTACATAATTGAACTGTAAAATATTTAATGGAATCTGGCAAATCATTGGTGTCTATTCAGTTTATACCAAGCACATTTTCCTTAATGATTAATTATTTGAATTAAAAAAACAAACCCAAACCTTTGATTCCATACATTTCAGCTGATTATTATTTTTTAATGGTTGTTTAAGAGCAATTTTAACCCACACCACAACCTTTCCTGGACATAACCATGCTTTTTATTACCTAAACCTAACCAATCAGGTTGAGATAGCATACATAAACACTAGGGGTGCAACAATACTCGTATCGATATTGAACCGTTCGATACAGTGCTTTCGGTTCGGTATGCATATTTATCGAACAATACAAAATGTTTTATTTATTCGATCAACTTTTCTTCTGATGATGCTGTCTGTGTTGAGCGCTCAGTGGATCTGCGTTCGACTACTCCGCCTAGGCTGCACTGTCGAGCGCAGATCCACTGAGCGAAGCGCAAGCTAGCAAGACAGAAGCTAAGCTCGTTGCAACATGGCAAACTGAACCTCCCCCACCCTCATTCAGATCTGGCCTTTGGAACTATTTTGGTTTTCATGTGAAGCATAACCCTGATGGTAAGCGCGTCATGGACAAAAGTCAAACAGTATGTCGGATGTGCCACGCAATGCTCAATTGGTGGGAACTAGTACGCTAGCGCAGTTAGCTTGTTAACCTGTTGACACCATCCAGCCCCACGCAACGGACGATCCGAGTTAACTCATTAACGGAGATTTGCCGCGTTATGGCGTTAATGTCATTTTAACGAGATTAACGCTGACAGCACTAGTGGGAACACAACGAATATGACTGCACATTTACGCCGACATCATCCTAGTGCAAAGACAAGTGGAAGCAGACAAAAACAACAAGCATGCATGCTACAAACTTTACCCGAGTCATTTAGACAGCCGTTAGCACATGATTCTCCTTATGGGGACCTGATATGTTTAATATGCTGCTGAGAGTATAGCCCAGAAGAAGCGTATAGTATAGCTTTTATTTTGGAAAGAGACATTTCTCTGTAATAAACTCTCTTTTCCAAAGAGTGATTTCTCGATCAGATAGATTAATTTTTTTTATTATTTTGTTGTTTCAGCAACATGAAATTTAAAAACTGTACTTTTGAGTTAAAATATATATTTATAATTTTAATAAATGACAAATTAAAAAGGCATGAACATTTTTTTGTATCGAAAAAATATCGAACTGTGACACCAAAGTATTGAATCGAACCGAACCGTGAATTTTGTGTATCGTTGCACCCCAAATAAACACATACTATACTGCTACTATAGACATACAATATAAGGATCCATATAATATTGATACATTTCATTTTCTGTTAATTAACTAAACTAATTAACTATCAATGTATCGTTTGTTCACAATAAATGTTACCTGAAGACGTTCTTCTCATTCAGATGGACTGACTCATGTTCCAGTAGTGGTACAAACATATAGGTAAGGATCATTTTTTAACACTATCATAACGCTTTTACTTCAGACTTCAGAGCAGTATTTCAAAATGTTTTAGAAAATAAACAAATTTATTGGTAAAATTTTACTAAAACACAAGTGACCATTAGAGTTTCAAATTGCAGCTTTTTTGTGTTGATTGTTTTATTATAGTACCGTATTTTTCAGACTATAAGGCGCACTTAAAATTCTTTAATTTTCTCAAAAATCGACAGGGTGCCTCATGTATTAATTCTGGTTGTGCTTACTGACCTCGAACCGATTTTATGTGGTACACGGCATGGAAAAATATGTCAAAATGTTTTAGTACGACTTTGGTAAGCTACGAAGCTGCACCGCTTGATGGATTGTCGGAGCATTACGGCTACGGTAGTCAGCCTCGCAGAGTAATACGTACTGTGCGAGAACATAATATTGTGGTATCTGTATAAGGACCCCAAAATGGCACCTGTTAAGAGACATGCTTACGAAGCAGATTTCAGTCACGTTTTGTTATAATTCCGTGTGCCTTAAAGTCCGAAAAATACGGTATTTACCTTGGTATGTTTCATTTTTTCCTGTGAAATTAAGCTTAGCTTCAGAAGAACAGAGAAAACTTACAGGATGAGGTATGTTAAATGTTCCCTTTGAGAAATTAGTTCTCAGATTCTTATATTCAAAAGTTTATTCCATTAGTTTGTGGTTTAGCTTATGTTCCAGAGTTGGTGCCTAGTGTCAAACTTGATACCAAAATGTGGAAAAGATTAATAGAATTTATCTATTTAAATTGGTGAATTACTGTTACTGTTTACACAGTTCGTAGTAAAAATATATAAATAAATATCATACTTCAGTTAACTTAACTGAAGAGTAAAACCAGTATACACTGATAAATGTTAATTAAAAATAGTATGTGTATGTGATTTAATTTAATAAAACCAGAGAGAGTGAAGGGTGCTGACAGTCAGTGCTGGAGTACATCTTTTCTGACAAGTTGTGCTTTGCTCAGGCTGCCTGACGCAGTGTCAGACAGCAGTGAGGACTAATTTAGCTCCTTTGTGCTTTGCTGGACTGTGGCCTGGCGTAAATGGGTAAGTACAGAGAAGTCCATTTAAAAACAAGCTTGTTCGAGCCTCTTCCTTCTCATCGCTGCACTCAGCAAAGTGCTGCAGCCGGATATCGTCTTTCAGAATCTCTCCCTTACTTTCTTACTCTCCTCACTGTGTAGCTCGCTTACTTTGTTTGTTAGTGATCTCCCATTAATGGTCTTAACTCTTGTTTCAGTCCACACTGCAGTAGAAGACAAACACATACACATGTAATGGTGACTGACAACTTGTGTCTGTCAATAGGCCAAATTAGGTGGATCTGGTCTCCCAAATAAGGAGCACAGACATGGAAATTAGTGGCTGACTCAAACCTCGCCGTGGGGACTCTTTGTAGGAGGAATTGATGAACTGCTGCTTGAAAATCTGGCAGGCTAAGAACAAAAATTGCAAATTAAATTTCTTAAGAACACTCGTCCCATCATGCAGTAGCCTTTCTGCTTACTGCTGGGTCAGTTTAAGCTGGATGTGGAATATTTTGCCATGGCACAGGAAAGGTGGGAGTTTACAGCATCCTTAAAAATGGTGACAGTATAGAGATGGAGCTGTTAGAGATGTGCAGGTACCTGTATCTGTGTGTCAGCTTTTTTTGTATGTGACCTTCACAGAGAGTGGTAGTGGTCTCAGGTGTGCATGGAAGTGCCAACTGCCTGAACTCATCAGAGGTCATTTAATGCAATGGAACCAAATCTCTAATTCTATTTTTGAGTAGCAACTGCTGAATCAGACAAATCAAAGAGCAGCTCCCTTGCTCTTTTTTTCTAAAGAATTCTTTTATCCTCATTCTTTTGCTCAATTCATTTGAGCATTTTCAAATGATGCCTTGTTAAGTGCTTTTAAAAATAATAGGCTGTGGTGTATTAAGAATATAGAATAAAATGTCACATCTTTTACAGCAATCATTGTTTTAAGCTTATAAAAAAAGTCATATCAATGTGATTTTGTCCCACATAAACTGAAAAGGATTCCTTTTTAAATCAATATTTACTGCCATGACAGAAATGGAAATCAAGCAAGTGCATGTCATCAGCTCATCAGAGGAAGGGGAAAAAAAGAGGTAATGGGGGAGGGAGAGAAGAGAGGAAACCATGGTTACAAGGCAAAGATGGTAGCAAGATGCAAACGAGGGTCCGGAATAACGGGAAGGACTGGAAGAACAGACATCGGGATTAGAGTGCAGACAAGAAGACAGATTACCTGTGGTTAGAGGAGCCGTTTTTGTCCTGGCGTGGTGTGTAGGCAGGATCTTCTCAGAGAAGAAGAACAGGCACCTCCCTTCACAGCAAAACCCAGAGATGAGCAGCAGCAGTCGCATTCATTCCAGGGTGAAAAAACAGAGCGAGAGGAGAATTCAGGGAGGTGAAGTGTAGTGTGAGCTTTGGTCTGTATCCCTACCCTCACCCGTTAGCCCACAGACACCCTTATCTGTCCTCCTATAGCCCGTTGTTTTCCAATCAATAGGCAGCCAACCCAGCTCATTCAGAGCCTGCGCACTGCCAGGTCCTGTGACGATATCAGCTCTCCTCACCCTCCCTTTCCCCACGCTTGCTTCCCTCACTAACCTCTCTTTCTCTCTTTGTCCCAGCCCCTTCCTGCTCTCCCTGCCTGCCAGCATTAATTCCCTAATATTCATGAAGTAGGAAGGAGGGGAGGCAAGGGGCTTTGGTAGGAGATGATGCTTGTAGCGAGGTAGCCCACTGTGTACACACAGTGTGAGCATCTTTTCTTTTGTTGTCTGCTTTGACATTCTGCCATAGACCTGAACACACAGAGAGGAAAATATAGCTTAAAATTAATTTATAGATATATACATATATACAAAAAACATCATAAAAACATGCTTTGTTTTTTAAATGATGATGGAAATGCAAAGGAAAATGCAGAGATAGACACAAGGTAATGATTCATATACTGGAATATAAACCAGTGGCACTCTTAGGTTTTCTCATGTTTTCTCACATATACAAGTCAGATTTATCTTCAGTCCCCTTTTGAGTTGTTCCAAAAGGAAGATTAGGGGGAAACAATCTGCCTGTTAAAATATGAATTTATCTTTGAGTAGCTCAGGGTTTCACAAGAATTTCTGCATATGTTTAAATTATGGTACACATATCTTTTTGGGTTTGTAAGTCTGCCTGAACACAAGAAGGCAGGAATACTGAGATAAACTAGGAAGCTCAAAGAAACCTGGTTCACAACTTACCTATCTCCAAAAAGTTTACATAGCATTCCAAAGAGTTGGAATACTATGTAAGACACAAACAAAAACAAGATTTACAAATCTGTTAAACCCAAACCTGTTTACTTTAGAACATAGAAAACATATGAAATGTTTGAACTGAGAGATTTTACTGTTTGTTACTATTAGCTCATTAGCAAGTGGTGCTAAAAAGAAACAGCTTTGTAACTAGATGAGTTAATACCATGTAACATGACTGGGTATAATCTACAAAATGCATCTACAAAATGTTGAAAAATTTCAGAATAAGAAGTCAAATTGAACAGGATACAGAAACCATCTTCTCCCAGCCAAAGTTTATTTGAAAAAGAAACTTAAAATGACCTCATGTTTTTCCTTAA
Source organism: Maylandia zebra (assembly GCF_041146795.1). Taxonomy (NCBI): domain Eukaryota; kingdom Metazoa; phylum Chordata; class Actinopteri; order Cichliformes; family Cichlidae; genus Maylandia; species Maylandia zebra. The sequence goes on along the minus strand of NC_135176.1, from coordinate 4,513,776 downwards.
AGGATGCATTTTCTCATATTTGGCAGCAGTAATAAACAATGTGATGCCTTTTTCATCCAAGCCTGTGATTTAAATCCAGTTAATCCCTACTTTCGACTCTGTGGTCAAGGTTTAGACCTTTCAGAAAGGTCCATCTGGGCCAGTATGAACATGTGCACTCACATAACAGTTTGTATGTTACTGTCACACTCTGATGCTCAAGTTTCCAAATATCAAAACAAGATCTTCACTTCGGCCAGGAACATCCAGCTCTGAGCAATACATGAGAGGACTAGACTTATTAAAGGTTTCACAGAAAATTAGCAACCAGAGAGAGTTCTGTGCATGCTCTGTGTGTTTTCCCACTTATTTTAAACAGTGATGCTGTGATATTATTTGGACATTTTTCCTGCAACCCAGCACTTCATGAATATTTTCATTTTGTATTTGGTGACAACCATACAAATGAAAAAATGTTAATGAATAATATCCTAGAACTGAAACTGGCAGCTTCAGCAGTCACAGGCAGAGAGGAGTGTTGCGTATGACGTCAATACATAGGAGGTGCTGCCCTGGCCTGCTCACAGGCGTGCAGTGTAAAATCAGCATGCGCACTGCAACAAGCCAACAAAAGCCTGCACACACCATCTTCATTAGCCTGCGTGAGCAGCTGCTTCTTCAAGCGAAAAAGAGAAAAAAAGGAAGAAAGAAGACATGTCCTGTCAGAGGCCTCGCAGTACTACAGCAACACAGCTCACACAGTCCAGACTGGTTGCCATGGTTATACTGTAACAGCACTGGAAGAGGAATAACTCCATATATATATATATATATATATATATATATATGCTAAACAAGGGTGGAGGAATTTGTGTGCAAATAGTCATGAACTACTACACAAATAAAAGTATTTTATTTGAAAATGGGGATAATAAATGCACAACGTATAAAAGAGTGCGTGTTCCTGTGTTATTCCACGTAAACATGTTGCTATCACGCCTCAGTGATGAACACACCTTCAACCCACGAAGAATCGTCAACAAACAGCTGTAGCTTTCACAGGACTTTCACACGAACTCAGTTAAATTATCATGACTTGCTGCACACTGTGTGCCCAAGCTGCTATAAAAATGTACTGATTATTTATTTTAGGGCCACATGTAATACTGTCCCACCAGAAAACGTCTGTTTCTTTAAGGGTTGCACCTATAATTGTGCTCGCACTTATAATGATCACATGGTATCATTTGGGTTGCTGTGCTGAAAACAAATACATGTATGTTCTATTTATAATAGATTTTTTCTTCTGATAAGGCATGAGCCAATGAAGTGGTATGTTTTTTCGCTTGTTTGTTAGTAGGATTATATGTAACCACCAAGCCAAATTTTAGGAAACTTGGTGGAGAGTAGGAGCATGGGAAATGAGATCACAGTCTTTAAAATAGCTTATTCACAAACAATCCTCCTCCTGACTGTCCTTCTAGTTTAAATATATATTTTCTTTTATTCCTGGCAAAGAAAACTATAAAATCATGTCTAAGTAATTTGGTAGATGGAATGCACTGTGGTGAGTATTTTGCTGACATCTTGTGGAGATGACAGGGATATCATATTAACTTACTGAAATGTTTCACGTTTTATAACTGAATGATCCGAGGTAAAAATAAAAAAAAAATAAAAAATACAGACAGAAGTACAGATACTTGTGTTAAAAAATACTGTAGTAAAAGTTGAAATACTTTTTTTACTCGAGTAAAAGTGAAAAAGTACAGACTCTGAAATGTACTCAAAGTAGAAACAGGCAACAGGTAAAGTATTTTCTGTTGCCTACATGGAAGAGGATGACTTCACACCTAAACAGAAAAATGAGTACAGTCTGGGGTTACAGTGGGATTTGGCAACACTGAGATCTGTAGCTTTTAATATCAGGTATGACAACGCGATAAAAGTCTTTTTTTATTAAATCTCATGAAAATAGGCTTCCAGTACAATATTCTGAACAGATTCTGAACACTACATTTGACAAATTTTTTAATGCTTGTATTGTTAAACAGAATGTGAAGTCTTTTTAAAATGCTTTAGATGGCAATAAACTAACTAACTAGAAGCAAAAACTGCTGCTGAGTGAATGTGTGAAAGACGGAGGTTTGAACGAAAGAAAGCATTTATATTAAAACATTTTATATGTATGCAAGTTCCTTTACAGACAGATGAGTCAACATCTGGTTAGCATAGATCTATGGCAGAGCCCAGAAAGATCAAGACTCAGAATAGCACAACATTTAACAATCATGAACTCGATTAGATAGCACACACATCAGAACACTGCAAAACACATGAGTAATGTTCACATTATTCTCTTATTTTAAAAATGAAGAAACTGAATGTTTTACTGCCTGAGCAATCTGTAGTGGTTGATGTATAGTTTAATGGTCAAATGGAGAAGCAGTGAAGCCCAGATGGAGCTGTGCTGATGCTGTGGCTGTGAAAACTGAACACACGGGATTCTTTATTCTTTTCCATTCATACAATCATGTACAAATTGTTAGATTGGATCATTATATCCATCAGATATATATTATTGGGAGGTATAGTGTGCTTCATAAATAAACCCTAAAGTTGTTTGGTGCCCATCAGCAATGTTCCCTCTAATTTTTCATGTGTCTGAGCGAACACACAAACTCCCTGAGCGGACACTTGGACCACTGTGAGCAACATTAGACGTGTGCACTGTGGTCACGCCAGCATCGAATCCATCCAGGTTACATGGTTTATTAAAATAATCAAATTACAGCGTTTACATTTATGTTAGACTACTTTTAATTAACTGCTTTAGCCCACTTACAATGAAAATGTAAAAAAAATCTTGTTCATGACCTGTGTAGCATGTTAACACTATTGTAAGTAAAAATAACTTGAACTCCAATTTTGAAAACACAACTTTCTTTTTTTATTTATTGTTTTGTATAAAGCTCTGACTTGTATTATGAGTATGAGTCTGTGGTCTGGGAGAGTCCTGTAACTCTCTGTCTGCAAAATACAGTATATAATGACCAATGTTGGGCAATTAATTATATAGTTACTTCTTCAAAAAAGTAACTGAGTTTTGCAAACAACAAAGTTTTTTGCAGCTGTTTACCTAAAAATGCAGCCAAGGTGTTTTTTTAAATAAACATTTCAAACTATTTACAGAACAATCAGCTGTTCTGCATCACATTTGATGCCACACAAATTATTTGTGTCACTCCAAAACTAATTTCTGTCCACTATGAGATGAAGGAGAACAACAGCCTGATACCTGCAGGTCTGACAACAGGAGATGTATCACTGCTGTAACACCTGTAACATTCAGCAGTCGCCTCATTGTTCTGACACACACAACAAAACTATTGACTACACTACACACTAACGACACAAGATTTGCGCTTAACGTCGCAAATCTCTCACATCTCAAAACACCGCCGTCACTCCTAAAACTTCCCCCTTTCCTAAACAACTACATGCCATGTTGCCATATCATTCTTTGATTGGTCGACATGGTACATTTTTCGACCAATAGGAAAGGGTGGGGTTTTTTGGTTTTGTTTTTGCTCACAGGCGGAGAGTGCTTTCGAGCGTTTTCCCTATAAAACGCTGTTTTTACGTTTCTTCCTGCAGTAAATATAAATAACGATAGTATTCAGGAAGAAAACCAAACATTGCAGATATTTTTATCATAACTCTGCTTTTCGTGCCCTATCAACACAATTTAAAAACTGGTATAAAGTCCACACTTTTTCTGTCAATTGTTCCGTCTGTCCGGCTCACATCTCCAATGGTTGTACACGTTGTCATTAACGTGGCTTCACTCCACATCAGCCACGCCGCTTTGCTAGCTAAAACACCGGTGTCGGCACATAAGGACGCTGTCATAGCCTGTCAACGACGTTGATTAGCTGCGTATATACGAATGTGAATCGCATCATTGGGATAAGGTGGCATACAGCGGGGGAAAAAAGTATTTAGTCAGCCACCGATTGTGCAAGTTCCCCCACCTAAAATGATGACAGAGGTCAGTAATTTGCACCAGAGGTACACTTCAACTGTGAGAGACAGAATGTGAAAAAAAATCCATGAATCCACATGGTAGGATTTGTAAAGAATTGATTCGTAAATTAGGGTGGAAAATAAGTATTTGGTCACCTCAAACAAGGAAAATCTCTGGCTCTCACAGACCTGTAACGTCTTCTGTAAGAAGCTTTTCTGTCCCCCACTCGTTACCTGTATGAATGGCACCTGTTTGAACTCATCATCTGTATAAAAGACACCTGTCCACAGCCTCAAACAGTCAGACTCCAAACTTCGCCATGGCCAAGACCAAAGAGCTTTCGAAGGACACCAGGAAAAGTATTGTAAACCTGCACCAGACTGGGAAGAGTGAATCTACAATAGGCAAGCAGCTTGGTGTGAAAAAATCAACTGTGGGAGCAATCATCAGAAAATGGAAGACATACAAGACCACTGATAATCTCCCTCGATCTGGGGCTCCACGCAAGATCTCATCCCGTGGGGTCAAAATGATCATGAGAACGGTGAGCAAAGATCCCAGAACCACACGGGGGGACCTGGTGAATGACCTGCAGAGAGCTGGGACCAAAGTAACAAAGGTCACCATCAGTAACACACTACAACGGCAGGGAATCAAATCCCGCAGTGCCAGACGTGTTCCGCTGCTGAAGCCAGTGCATGTCCAGGCCCGTCTGAAGTTTGCCAGAGAGCACAAGGTTAAATACACGTAGACATTGAGGGCTAGCAGGAGGGACCATGCGCTTACCTGCTGCTCTCTGGCAGGTAGCTCCATGCCCTCCTGGGTTTTAAATGCACCTTAGAACACACATGCATCAACACTACAATGAGCGGGTGGAGGGAGGTTTGGAGTCTTCTCTCACCCCCGTTCTCTGCGACCTGCTGGAGCGGGGGGGATAGGAGGAGGAGTTGGCCGTCCGACTGCGGTCTGGAGTGTGGGGCCTCCCTGCTGCTGCGGAGTCGGGGCGGTCTGCCTCCCCCCACCGCAGGGAAAAGGGTAACACCACCTGGGTCTGGGTGCAGTTCCCCCTCCAGGGGCAAGGGTACCTAGACCCGGTTCGTAGAGTACGCTTGGGGAGTGTGATCGTGTGTACAGCGTCTCTTTATGTCTGTCTCCACGTTGGTTGAGTGTGGAGTAAGTGCATATGAGAGCATGAGGGTGGGAATGGATGTTTGTGTCTGTGTGTGCCTGTATGTCTGTGTCTATATGTCAGGTTGGGTGTCAGGCGCCACCTCTCTGGGGACATCTCAGGCCCTCCAAGGTTTGGAGGCCTATCTCCCCCCACCACCACTTCCCCTGCCAGTGGCGGACTCCCTCAGACATCGGTGCGTTGGTGGTTCTTTGTGTCCGGGGATGGGCGTCCAGGTACACACCGGCTCACTCCTTGGCGGCCGCTTATCGGGGCCTGGAGCCTGGGGCTCGCTCAGGCCACTTCGGAGGTGGGGTGCCCCCGGCCTCTTGGCCTGGGGCTCGGTCACTCAGGCACGGCTGGCTGCCGGCGAAGCTCACGGGCGCGTCACTGCAACTCCCCCTGGCTTCTGCTCCGCGGCTGCTGAGTGAGCCCTCATCTGGGACTCTCCTCAGCTCTTTCTGGGACAGTGGCGCGGCTGCCCCTCTGTTGGTCTTCCTTGGTCTCTTGTGTTCTGGGGGCCTCTGGATGTCTGGAGTTTTGATCTCCTCCATACCTGCTTCATGCCCTGGAGGACGGGGCTGTGGCCCCCCCACACCCTCTAGCAGATCATTACATGAAGGAACCTTTTAAAAAACAAAAAACAAGCGCGTCCATGCTCACAGGTGTACACACGGGTGATCACACCCACAAACTACACCCTTTTTGGCTCCTACCTCAAAGCACACTGTGTTCTGTTGATCTTATGTGCTGCACAATAATGTTTAATATTTAGTATTTACTGTCATATTCCCATATATCATTGTGATGCTGTTTATTCTATTACTCTTGTTCTCTTCTGCTTGTTTTCTTTTTTCTTTCTCAGCAGGTGATCCAGGTGATTGATATATGCATTTTTTTTCTTTTTTTTTTTCTGCTCATTCTGTTGGTTTTTGTTTTTTGCCCTTCTCCCCCGTCCCTCTTCTCAGCTGTTTCTCTTTCCCTCTTTCTTTCTCCCCTTCTTTCCCCCAGTCAAGTCTGTCCCATATTCAGTAAGTGAAAATAAAATAAACAATAAAAGGTGAATCAAATGGACCATTACGGCAAGGCTGGGATGGTCAATTTGGTAAAGTAAATCCGTTGGGCATCTTTCTTTGCCTTTAGACAACAATTCTGATGGCAAAAGAGCTAAACGGGACAGGCAAAAAAAAAAAAAAAAAAAGAGCACATGGATAATACAGCAGAGGATTGGGAGAATGTCATGTGGTCAGATGAAACCAAAGTAGAACTTTTTGGTATAAACTCAACTCGTCGTGTTTGGAGGAAGAAGAATACTGAGTTGCATCCCAAGAACACCATACCTACTGTGAAGCATGGGGGTGGAAACATCATGCTATGGGGCTGTTTTTCTGCCAAGGGGACAGGACGACTGATCCGTGTTAAGGACAGAATGAATGGGGCCATGTATCGTGAGATTTTGAGCCAAAATCTCCTTCCATCAGTGAGAACTTTGAAGATGAAACGAGGCTGGGTCTTCCAACGTGACAATGATCCAAAACACACCGCCCGGGCAACAAAGGAGTGGCTCCGTAAGAAGCATTTGAAAGTCCTGGAGTGGCCTAGCCAGTCTCCAGACCTCAACCCCATAGAAAATCTGTGGCGGGAGTTGAAAGTCCGTGTTGCTCGGCGACAGCCCCAAAACATCACTGCTCTCGAGAAGATCTGCATGGAGGAATGGGCCAAAATACCAGCTACTGTGTGTGCAAACCTGGTAAAGACCTATAGTAAACGTTTGACCTCTGTTATTGCCAACAAAGGTTATGTTACAAAGTATTGAGTTGTATTTTTGTTATTGACCAAATACTTATTTTCCACCCTGATTTACGAATAAATTCTTTACAAATCCTACCATGTGGATTCATGGATTTTTTTTTCACATTCTGTCTCTCACAGTTGAAGTGTACCTCTGGTGCAAATTACTGACCTCTGTCATCATTTTAGGTGGGGGAACTTGCACAATCGGTGGCTGACTAAATACTTTTTTGCCCCACTGTAGTTCTAATCCCACACGGGAGCAGCCAGTCACTAACTGACTAACACTGCAAAACAGAATTGTTAAAGTTTTAATTTTAATTTCAATTCAGGTTAGATTTTTTTTTGTGCGCAATGCAGATTTTCTGTGCGCAGAGACCGTGCCAGCAGTGCGCAATTGCACACGCGCGCAGCTTAGAGGGAACATTGCCCATCAGAACCATACTGCTATTTCTAATCTGCGTACAAATATTCTTTCATACCTATATTGCTCTTTTAAGATTTGCATAATCACTCTTATTAAACAAAGCACAATATAAATAAATTCATGCTGGTGTACTGCAGAGCCAAGCTCTTAAAGACCTAAGTACAGGTTTTGCTGGAATTTTGCCAAAGATTTACACACATCAAAAATACTATATTAGAACATAAAACTGAAAGCAACAAATGGTCAACCTTATGCTACTGAGGTCATGGACAGGTGCGAGGTCATGTCATGATTTGTGAACTATTCATTTTGAATGTTTTAGTTTTAGTTAAATTATCTTCTTACAGGGTTATCAACTCTGAAACCTCCTCCTGTAAAATGGGGTTTGCTGCTCAGCTGAGGCAGAAGCTCCGGGTGCTCCACCTTGATCTTTGTCCTCTGCTCACTGAGGAGACACACAGTGAACGAAAGGATGAGCAGCTGAACGTTTTCTCAGTGCGTTATATACTGGAGCTTTTAATTAGAACAAAGATCAGCCTCACCTTTGGAGCTTTTTCTCACTTAGGTATTTCTTCGTAACGTTTGCTAGCTCCGTGGCCAGTCTTTGATTCTCACTTTTATACTCATTCATCTTCGAGTCAAGCATCCTCAACTCTGCTATCAGTGCCTGAAAAATAAGATGGAAAAACATATTTTTGTCAGAGATGTGAGAAACCAGTGCCATCTGTCTAAAATAGATATTAAAAAATACTGTCTTTTATGTTGGTGCCAATTTTCTGACTTTAAAACAATATATATTATTTTATTGAAGTCATTATTTATATCAAAAAGTAAACGCAAACAAATGATACAAATCTGTAATTTTCTGCACAAGACCTTGAGCTTTTTGGTTCTGTCTCGGATGGTCCACTGACACTGCTGGAGCTGCTCGGCTGCCTCAGGACCTGGCTGCCGGGCCAGAATGTGCTTTAGCTCCACATACAGCTTCTCCTTTTCCTTCATGGTAAAATTAAAAGAAAGGAAGTTATGGGTAAAGTACATGGCTTAAAAGAAGACCATGCATCTGTGAGTCACACTTATTTTTATGCGTAAACTTCAAAAGACTAATGATCCAAAGAGGCTTGTGCAGGTACAAAGCGAAGATCATTAGTTAGATCAGTTAGTTTAAAACAAGTGTTCAGGTGTTCACCTGCAACAAGAGCTCACGTTCCTCAAGGTCTTGGGTTTTGGCGATCAGGCGCTTTTGTAAGGACTGAATCTTACGGATGAGCTCGTATTTACCAGGGTCACTCCCCTGCAAGTCAGTCATTTAGAACATGTGAAAAAGAAAAGCTAGTGCTATGAAAGTTACGAGCTAACACAAGGATAAATCATTCACCTCTAGTTGCCTCCATCTGTGAATATTTATCGGCTTCAGTTGCTCCTCAAGCACGCTGTTCCTTGCTCTCTCTCTGAGCAGCTGCCTCTGCAGATGAAACAGCTCTTGCCTAAAATACAGGATTACATATTAACATAATTTCCATTTAAATTCCGTCAAACTGGAGGCAAAAACAACATTCTACTGCTTCACTCTATTAATTAAGAGTTTAAAAATGAATCCATTGTGAAAATATCACAAGAAATACTGGAATTTTTTAAAGGATCTATGTGAAACAATTTACTGTTTGACAGCAGCGATTCCTACCTAACAATCTTTCCATCTCACTCCTTTTGGCTCTTTTACTCTAAATACTGCGCTCTGCGGGTCCCCTCATTCCTTTTCCTTTTTGTGCTCAATGCTTGTATCTTGCCTTCCTTCTCCTTCTTCACTATTGGCCACAAATGCCTCCCTTTACCTCAGCTCCTCTGTGTTGGGCAAAGTCTTGTCAAGGATGCTTTTCTTGCGTCTGAGCCTCTTGATCTCCAGCTTGAGCAGGCGGATGTCTTCGATCCTCTGCTTGTAGTGAAAGTCCCCCTTGCTTAGGATTGACTGCTGGATTCTGATCTTCTCATACAACAGTGTACGCTCGTCATTGCTATGCAGCAGCTGCTTGCCCAGGCTGTCCCGCTCTCTGATCACCTTGAGAGAACACATAATCAGAGTCTTTTTCTGTCTCTCTCTACCCGTCTATGTTTCTCCTTCTTTACCTGTTCCAGTTGTTTCTTCTGTTGGGTCTGCTCAGCATCAGCATCCGATATTATCTTCTGCAGTTTTTGCTGCTCTGTTTTCTGGCTGTCTACACACTGCTTTGTTTCTTCCAGCTGGAGCTTGATCAGCTGCAATTCTGCCTGTAGGAAATGCAGGAAATTTAGATAGGAGCAAACATGGATTTAATTCAGTTCAAGACAATTTTATCTATATACCACCAATTCATAATTGCAATCCCCCCATTTACATGTATATATTGAAATCTGTCAGTTACTCACTGGAGTAATTCAAATCACTCCAGTGGTTTAATACCTGTGGGTGAAAGCCATCTCCTGTAATGAAATTTATTCTCTAGTGCTGTGTAGTGGATCATTATAAAATTAAAGGCAATCAAAAAAATAGGTGAACAAGACAGGATTTTCAGGAAATACTGTTCAGCCTGAAATGTCAACACAAGTGATTAGAAGTGATGCCAACTGAGTCTAATAAAAAAGCTAGATCACTATATCAGATATAAAACCTCTCAATTTAGCAATATGTGTTTTTATATTACCAATGTTTAGGATTATGATTTATTAAATGAACTTCAGAGATGCTGTGATCCCGAACATTGTAAGAGTTAAAGTAGAAACTGTTTGGTGAGAAGGCAAAAAAGTGGACAGAGGAGTGGGGACCATTTCTTAATAAACTTTCCCAACTGTGATTGGTTGGCTACATTCTTTTTAAAATGCCAATCCCAGTATTGAAGTGGTATTTTTCACAGGGTATTTAAGGTACTCTCTGTTGTCACTCTGCTCTACTCTGCACTGTCTCACAGCAAACATCATTATTTACATTAGCGGTCTAGTATAAGTGCAGACAGATTCATGGTTTCTTATGAACTCTCCCTCACATCTTTTATTCACCCAATTACGATTTCCACTGATGTCATGGATGATAAACAAAAGACACAGAGGGAATTATTCCACTGCAACGCCACTGTACCCTAAATGCAACATGAGAGGAAGCTCAAAATGTCAAGAGTAGTGCAACAAACAGCAGCTGAAGCACGTGGAAAACAACCGTTTTCAAACCTCCCCCCCAAAAAAAGAAACAGTAAAAACAACAGGCAAACAACAGAGAGAAAATCAACCATTCACGCTCCCATCCACATGTATGGTAAACATGGAAGCACCACCCAAACAGTCACAGGGAGAAACTCCACACAGTTGGTGTAAACCCAGGATCATCTAGCTTGGAAGTGACTGTGTTGACCAACTGAAGTAATAAGCATTTTCTAGTGAAACACTTCCCTCTACTGGTGAAAGTTTTAGTTACATTTTGCAGAAGGCATTTTGTACTATTTTATAAAAGCATTTATAAAGAAGAATTTAAATCAATTAAATCAATTTTAGAAAACTGTACAATACAGGCAAAACCATCCAGAATGGCAATGGTGGGATTCAAATGAATATATATTTTCACAAGAGTCAAGTTACTAAAAAGACAAATCAGCAGATAAATAAGGACGAGGTCAGACCCACACTCCATCATGAACCGCTGTGGAACCTTTCTGTACCTTGAGGGTCTCGTTTTCTTTCTCTAAGCGTTTGTGCTCCTGTTGATCCTTGGCAAGGGCCAGCTCTTTCCCACTGATCTCATCTCTGAGTCGGGTGACCTGGTTGTTCATGGTCTTCATCTTCCTCTTCATCTCTGCAATCTCTTCCTAAGGGAGAAAGATAGAACACAATGACCACACAGAAAAGGGAAGAAGAGAAAAGATGAAGAGGAATTACAATATAAACATCTGTAAATATGGTGTGTTCAACCTTTCCCTGGTGTAATTAAGCTCTGCTGAGTGATGACACCAGCAGTGATTCACATCATCACTTTGCTATTACCTGAGTTTCAATGAGGTTTTTGCTGTAGAGGTTCCTTTCAGACACGACAGTCTCCAGCAAGTTATCGTGCTGTTTGAGCTTGCACGCAGCCTCAGTGACCTTCTTCTTCCAGTCAAATATCTCTGTTTCTCTAACTTCTACATCATTCATTTTTTGTTGTACCTGTGGAAAGAGGAAAAGTCCCATTTGTAAAAAAAAACCAAAAACGAACAAGCTAATCCAGGAGACTAGCTCCTCCTGCAAGACCTGCCTTCTGTATGAGGTTGCTGGTCTCGTTGATGTAGCGGTCACGCTCTTTCTCCAGCTGCTGGATGATTTTGCGCTGCTTCTGGGCCTCCAGGCGGTAGCCGCTGATCTCGTGCTCCAACGTTTTCTTGTCCTGCTCAAGGAGCTTGACAAGGTTTTGCTGCTTCTCAGTTGACTGCACAGCTTTGATTAAGTTCTGCTCATGGGAATACAAGCATAAAAACAGTAAGCATTAACATAGGCTCCAGCTGCTGAGGACCAAAAGGAAGACACACTCATTTAGTACTGTTATACAGAAACAACTGGTTACTGAATATGAAGAGTGATTGAGGCAAGTACCCTGTAGACCTCTTCTATATCAGTTAATCATAATCACACATTTATCACAACAAAAAATAAATAACAAAAATTCTGAATTAAAAACTGAGAAGTTTAACTATTTTTTTAAACATATGTTCTTGAGTTTGATGTCAGCCTGTGTGTACACAGTCAACAATGTGGAAACCAGTACTGAATCTCTTCTGGTATTACAAACAAAATGATTTTGTGTATTAATGTCTGCATGAAAAATAATATCAATATCGAGCATGTTTTGTCACCAGATTAAAAAACACAAGGTAAAACTCCTCCATCCATAGAAAAGAGAGATATAGACAACATCCAGAACCACTGCTAAGCTCCCAGAGCACAAAATCTTTTAAAACTGGCCTGTGATCTGAATACTCAGATGCCACATCCTCAACAGCAATCATCCAGCTTAAAGCTTTCTTCTTGGTAGAGAAAAAAATACATCCATGAAAACCCTTCATGATTCTGATCCAGCCACAGGAGCACCACAATTCAGGGTACTCTTAGTGCTGGTTCTTAGCCTGGATTAATGGGGAGGGTTGTGTCAGAAAGGGCATCTGGTGTAAAACTTTCTCAAATATATATGTGTGTCATCAGGAATGAGATTTCCACACTGGATCGCTCAGGGCCCAGGTTAACAACAAATCGCCCCGGGTGCTGTTGGGCAGTGCCGATGGAAACTGTGCTACTCTTGGCTGAAGACAAAGCGGGAGGAGGGGGACAGGGTGTGTTAGGAGGCAACGAGAGATCAACTAGAGTTGCATCCTCACACAATAACCTGATATAGGGTATTGTGTGAGGATGCAACTGTCCCACCATGATGTAGATAGGAAACAAAATGGAGTAGGGGTAATCTTGAAGGGTGAGCATGGTGGAGGTAAAGAGAGGGTCAGAGAGGGCTATGAAATCCTATGCGAACTGGCAAGCATTTCAATATTGGCCTCATCAGTTCCCAAACACTTACAGAGCCTACCTACCTACATAACAAAATTAGATTTGTTAAAAGGGTACTGGCAGGTTCCTTTAACTAGTAGAGCCTCTAATATTTCAGCTTTTGTTACTCCAGACCATTTCCTGCAGTACACAGTAATGGCATTTGGTATGCGAAATGCACCAGCCACTTTCAAACGGCTTATAAACTCTGTGTTAGCAGGCATTAAAAACTGTAACGTGTATTTGGATGATATCGTGATATATTCGTTGTGCTGGACTGAGCACATTAGCACACTAAGGAATGTTTTTGGTCATTTAGCCCAGGCTTCCCTAACCTTGAACCTGGCAAAATGTGAATTTGCCAAGGCAGTAGTGACATACCTCGGCAAGCAACTGGGACACTGCCAGGAGTGCCCTGTAAATGCAAAGGTGGAAGCTGTCCTGAGCTACCCTGTGTCCACCACAAGACGGGAGCTCAGGCGCTTCTTGGGTCTAGTGGGCTACTACAGATGTTTCTGCTGGAATTTGTCGACAGTAGTGGCTCCTTTGACTCGTTTGTGCAGTCCAAAGGAACCCTTCAATCACAACCAGAGATTGATGAGTTGGGCATTGCTTGCTCAAGAGTACAACATACACATCAGACATAAGAGAGGTATGGACAATGTGGTAGCTGGTGCACTGTCCAGGACGCAGTGTTAAACTCCCTAACGAACTCGGTGGTATGTGTTAAAAGTATGTCTGTTTTATTTTATGTAATATTTTATGTGTGTGGGGGGGGGGTGGGGGGGGTGTTACGGTCGCTGACCTCTAGTGGCTCTCCCTATGTGAGAGAGAGCCTTTTCTCCCTCTCCTGTGTTCCAGGTCTGCCTCATGAGCTGCAGCTGAGGTGTGTTACAGCTAGTCAGCCAGGGCATACAGACTGCCATCTCAAACCACCACACCTTGTCTTCTTCCCCCTTTTTGCTCAAGCTGTGAGCTGCAGTGGTTTGGGCAGCAATCTGCGGCTGCGTGTGTGTGAATTTACAACTTTGGTGTAACCTTGGTGTGTTGTGTTTTTTTGTGAGTAAGGGTGTGCCTTTACTAAGATATCTGTGAACCACAGTGGAAGCAGGTAGGGGTTCTCTGCCATTTTTGTTTCAATCATTTTCTCCTGTTTTGTGGCCAGTCAGGGAGCTCAGCTAATGCACTTTTGTTTTTCGATAGAGAAAACTCAGTTTGTTTTTAGTTAGAAAGGGGGTGTTTTGTTTGTTGTTTTGGCCTTGGAGACCCTGACGAACAGAGCTTCCCTGTGTTCATACTTGCTTAAGTAGTGTTGTGTAATGAATCGTGTTTTACTGACATCTACCTTGGGGAAGTTTATCATTTCTTTTTCACTTTGTTACCCCCCAACACTTTGCTTTTAAGTGGGGCGTAACATGCTCATAAAAGAACGAGTGAGATGACCCAGCAGCTTTCAATTTGTGTCAAAAGTGCAGAACTCAAACTATATCATCATAGTTTTAATCCTAACAGTGCAGTTAAGTGGACTTGAAGTTTTCATACATATTAGCCTTAGACCACAAAAATAGATTAAAGCCAACAAAATACCCATGCTTATGTACTGGACACATCTCACTGTAAATGAACGTGAACCATAGTGAAAAGCAAACATGTTATATAGTAAATCATCTCAATACATATTTGGGGTTCAGGTATTTGTTTTTGTCTGATATTGCAAAGGAGCATTTACTAGCAGTGGTTTATGCTGCTCTCCCGAAGTGCAGGGATGATTATACAGTATTATAATTATGACCTCAGAGGCTTAAAAAGGTTACGTTGTAATCAGATTCAAAATGAGCACATCCTATAAAATGTCCCAGCTTGGTTGATAGTGTGTCACAGAACTATAAACTATAACGGATACCTTATTTAAGATGTCTCTCTCTCGGATCAGCTCCTCTATGGCTTTCTTGTCAGCTTCTACTTGCTTCTGAGAAGATTCAAGATCTGTAGAGGAAGAAGGGTGATGATTACTAAATGATGTCTGCTCACGGTCAGTTGTGTTGAACATTTCAAAATTGACCATTTTTCTTCCATGAGTGTGGCGCTGTGTCATCTGAAGTCATTTCTCAGGCCTAGAAATTGCACTGAAAAATTACACTGCAATTTAGAAGGCTTTGTGGTGTCTCACTCATTAATGAAAATGACGGTAGCACACAAAAGTAGATCAAACTAACACTTAGTGCTGCATCCCTCTACTCTGTTCTGATCAGGTGTTTGTGTGCATTTCTAACAATCTTAACACTTTCTTACTTTTTGGCCTCATTAAGTCAGCCACCAATACAATATGTATCCATGGCCACAAAAGAAACACGTTCTCCAAACTCCTTCAAAGGATTTTTCATTGCAGGATTTTGTTCGTAATACCAAAAAGCCACTTACATTCTGGCTTACAGTTTTTTTTTTTTGTTTGTTTTTTTATCATAGTGATTACTGTCACTGCCTCAAAATTATATATTATTCAGTATACGCCTGTAAAATTTCTACTTCAAAGTTGCAGATGTCAGACGGTCATGTGCTTGTGTTTCATGAGTCATAAGGTAAGCTCCTTTACCTTTCTCCAGACCAGCGATCTGTGCTTTCAGGGTCTCCCGTTGCACATCCACATCAGCTTTCTGATCCTCTATCTGGTGGAACTTCTTCTGGATGGCTTCTCTCATCTTTGTTTGTTTGGCAACTTCCTGACGCAACTGACTCACCTCCTCCTCTCTCATCTGACCAGTGGGGGCAGCAGGGTGTTTGAAACATTACACACAGTGATGAAAGAGGGATATGGACAGCATATGTCATTGTACATGCAGGACACTGACGCTGACTACATTCTGATATGTCTTAATGAACTCTCTGAACAGTACCATGTTGTGACTGTTTAAGTGTACATTAGTGGACAACAGTGTACCTTAAGCTCATTTATATTCTGTTGATTTTGCAGGGAGAGGTGTTCTTTGGTTGATGACAGCTGCTCACACTCGTGCTGCAGCTTGGTGTTCTTCGTCTGCATCTGCTCCAACTCCTTGGTTGACTTTTCATTCAAAATCTGTTGCAGTTAGAGAACAAATATGTATTCTTTCTTTCAAATCAATTCAATTTTATTCACATATTGCCAAGTCACAAAACCCTGACCTTTAGGTAAGGACCCTAAAATACTAGAAAGAGGCCCTGAGTAAATGTGGTTATCCCAGCTGGACATTTGTCAAACCTAGGAAGGCAGCTAAAGAAAGCTCCAGCCGATCCAGGAGGGAAGGACAACTGCTGCCTAAGAGAAAACCTGTAGTGATCCTGTATGTGTCAGGAGTATCGGAACAGTTGAGACACATTTTTTCTAAAGATTTTTCTCTGTAGTTTTTAAATCCCAAAACAAGGTGTGCCAAAAATTAGTCCACCGCAGGGATCGGGTCCCTCGACACAAACAGAATAACATAGTGTGAGCTGTTAAGTGCCAGGAGGATTCCCAGGATTTATACATCGGGGAAACCAAACAATCTCTGGTGAAGCGGATGGCACAACACAGAAGAGCAACCTCGTCAGGCCAGGACTCCGCAGTTTATGTACACCTACAGGCCAGTGGACACTCTTTCACTGATGAGGATGTTCACATCCTGGACAAGGAGGAACGCTGGTTTGAGCACAGAGTCAAGGAGGCCATTTACGTGAAAAGGGAAAGACCATCTCTGAATCGAGGAGGGGGCCTAAGGGTACATCTATCACCATCTGACAATGCTGTGATTGCAACCATTCCCCACCTGTGTGAATGGGACTCATGGCCATTGATCAATGATCAGTTTACCTTGATCAGTGTTTGTTGATCAATGGTCATGAGAATTTGCATATTAATGATCAAGGAACTGACCCCCAGCTCATTGTTCATTCATTAGCTTCAGTCATTATGCAAATGTCCTGTTTATAAGATTGGGGAAACCTGCAGTCAGCTGAGACTGAAGAAGTCACTTGGATGAGTGACCAAACGTTTCTCCCACTGAAAACGCTGCGTCCAGATGAACACAATCAACCTTTTGGGATTTACTTACCTGGATGATTGAGGATGCATCAAGACAATACTAGAAAGAAGCTGTGTCACTGCAACTCTGCTCTGCCACCTCCAGCTCAGTTTCCTGTCTTTTTCTTTAGTGGCAGCATCAAAACCACACAAAACCTCACTAAAAACCTGTGAAAATTCCCTTTCACTCGTGCTGCTGTCTTTCTATCCCAAATCACCCCTTGCACTTGTTTCCACCCACTCTGCCCTGACTGCACACTCTTCCTCACTTCTTTTTTGGACTGTCTGTTACTTTGTATGGAAGTAACAAGTATGGAAGTTTGAAATTGAAATAGGAGCTAATTCGCTATACTTATTTGTAAAGGTAATTATTACAAATTCTTGTAAAGTAAGAAAAAGTAAGTTTTCGCAAGAATTTGAGGCATTTTTTTTTCCTTTTAAGCACAACATCTAAATATGTAAAATACACAACATACAACTAACAAAAAAGATTCATGCAATAATAACCTATGGTTTTAGCTGAGACAATAACTACAATAGCAGTTACTTTTGAACATGTCACACCAGAAATATAATCCATCCCACTTCCTTGCTTACTTTTAGCTCTTTTAGCTGCTGCTCCAGTTTCTGCTGCTCCTCTTTAGCCTTTTGGCCTTGCAGATTCAGAACTTTGATTTCACCCATCCTGGCCTCCATATCGACATGCATCTGCTTTACCTCCTTATCCAGCTTTTCCTTCAGCCTCATCTCGCGGGAAATCTCATTCTGTTGCACCTGAAGCTCCTGTTGGAGCTGGGTTTAGACAGGAAACAAGCAGTAGTCTGGAGTTAGAGTGGAATTTTATTGTGTTTGTCAGAGTCAATGGTCATGCAATCCTACCTCGAGACCAAAACATGCTAATAGAAACTGCATGAAGTCATCTATAGAACCAGAAAATACTACATTAGTGCATGTTTATGTGTATTGGGGTTTGTTGAGACAGGGGTAATACACTCAGGGGTAGTAATACTGTGTCATATTTGAAAATTATTACAATTCATTTAAATATGTAATTACAGACACCCATTATTAACAGAGTTTCTGTTTTGCAGGCAAAGTTTAAATCACTAATCCTTGCTGTGTGTTGCATTATTAGATACAAATGCTTTTACCTGTGAAATACTCTCCATGGCACGCTCTCGTTTGGCCTCTATCTCTTGCTGGGTTGCAATGGCTTTGTTTAGTTTTTCTCTCAGACCCTCTGCTGTAGTCAGCAGCTTATCCCTCTCTTTGGTCAGCTCATCAATCATGTTAAATAGATCACTAAAAACCAAAAGAAAAAACACACAGACATGTTAAAAATGGTTTAATCCGACATCTGTACAGTCAAAAGAATGGGCCACAGACACACTTCTGTTCTTGGTCCCTGGAAAACCCAGTCTGAATTTCAGCCATTTTTGTTAGGTTGGAAACATCTTCTTGTAGTTTCCTGATTGTCTCTTTGTCCTTCTTCTCTTTATCATGAGCAGCATCAACCATTTTCCAGGCTTTATCCAGCTCCTACAATGTAAGCAAATTATTTTCTTTAGCAGAAGCTACATGATAAAGAAAACGTAAAAAAACAAAAACAAAACATTTCTATACCCGTTACCTCATGATCAGAAAATGATTGCTATGGTCAAGCACCTAAATGAATAAGCTATTCTGCACTATGCTGTAGTTCTTGTGTTTGGGGCACATACCCTTTTTAGTGATGTTATTGTTGTTGCATCTTCCTGGGATAATTTCAGGGCTGCAGCCACCTTAGTTGAGGTGGACACAATCTCTGCATTCAGCTCCCTGCATTTAGACATTAGCCTTTTTTCGTTCTCTCTTGACTTCTTCAGCGCATGGATGAGCTTCTCATACTCCACCCGGATTTTGTCCATGCTCGCATCACCAACCAGCTCACTGAGGACCAACTGAAACTCTGCCAAGGACTCAAAAGAGTCTTCTCCTGTTGATCCCGTCTCCTGGAAACACAGCAGGTAAACTGTAAGTCTATCAGTCAAATCAACTGTATTTAAAGCACATTTAAAGCAATGTCATTTTATCAGACCAAATACAAATCATAAACCCTTTAACAAAAATCAAAGTAAACATCTATTTTAAAGCACATTTAAATAAAAAGACAAGCAAATTTTATTAAAAATTAAATTAACTATCTCGGTTAAGATTTGGACGGAATGCGTGAGCACCAATAAGAAAATCTGACTCGATAGAAACAAAAAACAAACAAACAAACAAGAGACCTCCCTGACTAAAAGCAAGTGGAAATAATATTTCAGCTGTTGGAGGGCACTTTTTGTGGAAGGTCAGACTATTTCAGGGTCTGGGGGCAACAGCTGTGTCTTAAACCAATTCAGGACTTCTACAAAGCCACGCTGTTGCAAGATATACAGCATTTTCTCATTGAAATATACAAGGCTTTCCCAGAAAAGACATTATCTGGATGACAGCATATGTTGCTCTCAAACGTGCATATACCTCTCAGCATTGATAATGCCTGTCCAGATGTGCAAGCTGCCAGTTCCACTATCACTAATGCATCTCCATAGTATCAGATATGCAGGTCTTTGAAGTGATAGCAAGAGGCCAGATGGTCCCTCTCTTCTTTATTCAAGACGAGGCAGTGTCCATGCACTTCCAACACTAGTTTCAAACTTTGATTCATCTGGCCACAGAACAGTTCAAATAAATTGCAATTTATGCAAACTATGTTCTCACACAGAGAAATGCTGCTGAGCCCATGCAATGATTTCCATGACAGAGTCCTGCTGTTTTTTAATGAAACACTGCTTGAATGACCAAAAACTGTCGGACTCCAATACTGGTTTTCAGTCTTGCACAGATATTTATCTTTACTTCTGAGAACTTCTGCTTCTCTAAGCTGCTCTTTTTATAGTCAGTCATATTACTGAACTGTTGCCAGTTCACTTAATTGCTTACAAAAAATGTTCTGCATGCTGTTTCTTTTTAGAACCACTTACTTTTTCAGCCTTTTTTGCCCTGTTCCAGATTTTTTACGACTTGTTACTGTTATCAAATTCAAAATGATCTAATATTTTTAATGAAATAGTAAAATGTCTTGCGCTAAAAAAAAAAGATATATTTTCTCTGTTCTGTTATAAATAAAATATGAGTGCATGAGATTTTTTACACAGACTCATGAGGACACTGAGACAATCCTTTCTACAACAGATGAGCCCACTACTTGCTTTATGCTATTATGCGCTAAGTCTAAAATGTCTCTCCTTAGCTTTAATGAAAAGTCAAACAATGACATTTTTCACACCTTAGTTAGCCGTTTAATAGCCAGTGTTCGTCTGTGATACTCTGACTAAACCATTTTCAAGACAAACTTACCTCCATGCTACCAAGTCAAAGTCACTTTATATTTTCTGGGTAAAACTCCTTAGCATAGCACTGGGGTTTCTATCAACAGAGCTGTGTCATTGGTTGCTAAGCAACCGTGATCTCGCGAGAGGCATGGATCTCGAGGATTTACGAAGGAACGGAGCTTCCCTTAGTTTGTACACGCTTTTCTTTTCTGTCTTTATTAATCAGTTTTGATACATATCGTTTTTATGTCTCAGTGACCACAGATGTAGTGACCAGTGGGGTCACGTGAGTTGTCATTCTTTTCTAAGTTTGCACCATGGAGGAAAGTGAGCAAATGTTAGAGAGAATTTAAGAAGATGAAGTCTGACCGCATTCAGCACTTTTACATGCTGATTACAGTGCTCTCCTACGGAACAGGATTAGGGCCAGTGGGAAGAAAAAAAAGTGGGGACGTTCTTTATTTGTCCCCCGAGAATTCTGAGCACACGTTGTTCAGCAGGACCGGTTTGCAGTCGAGGCTGATAACTCAGTCCCCAACCGATCCAGAAATTTACAACCCTCCCTATTTATCACGGCTTGGGACCAGCATTAGAATACACTGGCTTGTGGTGCCCCTATACGGCTGGGCTTTCTAGATGCACAGTTAAAATGCTTACTTGTTATAATAATAATAATGGATTGGATTTATATAGCGCTTTTCAAGGCACCCAAAGCGCTTTACAGTGCCACTACTTCTTGAGCTGTATTTGTTTGTTGATGGGTTTTTCTATGCTGGAAAAATTAAAATAAAATATTGAAAAAAAAATGCTTACCTGTGCTGCTGTTTTTTTTGTTGGTATTGTTGTTGTTTGTTTGTTTGTTTTTACAAAGAAGAGAATATCAAGCTGTAGGGTTGCTAATTTTCAATAATAGCAAAAACACTCTTATCAGCTAAGAACAGAAAACTGAGTACAGTATAAGTTGTCTGCATCCTCACCAACAATTTAGTTGGGAACAAGAAGATGGGAAAATGCTGATTGATGAGTCTGGATTTCTGCCGTGACATTCTGATGGGAAAGTCAGAATTTGATGTAGACAACATGAAATTATGAATCTATCCAGACTGTAGCTCAAACTGTTGCTGGTTGTGTAATTAAATAACACATCCTACCAACCATGTCCATCCTTTTAGGACCACTGCACACCACTGTTTTACTGGCTGCTTGCAGCAGGATGGCGCACCATGGCACAAAGCTCAAATCAAATTGCTTTCTTGACTATGACAATGAGTTCACTGCACTCAGATGGCCTCCACAGTCACAAATCTGCAGAAACTGTGTAATGTCAGCAGTTCTGAAGGCAATGGGCTATAGTAGCACGTATAAGTGTAGTTACTCTAATGTTCCCTTTCAACTGTAATTGCTTTCCATTAATGTCACTGAAAACTGCCATGTTGCATGATCATCAGCGTAAAAGTAATGTATGCATTTTTAAGTAGTGTTTTACAAAGAAATCTGCAATTTATAGCCAAAATGTCAAAAATATTAACCTCCTAGGACCTGGAGTCCACATATGTGGACATCACATTTTGGGTTGTCTAGACCAAAATACTAAATTTTGCTCTACAAGGGCCTGATATCCACTTACGAGGACATCATACTGCCACTGTTCCATCAAAATTTAAAACGAATATCCTCATCTCATTTTTCTTAGGAACAAAAATCAGGTAAAAAAAAAAAATCTGGTGATTCATTGTTTTTACATTCATCAGGTCCCAATATGCCCAAATATCAAAGAGAAATTAAAAATGCATGCCATGGAAGAGTTCGGGTCTTAGGAGTTTAAAGCAGTATTTTCTCAAACTATGTCTGTTTATTTACAGAAATCTTAGCAGTTTCTGGAATCCTTTCCTTTAATCATCACTCTAAGAATGAAGTTTACATGTATTTGGTTTGTAGTTTCATTTTCTTTTACATCAAATGCTGAGTACCATTTTACAAAAACGGGGGAAAAAAACAGCAACACAAAAGTCATGTTAGAAAATTTAAACATTTTAATAAATAAAAACTGATGTAATATACACCATTATGAATATACAACTACAACAAGCATACCAAGACATTTGAGATACAAAAAATTGACAGTTCAATTTAGATGCTTTAAAAGCTTCAATTTTTAGGAAGAGTGGGGAGGTGAGCAGTGATTACAATAGTCATACATTCCTGTTAGTGTTTGTGCCAACAAATATCAAAAAGCATCACGAGGACTGATTTCTCAGAGATGGGGAACATAAAAATGGATGAAATACACATTTGGACTAAAGATTTCCATGAAAAGACATTTTGAGGTACTGAGTTGTCTACTCCTGTAATTAACAATGAACACACTTATGTTTGTGTTGTTTTCCAGATGCACTGTAACTCAAAGCATTCCTTTATGTCACAGGAAGACTGAACAATTAAGAGAAGACAATGAGCACAGTTCTGTTTAAAAGAAATAAAACATTGTATTGCATTTTGTGATGAGAAAGAAAGAAAGTTTTCAAAAGGTTTGAACTTAGTACACAATGAGCCAAAGGAGTATGTGAGTAGGTTGAAAAAGCATCTTTAGGAAACACTTTTTAGATGCTTTTTCTGGTCTTCAAACATAGCGATGCTACAGGCTGCTCCTCTCATGGGGATTTTTGGGGTAAGTTGAATTATACCCCATCGGTTTAACCTACCACCTAGCATTAAAGAGCACCTGCTGGGAGTTAGCATGATTCTTTGATCTTAAACAATGCTTCTCCAGGGATTTTAAATGATGTTGATGACTATTGACAGTCACGGTGACCTTGTTTGTTTACTCAGCACCAAACACAATGTGTGGATACAATTTGCAACCACAAATACAGAAAACTTTAAACAATTCTAAAGTCTCCACACACACAAAAAAAAATCAGTTAAAAAAAATCATCATGATGTGTTTTTGAGTGAATTACCCATTAAATTTCCTTGCTTTCAAATTTGCCACTCCAAATGTTACTCCAATTGAATCTGTGTATTCCCTGAAACAACAGCAGTCAAAGAAAACCTCCTGGAACATATAAGAGAACCAGGACAAACGACTGGCCAGACAACAACCTACATTGCAATACAGTACAGGATTGTGTAGCTACATTTTGTCTGAAGCAAGGAAATACCTAACTTAAAAAAAAAAAAGCACCACAGATGTTTTTAAATAGCACCAGTTGTCAGAATGTATATGACATGTTTCTTGTCCTTTTCTTTTTGGCAATGTACAGCAGTGAACTGAATGTCTGGAGTAACTTTTAGCAGCTGCTGCAATGCTCGACCTCCACTTGAGTGTGAAATCCAGGAGAATGTTCAGTAAGTTGCACATGCTTCAGTTTCCAACAAAAATCAAACATTTGGAGCCCCCCTTACATCAGTTCCAAAACAGCAGCACAAAGCACTGCTTCTGTTACACATATACTGAAATATACACATATACACTGTCAAATATTATCAGTCTGCACAGTTTGTGAATTCCATAAATATAACCTACAATTAGATCTCTGTGCTCTAATGTGTGAAGATTGCAAGAGAGCACCGTACCGATTCTTTCATGCCAAAGTAGATTCAAAAATGTTTAACTGCAGTAGCCAAAAAGGTCTAAAAAAAGGTCTAATGATGTTAACCTAACACAGAGCAATACTCCTCTCCATAATGAATACATAAGCAGTGTGGGGTGTGGAAGGTGCAAAAACAATTCAACAGGTACATTTGCAAATGTACATTACTATAAAAACTAGCTCGCTGCAACCTTCTCTGAGATTCTCTGTGTAATAGACAATGAGATATACAGTACAGTGTGGTGCACCATTCTCTTTTGTTTTGTATACAATTAAACATACATAATTCTCTACTTTGTGTACAATTCTGCAGCGCTACAATATAAAGCAGTAGATGGATATAAAAATAATAGAATAGAATATAGACTTGTACATTCTTGAAAACAAGTACTGTCCCCAAATATAGATAGTCGTGTGTTATATATATATATATGTGTGTATATATATATATATAATCTGTCTCTATATTATTTTATTATTAAACTAATTTCTAGGATTTAGAACATTTCCATCACTCACGTATGTTATGGACACTGTTACATCATGTTATAATGTGTCACTAAGCATACCCTACTACAGTTCGCACCCAGCCAATATAGTCGATGTGCATTGTAGTTTCTTCTACACGCACACACACACAACAATGATGTATGTGCATATATATATATATATATATATATATATATATATATATATATATATATATATATATATATATAATGTTGAGAGGGCGTGAGACAACGGATGTTAATTTCAGTTATTATTTACATGGTAGTAACAAACTTTTTTCTTAAACTGTGATCTGTTTTCTGCACTTTAGTTTGTAATGTAGTTTCATACATTACTCCAGGCTGAAGTAATACGTCTGCATATGTATTACTTGCAGCTGTCTGCTGCTGGCTTTTAAGTAGCTTTTGTTTGCATGTCTATTATTACTGTACATCCTTTCTTCAATCAAAGGATGCCTTTTTTTCAACAACAAACTGTACTCAAAAGTGTTTAACAAATATGACTATGTTATTTATTTATGGGCTTGTAGTCCCCATAATGAATGTTTAAAAAGACTTTGCAGAGACGTGAGCTGTTTTTTCAGGGTAGTGATGTATGATGGATTTCATCACTGTAACAGTTTGCAGTTCACAGCTATGATGTTAAAGCAATATCAAAGCAACCTCTGTGATAATGACTGACAATGACTGATGCCAGTGTTTACATATAAACTGAAAATTTGAGCTCATAAAAAATAATGAAAATGAGGAAAAAGATGAGTCTGGGTGCATTTAGCAACTAAATCTATTTTGTAAGTAAACAAACATTTTTCCTTTAACATGTGCAGCATGTATTAGCACCAGGTATTCTTTCTCATTTAGCACATGGGGTAAAATCCTCTTTAGCATTTAAAAATGTGAACATCTTCAACAATATGATGACTGGTCACTGAAAGAGGTGCTCCTCAGTTCAGGGACTGAGTGATACAGTACTGAGATTTTCCTCAAAAAGTGTCTTTGAATGCGTGATTTTAAAAAATGTGAAATTCCTGCTTCAGTACCATCAACTGCAAATCATCATATTTGGCTCAAAATGTAGAGCAGTATAGTGAGCTGAGTAATACATGATTTCACAAAGACACACTAATCAAGCATGGGTTTTGTGTGTGTGTGTGTGTGTGTGTGTGTGTGTGTGTGTGTGTGTGTGTGTGTGTGTGTGTGTCCAAAGTACAGTTTGTGATCTACACAGAGAAAAGAAAATGATGTAAATAATAAAAAAATATAAAATACATGGAATATCTCTAATATAAGACAAATTGATATTTTGAATTTATTTTGTTAATCAAATTTCATCTCATTTTTGAGAGATGTTACTGCCACATTCAGTGCAAAAATACACTACCAATCTTTCTTACATTACAAAATGTAATAGCACATTTGGTAATGTCTTTTTTCATTGCCAAACTATGAGTATTTTTCTCTTTAAAATATTTATTTCTGCATATATGTATTCTGGATGCAACAGTCAGGCAACTTTTGCACCTTAAAATAACTGCTTCAGACTCTCATAACTGTCCTGGGAAAGTCGCGTAATGCTTTATAACATAATGTAACACACTACCACCAATGGGTCTTCACCTAGCTAGAGGACAAAACTACCTTTGTATTCTCAATATGGAAACAATGGCAGCAGCAATGTGAAAGAACATGACATTTATAGAAGGGAAAAGAGAGAGAGTAAGAGACTGAAAAATAATAAATGTTGGAAAGTCTGAAAGGTTGCAGGCAGATACTTAGCTCGCCTTCTTGCTGTTGGATTGATAAGTAATATTGGCTAATCTCTGATGTCTAGAGTTTTTACAATTACTTTGTAATAATTGTAGATTTATCTATGTTAGCAAAGCTGCGAACTAGCTAGTGTGTTTAAAGGCAGAGGGTTAACTGTTAACATCTAGTTAACTATGATAATATTGGCTCTGACATTGTGGTTGCAGGTTTTAATCTTCCAGCTTGTCATGGAGAAACGGTGTATTACAACTGTAGGGATGGCCATGTGCAAAAATACAGATTTTTTAAATATATACCTCCACAGAGCTAACATGACTTAGTAACATGTAGGTAACATGGCCTAACACACACTTACAAAGACATACCGAGGTAGTACATCTACCTGTCCTAATTAGCAGGACATCTAGAAACAATTCTGAAGTCTTAAATCCTCTTGACTACTCAAACCCACAGCACATGTTTTTGCCTGCTGCACTCTCTGAGTTGCATTATTCACCAAAGTAAGTAAACAGCTTTTTACAGTTAGTTTGATTTTGATTGTTCAGCTAAAGATTTTAATTGTGGCTTCTATCTTAAAACCAAGACCACTGTTGCAAATCCCAGTTTTTGTCAGCATCACTCAATCATTTATACCATGCAGACTATATCTGCCAATACACACTATTTACATGGACAAGTTAAGAGGCTAACAGTAATTTTTTGTCAAGATAGATGACCTTTCCCTCGGTCATTTTAAGATTTCTCAGCTATCCTCACTCACCTAAGTCTAATTAAAACCTTTGGTGATCAAACGATGCAAAGTCACACAGTTGTACAACTACAGTTGCTAAGCTAAAGAGCTGTTCTTGTGACTTTATCTACATGTATTTGAACAGGCAGCCTGTTGCACCTGTCACAGCTGAGTATACATGTCAGTATAGTATGTCAACCACACCAATGACAGGTTGCTAATCTGTCACAGGTCTAACACAGACAGAGAGAACCCATGGAGACACCATACAACCAACCTCTGCACAGAAAGGCCCCAGGGTGGATTCAAACACAAGACTAGATTCTTTGAGGTGACACTGCTAACTGCTGCACCACTATGCCATTCCCTACTGATACCAGATACATTCAAATAAGTCTGGAAAGAGTGTTATTCAAGACAAAAACCAAAAATGCACTCAACACAAATGCGTGTTCTACATGCAATCAGTGGATGAAAAGTGGGATGCAATTCTAAGTCTGAGACAACAGCGATGTCAGAGCTGTGAGTCTGTATTAAACCTGCCCATGCTGAATAAGTAGCTGTCATTGTTCCAACACAAGTTCTGGGTGGAAATCTGGTTGACTGGTAGGGGATGAGATGCAAAGTCAGTGAAATATGAGCTCGATATTCATCAAGTTCTCAGGCCACTATAGAAGTGATACAGAGGACTGAGTAGACCCTGCTGTGTGTGCTTTGGGAGACTTGACTCTCAAACTGAAAAATATACACTGGCTATATCTACTTAAAGTGTATTTCCATATGGACATAAATTGGGAAAACATATAAATTGCTCTCATTCATGCATGCATATCGACAAATATTACTAAAATATGCAATTTCTGGTTTTACATTTTACAATATATAGACTAATTAATTTCAATATAGAAACCTCTGTATACATTAGCTCACTTAAAATTCTTTTCAGATGTGAAATAAATACAACATAGAACAATATGTTGACTATTTAGTTAATTAGCAAAGTGAGCTTTCAGATATATGTATTTTAGAAATAATTCATTAAGAGATTTAAGTATACTGGTACATGTCAGTATAGTATGTACATTACAAGATAGCAATCACATTAACTCAGTTTTGTTTTAAAGGTGCTTTTTTAAAATTACCCT
This sequence comes from Maylandia zebra, assembly GCF_041146795.1. Classification (NCBI taxonomy): domain Eukaryota; kingdom Metazoa; phylum Chordata; class Actinopteri; order Cichliformes; family Cichlidae; genus Maylandia; species Maylandia zebra. The sequence goes on along the minus strand of NC_135176.1, from coordinate 4,485,710 downwards.
CTGCAGAATCTAATTAAATATTTGACTCCTAGGGGACAGTATGCTGAAATGTTTATGGATGTATGCTGCTGATCTTTTAAACCCTGATATTTCATTTTAGTCCTATCTGCAGTTCTTCAAGAGGTTTTCCTTCTGGAGGTCTCTGTCACTAATACTAATAACAATAAAGGGCTATTCTATTCTATTCTATTCTGAAGGTATTTTTAAGCAGTTGCCTGCTTAAATACAGGTTACAAACTGGTATTGCCCAGTACAGTCCATCCCTAGTTTAACTTCAGCAAATTAAACACTGTAGATAAACATTTTATAAATAAAGTCAAAGTGGCTGTTAATTCACATTCTCCTAATAGCATTAGTTAACTAATTAATGATCATTAATTAATAATGCTTAACTTAAAAAGCATTTAAACTAGAGCCCGACTGATATAGGATTTTTAAGGCAGTTATTGATATTTGTTTAAAAGTGTTTTAAAATTTCAATAAATCAGCCGACTGTTTTCTTTTTTCAGACATATGAAATGTAAACAGATTTTCCAAACATTTGTCATATGTAGTTAATTATGAGTCCTTACTGAGATAATATGACAGATTACAAATAATCTGTTATACAGTCACAATAAGTCACAGATTACAGATTTACGCTCTGTCCGACTTTGCTCGGATCAGCTGGTTGTTAACTTATTATTTGTGACATTTCAAAGTTGTGAAGCAAACAGGAAAGTTGCAGGATGCCCCCTGTTGGATAAATTAAGTGCCTTTAAATCCTTGATATAAACTCTTTAAAGGGAGCTGCAAGACTATTCTAAAATCTATTCCATTATTTTAAAAGCCAATTTTAGTCAATCACAAATTTATTTTACTCCTAATTCATTTGTTTCTTCTTAGAACTGTAAATATAATTGTAATAATCTATATCAAATTTTGAGGATATTATAGCTATTTTTTATGCATTCATCTTGGGTCTTCATCCACTGTGTTACATGCAATCAGTTTCAGTCCTCTCTGTTTCAGCCTACAAACTGCCACAGCACCATATTTCCTCCCCTCACCGAGAGACACACACACACACACCAAGGTCTGCTGAAATGAAATAAACTGTGGTGTATTTAACAGGCACAAAGCAAATTAAACCTTTGAATTGTTGTCAAAATACAGCTTTTCAAATCTTGCGATGCCTCAGACAGGGGCTTCATGGAAGAAGACTTCCCTGTTCTTCTTTCAACAGGATTCTGAAACCAATCACCACTCGCACCAAAAGCCTGCTCACATTTTGGAAATGGAAGTGGTATTTGCAGTCATTTATGGATGCATCACTCATGGTTTCCCCAGCATCTCACGAACTTCTGTTTGCCATCACTACTACATCACCTCTGAGGAGATATGAGGAGATAGCTATTTAGCCTTAAGATCGTGCCTTAAGGGGCATCCAGACGTGTAGCAACTAGCAACGATGTGGCAACCAGTCACCACAGAAAACCAGTAACATTCAGCAAGACATGAAGTGGGCGGGACCCACGTTAAACATTTTGCAGCTTCAAGATGAGACACTGAAGCATCTGCCAATGAGTGTGGAGGATACCAGTGATCGACTGAAGGCATGCTAAACTCATTAGAAGGTTACTACCTAAGTCTGGAATGACCGCTGGCAACTTACTACCAGCGACAAAAAGAAGAAGATGAGTCCCTGTGTGTGGTGGGCCCCCTTTGTACTTTATAAAGAATATAAAAAACAACATTCAGGATTTCCACTTTTGTTGACCTTGTCCCTAAACGCAGCACAGAATTTACAGATTGGAGTGGGTCTTGTTAACAAAATGTTACCAGTAATTTCTATAGGAGGTGTGAAGCCAAGTTATTCTGACTAAAACTCTTATTATTGGGCTTTGGAAGTGGAAAATGTGGTTAAAGTTGTATGAATTAACATAGTTATTTCCACAATAAGTGCATTATCTGGAGCTTCTCTACTTTTTTCTTTTTTGTATAACGTCTGTCAAGTCAGGACTCTTCTGTTATATGTTTTCTTTTCTTTTAGCTTGTTTATTCATGTATTACAAACGCACTCAGAAGATTTAGTTACAGCAGCCGTTTTATTACATAGATCTAAATGAAAAAAAGAATCACATCTATTCCAGAATTGCTCCTGCATTACAGAAGGCCTATCTAAAATTGCTCTTTATGAAAGCATTTATTGTGGAAATATCTTATACAAGCAAGTAAATGTAGTCACTGAAAAAATGTCTGATTTTAGAAGACTGCTGGGATTAGCAGCTCAAAATCACAAGAAATAAAGAAATAAATAGATTAAGATGCACATCACCACTGTCATATTAATCAACCTCCATTGTTCTCATATTGCAACATGTCACCATGACACCTACAAGTGAATACACCTTCTATTGATAAAAATCCACACACGACAAAAGCTTGATTGGATTTTTTTGTTGTTGTTTTAACGTACACACCCCTCATCTGCGGATTCCATAATGTAACAAGGGTGGCTGTAGCTCAGGTGGCAGAGCAGGTCAGCCACTAATCAGAAGGTCGGTGGTTCGATCCCAGGCTGCATCCTGGCTGCATGTCAAATATCCTTGGGCAAGATACTAACCCCATGTTTGCCTACTGGTGGTGGTCAGAGGGCCTGGTGGCGCCTGTGTCCGGCAGCCTCGCCTCTGTCAGTGCGCCCCAGGGCAGCTGTGGCTACAATGTAGCTTGCCATTGCCAGTGTGTGAATGGGTGAATGACTGAATGTAGTGTAAAGCGCTTTGGGGTCCTATGGACTAGAAAAGCGCTATACAAATGCAGGCCATTTACCATTTAACAAGAAGCAGCATGTGTACTGTGTAATATAGCTGAGTTTCTGATGTTATGGCACTTTTGTTACTCATCCAATCATTAAAAAAATGAACCGTGTAGCTGCGTAGCATCCAGCAAATCCATCACATGTCAAACACACTTCTCAATCTGTGGAATCAATATTTGAACCAATCTGTGAAAATACAGCAAAAACATTCGGCTCACTGTGTGTGACCTTCAGTGCCACACAGCGTTTTCTTGGAGCATAGATGGAGTCTCAACAAATGACAAGCACATAAATAGAAACCGGACAAAAGAAGCAGATATAAAAAACACAAATAAAAAACAAACATTAAATAAAGTTTGACACAAATGAAACAGGCAAAGATTAAGGCCAAATAAAGCCAGTGTTTTATGCCCTCCTAAATAAATATGAAGCAAAATTGTAAGTATACACACACACACACACACACACACACGTGTATGTATATATATATATATATATACATACACGTAAATGATACATTCATATATATATATATATATATGTATCTGAAATGGCACAAAATCCCTAAAGTTGTTTCTTTCTGTTCACTGAATTGTTTTGGCATAAATTTCAGAAGTGGATTTGCAGCCCTCTATGCTAACTAAAGTAGAAGAAGTGAAATGTAAAGGAAGAGACAGGACGTGGACAAGATTTTGCTCCAGTGCAAACCGTTCTGAGATGTAAAAAGCTGGAATTAAAATTAAAATTAAAAATAATTGGAGCAACTGTATAACTTCATAAAAAACTAAATAGAAATCACAATATTTTTTGTTATTAAAAAGCCACATTTGAGGGTGCCAGATTTTTTGTAATATTATGTGGAATGAAGACGAGACCTGTTTGGTTCCCATCTGTCAGTGAAAAACTACACAGAGTGAAGATTAGGCCGAGTACAGTAAAGCTAAAGGTAATGTTTCTGTTTCCTTTTACCACAAGCCCTTTTCCTGCTCATTCAGCACAGAGCAGAAAAAAGCTGATGAGTAAAGATGTGAATCTTTCTTGAACAGATAAAACTATGTGTTCAGTGTTTGCACAGTTGGAAACAAATATAAAAACAGGTACATAAAAAAAGCAACAATAATGAAAAGATGAGTAAAAAGGCTAGTTTGTTGTCCTGGCTGATCCAGGTGGTTGTGTGGTCTCGTGTCCTGTGCTCTGAGGTATACTTGGTAGGAAGTGAGAACACCCATATTTGTGAGGCGAGTTTCTCGGCAGATAAGAGATGCTGCTGGCGGAGAGAGGTTCTTATAGAAGGTGCTGTAAACGGAGACCCGCAGGATGGGGAGAGAGGATTGGCTCAGCACAAGAAACAGGACCCGAGGCTGGAGGGAATGTTAAAATTAAGAATATGAAGACTGGAGTAGGAAAATAGTCGTTACGAAAATCAGCAAAATGGTTGGCTGTATTTATTCTAGTTAATGATTTTGCACTGGAGTAAAATTTTGGACAAATGTGTCAGTTATCACTTAAATCTTTAGAGCTCTAAACATTTTTTTAAATGGAATACTACTTGATGTTAGAACAGAAGATTGCTGTGCCTTTGGGTCTCCAAAGCAGGACGTCAAATAATCCAAAATTTGGGGGAGGAAATGCCTCAAAACCACAATTCCAATCAAAGATGGCATTAATCTGATTTTTTTTTAAACAAAAACATATGTGTGGCTTCTGATAATAATTCTCTTAATCTGCTTTTTTTTGAAGAAATTGAGACTTGTCAAGGTTAATTCATGAACACAGCAGAATGCTTACTAATGCAAACTAAACTGACCAAGGGGTGCAGCTGTGGAATAAACCAAATCTGAATGCTGAAATTTTGTGCCACTCCCCTTTGTAGGTAATAAACTGCGACAATTCTAGTGAAAGTATTCTTTTTTCTTTCAGCTGAGACGTAGCTAGTGCAGTGTCATTTTGGAAAGGGGAGCTGTATTGCACAGCTGTGACTTTCAGAGGAGGGTGGCATGGTCTAGGTCTGTGTTGTCCATGCTAGCCAAAATAGCTTTCTGGTCCTCCCGAATTGGACGACGGTAAAGCAGAGCAGAAAAGCGAATATATGGGTCATGGAGAATGGGCCGTTTCTTCTTTTTGCGGAGGTAGAGAGCTTCTTCGGGCTGGAGTACCTGAGAGGTGTAGGCCTGCTGGGTCTGAGAGGTGGAGACACCTGGAGGCAAAGAGACGAACAGCCAGGTCATAGCCACCAGAACTCAAGGTGGAAATGCTGTTCCGACACTTTCCCTGAAATGATGCTTTGCTTCTGGGCAGGAGTAGATCAACTCCATGAAGCACCCACAAGTCCAGTTTTTCTGTAATATAGTATGAATCTTGAGCCAGCAGGCAGTCAGTTAATTTTAATAACTGGAAACAGTGATTTTTACTTTTACAATGACGACAAAATCCACTATACCTGCATCTGTTATACCTCATTTAAACTAAACATTAAAAACTAAAATATATCTCCATATACAACCTGTAAGTTCATGCACAACGTATGCCAGGCCATAAGTGCTGCTAAGTCAGATCATATAACACGGTCAAAAGCCTGCCTTTTTTTATTACAGTGTAAGCATTTTATGCTATGCTGTTTGGACTTACACTATTCTAAGCTAAGGAGGCTCTAGCAATGAGAATGCTCCCTAAGATGACACTTTGAGCTTGTTGCATAAACGTCACCAACTCTCTGCTGTGCAGTAACTCCAAACCTCTGGCATTAACATCAGCACAAAAACTGCAGCAGTTTCTAGAAGCAAAGAGCTCTCATGTTTAATGTGTGGGTGTCCCAGTACTCTTTTCCATATAATGTAAATTATGATATGTCAGTTGGCTTTTTGGTGCATATATTTTCATCTTCAACATTCAACTCTATTACTGTGCTGTACTCTGTTTTTGTTAAAATATTTGAATTTTTAGGGAACTCGAGTGGTCAAGCAATAAGCTAGCATACTTCTCAACCACTTGAGTCCCACTTTTCATAAAAAGCAGATCTTGATTGCAACATCTGACGGAACAGGATGTAATTTGTTTTCAGTGATGCCTCACTGTTTGCTTTTGGGAGTGTTTGGACTCGGAAACACTCCCAACACCTCCATTTGTCAAAAGTCTACAAGTTTAGTTTAAGAAGAAAATTCATTTTTAAGGACCTTGTGTTGTCTGGGGTAATGTTTCATGATTTTTGGAGGGGGGGTGTTACACTTTCTCCTTTAAGGTGGTATTCTAACGCACTGCCCTGCACATTAAAATGATGCTGGAATGTGACAGGAAAGGCTCCTGACCAAATGCCAGCTGGTGATGAGCTTCAAAATGCCATGCTTGACAATCTTCTGAAAATGGCAGCAGGTCATTTCACTATAGAGACCTCAACAGTGGAGAAAATGAGAACAAATATTTAATGGTGGTTCACACCTGCTTTCTTTCTGGTCTTGGAGTTATTGTTGTTCATAGTCATCTTCTTGGCCTTTTTAATACGTTGGTATCTCAGTGCATCGATCCTCTCAGACCCTGAAAGGGCACTCTGCGCACCTCGACGTTTTCTGAATAAAGAAGAGAGAAAGAGGAAAAAAGGGGTAACTCCAGGCTAAACGTGGTCAGTGAACTGTATTTCTGCACTACGGAGCGCAACACAACCCACACAATCTCAGAACAGCACTGCTCGTGCTAAGCAAGAGGTGCAGCACATTGCCAAAGGATCAATGTGAGACACCTATTGAGGCTTACCCAAGCTTTGCAATAAGAAAACCATGTGATTATGACTACTATAACCTTATACATCATCTGGATTTACTATGAAATTTTTTCACTAAATAAAATCCAGATTTCATTAAGTATTATGCACCTTGAAATTTCTGGGGCATTGAAGATATTTTGCTCAAATTGATCCAAACAATTTTCATCCAAAGAAAAACAGAGTATTTCACAACTCCTGAAGCTATCTATTGATCCCATTGGCTAGATTAGGTCAGTGAGAAAAGTTCCACTTAAAAAGACTTGCACTGTTGGTTTCAGAGGAACTGTTTCCAAAATGAAGATTACTAAATGCTCTTTCCAATTCATAAGTCTGCAGATTTGAATGTTTACTCTAATTAGTAAGGCATTTCTCTCTGAAAATAACAGATACAAATGTTTCCTTGGTGTGAAGTACATTTTTCGCAGCTGTTCATCACTTCCCTCCCATTCACAGAGGCACATGTGACAAGGCAGCCCCCAGATTTCTGCCACAAGCACGCGCTTAATTCTCTCAAGGCACAGAAAACAATATGCTTTACAGAGAGGCCATCTTCCCACCGTGGCTGCAGAGAGAAACCGAATGCTGTTAGTAGAGGGGAAGAATCACAGCTGAGCAACAAAGCATCATCAATATGTGTTCATAGACATGGATACTGTCTACAATGGGCTTCACCATGCTGACAGGGGGAGAGATGGCGGGAGGGGAAAATGACTACTTGGGAACAGTCACATAATGAAAAATAAGCCAAAGAAAAGCGAAGCACCAGGACAACAAATGTAACAAGAATTTATCCATATAATTGTTTCTGTTTTGAAACGGAAGAGCAATATTTAGCGATAGCATGCATGGCAGTTTGCACATGGAACACGACTTTAAAGGGGAATACATTCAAAAGCACTTCATTGGGCAGGTAACTCAAAGATTAAGGGGAACCTCAACCCTCCCTGGTTGCCCCACTTTTATAAAACATTGGTTCTTTAGAAGAAAAAGAAGTGCAGAAGCTGCTTTGGCAGGGCACTTGTGTCACATGGCAGTGAGAACTGTTCTGCAGTCCACTTACAAGTGCAATTGTATACTTACAGGAGATGAATTGATTCATGCTCTCTACAGATGCTTTATGTAGAGGATTAGGGCCATGTGTCCACCAGGATTTTGTCCTAATTTATATAGAGATGCTCGTGGGAAGTGCTGGTCGTGGCTATCGTTACGCTATAGCTCTTAAAAACTTTCTAGGAATCTAGTGCAATTTTATTAAAAGCTAAAATACATTTTAAATTACTTTGAGCTCCGAAGTTTAAACGCGCAACAATTTCATCACTGCCAAGAACATGCAACAGCACTGTCTGCTTCATTTTTAAAGCAAAAACAAAAACAACCACAAGAAAACACAGTTGTCAACTATTCCTCCCAGTGGACACACAGCTTCAGGTGACATCACAACGCCAATCTTACAAAATATTTTATTGCCTTCAAAATATTTTCAATTGGGGTCGTACAGTATAAGCATCTGTTATTTAGAAATGGCAGAATGTGTCACGCTTGAGGAGAATGCTAAAAGCATGTTTACAAAGTGATCTGAGAACAGACAGTGTCTATGCGGAGGAAAGAAAAGGTCCACGCAGTCACTGTTTTTATCGAGTCACTCAGTGCCAAAGAGACAAAACACCAAAATCAACCTGTATGGTTTTTTTAAAGTAACAATTATTTTTGCATGCCACTGGACAAAAGCTAACCCTCTAAATTCATACACAACTTTAGGCAGAAGAAGACCAGCCTGTAAAAATGGAATGATTCAACCAAGTATAACAGATATATTTAAACTGAAGATCAAATTTTAATACAAATGGCTAAACAAAATAGTCCGTCTTAGCTTATTTTGAACTAGCTCATTTTATATTAACTAGACTTAAACTTGGGCTGATGCAGTGGGATCATATTACTAGTAACAAGTATGTCTGTTATATTCTCAATTATACAAAACACTTCCTACCATGAATCTACTTCTGTTAAAGCTTTTAATAGTGTTTCACACCAGTTTGCATATTGGTGGGGTAAAAGTTCTGTGACATCATTTATGACCCCAGGTATGTATGTACACACACACACACACACACACACACACACACACACACACACACACACACACACACACACACACACACACACACACATATCTTTATGCCTGGGAGCTTGCAGGTTCCTGTGCAGTATCTTTGCTGTTCCTAGGACTGTACTCTTCTTGACAGAGACCTCAGGTGTTGTTTCTGGGATCTGCTGGAATCACCTGGCCAGTGTGGGGGTCACTGCCCCAGGTCCCTCAGTTACTACGGGGGCAACTGTTGCCTTCATCCTCCACACCCTCCTTCTTTAGCACTTTTCTCAGCCCTTGGTTTTTCTCAAACGTCCAGTCTTCTTTTTTGCTGTCAGTTGGTATAGCTACATCTATTACTGCTGCCTTCTTCCTCTGATTGTCCACCACTTCTCTGTCTGGTTGGTTGATCGTGAGCAGTTTTTCTGCATCTGGAAGTCCCACAGGATCTTCGCTCTGTCATTCTCAACCACCCAGGGGTGTGTGTCCCAATTTCGGGACTTCCATGCCGTACTCCGCACAGCTGTTCCTGTACACAGACACTTGGTTAGACCTCAGCCTCTATCGATCTTGTACTTAGAGCTTGTTCCTGTGTGGCCATGATTAGTTCCACTGCGCTGTCTTTCAGTCCAGCTTCATCTAGCTCAGTGGTTCTCAAACTTTTCACAATGACTACCACCTCATAAAATACATGGCTCTTAAAGCACCGCCCTTATGACCGACATTAAAGTACAGTAGCAGGCCTATTTAACACCATATACAGTTTACCAGAGACAATTTTATTTCTTATATGAATGTTATTTATTTTAACTGTCATAAACAGGATGTGACTAGTGACAATAATAACAACTGTACTGCAACCGTATAATGTATGAACCCTAAACTGCTCTGCGTTTATTAAGGCTGTTGTGGTTTTAACATGTTTTCATGCTTTGTATCTTGTTCTATTTAATGTGAACAAGCCCCTAAAAAGATCACTGTTGGCCTCTCTTGGTTTTTATTACCACTATTCATTTTAATGCTTAATTTTTAAAACCTTACGATGTAACTACAGCCCAGCCCATGCAGCAGTAAATTAATGACTAACCTCGTATTGTGGATGGATTATCTCAGTTGTTCTCCTGACTGAAGTTTGGTCCATTTATAGCATCCTGCCATGCGATTGCATTTCTCCCTAACCATCAGGAACCCTCACGTTAACTTTTATCGAGTGGAAAAAAGTTAGCGTTCATCCTCCAGCTTCACTGTGTTTATGTTATGCTAACATAGCTGTGTCGCTAGCGATCACATAGTACATCATTATATACCAGCTAGTCCAACTTCAGTAACCCTACAAACGTCACTGCTGTTTAGTTTTCTGTCTTCATTTATGTCGGAAGTGATAGCAGAGCTGTACGTTTGAATTTTTTCAGAAATCCCTGAATCAGAACATGGTACATTATTTAATCTTAATCATGTCAGTCACGTCTTCTAGCTGCCTGTGGAACATACCATGCAGGAGTCTGTCCTTCCATTATGCTGCCCATCTTCCTCCTCTTAATTCTTCAGTTTATGCTGCCAGAGATATTCACTAAGCACATGACTGGCTGTGGCTATCTTCCTGATGTACTTATCAATGTTTGTTGCTTCATCCTGGATAGTGGTTTGGACAGTCACTAGTCCTCAGGCTCCTTCCTTTTGCTTAGCATATTGTCTCAGGGTGCTGGACTTGGGGTGAAACCCTTTATGCATCGTAAAGAACTTTCTTGTCTTGATGTCAGTGGGTTCTCTCTTCCTCTTTTGCCGGCTTATTATCCCAGCAGGATAACTGGTAAGGCTTACGTGTTGACTGCCAGGACTTGTTCTTCCCATTCAGCAGACTGCTCAGGACTTGCCTTACTCTCTGAAGGTATTTGGGGCTTTCCAAGTGGCCTCTTCATGGTTCCCATTCAGGATCCAAGGTACTTGTAGCTATCCTTGATGTCTGCAATGCCGCCTTCTGGTAGTTCATTACCCTCAGCTTTACTTTTTTGACTTTCTTCCCTCTCTGTGTTACCATCTAACTACATTTCTCTCCAGTCTGATGTTGTTCTTTTTTTTTAACCATGACAGACATACTTGGAGTAGCAAGATTTTCTGCAAAAACAATTGCAAAAGCTTTGACGGAGATAATTTGGCTAATGCCAAATTGATAAACTGGCTCAAATGAATGATTGTCAACATCAGAACATGAAGATTATCAAATTTCTGACTATTTTGATACACTATTGTGTACATGAATCCTTCCCATAGAGGTGGGCCCTTAAGGAGGTGATCAGGATATTTCTGCGATGCATCTGCAATGTGTGCCCAGAGCACAGGTTGTATTGCAAATTGTGTTTGAAAGACAAAGCAGTGTCACCTTGCACAGAACCTCACTGCTATTACTTTATTTTATATTATCTGTTATTTTTCCATAATTAGATAAGTAATTTCTTTCAGATATGTCAGCAATCCAAACATTTTCAAGTCTTTCTTTACAAAATATTTTCTACATTACACATCTACATACAAGATTGTTTTTAATTAATGAAGCACCTATCAATGGAATTGATCAAATATGAAAGAACGCCCCAAATGTGGCTCTACCGGACTGTAGATTGTTGTTGATCAAAGCATTATAGACTGAGTTCAACATTTTGGTGTTAAAATGATACTACCATCTAGGTATAGATCAGTCCCTCAAACATAACATGTTAAATGTATTATTTTCTATTTTTATTGAAGCAAAGACAATTTGTTTTGCAGGGAAGTGTCAGAGGAGGATGCTAAATAAACTGTGCAGGTGTAATTTTTGTTTTTAACTCCTTTTGCAAAGAAACAATAAAAAATATACAGTAAGATAAAGAAACGAGCATACGTATAAAAAATGGAAATCACTTTTTAAAAAGTCCTGTTTCCAATATGTCAGGGTCATGTCCTTACTTCGTATATTTAGATGCTAAAATAGCTTTGTGACTTGAGGGTTAATTAGATTGCTTTAAACTGGACTTAATTTCACCTTTAATGTAGCCTGATTGTTTTAAGGCATCTTATCAAGTAGAATTCCCTTACTGCCTTGGTATTCAGATTTTCTTGTCACAGGGAATACTTTAAGTAACTAAATTATTCCTGTTAACTAAGTCTACACAGGAAGTGATTTGCTTTCCAGGCATCACTTTGAAGCTGACAGGTGGTTGCTAGTTGATAATCCGGACTCCAGCTGAATAGGCAACCTTCTTCAGCTAGTAAGTTGAGAAAAGATCATTTTGGGTCCTGACATTTCTTTTCTTTTTTTTCAGTCTTGTGGTGAGACAAACTTGGGAACTGGCCAAAAAGGCAGAGTACAGCTACACTCTGAGCAATACTGATACATAAGAAATTTGACAAAAACAACCAGCTCACAAGAGACAGCTGAACATAAACTATGGTTAATCCATCCATCCCAAAAGCCAAGCAGTTAGCAGTGTGCTCTGCTTTGTCTTCTTGACATAGTGAAAAATGAGTAACAATTTCGTACGCCAGCTGGCGGTAGCTGGTAGGCATACCAAAATGCACAAAAATAATTGGATCGGGCACCGTAAGGTGAGTAAAGCAAAATAAGCAGGTCTTGTTCTGGACATCTTGAAATGAATTCTGATATCGCCATTATTTGCTGATGAGTGCTAACTACATGAACTACTGGATCATGGATTCAGTATGGATTCAGATTTCTTCCTGCTGCTGCAGCTCTTGCTTTGTTTTGTTTTAAACTTGCTGATAAATGTATTATTCTTGCTCACTGTGATTTATATGAAGGTGAAAAAGCTCCTTTTTGTTTTATATGTTTTGTTTTTTTTTGGCATATGATCTTTGCAAGGCAGAATCTTTGCAAGGCAATCCTGCTGACGGTTCTACTACCCGGAGCAAGGAAACTATAACAATTCAGAAAATAACCAGGAATGTGAGGTATTTGGAAAATAATATAAACAAGCTTGGTTAACTGCTTAAGACTCAAACGAAGCACACTGAGAGTAGTCTGAAGCACTTAATGAAGTTACGTTTAGTCAAACCTTGCCAGATCCCCTTGCCTGCCTTCAGGTCTGTTGGCAGGACAGCAACATCTATCTGAGTAGTAAGAAGAAATGTGGAGGGACTGCATTAGTTAGGCCTGCACTTGTCATGTTGCAGGAGGGAGGTGTTTCTGTGATCTGAAAATTGAATTCTTAGCTGTGGGAATTCATCAATATTATGTGCCAATGGAATTTTACATTGTTGATACTATTTTAATCTAAATTGAATCAACACACTGTTTGGGTTCCTCTACCAGCTAATAAAAAAGTCATTCAAATGACTGTGGCTGTGGTGAATGGCTATGGATAATTCATGGATCCTGGCCAACCTCTGAACTACTTGCTGTACATGCAACTGAACAGTTTCGTAACACGTTTGTACTCATCTGCCACAAAGACCAGTATAGAAAAATTAGTTTTGTTTCAGCAAAAGCAATCACTGAATTTTTAAGTCTTTTGACAAGAATATGTACTAGTTGGAATCACTAAGTGATATGATAGGAGATTACATTGTCATACACAATAATGTGTGGTATCCCAATACAAAAGTCCACTTGGAATGACCACATGACATTGAATAACTACACACATGTGTGGAAGTTACTGATCTTTGTATGTCTGGATATCTTTCTTCTTCAGTATTGCAGACATTGTGATTTATTATAAACTAAATGTTGTGTTTTGAACATTCTAAGTGTTCAGTTTGAGTATACAGTGGTCCCTCGCTATAACGCGGTTCACTTTTTGCGGCCTCGCTGTTTCGTGGATTTGTTTTGTGTGTGTGTGCAATTTTGCATGCTTTTTTTTTTTTTTTTTTTTTTTTACAGCGCATTGTGTTCCATGTCCTGATCAGTTGTAGACCAGTGTCAATCAATCTCCTCCGTGCCGTGTCTCCTGTCTCCTTGTGTAATGTGTTTAACTTGTCAAATTTACATAAATCTTCGATTGCTAGCAGTGTGACTCTGAAGTGCTGTACTGTATGTTTGTACGTTTTCTCCCCAACAAACACAACAATGTCGACGAAACGTTTTGCACCGTCAAAGGCACCTGCAGTAGCACGTAAAAGGCAGAGGACGATGCTAACCATTGCACAAAAAGTTGGACTTCTGGACATGCTAAAGAAAGGTAGAAGTTACCGTATTTTTTGGACCATAAAGCACACCGAATTATGGTAAATGGCCTGTATTTGTATAGCGCTTTACTAATCCCTAAGGACCCCAAAGCGCTTTACACAACCAGTCATCCACCCATTCACACACTGGTGATGGCAAGCTACATTGTAGCCACGGCCACCCTGGGGCACACTGACAGAGGCGAGGCTGCCGGACACTGGCGCCACCGGGCCCTCTGACCACCACCAGTAGGCAACGGGTGAAGTGTCTTGCCCAAGGACACAACGACCGAGACTGTCCAAGCTGGGGTCGAACCGGCAACCTTCCGATTACAAGGTGAACTCCCAACTCTTGAGCCACGATCGCCCGTTGAGGCGCATTAAACAAAACAAAACAGTCAGATAAGTCAAACAACTCATTCTTCTTGCTTCCTCTACTTCTGTACCATTGATTCATTGAATTCATGTTGAATTCTCTGGCAGCTGCTCTATTCCCATGTTCTGGACCTGAAAACAGGGTTTGATCTTTGGTTTCATTCTATAATACTGGAATTATTTTTCTACGAAGGTTTGAACTTTGAGGGTGTTTAAACAAGAGAGAAAAGTGTACAAAGTGTGTAGTGAGGGGTTTTACAGCCTTAAAACATCTATAATAACTTTAAAAAATAAAGTTGGCTACTTCGCAGATTTCACCTATCGCGGGTTATTTTTAGAACGTAACTCCTGCGATAAATAAGGGACCACTGTAGCCCAGTTCAATCTTTACCAAAAGCTACCCATAAATGTATTTCTAATAACAAAGCTTGATTCACTGGCTGGGACCACATCCTCATAAGTTTGACAGCATTTCTAGTAGATAATGGCAGATGATGTGATCATGAATTGGGGCTGTGGCTTGGGAAGGCCTCAGAGAGAACTGGCAGCAGCTCCCGGGCCAGGCAGATCCCCATGTACTAATGAGTAGTTAAATCATTGTAAAAGGGAGGGGGTGCGGGTGGGGCGCAAAAACGAGAACAAACAGCTTGTAGAGAACCGGAAGGGACATGTATGGACGTTTGGCCCCACTTCTGAAATCCAGATAAATTATCTTGAATAAGAGTTCAGCGGCATGAGGAAGAGCAGTCCCCACACAAGTGGACAAGTGGTTTAGTCTTTAGCGGTATATTTCAGTGATACAACAGAACAAGATTCCCACATTACAGAGAGGGAGAAGCTGTAATAGATGGAACAGATGTTCTGGAGAACTTTTTGAATAAAATTCTTCGCTTTGCTTGATTCTTGACTTTTTCTAGTATTATACTACTACTGGTGTAGAGGGTTTCTTGAGGTGCTGACCTATTGTTCAGGGGAAGACTGCATCATGTCAAAATAAATGGCTATAGGGCTATGAAAACATCAGAGTTGTTGCACACACAACAACCAATATGGTGACCATTAATGAGGGTTAAAGGCATACTCATAGATGCTGACCCATTACTTAGCCAAGCGAACTTAACCCCTTTAATGCACTTAGTTCAGTGTATTTTACTCATGTGACTTTTGCATACCATGCCCGAAAAACATGAGCTGCGTGCAGTTCAGCTGGACTCGAGCATACGACATGGTACTGTGTCCCGGGCTGCAAGACCTGTCTCAACTCAGGTACAAAAGGCCTAAAAACATTAACTATTACTACTGCTGGAGTGTGCTTTTCAAAAGTATGTGTGTGTGTGTGTGTGTGTGTGTGTGTGTGTGTGTGTGTGTGTGTGTGTGTGTGTGTGTGTGTGTGTGTGTGTGTGTGTGTGTAGGTGTGTGTGTCAAAAAAACAGAAAGGATAAGTGAAATGTACTTGGACCATCAAGCATTGTATAAGTGCCAGCTGATCTTTGCTGAAGTAATTTGGTTAAGGTTATATGTAGTGACGTAAATAAAAACTTTTAAATGTTTTCATGAGATATATACACTAAGGATATATCCATCTGTGATTTGGTATCCTTAACAGATTAACAGGGTTAACGTTTTTGTGATTGTGGTCAGTTAGCAAACAACTCAAGCATGAAAACATGTTGGTGAGACATTTCTGACCTGATCTATTATCTTACAGATGGCATATGCATATCAGTCAGAATGCATAATGTACTTAAGACTGCAGAACTTAAAATGCATAGCCACTTTGACATAAAGGGAAAAAAAGAAAGAACTGAAATCAGCTACATGTGTTGACTGAAGTAAGGAACAACTCAAAGACTCAAAGGCTTGTATTCCCCTTTAAAGGACGAGGTGATCAAAAAAGTCCCACCTGCTAACCCCCCCCTTTCAGACATGGATCCAACCCTTACCTATTGCGGTGTAGAGGACCTGGTCACAACAACGCTGCCCAGATAGCTGAGATCAATCAAAAACAAAGCAGGTAAGACTCCAGGAGCCATCAAGAACCACCACACTGCCCCTACTTGATAATGATGGAGACATTGCAGTACATGAGAAGCGGACAGGCCCTGTGACACACTTTGCCCAACAACCTTCCCTTGGTAGTCAGACCTGGATGACCTGAAGGCGTTTAAGGGAGTTGGGGAGGCGTGGGTTATAGAATCGGGGAGGAAAGTAGAGTAGGAAAAAAAATCTGAAAGATTGGACAGCAAGGGAGAATTGGTCATGCAATCAAGTTACTAAGGCTGAGGATGGGCCGCAGGGCCTGCCACGATGAACTCATCCCTCTGCATGATAAAGGCATCTTCAAGGCTTGGAGCTGGACATAACAATGGGTGTTTTCTCTGGGGAACTGACTTGGTGGATATTATGAGAGTCCTCCTGTTAGGTGAAAGCAGGGTAACATAATACAGATGGAAAAACAGGGATCCCGTGGTGATGTCTGCATATTACCAGGCTTTCAGGGGCCTGCCCCCCCCCCCCCCAAAAAAAAGCATTTGACTGGCCATGGTTTTTAATTTTTTTTTAACCAGATGGATTGTAGCCCTTAAAGGTCTGAAATGCAATCTGTGAAGCAAATGCATTTTCTTGTCAATTCACCATTTACTTACTTACTTTTAGCATTTTCACATGAAAATTTACGATGTACATTTCCAGGTGAATATTTTGAAACAGTGCTTCAGAGATTCAGTGGGTGAGTAAGTTTATGCCTGACATGAAAAGCAGCACTGACCAAATTGAAGCTAAACTTAAAAAAAGGAAATCAAAAAAAAAAATCCGAACAAAATGGTTTCCTTCCACCTTACAACTTTCATTTTCATTAAGTCAAATGAAAAAAGCATAAGCTAAACTATAAAATTAATTTGCCACAGAGATGACTTTAGGAAATAATGATTAGTACATAGCACTTCAGAAACAAAAATATCAGAGCAACTTCACACACCAAAGCATTATGGGTTGGGGCAGATGACTCAAATGGTATCCCGCTCTGTAATCCTTATGGACCTACCCTGAAGCTGACAACTGGGGTGGAGAAGGCTCCGATGGAAGGATCTCCTCCTCAGTCCTCCTTTGAGATGGCATCTGCCCAAATATGTTGCTGCTTTCCATGGGGGGTGATGGAGACTGGGAAGCTGGGTAGCTGGTTGCAGAGGTGGCAAAGGCCATGTGGGAATGGTAGCTGGGGCTTGTTCTCCTGCTACCCTGGGCTTGAGCAGGTGAGGAGGAGGGAGAAGATCTTCTTGAGAAGCTGGCTGTGGAAGGAGGGAGGAGGGTAATCTCAGACATCTCTGAAGGTATAGTAGGTTGGACAATGCCGGGACGTGGCCTGGGACGAACTACTATCTCTGGGGAGCCCTCATGAGAGCTAAGGGGGCTTTGGGTGAGGGGTGAGAGGCGAGAGGGCTGAAGAACCACCTGATGCATGCCAGGATCCATCCTACGAGCATGTCTGGGACTGAAATGAGGAGTGGTTTCAAACCATCGTGTGTCCAAGCTACTGAATGTGCTAGGAACAATATGGGCCATTGGATCGGTGTAAGGCAAAACCGGCACACCCATTCCATGGCTTGTGTGTCTTAGCTGCCCTAAATGTGCCTCTTGCATAGCTAAATGCTTGGCTGGGGAGCCATGAGGCCTGGCCTTGCTGGGAGACTTGCTTGAGTGGCTCTTTGGGGCCTCCAGTGGCAGGACAGCTGGATAAGTGGGCATTGGAAGAGAGGAGGTCTGGATAGCACTAAGGGGAAGAACATGAGGTGGAGGGGGATAGGGAGAATCGTGGCGGAGATGCAAAGGTTGATGTGGTGGAAAAATGAACTGGGGTCCCTCCAAACTTGCAAAGGTAAAATCCAATCCCTGCCAAATCTCTGGAGAACGAATGGAAGAGGTGAGGGTCAGTGGAAGTGGAAAACCAGAGACAGCATATTGCGGAAAATCACTTTCTCCCATTTCTTCAGGAATCATAGCGTGGCCAAAAGGACCCTCAGCAAGGTATGGAGGGGAGGACATGACAGAGCTAAGTGGGCTGGTATCTGGCATGTAAAAAGGAGGTGGAGGATCATGATCTCCAGGAGGACCTAGATAGCCATAAAAAGCCCTGTGGTGGAGAGAGCCTCGGATCTGCCCAGTGGCCTGGAGCCGACTGCTCTCCATGATGGTCATACCTTCGAAGGGCCTGTGGAAATGAGAGCTGTAGGCTGGAGGTTGCAGGTAGGATTCCTGACTGGAGATAGGGGAGATCTGGTGAGGCCGCAAGGGGGGCATAACTGGTGGAAGAGCCCTAGCGTCATCATTCTCTTCATCTGACTGTCGGAATTCAGGATATAGGTCTGATTCTTCCACAAATGGGAAGCCCTCAATTCGCCGGGGTTTGACAGACATTTCTCTGTCTGTAGGATCTATAACAAAACGTCCATCTGGGCCTCGACTGATGAGTTCAATGGGTGTTGTTGCTTCAGCTTCATGCTTGGGGATGCTGTATTTCTTGCTTGTTATTGCTCTTTTGGTCTTTTTGTATAGAGATAATTCCTCCTTCTTCCCTGGACTTGGGGGTGGTTTTTTTCCACGCTGGTCATGACTATCTTCAGATGATTCTGATGGAGATGCCTTTGAACGAATGCTCTCTGGGCTCACCTTTCCTGAAGATGACCTGTGGAAAACAATACAGATGAAGTGATCATTTAAAATGGTACTTCTTTACAAAATAACAGTTTACTGATGGTGCTGGAGATGAATCCAACTACACCAGAACAAAACATGGATTAAAGAAAGAAAAACTAGACCCCATTTACAGGATTCCAAGTTCTAAGTCAAAGCAGTGATCATGAATCATTAGCAAACAGAAATTCAGCAAGATACATTTCCTGTTTATTTTTAGGCAGTTAAACTAGAACAACAAATACGCAAACTTTCAAACTCAGAGAAGGCACTCCTCCGACGAGACTAAAGCTTTATCCCACAATTTTAAAGTAAGTCAAACCAAAATGTAACAGTTTCTTCCTTTGTCAGCGTTCCACTTCTCCATCAAGTTTCATATGAATTTGGTAAGTGAAAAAACATCTTGACAATACTGGACACATCGTGACTTTTTTTTCAAAAGTAAAAGTGAATGGAGTGTAGATGTAGAGGTTTGATGACATAAGACAAATGTTTGTTTCCAAAGCAGTAATTAAAGTGCACACAAGAAGGGGATATCAACTAAACTGTACAATACACAAAATCATTAAATTCATGCATAATTCTGACAACAACAAACTGGTTTATTGGTACCCACACGAACACTCAATATGTCTTCCCTGAAGGCATGTGCATAGACCAGTTTTAACCATTGCAGTAAAAGACTGTGTACCGGACCCAAGAACTACTAGTAGTTATCTGTAATTTGTTAGATTTATAACTGTTTATGTTATTGGTTTTAAAAGCGGTTTAACATTTAGTCTTATAATGGGATGCCTTAGTTGCAGAATGCTTATATCATATGCCATATTACTGCATTTTACCTTCTTTCATTCCCTCTATATCATCCCCCACTTTACACCTGATACTTTAGCTCTACTTCATCATTATCATTTCCTAAAGTTAAAGGCAAACCAGTACGTGTACGGTACAATTTTACTACCAATGAAAATTTCATTCATTCAAAAGTTGAATTCCATTGCAGTATGACGTCACATTTTCCCATTACAAAGCACTGTCAGGAGCACAAAAAAACCAAAGAAACATGATACCCCAAAACTAAATAAATAAATAATAAATAAATAATTTCACCTGATATTAGAAACAGAGAGCTGTTTGTAAAACCCAATGGTTATCGGTTAGTAATAAATTTTGAGCAACACTGTAGTAACAAGTATGAAGTGGCTGTACTGACCAACACTGTTAAAGCTCTAGTATGGTAGAGCTATGACTGATTTATGAGAAAGGAGAGACTTTGATTGATGACATATATAGAAAATTAAGAATATCAGAGCGTGGAGTGAATGATTAGCCACATTTGTCAAAACTAACTGAAAGGATAATTCAATCACCATACCCAGTGAAGGGTATCCCACTAGTTGGGATACATACTATTTTGTGCCAATTTTGCAAGTGTTTGAACAATTTTGGTATCTATCCTTCTATATGATATCTGAGAGGTCTTGACCAAATTCAAAACTTTTAAAAGATTACGAGTTACAGTATATAACTTGTGCTTGTATATAACAAGACACTTTGATGTTATCAAAGTCTTTCTAGCCAAATTCTTGTTAGAAATTAGTACTAGAGCGCTATAGGAAAAAGGAAATGAAACCACAATTTCTTTGAAACCACAATCCCTTTATTTAGTGATAAAAGTCATTTATAGCAGATCTGTTTGTTATAACCTAAATAAACAGTATAGTAGGCAATGTCACATGCAATACATGTTAAAGGTACCAGGTTTCAGTAGCTACCTTCACTGAAAAATACCATCTGCTATTTGAAGTCATGAGGACTTCTCATTAAATGTAACAACAATTTGTTTATCATTACAATAACACCTAATCAGAAATTTGTGTAGACAACAACATTGTATTTCTAAACTATGTGAAAGATGGTGTCTCTGATGAACCAGGATCTTTGTTAGGTATTATTTCTTGCAAGCAATATTTGTTGAAAACTATATAAAATTTAGTAGAAGTTAGTTGTTGTTATGGTAACAAATATTGCTGATAACATTCATAAATCTGTTATCAGACCTACATAGGTGTAATGCTGCTGCAGTTCCTTATATGATTATGGCAGGTTTGTATACACTGTGGTTTGAATATAAGCTCCCTGCCTCTCTTGCAAGAGAGAAGATACTTATTAGGGACTAGAAAGAGACAGCATACTTATCCTATATTGGCTTCCTGCTAAATCCAGAATTGAATTTAAATCCTTCTCATTATATACAAGGTTTTGAATAATCAGGCGCATCTTAATGACCTTTTAGTATTGTTTCAACCCATTAGAGCACTTCATTCTCAGAGTACAGCCTTAGTTGTTGTTCCTAGCGTATTTGAAAGTAGAATATGAAGTAGAGCCTTAAGCTTTCAGGCTCTGGCTCTCTCCCATCTTTAACTCGTCTTTCTCCCTTCACCCCAACCAGTCGTGGCTGCCTCTCCGAGCTTGTTTCTGCCGGAGGTTTCTTCCTGTTAAAAGATTTTCCTTCCTACTGTTGCCAAAGTGCTTGCTCAAAGAGCATCATATGATTGTTGGGGGTTTCTCTGTTTTCTTTGTATTATTGTCGGGTCTTTACTTTACAATATAAAGCATCTTGAGGCAACTGTTGTTTGATTTGGCACTATATATTGTAAATTAAACTGAACTGAATTAAATCGAATTGAACATATTAGTTACTGACATATTTATCCTTATAGTACAAACTGGTTTGTTTAGGCTTCTGGAAACTCAGCAGTTAGAAGTAATGGATGAATCTCCTAAATAGATCATTATCCACAGCTTCACAACTCCACAGCTTATGGATATGCAGGCGATGAGACCTGTCTTCATCAATACATTTTCACATTAGTTTAACAGAGCTTTAGAAATATAGCCCGTCCACAGTCACAAGGCAAAAAAAGTGAGTGAAATTACATGACCATTTGCAAATTGTAGAAAGCCATGAGCTGGTGTTAAGCAGAAGGTTACTTCTTAGAAGAGTCAATGGCAGGACAAGTTAAGGAAATCAAAAGAGTTACTAAAAGACACAATCAAGAAGAAAACATGGGTGCCTGTGTCAAAGTTTCCAAAAGTCTGTGTCTGTCTATTTTAACATATAAAGTGGTTTGGATAGAGCCAGGGCTAATTTCTGTTTTACTTGCAGTGAGTTTGAAAACAAACATTTAAAATAGTTCATCCACATCTAGACTGAGATTTTCTGAAGGTTGCAAGAAGCTGTTGTTGCCCCAGGACAATGCTTAGTGCATCTTATTTTCCTGAAACACTTCAGCAGAGGTGTACCTCCTTATTACCAGCCACTGCACTTAATTTTTCAACAATGGTTTATTTT
Organism: Maylandia zebra; assembly: GCF_041146795.1. Taxonomy (NCBI): domain Eukaryota; kingdom Metazoa; phylum Chordata; class Actinopteri; order Cichliformes; family Cichlidae; genus Maylandia; species Maylandia zebra. The sequence goes on along the minus strand of NC_135176.1, from coordinate 4,463,485 downwards.
GTCATTAAAGAAGGCCTACAAGACTTGGACATACAATTCACATAACTGAGCAACATAGAGTCCCGATCAGAAGTTTAAGACCACTTGAAAAAAAGGTTCCAAGTGGAGCTTCAACATGCAACAAGGAGAAATGGGAGTGAGACAAAACAGTTTTTTGAGCAGGCAATTTATTGAAAACAACTCTTAAACTGAAACAGGCTGTTCTCCAGCAGATCAAAAGTTTAGGACCACATGCCTTTAAAAGGCCAAATCTGTGCAAAAATCTGGATTCATTGTCATTTTCTGTCAGGTAGTCACACTGTCATGACATTCAAGGCAAAAAAACTGAATATGGTCGGGTTGTTAAACTGCATAAGCAGGGTCTCTCACAGCGCGCCATCGCTGCTGAGGTGGGACGCAGTAAGACAATCATTTGGAATTTCTTAAATGATCCTGAGGGTCAAGTGGAAGACACAAAAGAAATTCACCAACACTGACCAGGAGGATCCAGCTGGCTGTTCATCAAGACTCTGGACGATCCTCAACCCAAATTAAGGCAGTTACTGGTGCCGACTGCAGCCCCATAACCATCAGACTGCGTCTGAGACTGAAGGGGTTCAAAAACAAAAAAACGTCTTCAAAGGCTCCAAAGTTCTGTAGCGTTATACTTGAACACCACAGAACTGACTGCTTGGACTTCGCAAGAGAGCACCAAACACGAGACACTGAAAGGTGGAAGAAAGTTTTATTCTCTGATGAGAACAAATTTAACCTTGATGGTCCTGATGGTTTCCATTGTTACTGGCATGACAACCAGATGTCACCTGAGATGTTTTCTACGCGCCACAGTGGAGGGGGCACTACAATGGTCTGGGGTGCTTTTTCCTTCAGTGGAAGACAGTAGATACCCTTCGTGTGGCTGTCTTCACCACTTGGAGAAATGTTCCCACTCACTTGCATCAAGCATGCTGCAACACATTTTTGAAGTGATCAACAATAACGGTGGAGCTACTCATTACTGGGTTTATGCTTGGAACTTTGATTTCTGTTTTGGGGGGATTACGGGGGTTCTTTTGGAGGTGATCAGCTGCAAAACAACCTGTTTCAGTTTAAGCGTAGTTTTCTATAGATTACATGCTCAAAAAATGTTTCGTCTCAATCCCATTTCTTCTTGTTGCATGCTGAAGCTCTACTTGGAAACTTGTTAAGAGCCAGACATGCAAAATATGATTTTTTGCCATTTTTCAATTGGTCTTAAACTTTTGATCGAGACTGTATATGTCTTACATTTAAAACATCAGGAATATCAAGTTCCCAATATAAAGAATTTTAAAAGATCAGTTGCCTTGGACTAAATTTTTCACTGAATGAATCACCATTTTAATAATGAGTGGTCATTACATGTATGTATTGTACTTCTATAACAGGGTCTAAGCGCTGGCCTTCATTAAATAAGAAGATTGCAATTACTCTGCAAGTATACTCTGGCCAAGGAGTGAGCCTAACTTAGCAAGAAGACTGGAGGCAGAAGGAAAAGGTTAGCTGTTCTCTCCAAAAAACTACAAACTCCCTCAGTAACTGCAATAAATCTAAAAAAATAAAGGACAGTAATATGAGTATAGCAGTAATATAGAGCAATATAATGAAAGATAATTGTGATTCATTCACTGTGACACATGAAAAAGAGTCCCATTATCTACTTCTTCTATCCTGAATAATATATTCTCATTTTCCCCCAGAGATTCAAATGAAGCTCCTTTACCGCTCATGAACGAAAGACTACGACCAGTATTGTTGTTGCCTGATTGTAGTTGTCCAGAAGCATGCAGACGGGTCAAGAGTCTGAGGTGCTGAACCAACGTGAAGGAGGGTATATAGTGTGCAAGAACAAAGGGACAATGGTTTGCACACTCACTGAGGACCATAACACTGGGACCTGTACCTGCTTGCGTCCAGCCCCTCCCAGTAGGGCTCAATGCTGGGAATGAGGCTAAGTGGACTCCTGCAGAGGTGGGGAGATCAGACAGTAAGAAGTGAGGAGCATATGGAAGTAAACAGGAAGCCTGGCAATGAGAGAGAGGGCAACCAAAAAGGAACAGAAAAAAATGAAAGAAAAAGCTCGTTCCTGTTCAGCAGCTTAGGGATGAGAAGCATTAATGAGTTGGAGAATAACTCAACGTAAAATTTCACAGAAAAAGCGTAAAGATAAGAAAAACTATGCGAGAGCAAAAAGAGGGTTTCCTGCCATAGTTTCATTTCCTCACATTTCCCACTTCAGACACAAGAGGCTGAAAAAGCACAAAAGGACAAAGCAAAAAAAACCAAAAAACATTTCATTAAACGAGACCTTTCCACACTGCACCATCTTATTGCCTTGAAATGGTGAAATATTAGGCTATACATGTTATTGTATGGTAATTTGCAAGCATCCACATGTGTATAGCAAGCATGCATTCGACCATGGTCCTCTACAATACTTTTGGGATATTTTAATACAGTTGTATTACACTCAGGATGTTCACTTCAAATCTGGTGCAGATTTCTCCCATTTACAAGAGCAGGGAAAAATCAGACTTTATTAACTAGCATGACAGCTGTGTCAGCGGTTACTTAAGTAATCTGAAAAATTCCTTGACAAACATTCCAGCCAGTGAATCAAACATACTCCCAAAACATCATAGAAATGCCTTTCACTTTTTAATGAAAGAAAATGTATGCCAAACAAAAAACGTATAGTATTTAGATTTTAGAAACTCCCCTACAGACCTCCTCATGGTGTTAAAGGGAAAATCTATGATCCTAGTATATAAATGTATTTGGGGAAATAAGCTTAGAAAAACTGCAATTAAAGTCTGGCTTTTTTACCTGATGTTCAACTTGATCAATGTATTACTCCTAACCTCTCCCTCCCAAAGAGAAAGGAAGTCTCTGTTTTATGTAAGCAGATTTTTAAATTCTGTACATGGGAGGTTTACTGACGTTTTTCTACAGTTTCTTTGTTGCACTCTAAAAAGTAATTCATCAGACCCGTTACCACCACTTAAATGCATGGCTGCAAGAGAAAAATTCTCTAATTTATTGATTAAGATAAATCTTCTAAATTGAAAACTTTATTTTGTTGGGGTGTGTTGACTTAATAATTTTGGTAATTATATCAACTTAACTTTGTATGTAATTTGAAATTAAAAGGGTTTAAAACAAAATTCAATTTGTAGTTTCTTAATGAAATTGGATAGATAACTTCATTTTTCTTCACTGTAACCTCTGATTTCAAGGTCCATCTCCTACCCAGTTAACATGCCCTACCAAATTCACATATTAAGACTGTGTTGCACGGAGGTCTTGTATGCTGATGTTAAAGAGATTTTAATGTAAGTAACATTTTATTTACAAATAACAGTTCTACTAAAGCAATGCATTTGTGCTAGTAAGTGTTATGACCCGTAGTGGATTTGTTTCTGATGTTATGCTCATACAGCTGAGGAAATAGTTTATTATTATTATTATTATTATTATTATTATTATTATTATTATTAACGGTGAATACTTCTGTGAGAAGGATAGCTGTAGAGTTTCTGTTTGCCTCATTTATTTTATTTTTTGTATGCTATACATGATGTTACATTTTAAATTGTTTTGGTTACTATTGCAATACAGCAATACAGTAAGTACTGTTCTTGGTCTTAAGAGCTGCATCTATCCTTATTACTTTTTTTAAACACATCAAGTTTTATGAAATATTGTTAATATGATTCTGGTTGTATCACCCTGGCACAGACTATGTGAATCTCTTTGTCATTAAGTCTTTACATAGGCATTTTGTGTATACATAAACATCATTTAATATTTTTTAAAAATATATATGAAATTGATTTTTGTGGATTATCAGTTTTAAGCAAACTTAAATTTAATGCTTTATAAATAACAGGTTCCTTTTAAAGAAAATATTTGTAAAGCCTGACAATTGTTTGTAATAATCCTCAAATTGTCTTATAGCATTTTTCTGTATGTGTGGTGTACAGATTTAAAAAAAGAGTTCAAGAGAGTAACCACTGTAAGTCTTGAATCTAATCTTTTGGCTAAACTTGACCATTGTACCCCAAAACTAATGGATGGGGTTTGATGAAGGGGAGGAGCTAAAGGACTGAGAATCTTGCTTCTTGAGGTATGATAATTATTTAGGCTTTGGCTAACTTCAGAATGCAGTTTGTTTGCAGCCACCTATATAATGTATTAATCATTTTGATACTTTATCTACTTTTTCTTAAATTGCACAATACTCTCAAAGTACGCAGAGAGGTACCCATCGACTCAACCCGGGAGAGAAGGAAGAGGACCTTTTCATGCAGTTTGGTGTAAATAATTCAGCATCTTGAATAAAAATGAAATGGATTTACAAATGTCACACCCATATCAGTGGCCCAACATAAAGGGAATGCACATATTGCCTATTTTTTACAGCATAAACTAGAACATTATAATTAGACCAACACAGTGAACCGCTCGTAAAGCAAGTAAAATATGTTGTTAGAAATCTTTTTAGGTCAAGCAGCCAAATTGGTCATAGAACATGTTGTCTATGTCGTGTGATTATGTTTTGTGTTATGATACCATAATTTTGTCTCATTCTTATTAATGTATCCTAATTTTCATTCATGTCTGTATAAAAATAAATAAACAATAAGTCCACTGATGATCTAGATTCAGTAAGATTCAGTTAGGGTGAAAGTATAATCTGATTTATTTTCAGTGTTTAAATATAAAGCGTTGAAAGTTACAAATAAAATCCTTAAATGTTGAATTCATTTATTTCTTGAAAGCAGTTAAAATTACAAAAACAAGAAAAAGCTAAAATAATAATGATGAAGAAGAAAATCAACAACCTAATGACACCATACAATACTTTCAAATAATGTGAAAAAAGTTGTTGGTGTAACATCATTTTATGATTACACAGCTTAAAAAATAGATTTTAAGCTACCAATTATTAAGTAAGGGGTAGTTAAAATTACTTCTGATTATAGAGGAAAAGTTCATTCTCTTAACGTAATATAGTTTGTGGGTTCAACATAATTTCAACATAAGTTTTCATAACTCAGAAATATCCATGGAAGCTGTTGCGTCATTTTTTGTTGAGCTTAAACATTTGTTTTTAGAGTGTAATCAGATTTCATACTCTTTAATATTCTCACATGAAACTATAAAAGCTAACAGTGATTGTCTGTAAATATCCTCCCCCACCCTGTCTGAGGCCTTGGACTAAACTGAATTTTTAAAGTGTAGCACAGACAACATGGATGGGCTGTGTCACAGAGCAAGCCATGCTGTTTGTCAGGTATTCGATCAACAATGCTCCAAAAGCCACCAACAGCACAAATAGTCCAGACGTCCAGCTCAGAGACTCCATGTGGCTAGGGTGAAGCTTAGCAAACAGTTAGCAACTACAGCGTGTCTGGATCCACTTATCATGCTCCTAAATTAATAAAGTTCAAATACAAAAAAATAAAAATCATGCCCTTTACAGGTGTTATGAAGGGGCAAACTGTCTTTTTTAGAGTGAGCATTAGGTGTAGTTGAGTTCCTGTCTCAACTAATATGACTCTACAGTAAGTATTGGAAAGCTGGAAAGATTCTCACAATGCAATATGAGAAACCAACAGAAGATGTCAATACAGTGAAGTTTATGTAGAAAAAACAGCTTTCTGAGGGAGTAATGAACACACACACACACACACACACACACACACACACACACACACACACACACACACACACACACACACACACACACACACACAAAACAAATATTCAAAATTAAGATGGACAGTCAACAGTGATGCTTTGAAGTTATCATTTAGGTACCTGTAGTACATGTTCATGTCTGTCAGAGTTTTTAGTACACATGTTACTGCTAGTACAGGATGCACTGATAGGGAGGCTGTAGCTCAGGCGGTAGAGCAGGTCATCCACTGATTGGAAGGTTGGTGGTTTGATTCCTGGCTTCCCCCTAGTCTGCATGCCAAATATCCTTGGGCAAGGATACTTGATACCCCATGTTGCTCTCCGATGCATCCATCGGAGTGTGACTGTGTATGAATGTTAGATAGGCACTAACAGCTTAGAAACAGTGCTTGTGTGAATGGGTGAATTAATTAATTGTGTAAAGCGCTTTAAGTGTTCAGATAGAGTAGAAGAGTGCTATGTAAGAAACGGTCCATTTACCATAGTGGATAACCTTCTTAATATTATTCCACACAATTTATTCGATATTTACAAGTTTACAATTTATTAGATATTACATTGTATTTAAAACAGTAATATAACGTGTACTACTATTTGATTTTCTTTGTTAAATCAATTTGTTTTGTGAGGTTTTGTTGTTGTTGTTGTTTTGTAGTACAGCAATATATTTGTGTGGCACAGATGTACTTACGGAGTTTCCAGGCTTTTTCTGCAGTGAGTTATTGAAAGAGGGGGGTCTGGAAGATAGGGAACAAAAAACAAAACACTGTAAACTGTAAATACACTGGTAGGGGAGGGAGAAAACAAGCACTTCACTTAGAAGCTGTACAAATAAAGGCAAGGTCATTTGAAGTAGTCCAATGAGCTGTTTTTATTCCTATTTATTTTCAGCCGAGCCTCAATATTAAGATTCATAATGTGGAAAATATCGTTTTGCCATTCACGATAAACGTGTCTGACCCAACACATTTACATAAAAGGCTTATAAAACTAGACTCACCAAAGGCAACATTAGAATGGCTGCTGCAGGGCTTGGAGCAGGATTTGAACGTGAGCGACAGAACAGCAGTAAAATGCAACAGAGGCTTAAAAACATCAACATAAATATAATGACTGACTGCAGCTAAGAATCTATCACTTTTAGCTTTTGATGGCTATGATGGCAGCATAAAGCAGCAGATCACAAAAAAAGAGAAAAACGAGTACAGCAACAAATAATGTGTAATTCCATAAATATATTCAAATCAATGAAAAACTATTCTTTTAACAACTTAAAAGGGTGTTCTAACCTTGTTTTTTTGTAAAATGCAATGTTTATATTTAGGAACACCCGTTCATCTGCTCACTCATGCAAATATCTAATTAGCCAGTCACTTGGCAAAAATGATTTGCACTTAGGCATGTAGACATGATAAATGCTAAAGTTCAAACCAAGCATCTGAATGGGGAAGAAAGCTGATTTAAGTTACTTTGAAAGTGGAATAGTTGTTGGTACCTCTACTACCATCTACTGGGATTTTCTCACAGAACCATTTCTAGGGTTTACAGAGAGTAAACACAGCATGTCTTTATCCTGTCTTCCTTCTGTCACCCCAACCGGTCATGGTAGATGGCCCCGCCCCTCCCTGAGCCTGGTTCTGCCGGAGGTTTCTTCCTGTTAAAAGGGAATTTTTTCTTCCCACTGTCGCCAAAGTGCTTGCTCATAGGGGGTCATATGATTGTTGGGTTTTTCTCTGTATGTATTATTGTAAGGTCTACCTTACCATATAAAGCGCCTTGAAGTGAGTGTTGTTGTGATTTGGCGTTGTATAAATAAAATTGAATTGAATATTCCAAAAAAGAGAAAATATCAAGTAAGAAGCAGTTCTCTGAACAAAAATGTATCATTGATGTCAGAGATCAGGGGAGAATAGCAACACTCTTTTGAGTTGATGGTAATTCAAATACCAGCTTGCTACAACCAAGGTATGCAGAAGAACATCTCTGCATACTCAGTGTATCAAACCTTGAAGTGGATGGGTTATAGCAGCAGAGACCACACCAGGTGCCAGCCTTATCAGCAAAAACAGGAAACTAAGGCTACAATTTGAATAGGCTTACTAAAATTGGAAAATAGAAGATTGGAAAAACATTATCAGGTCCATGAGTGAATTTCTGCTGCAACATTCAGATGAATGGATCAGAAACAAGATGATATTGCGGGTGGAGCGCTGCTGACTTAGACTGAGAACATTGTTGGACAGTGGAAGGAATACTTTAAGGACCTCCTTAATCCCACTGGTACGTCTTCCATGGAGGAAGCAGAGTCTGGGGAGGGGAAACACTCACCTATTTCTGGGGACGAGGTCATTGAGACAGTGAAACAACTCCTTGGTGGCAGAGCCCCTGGGGTGGAGGAGGTTCACCCTGAGTTCCTAAAGGCTCTGGATGTTATAGGGCTGTCTTGGTTGACATGCCTGTACAATGTTGCGTGGAGATCAGGGGCGTTACCTCTGGACTGACAGACCGGGGCGGTGGTTCCTATCTTTAAGAACGGGGACCGAAGGGTGAGAAAGTCTATGCCAGGTTGCTCCAAGTGGAGGAGTTTAAGATCAAGATCTTGGGATCTTGTTCACGAGTGACGGGAGAAGGGAGCGGGAGATCGACAGACAGATTGGTGCTGCGGCTTCAGTGTTGCGGAAGTTTTACCAGTTCATCAAGGTGAAGTGAGAGCTGAGCATAAAAGCGAAGTTCTCAATTTACTGGTCAATATACATCCCTACCCTCAACTATGGTCATGAGCTGTGGGCAGTGACTGGAAGAATGACATACAAGCGGCAGAAATGAGGTTTCTCTGAAGGGTTAGGGTTAGGGCTACTCCCTTAGAGGCAGGGTGGGGAGTTTGGCCATCCAGGAGGGGCTCAGAGTAGAGCCACTGCTCCTCCACATCGAAAGGTGGTTTGGGCATCTGACAAGGATGCCTCCTGGGTGAGGTGTTTATGGTGTCGCACCAGGAGGAGGCCCCAGGGCAGACCCAGGACATGCTGCGGGGATTATATCTCTCAGCTGGCCCGGGAACGCCTTGGTGTTTCCCCGGACAAGCTGGAGGTGGTGGGTGGGGAGGGGGAGGTCTGGGCTCCCCCCTGTGCTCTCTGCTTAGGCTGCTCCCCCCGCCACCCGGCCACGGATAAGCGGAAGATGGATGGATGGATGCTTTCTGACTTTCAGAATCTATAATTATTAAAATTTTTAATTGTATGTTGTTGTTGTCTTTAGTTTTTAACAAATAACACATGTTTTAATATACATAAAACATGCACCAACATAGTCACCACCATTAAATCTTAGCTCCTTAAAGCACTTTTGTTTATGTTTGATTAGTTAAGAGCATAAACATGTAGCAAAAAGGAGTGTGAAGAAATTAGAAATAAAACAATACTAGAAAGAAAACAAGCGAGATGGGAAAATAAAATCAAAGAATAAGAAGTACTATCCAGAATGTTTATGCATGATGATACAATGGTTGCTGCAGAACCTCCACAAGTTAAGCAGCTGACATGTTTCAGGTTTTTAGGATTAGCTTAGTGAATGTGGGAAGTTAAATATATATATTAAATATAACAAGTTTCCCCTCACCTCTTTTCCTCTTGAGTTTTCTCCGCCGCTGCTTGTTGACAAAGCAGGCAGCCATGGTACTGAAAAGGACAGCTGCTGCCAAGAAGCAGATGGTGGCCACAATACCAGCCACCACAGGCCGTGCCAGTCCACGCTCCTCCACCAACTCTGGAGGAGGAAAGAAATCTGAGGGGGAAGAGAGAGGGAGACAAAAGCATAATGAAGTCGAACAGCAAATTCATGACAGAAACAGAGCCCTATACTCCAGGTATGCAGACCGTGAGGAAACATCACAGCAGAGGAACATATACCAATTTTTCTTTGCTCACTGAACTTTTGACATGGCCATCCTTTATATTAATGCTATACTCAGCATTCAATTTGTGGCTCCAAAACAGAGACTGATATTTACTATGAGATATACCACACAGATGTGAGTTTACTGGTAAAGAGCACACTGTCCCTGCTCTTTGATTAAAACTAAACCAGGACTTTCTGCTGTTTTCTGGCAGCTTCATCTGCAAAATTAGAGCTGCAGAGTTCACTCGTTTCTGTGTTCCTGTAGAAGAGCCTCCAAAAACATTCTGTCCTGTCCAATAAAATTCAAATATATTCAAGCTGACCTTTACTGCTGCATATGTCTTCTGCAGGGTGCATGTCACAATGACTAAGCAGAATGCTAACTTTTCCTCCTATTCAGAACTACATAGAAGGTAATGTAATTCATGCACTGTTTTGATTGATTGCGTGGTTAACTAATGTGGTTAGACTGGCTTAGACAAAAAAGAAAATCTTGTGTCTGATGAAATTCAATTAGCTTAGTGTCTGCTGAACAGGGTCAAAAAAATGTATAAATAAATTTTGTTAGTATGAAACGTGTGATTGACTTTTACACAGTAATCAGTAATTGGTTTACATTAGTGCTCCTTACATTTCCGAAGTTCCCTAAATCATCTCTGAGTGGGAAGTAGATGAGAAACTCCATCACATATGTTGTTATCCCTTGTGTGTTTTTTGTAACCAAAAACTGTAATTTTATAAATGTTTCATGTGTTCAGAGCCAGAGGGCAGAGGAAGATCAAATGCAGAGTTTGAAAAAACACAAAATGTTAATAAAAACTTCAGGCAGGAAGTAAAAGTTTGACAGTGAGTTCATGAAATGTGGACAAGAAGACTAGTTTATATTTATTACTAATATTGAAGAATGTTACTTGCCAGAATTAAGTTGAAGAGGAAAGAAGGAAGAAATGGTTACAAATATTTAAACTCTACAGTACACGAGACATTCTCAGGTAAAGAAGCTGGTTGCTGCTGTCTCTCACACTGTACCTTACACAGACATTCATTTTACTGGCCAGCAGGGGGCAACTCCTCTGGCTGCAAAATAAGCTCGCTAGTTTCCTTTTGGTCATTTCATAAATTCTGAACTATTAGAGTAAAGAAGAGGACAAAGCAGGGTTTCTTCTAACAGTGTTTCTTAGTTAGATCCACTTGTTGGTGACATTCAGTTGCACAAGATGGGTAACCAATGGGTCACACCAAAGTAGTTATATCCACCTTTTATATATGGAGGCTCCACCTAGCAGACCAACAAGACCTGTAAGAGTCTGTTGAAGTGCCAGACACCAAAATGAGTCAATCCATTAGACCTCTATGTTAACGTTTTACATTTTGCTGCATTATAAAGCGTTCCGCCTTCACAGTTACTGTACAGCAGATTAATTTTCTTTATAATTGACACGTGTGCCGACAGAGGCAGCTGTAGCTGATAGCTGGCCTAGGCCTCAACGCTCTACACTCCTCGTGTTGTTGGTGCTTGTCGGAAGATTTTAATTGAATTACCTGACAAATCATATGTCCTGCTGTATAATAGAGTCCATCTAAGAAGCTTGTGCTTTTGTTTGTGTGAGCAAAAACTCTGTTATAATAATACTAATTAATATTTAACTGTAATTAAAATAATGGCATTACTATAATTAAAAGCCAGCCAATGCAACAAAGAGGACAATGTTTCTGCTGTGCAGCTATGATGTCTGGTTGTGGATTTACAAATTTCTACAACTGTCCTCAGTTGAAGGAGTTGGTTCAGTTATCTCTCAGTGAAACCAGGAGGTACAATGGGTCAGCTTCTGTTAAGAACTTGTGAGAGTAGTTTATGTGCTACAGATGATGTATGATTAGCAAAATACAAAGTATTAATGCAGGAACACCTGATCAGTGAATCACTGCTCAGCTATCCAAATCACCTTTGTCATGTTTGAAAGGACAGAGTGTATCCACATCACGTTGGACAAAATTTAAGGAAAACAGTCAAATAAATTCCATATCAACAGAGAAATGAGCAGAAGCATTTGATCATCGTACAGCGTGGTTCCCAGTTTTACCAGAGGGGGGAAGCAGAGTACTTCCAAAAACAAGTGAAAATCTGGTCTATAAATGTTACCGGCAGCTGTTCCTACTAAACGGAGTGTACTCAGTGACCTCTGTAGAGGAGTGCCATCATATATGAATAGTTTAATTTCAGACCCAAAACACAGTCTTTTTTTTTTTTTTTACAGCCAAACAAAGCTGGCTTTTTTTAAAATCAGGAAGCCACCCAGTACAATCAGTGGAGAAGCAGACAGGAAGATGATGTCATCCTCCTCAGGATGCTACAAAGGAGTGTCCATGTTAAAGCGAGCTTAAAATGAATAGTGCTGAGTGGGTAAAATGTAAAGTTGGTGTTGCTGAGTGTGCAATACATCTACCACCCCTCTTCAGCTCAGAGATGTTAGGCTAGCCTGAGGTTAAATATGCAGTTTGCAGCTAGTTGTTGGGTTGAAACTCACTGAGCAGCTTTATCTATCATTCTTCTTCTCTAAGCTTCATTATTCTTCTATACATACTGGATAATGTAGGGTTCTTACACATAATAGCTCTATATACATATTCACATTTCATCTGTTAGTCATGGCCACAAATGAAATTCTAACATTTTAAATGATCTAATGCCTCACCTGTGCTGGACACTCCAACTACGTTACTAGGCTCGCTGATCATGTCATCCATGATGGCCATGACGCGGAACTCATACCATGCCTCCTGAGACAAAAAAGAGATTATGTTATCAGAAATGTTCAGTAAGCCTGAACCTGTAAAATTCCACTGGCATCTCCAAAGACCACCAAGCTACAACAGTCCAAGGCTTTGGAAACTTTGGAAATACAACTCAGATGAACAAAACTCCAATATACTGTCATTATTTATTTAACAAAATCCACCTTTAGCAGGATACTTGAAGTAATTGCTTTCCGTATGATTTCATCAGAGGAATTTTGACCTACTCTTCTTTAATGTTTCTTCATTTGTACAGGACATTCCATTCCATTCAATTCATCCATCCATCCATTATCTTCCACTTATCCAAAGCTGGCTATGTTGCCACACAGGAGCAGCAGCTCTACTCCGAGATTCCTCTGGATGTCGGAGCTGCTTTCCCAAATCTCTAAGCCTGAGCCTGGTCACGCTACAGAACAAACTCAAACTTTTAGTCATTTACCCAGACTTCATGACCATTAAGTTATATAACCAATGTGAGAGCTGTGTCTGGATCCGTGTCACAAATTCAAGCACATTTTCATTGGGTGTTGGAATCTTTCAGGGTTCCCCCTTGTCTCCAATCCTGTTCTTGATTCATGGACAGGATCCCAAGATAGCCTCGGTGAGGAGGCTGTCCGCTTTCAGAGCTACAGACAGAATAGGATCTCTGCTTTTTGCAGATGATGTAGTTCTGTTGACTTCATCAGATTCATTCAGATTTTCTGTTTTCAAATTTAAAATTGACTAAGATTAAGACTTGAGACTACAAGAAGGGCCTATAATGTAAAAGTATCAGGCAACAAATCAGAAGAGTGTCTATTAGATCTCATCCCTTCAAGACTGCTCCAAGAAGTCCTACCATTAATCAATTCATTCAATCCTAAATGTGATCAGTCTAGGTACCACAGACCTTTAAGGTGGGAGTAGTTAAATCATTACTTTAAACGTCATCACTTGACCCAGCTATCTTAGCTTATTACAGGCCAATGTTTGTTTTGGTATATGAACTGGTTGTAATAGAGCACTTTTTAATTCTGCCTGTGTACTCAAAGCACTTGTACTCAAAAAACTTGCGTCATTCACCTTTTTTCTATACGTTAGTGCTTTCAATTTAAGATTCACAGATAACAAACACCAGACAGAAAGAATGACTGAATGACCCCTAATTTTCTGCTTCTAAATTCAGTTGAAACTGAGGTTAATGTACTCAGTCCTAAACATTTTAGAAACATGGTGTCTAACCACTGTGGATGGCATTACCTTGGCCTCCAGTAACAACGTGAGAAATTATGGAGTTGTTTCCTTAACCAGGATATGTTCTTCAGTGTGCATATTAAACAAATATGTGGGACTGCCTTCTTTGCAATGCTTATGGCATTTGCACAATATTTTTAAAATTAGAAACATCCTGTTTCAGAGTAACGCTGAAAAACTAGTTACTGTTTTTATTACTTCTAAGCTGGACTATTGTAATTCCTTATTATCAGGATGTCCTAAAAACCTCATGCAAAGCTTTCATTTGATCCAAAATATAGCAGCACCCAGCTCCCAGTTTGGATTCGGGAGACACGGACTCTTCTCTACTTTCAAGGTTAGGCTTAAAACTTTACGTTTTGACAAAGCATATAGTTAGGGCTGAATCAGGTGTTTATGCACCACTTTGCATTTAATCATTAGTTACTATTAAACTCGGGCTCTCTTCCACAGCATGTCTTTTATCCTGTCTTCCTCCCCTCCCCTTGCATCAGATTGCTACCTCTCCCCTGAGCCTGTTAGGATGGACAGTGGGCAACAGTAGGAATGAAAAACTCTCCTTTAACAGGAAGAAACCCCCGGCAGAGCCTTTCTGCCACATCTTTCACCATTCTGTGGCAGAGAGGCTTATGTACTGAGGAAAGTCTGTCATTTTAAACTAAAGACTTTCTGGTTTGTTCACATGATCTTTAGTAAACTGCATCTATGTTCTTTTTATTAATTTCTCCTTGTCATACACATCACTGTTGTTCAGAGTACTCCTGAAACTGTACTCATGAACATTAATATTTGCTCTCTGTGAGACCCCAAGTTGCTTCCCATGTATCCTGGGTCCCTCTGTGACTTTGGCTACGTTCACACTGCAGGTCTTGATGCTCAATTCCGACTTTTTGATCAAATCCGATTTTTTTGTCTGGTTGTTCACACTACAAATAAAATGCGACAGCAAACGCGCTCTAGTGTGAACCCTCAAAGCGGCCCGCATGCGCAAAAGAAGACGTCACACGCAACGCGCTCTGTTTAGACCTAGTATTGTTTGACAGTGTTTACGTTTCCCAATTTTGATTGAAGTTATAAAGTTATTTTGTTATTTACATATGGCCTAATAATGATCCTTATTGCTGTTTAAGAGAGGAGCGGTGCTTCAAAGGATAGCTGCAGAGTTCTGTCAGAATCTGCAGATTATACAGTACAAATAAAATGTTGACGTTTCTCCAACGTTATCTTCCCAACAGTTTCACTGACATCTACACGGGATGGCCAGGAAGCGTTCACGATGTCTTCTCTGGTGCTTCTCTGGCGCTGATAATTGGCGTCTGTCGTGTCAGTGACGTAAAAGACGGATTTAATGCGACAAACAGCAGTCGCTTTCTAAAACATCAGATATGTTTCAGATTCAGCACCACATACGAAAGTGACCCAGATCGGATTTGAAAATATCGGATTTGTGCCGTTCACACTGTCATACCATGATCGGATATGGGTCGAAGCACTTTCACCTGCAGTGTGAACGTAGCCTTTGTAGTCTTTTATGGGCTACTGGAGCATTGGTGAACTACTGCTGAATAGTGGTTCCTTAACCTATATTTTGCGCTCAGAATAATTGCTGTAAGAAATTGGCATCGGAGTGAAAAGAATGTAGTTAAAGGGACAGATTTTTTTCTTCTGAATCAGCATTATCAGAACATATGCCTTTTAATTTGTTTTAGGAAACCATATCCACCAACTCGAAGAAGTAACTAATGCATGCTACAACAAACCTTCTTTCAACCTTTCTTTTTGTCCTCTTGCTATTCTCAAGACGTCACACAGGGATTTAAAAAGCTCTTCCTTAGATATAAGAGGCATAAAGTTTCACATCATATTTCACACCAACAAAAATGTACATGATATTCATCAAATACTCACCTGAATCAGATTCAGATTTCTCATTGTTTTTCATGTTTCAGGACTACAGACAGCATGCAATATTTTCCCAAAATTGTTGATGTTAGAGAAATTAGTAAAACACATAGAAAAAAAATTGTGAAAACATAAAAGCTCTAACCATGTAAGTGGAATAAATGTAGGCTACCAGTCAGAATTCAGTGTTGCTACAACATATGAATATATCTATATAAGTTTCAGATATCAACAAATTATAATATCAAACAATGGTATGAAGTTGGAGTGGCCTAGTCCAAGTCTGGATTTTTGAGATGCTGGAAATGCTTTCGCATGACCTCAGCAGACCATTCATGTGGCTGAATTAAAACATTTTGAAAAGACGAGTGTGTCAAAGAAAGAAAGAGGAAGCCACAAAGGGGGCAAACAGCTTTTCTATGAAACACACGTTGACCCATGTGACTTTTCTGGGCAGGTTAGACCTTTGATTTTATAATAACTGAAACTTTTATTCTCTGACTGAAAAAGTCTGCTGAATCTGTGCTGCAAAACCCATGTGAAAATCCCACTCTAGTGGACAAAAACACTGCCTTTTGTACAGGGAGTGCAGAATTATTAGGCAAATGAGTATTTTGTCCACATCATCCTCTTCATGCATGTTGTCTTACTCCAAGCTGTATAGGCTCGAAAGCCTACTACCAATTAAGCATATTAGGTGATGTGCATCTCTGTAATGAGAAGGGGTGTGGTCTAATGACATCAACACCCTATATCAGGTGTGCATAATTATTAGGCAACGTCCTTTCCTTTGGCAAAATGGGTCAAAAGAAGGACTTGACAGGCTCAGAAAAGTCAAAAATAGTGAGATATCTTGCAGAGGGATGCAGCAGTCTCAAAATTGCAAAGCTTCTGAAGCGTGATCATCGAACAATCAAGCGTTTCATTCAAAATGGTCAACAGGGTCGCAAGAAGCGTGTGGAAAAACCAAGGCGCAAAATAACTGCCCATGAACTGAGAAAAGTCAAGCGTGCAGCTGCCAAGATGCCACTTGCCACCAGTTTGGCCATATTTCAGAGCTGCAACATCACTGGAGTGCCCAAAAGCACAAGGTGTGCAATACTCAGAGACATGGCCAAGGTAAGAAAGGCTGAAAGACGACCACCACTGAACAAGACACACAAGCTGAAACGTCAAGACTGGGCCAAGAAATATCTCAAGACTGGTTTTTCTAAGGTTTTATGGACTGATGAAATGAGAGTGAGTCTTGATGGGCCAGATGGATGGGCCCGTGGCTGGATTGGTAAAGGGCAGAGAGCTCCAGTCCGACTCAGACGCCAGCAAGGTGGAGGTGGAGTACTGGTTTGGGCTGGTATCATCAAAGATGAGCTTGTGGGGCCTTTTCGGGTTGAGGATGGAGTCAAGCTCAACTCCCAGTCCTACTGCCAGTTTCTGGAAGACACCTTCTTCAAGCAGTGGTACAGGAAGAAGTCTGCATCCTTCAAGAAAAACATGATTTTCATGCAGGACAATGCTCCATCACACGCGTCCAAGTACTCCACAGCGTGGCTGGCAAGAAAGGGTATAAAAGAAGAAAAACTAATGACATGGCCTCCTTGTTCACCTGATCTGAACCCCATTGAGAACCTGTGGTCCATCATCAAATGTGAGATTTACAAGGAGGGAAAACAGTACACCTCTCTGAACAGTGTCTGGGAGGCTGTGGTTGCTGCTGCACGCAATGTTGATGGTGAACAGATCAAAACACTGACAGAATCCATGGATGGCAGGCTTTTGAGTGTCCTTGCAAAGAAAGGTGGCTATATTGGTCGCTGATTTGTTTTTGTTTTGTTTTTGAATGTCAGAAATGTATATTTGTGAATGTGGAGATGTTATATTGGTTTCACTGGTAAAAATAAATCATTGAAATGGGTATATATTTGTTTTTTGTTAAGTTGCCTAATAATTATGCACAGTAATAGTCACCTGCACACACAGATATCCCCCTAAAATAGCTAAAACTAAAAACAAACTAAAAACTACTTCCAAAAACATTCAGCTTTGATATTAATGAGTTTTTTGGGTTCATTGAGAACATGGTTGTTGTTCAATAATAAAATTATTCCTCAAAAATACAACTTGCCTAATAATTCTGCACTCCCTGTATGGACGCAAACGCGCGTTGCAACTTCTTATCTGGTGTGCGTCTTTTATTTTGACAGCGAATGCACACACGCGGACCACTTATGTGCACCCGTGTAAATAACATAATGTTCTGCTGGGTGTGTTGTTGGTTTTCCCTCGATTTCTGAGTCGACAAGCGCCTTTGTTACTGGGACCAGTCATTTTAGAATCCACGAGAAATGCAAGAATTGCATTATTGCTCAGTCTGCAATATCTTTCCCCGAAAAATAACACCAATTGCAAATAACATACTAAAAATAAACCTGAAAATCTGTTTAGAACAGCTACTATGTTGCAAAGAGTGAACTACCACTGGCACAATTTAGCAGTCTTTGCAAACTTCAAAAAGCAAATGGCCTCGATCTTGGTTCCACTTGCCTCTTACCCGTGACTTCAGTGGAAATTTCAAATTCAGGATCTGACACAGACTGATTCATGTCCTACACAGTTCTTACAAGTTCATAGAAATTTCTGTTCAATTAGAACCAAGTATTTGAGTTGATGATTATAATTTTTATACAATGTTGTAATTTGTGTTTCAACAATTTTTTGATTAATGTTTTGTTTCCGTTACAATATTATACTTGTATAAGTATAATATTAAGTACAATATTATACTTGTATAATATTGTAACAGAAACAAAACAGGAAACAAATCATCAATCAAAAAATTGCTCTCTTTTTTATTCGGGCTACTTAAATTTATTTTGGGCTACAAAAAACTTGTATAACTTGTATATGTAAAAATCAGCTACAACATTACACCAGTCCATCCAATCATGTGCACAGATGCACTGCACAGTGTTTATTAACCATTTACAAAGTTTCATCAAGATCAGCTGCAGTGTTCTAACAGCCGTCTAGTTAATTATTTACAAGCCAGTTATTAGCACATAAATATGCAGTGCACTGAGTTGTCAGCTCAGTTGTGAGAACAGATTGAAGATTTAGTTGCGGTGCAGCAAATGTCCACTTTAAAACATATACACATATGTGAGGAACCAAAGAGAGCTTCCATTCTGGTCCCATGACCTAAAAAATGCAGTGAATTTCCAACAGAAAAGTTACACAAGCTAGGTGTGATGTGTGCATCTGTGAGACTGAGAGCTGGAGAGAAGAGTATGTGTGGGTGTTTGCTGTGCAATGGAAGTAGAGATAAAAGCATCTGCATAGAGCTGGAAGTGGTGGTTAGATTAAAGAAAGACGTTTGAAAGTGTCGTGGCAGGAGTATTAGCAGACAGGCGGAAGAGTTGAAATGCTGCGAAAAAAGCAACATCCATCAACAGTGATATACCATTTGTTATAATGTCTCTAGGAAATGTACTGTGTTCTATTAAAAAGCATAAATTAATAAATTATAATGACACAACGTATTCCATTCTTATTATTTTCATGCTCATGCATGACCCTTACATACCCACATAGGTAGAAGCATGTGTGTGTGTGTGTGTGTGTGTGTGTGTTTGTGTGTGTGCCAAATGAACTAAGGAAAAAGACAATTTATGTTTACCCCACAGTAAAACTTGCACAGACAGATAGCGAGCCAAGTCAGCTGTGCATACCTGTGTTGTTACTATGACAACCAAGCTGGCTACGACAGGGGATCTTCAGAAGCCACCCTGGCAACATAGGCCTATAGCAACCTAACTAAGGGATGGTTCAGGATTACTTGATCCAGTCCTAACTATGAGCTTTGTCAAAAAGGAAAGTGTGAAGCCTACTCTGAGAAGGCTACTGTCTCACCACCCTGTTGCTGGGCATTGTGGGAAAAAATTCTATTAGTTATTTTTTTTCATCGGATTCAATGTGTTTCTCAGCTCTGTCAAGCTTAAAGGGCCCTTTTTACTCCTTCATGATGATATAAGGTATTTAAAAAAAATTAACATAGGTATAAATCAGAGGTGGGACCAAGTCATTGTTTTGCAAGTCTCAAGTAAGTCTCAAGTCTTTATCCTCAAGTCTCAAGTCAAGTCTCAAGTAATGTCAGGCAAGTCAGAGTCGAGTCTCAAGTCACTGGTGTAAAAGTCCGAGTCAAGTCACAAGTCTGAAACTTTGAATTTCAAGTCCTTTCGAGTCTTTAAAAAAAAAAACGAAAAAAAGCATGTTGCAGTTATGCTAAATGTAAATATTAGACCATGTAATTTTTAAATCTGTGTTTTTCTCAACACATGACAAAATAGTGAACTTAGAAAATATACACAAATTGTGAAATTGCACCTCTTTAAAATGCAGCTCAATTAAACCTAGCTCCAAGAATAATTTTCACCGACAGTTCTGAGATGTTATTCTTGGATGCGGTTGTAGGACCGGCTTTAAAATCGCATGACAAAAATATCATATGATGATATTTTTTTTTAAATATCATTTTTAAAAAAAACTGCATCACCAACGTAGCCTGGAAAACATTTGCTAGTTAGATGAAGTCAGCTATCTCATCGTAGCATATTTATATGCATATTTATAATCATACGGTTCTTGGAGTGAGTGCATACACTCATGAAGTTTAGTAACTTCAGGTCACTGCAACAAGCCCAGGTACAGTTTACCGACGGATGGGTGCAGGACCTTGAAATGCACCGTGTAGAACGAAAGACCATCGTACGTATCATAAGTTTACCAGTCTCACAAATCGTCGTCATAAATACACATTCCTTAACCGTTTATTAATAGGACCTTTGAGCTCAACGGTAATTAATCAGTAGTGGAAATAATTTCTGGTACCCATCACAGAAATGTAGCAGTGACAATAATACTGTATGCTGTAATCGTACTGGGCAATTAGTGATACAAAAAACCTGTTTTATCCTGTGAATAAAAGTATATGTTTTTGTCAATGTACCATAATAACAGAAGCGAAACACAATATTGTGTCAGGACAATTCACTATTTATGCACAATAAACAAAGGAGCATAGCGCGACAATTTCTGTTCAGCGCCAGACTTGCTTGTAACCTATATCACTAATTATGTTATGAAAATGACGTATTAACTACAACAGCAGACTGACCTTTGTGTAAATGCTTGGAGCAGACTAACCTGTGAGCTGGAGTGTTCTGGGACGTTATATTTGATCTTTGAATGGCTGCAATCCAGGCCATCCGTCGCCTCTTTGTTACTTCGGAAACATGGCTCGAACAATTTCTCTTCAACAACGTAATCCGATAACAACCGATCTCTTTACCCGTCGGCTTCCCGTGGCTGTCATGCGACCGGCTATTGCAGTTAATCATACAACGGCTTCTTGCCATTTTTGTGTTTCTTTTTATCGCTGTGTAACTGATTTTAATTGAAAGCCTGCGTGCGCTAGTACCGCTTGCCACGAGTTCCCAGAATCCTTTGCGGTTCTACCCGTGAATGACGTCACATTTTCAATCTCTATATAATATGCATGTTAAATTTTATATTTGGGGTAAAATATCAAGTCTTTTCAAGTAAACCGGTTCAAGTCCAATTCAAGTCCCAGGTCATTGGTGTAAAAGTCCAAGTCAAGTCACAAGTCTTAGAACATTTTTTCAAGTCAAGTCTAAAGTCATAAAATTAATGACTCGAGTCTGACTCGAGTCCAAGTCATGTGACTCGAGTCCACACCTCTGCTATAAATAATAAACAAAAATCTTAGTTCTGACTAGACAAAAGCTTCAAATATTATAGAAGAACAAAAGCAAAATGGAAACCTAAATAACAGACATAAATAGAAAATAATGTCTCAAAAAATATAATAGAATTTTTTTTTTGTTGAGATTCAATTATTTAGTCATAATTTAGGTATTTCAATTCTTTTATTTTTAGCATAGTTTGATCATAAGATTATAAGATTATATTAGACTAATACAGATATTATTCTATTATTCTATTATATTATATTATTAGCTGGTACTAGTTGCTCCGCATGGTTTACAAAGCATCTTATTTACCTTAACATCGAAAGTGAAATGTCTCCACATGTCTACTCTTCTCTTCCTCTCAAGCGTTAATGTTTTGTTTGTTTTTTATGTGAAACAGGGAGCATGGGAGCCAGCTGAAAGTCCTCTCCCGCCCTGTTTCTCAGCAGCAGATCAAACCTTACTGTACGAGGAGACTACTTCTGATTGGATCACCTGCAAGCTCGTTCCACCTTTCTCCACAGTTAATTACTTGTGATTGGATCTTGTCCACCGGTCCGTCGTGGTGAAGAGGGAGCTGAGTGTAAAAGCGAAGCTCTCAATTTACCAGTCGATCTACGTCCCTACCCTCACCTATGGCCACGAGCTGTGGGTAGTGACCGAAAGAACGAGATCGCGAATACAAGCGGCGGAAATGAGCTTCCTCCGAAGAGTGGCTGGCCTCTCCCTTAGAGATAGGGTGAGAAGCTCGGCCATCCGGGAGGGGCTCAGAGTAGAGCCGCTGCTGCTCCACATCGAAAGGAGCCAGCTGAGGTGGTTCGGGCATCTGACAAGGATGCTTCCTGGGCGCCTCCTAGGTGAGGTGTTCCGGGCATGTCCCACCGGGAGGAGGCCCCGGGGCAGACCCAGGACACGCTGGAGAGATTATATCTCTCGGCTGGCCTGGGAACGCCTTGGTGCTCCCCCGTATAAGCTGGAGGAGGTGGCTGGGGAGAGGGAGGTCTGGGCCTCTCTGCTTAGGCTGCTGCCCCCGCGACCCGGCCTCGGATAAAGCGGATGAAGATGGATGGATGGATGGATCTTGTCTCTTCAGAATATTTTCATCTTGTTTTTATTTGTTAATGAAAGTGTCAGTGCCTTTCGTCATCATTTTTGTCCTTGTGCATTTATTTTTATTTAGTTATCGTCTTGTTTTTATCAGCAAAACTATGATGAAAATTACTAGTCAATGAAATTGAAATAGGAGCTGGTTTCCTCAAAAGATTACATTGATATCTCATTGATATCTCAAGGCTACATCCCATTTTGCTTTTGGAAACACTAAAAATCCCAAGCTGTACTGTGAGGTCTCTGAGATATGCTGGAGAATATTTCTTTCTTGTTGGTGTTGGTGAATAACTGCTGTGCCATAAAACAAAACTTTAACCTCCTAAGACCCGAACTCTTTCATGGCATGCATTTTTAATTTCTCTTTGCAATTCTCTTTGTTCTATAGAACACTATAAAGTCACAATTGAGTAATGATGTGCAAAACTCTTTATTTGGTGTCTGAAGACAGCAGCATTTTCCCCGGGTACAAAAACAAAATGAGAAAGAACAATTGTTCCCGTTTGAGCAATATGGCTCCTTTGAAAGCCATCTGAAAGAGCAAAATTTAGTACTGTGGTCAAGACAACCCAAAATGTGATGCCATATGTGCACGCCAGGTCCCAGGAGGTTAAGGTCTTTAACCTTCCTCCATGTCTCAAGCAACCTCTTAGCTTGGAAAGACGTAAGTCTGGTTTTAAACTTCCATTTTGTATTCAGGCTTTTACCTGGATGAGATCTCGGGCAACCAACTCTGTCTCCCCTGCAGGAATGCTGTCGTCCAAGACCTCCCATCGCTCCCCCAGGCGAAACTCCATGACATAATGCTGGATAGGTGCTGTGTGATTGGCAGGCGGAATCCAGGTGAGCAGGACTCCCTGCTGCGTGCGATTGGCTGTGAGGCACCGTGGTGGGGTAAGCAGCACCAATGGTTCAGGGGTACTTGTGGGAAATACTGGAAGAGCATTTTAGAGTTGAAAATGTCTGTTAAAGATTCAGTTATCTTGAGCAAGTAGCAAGTGTCCATTGGCAGGATAAAAGTGAATCAGCTCCCCTTTACACACTGACACTATCACACATTTAAATCTAACTGTGACAATAATGGTGAT
Source organism: Maylandia zebra (assembly GCF_041146795.1). Classification (NCBI taxonomy): domain Eukaryota; kingdom Metazoa; phylum Chordata; class Actinopteri; order Cichliformes; family Cichlidae; genus Maylandia; species Maylandia zebra. The sequence goes on along the minus strand of NC_135176.1, from coordinate 4,439,976 downwards.
GCATTATATCAAAGCCACCACATACACCACATTTATAAGCATTTTATTCTGGTAGCATATATGTCAGTCACAACTTAGCATTTTTTGCTAGCACCCTTACAGCATTTTCATCTTTAAGGTATGCTAAATTTAATCCAGCCTTGCTAAACTGCTATTTGAGCGGTTGCACTGCATACATTACAGAGGAATTTTGACTCAGATTATCTTTTAGCATTAATGTAAATTCATACATTTTGTTTTTATTGTATTTTAAGTTAATCTGGGTTAAAAGTAACTTTTGTTGGACCATCTAAGACGTAAATTTTTTGACTTGAATTTATGAAGTGGTTAATCGTGAACAAGAAAGAATTAAACTAGACTGGTAGTTATACAGCACTTTTCTATTCAATTGTCTATTTATCTATACCTACTTTAACCACCCACACTCCAGCAGATGACCAGGGGGTAATACGGTTCAGTATACTGCTCAAGGATACTTTGAATCCTGGAGTGCAGGAGCCGGGGATCAATTCACTTTCAACTGGAAGACCTACTAGGCGACCTACTACCTGATCCACACCTGCACTAATAACAGTTCACTCTGTTCATTTAACAAAACTTTTAAAGACACAAAACTAGCAAGTTAGCAAACATCTGATTGTGGAACATTTGGCAAATCTAACAGACAGATTTCTTTTTCATAGATCATAATCTTTGAAATTTTGTGTTTATTATCTCTCTTAATTTGAGTGCCTCGTACGCTCATATGATCAGGTGAAAAATAAAGTAAAGGCTTTACATCCAATCAAATGAATGTTATTTAGAATTGTAGCTTACATATGAAAATGTAACCAGCATTTGTAAACATTTTGACCTACCAATTTATTCGTTAAAATATTTACACCCATTCTTTCAAACTCGTTCACTAACTTCGGTGGTAAAAACGTGAATAAAGATGTTTCCAAAATATCTATTAGTTCTACTTTTTCCAAAGACGCCACTATAAGCTGATTGTCATTTAGATTTAAAAAGTTTAAAAGTAAACAAAGGTCAGCAAATGAACCACTGAGCTGGTGATTGTTGGTGTAACCTTCAGGTCTATGAGATACTAGAAGTTAGTTCTATGTATTGGTGTAACGACACAAAACTGATCCTGACTGTGTTTCGATTAAAATGTTTCTTTGCACATGATGGTTAAATATGGTACTAAATATATCACACTAGTGTTTTTATTTGAAATGATGGGGAGTTGGCTGTTTTCTGTGTATAGAAGACACAGTAGCATTTTTTTTAAATTCAGTTTCAACTCAGCTTCGGAAGATAAGAGGTAATAATAACTATGTACCTCACTTCATATTCATTTTAACTAACTTGCCAGCAATTCACTTTATTATTCACTGAGACAAAAGTATTCTGGGAAAATTAAACTAATTCTTAAATGAAAAAAACCATTTAAACATTTAAACCAACATTTCATGAATAAAGGTGACATGAAAATGCAAAGATATCACTATTCCTTTAGTCTGTGAAAGATCACACGACCAGCACTCACACAGAGAGTGTTGTTTGGCCTCCCCGGAGCCGATGTGTGAGTTGTTAACTTGTTAGACTTTATTTACAGCACAGATCCTCCTGAAATTACTTCTCTACTACTGTAGTGTGATGTTTAATTGGAAGAACATAAGAAGTGCCTTTTTGTGCCTTTTAATGATAAATATTAGAATGCAAATTAAGATCAATATAATTTAAAATAGCCTACTACTTTTCTAACACTTACATGACATGAAAAACATGTCCGGATGATTTTTCTTAGTTCAGTGTTTTTTGCAGCTCTCTCTACTTGCCTGCCAAAGCTGTTTTATTATTGGATCCTTTCCTCCTGGTTAAGCAGTAGTGGGTGTACTCACCTAGTGTGTTCACAGTGACAACCTCGCTGAAGGGGCCTGTGCCAAGCTTGTTTTGGGCCAGGATGCTAAACTGGTATGTTGTCTCTGGCTCTAAGCCGGGCACCACCATCCAGTCGTGGCCTCCAGGCACAGGTATGGAAAGCCAGTCATACGGACCTAAACGCTCCCTCTTCAGCCTGCACAGGAGTCATGATGAGATGCAGGTACACAGACAGGAAAAATATTGAAGAAATAAATCAGGAGGTGAGAGGGAGACTTTTTTTAAATCTTTCGGACAAAATGGACATTTATTTACAACAGTTACAACTATATTCAAGTCTTTTCTCAGCACAAGTTTCATCACACAGTGTAGCGCATTATAATGATTTATCATAATGTAATCTATTTGATCTCAAACCTAAATTCAACATTGCATAGGTTAATTGTATGGATCTGAATTGAATTGAATGTACCACATATTTTATTTCATTGTTCACAACACAGTTTTGACTTGATGGTATTAAGCCCATGCCGAGCTCAGCTTTGCAGTTTGCTGTTTGCCCATGCCACACATTCAGCTGTGCCTCATCAATCAAATCAAGCAGACAACTGTGCGCAAACAAAAACAGCAACAACCTTCAGTCTAAAGCACTGCCATAATAAAACTTTACAATCAGCTCTCAGGTACCAAGAAATGAAGTAACTTTCTTTAACACATTAACTACGACCTCGTTTCCAAAAAAAAGCTGAAACACTGTGAGAAATGAAAATAACATCATAGTATACAAATTTATAAATAATTTATATTTAAGTGAATATATTTTTAAATAAATGCTATGTGGTTAAAATACAACAGAAGCAACATATTAAAATCTTGAAATGTGTCTACATGTTGAAAAATATATGCTTATTTTGTACCTGATGACAGCAACACATTTAAAACAGTTAAACTAGGCCCACGTTTAGCACTGTGTAGCATCATTTCTTCTTTTACCAATGGTAAACATTTAAGAACATAGGAGCATAATTGTTATGATTTTAAAGTCTCATTCTTGCTTGTTGTAGGATCTCAGCTGCTCAGTACTGTAATTTAAGGTCTCCTTTTTTGGGTGAAAATAAATGCTGCTCCAAAACCTGTACATATCATTCAGTGTTAATGGTTTATCCACAGAGGAAAATTCACCCATGGTAACTAATACATAGCACTGCAATTGCAAATTATAAACTGTATGACAGTGACATCATGGTCTCTATTTTAGCCTTGCAGGATGAGGTCTGCATAATTTCCATAACTCCCCTGCGGTCATGCAGACCACAAAACTGTTTTGCAGTTTCTGTCAGTCCACCTTACAGTGCTGTCAAGAAGTATTTGCCCACTTCTTGATTTTGTAGTTTTTATCAATGGGATAACAACAATCATCATCTCAAATGACAAATGTTTGGAGGTGCTTGCTGAAGCTGACGGAAATGACATAAGGGAATGTATAAAGAAGAGGAAAAACCTGAGAGACCTATGGGGCCTTACACATTTGAGATCATTGAGCAAATTTTAATATTAGACAAGAATAACTCGAGTAAATACAAAATGCGAATTTAAAATGATTATTGAGGAGAAATGCTATCCAAACCTACCAGGCCCTAAATTTAAAGTAATTGCCCCCTAAGCCTAATAACTGCTTGTGTCTTCCTTCATAGCAAGAACTCAATCTGGTCGCGGCATATGGCCGCCCCTTCCTGAGCATGGTTCTGCTGGAGGTTTCTTCCTGTTAAAAGGGAGTTTTTCCTTCTTACTGTCGACAAAGCGCTTGTTCATAGTGAGTCATCAGTTGGTTGGGGTTTTCTCTGTATTGTTGTAGGGCCTTTACCTTACAATACAAAGTGCCTCAAGGCAACTGTTGTTGTGATTTGGCGATATCTAAATAAAACTGAACTGAATTGAATTGCAACTAAACATTTGCAGTATGTCAAGGCTCACACTCAGATGTGAGACACTGAAGCAAAAGTTTAGCAGATTTACAGCAAGCATGGAGCAGGGTATTGTAAATGGTCTGTATTTGTATAGCGCTTTATTGTCAGAGTGGAATGGGCAGTCTGGCAGGGAGATAGTCCACTTAATTCTCTCTCTCTAATTTTACAGATGACTCACTTCCAGGTTCTCTCTCTGAAGGTTTCTCAAGACTGAAAGAGTGCACAGAGGAAAGCTGGGTTTGTTCTAAGGCTTAGAACAAACCCAGCTTTCCTCTGTGCACTTAGAATCTAAGCCATTCCAGTCAAACACAGTGAACACACAGAAGCCAGACAATGCTACTTCAGTAACTCCAACAATCTAGCAACCCATCTGAGCCTTAAGTATCAGATGGGTTAACGTTCCACACAGGTGGGTTGATTGGCAACAACTTCCAGGTGTGAAAAACCAGGAGGGTGAGAAAACCCAGAGGAATCCCGCCTCTGAAACAAACAGAGTAAACCCACGCACACACTGAAAGGAGACAGGGAGAGCAAAAAAAAAAAAACCCACAAAGGAGAAGAAACGGACAGAAATGGCACACAGGAGCACCAGGAGACCGTGCCAATACCATCTGTCATGGTTCTAGGTCATTTGACCCAGCTTTTGGGGTTATGGTTTCTTTGTGTTGTAATTTTTTAGTTTTCTATTATTTAGTGTTGAGTTTATCTTTGTATTTGCTGCTATGTTTAGTTATAATTGTTTCCATGTTGTCTGGTCGAAGTGTCTCGTCTCCTCTTCCTGTTTACATGTTTTCCTCCACGTGTTTTGTTCCATGTCTCCCATGCCCGTCATGTCTCGCTCCCTCTGTCAAGTGTCCCCTCTCGATCCCTCTCTCAGGCTCCTGTTGTCACAGTCTATATCTCACTATGTTTCCTGTTTTATTTTGACAGTCTTGCGTTCCATGTTCAGCGTGTGTAGTTTTGCGTCCCCTGTGGCATTATGTTCATTTGTGTCAGCTGTGTTTCCACTTCCCTCGTTACCGTTCTGTGTATTTATGTTCTCTGTCTCCCTTTGTTCATTGTGAATTCATCGGTTTACCTCCTGACGTCTCCGTGGTTCATTGTTTTCAGCATTTTCAGGTTTCATGTTTTAGTTACTCCCACTCTAGGTTTTGTTAGTTCTCGTTCTGTTTATTTTCTCGTTTGTTTTCATGTGTTTCATCTGCCTCAATAATGGCTCCACACCACAACACGCCGGCTACTCGGCCGTAACACCGCCTGCTTAATAGGAGCCTCTTAGTGACATACTGGGTTTTTGGAATACTTTTGATGGAACCCCTTGACCAGTGAGGGATCCAAAATGGCAGACCATGGAACCCTGTGTCTTTTGTCTTGCACATAACCCCAATCAATAACTCCCAATCACCCAGGTAGGTGGGGAGGGGAAGGGGGGGGGATTGGAAAAAGGGCACAGAGGACTGAAACAGACAGGTTTCAGCTAATGAGTTTTGGGTCTTAGGCAGTTTCAAAGAGACAGTGACAGGGTTGATTATGATCTCCTTTTTGTAGTGTAGTTGAAAGACAGTTTTTTAGATTCATCATAATTTCATACTTTTGAAGACAACCTGACTTTTTGACCTGGAAGGTACGCAGGTGCCAAAAGATGACGGCTACCCAGTCACTTGGTCTCTATGTTCTAAGCAAGACTGCTTGGGTTGCTCTCTTTAACTAAAGACAGCGACAAAGGTGATGCTAAACAGATGGAACAGAGCTCACCTTCCTGAGATGGGACCAGTGATAGCTGGTGACTGAGGGACACCTTGAAGAGAGACCTGTAAACATGGAGGTCATGTAGTTGTGAGCATACTCTAGCCAGGGAAGTTGCAAGCTACAAGTGCACTACTCACAGAGGGTCCACTTCCAGTTCCTGGTTAATCTTTTCAGTCTGTCTGAGATTGGAAACCAGAAGAGAAACTAACCTAGACACCAATTGCACCAATTCCAGCCCTCCAGACTCTAGAGGTGAACTGTGAGCCAAGATCAGAGACAATATCCTAAGGAATTCAGTGGTGACAGAACACACATGGTCAGTAAGTAATTGAGCAGTCACTAATGAAACAAAATAGGCAGCCTTGGAACACTGATTGACTATGGTCAGTGGCACTATGGTGTTACCTGACGAAGGAGACAGACCGGCTACAAAACCCAAGGCTCAAAAAAGACTCAATCTCCAGGGCAAGGAGTCCAACGATGCACGAATGGGCTCATACTTGGAAACTTGGAACTCTAGCAAAGAATACATGCCACGTAGCGTGACGGGAGTCAGTCATATGGCCGCTTAGAAGACAAATCCACATCCAGGGGGATAGAATTAGGCACAGATGATGCCAATGAATGATAGATTCAGGGGCGATCGTGGCTCAAGAGTTGGCACTTCGTCTTGTGATCGGAAGGTTGCCGGCTTGAGTCCCGGCTCAGACAGTCTCAGTCATTGTGTCCTTGGGCAAGACACTTCACCTACTGGTGATGGCCAGAGGGGCCGATGGCATGATATGGCAGCCTCGCTTCTGTCAATCTGCCCCAAGGCAGCTGTGGCTACAACTGTGGTTTGCCTCCACCAGTGTGTGAATGAATAGTGGAATTGTAAAGCGCTTTGAGGGTCTCGAAAAGCGCTATATAAATGCAATCCATTATTATTATTAGATGTATTTTTCCATTACTTCGTTTGGCTCGTCCATAGAGACGGTTTGTGGGGAGAGGTGATCCAGGAAGGACATCAATGGAACAATCATTTTTTTCCCTTAATAAATGAAATCATTATTAAAAAAATACTGGTGGCAGCCAATGGTACTCCTCCTCCTAGCCTCCTAGTAGGTGCACATATGGTATCAATTTTAAAGATCCTACTTTGTTCTTAAGTTATTGCATTCATAAGATTTTCAGAAAACTTGACCTCTGAAACCTAACCTTGAGGTCAAAGTCACTGAGATTTGAACTCATCCAAGATTTCTGGTATCAATTTCTAGTCCTAAGTCACTTCCTTCTCAATGGTCACGGTTTCCTATGAGATTTTCTGTAGATTCACTTAAACTGAAGCTCCTACATCACTTCGTTTTCGAGTTATGACATTCACAAACTTGGGTGTCCACGTCACCCGCCCCATCAGCCTTTTACAGAAAAACTGCATTTTGTATTTACTCAGGCTTTCTTTGCCTAATATTAAAATTAGTTTGATGAACTTAAACACATAGGTATGTCAAGGGGAAGGGCAGAAATATCACAGCACTGTAAGTGAACCCACAAAAAAATGTTTCATTTCCAGATCTTATTTGAACAACTTCCACCTTTGTCTGGCAGGGTTTAGACTTGCATGAATGCAGCAAAACAGTGTCCACTTAGGGTTTTCAGAATCATCTCTGTGCTGATGTTTGGACCTATACTAGTACCCTAAAGTGCTTTAAACAATCAGTAAGTGTATCAGCTGTAGTGGAAAGGTTTAAAGACCCTTTTAAATGACAGCAGAAGTATAGAGGGATCTGATGCTTGTTGTCAGTATGAAGATTAATTAATATTAATTGAAGCAGCTGCCTCCTTGTTTTTATATCTGTGCTGCTCTCTGGTCTCATCACTGTGTTACTAAAGTATGATGGGTTGCGGAGAGCATGTGGGGCTTAATTTAGTCGAGCCTGATCCTGTGGATGTGAACACGGCATCGTAAATATCAAATGAACTTCACACCAGCAATACTGCTGATGTTTAAGCTAATGATCCCTAATAATCTTTACTTGCATATTGTGTGATTTGTGGCAAGTACAAGTAGTACTCTCGTGTTTAATGTTGTAAACACTGTGCTATAAAGAAATCCACAAATATGAGGAATCCCTTCAAATTAGAGCTGGTTGTATGGAATATGGAATAAAGCACTACATTTTCCTTGACTGTCTTATTTATTTTTCAGTGAATATGCTCCCAAACTCGTGTGTAATGACTGGAAAATTGCTTAAGAGGGATTATTCTAAATTGCACTATCTCACCTAATTAGAGACTTCATGTGGTATTGACTTTGTCTATAAAAAGCACAGCTGAATGTTACAGTTTTTTTCTTTTACAGTGATTTAACGTGTGCCAGCAGAAGAGACTCAAAAGCTGAACACATAATACAGTCTTGCTAAACTGCCAGATAAAGATACTATACCATCCTCCAGACAATAATATCAAAAACATGGTGCATTACTGTAAAAAGACCATGAGACCTTTCCTGAATTTTGCCTAAATCACTCACTGAATTTTTGTATATCTTGAGTAGTTTTTGTGAAACGGGTGAAGAGCTGATAGGTGACTTATAGCCTTCATTTTAGGGAATGACCAGTCTCATAGGTGCATTTCTCTAATGAAACTAATTAACCTGTTTAACAAACTATTCTTTCAATTCAGACATTAAAATGAAATCATAATTTTCAGGTAATAGTTTGATATAGAACCGTTTAAACTAGAACCATAGAACTGGAGAGGGCACCACTGCTACTCTGATAAGCAAGGCTAGTTTTTGGCAGCAGCACTATATCTGATGCTCGCTTTATGTCTTTCACTATTTAAGTGGTGAAATTTAAGACATTCGTGTCTTACGTGCATCTCTAGTTTGACAATAACTGTACTTCATAAAGTAGAGATGCATCTTGAGCAACTACCAGAGTGAATTATTTCGTCTGTATCAATTTTTTGTCATTATGTTTTCAATACATTTTGTTCAGCTGAGCTATTAATACTCTATAGCAGCGGTCCCCAACCCCCGGGCCTCGGACTGGTACCAGTCCGTGAGTCGTTTGGTACCGGGCCGCGAGAGTTGAGGCTCAGGTGTGAAATGTATGGTTTTCAGGGTTTTTATCGGTTTTCAGCGTTATTTTGTTATCGTTTTTATCGTTTACTCGGTTTTCCTGGGTCTTTTCACGTGTGTTATGAATAAATCTTCTTTTTTTCGGTACCGGTACTAGTTTTATTTTGTTGTATTTATCCGCGACACCTTAAAGGCCGGTCCGTGAAACTATTGTCGGGCATAAACCGGTCCGTGGCGCAAAAAAGGTTGGGGACCGCTGCTCTATAGTACTGGATTTAAAAAAAAATCTACTTCAGTCTACCGGAGTTTCTTTGACATCTAATAACTACACAGTGTTCACATCGATCATCCAAAATGCAAATGGTTCCCTTGCAGACCTGGGTTAAAATAGTACCACATGTTCCCTAAAGAAGTTTAAACACCATAGACTTTAACATGTAGACTTTAACAACCCAGGATTAGCAGCACATCATCAACTCACTTTGTACTGCATTATACATTTTGGACATCTCAGATGTAAGAAAATATAAGAATATAAGAAAAGAAATTATTGTGATTCAAAATGTAACAGTACCTGCCATGGCTAAAATCTTGTGAGACTGAACACATATTTTTAACCCAGGCCTTTTCCCTAGTCAAGCAGTGGCAAAGCAGCAGCAGCAGCAGCAGCAGCAGCAGCAGAACAGAGAAGTCTGGGTTGAGTTCAGTTTAGTTGCTGTATTTTTTGTTATTGTTTTTATTGCGTTCCTCAAGAAAACCCCAAGAGCAGAGATGAAAACTCACAGACACTGGAACTCCATGTATTTTCCATCTCTACGTTTTCACAACTGTTCTGAACACAACCCTGGAAAAGACATTTTCAGAAATAACAGAGGACACATTGGAAGAAGAAAAAGCAGGAAGCAAAGCATGCTAGGATGACTCACACATGGCCATACCAGACTGAGAATGTCTGCTGGAAACCTCCATTATATCCTGCTTCCCAAGACACATTGGCCAAAGTGGAGAACGCAGCCACATGGACATTGGTGGGGGCGTGGGGGCTTGTGCCTGCAGAGAGGGGAAGCAATTTTTAAAAGGGCACATTAGTCACCGAGTTGCCCTGCTGTGGTACCCTACATTTATTTTACCTGTCAAACAAACTTATTGTGAGCTGAGTTGGGTCCAGTAATGTAAAATTTTACCTGCATAGTAAATACTACCAGTAAAATGGCTCAATGTATTGTTTACTTGTTATACTTGAGCCAAAAAAACCAGGAAAATAATTTGGAGCCAGTGGGATACAGCCATTGTATTCTGCTGATTTGACTGGCTTACATCCATAAATGAGGCACAGTGGTCAGCAAGAACAAAGGCCAAGACAAATAGGCCAAGGCAAACAAGACCAATGACTGCTCTTGGAATTTGACAAGTTATAACTAATTAGTGAGCAAAACAGTTCAGAAGTGTGTGATTTTGTTGCTCTGTATTGCATCGTTTAAAGAAAAAGTTCCCCTGCGTCTTTTGTAAAGACGTGTGAGAATTGCAACTATAAGCTCCGAATTGAAAAACAGCAATGAAATGAGTTGAGGTTAGCATTCACACAGCAGTTTCTTCAGAAAATGCATTTTCTAGTTATTAATTATAGATTTCAACCAACAGTTCAAGAATCTCTAACACATAACAAAATGTTACTTTCTAAGCTAGTTAGCTACAGTTAGCTAGTAACTTAGCATTTAGTATTCTAATAATCAGTTAGATCAACCCTCCCTCCCCACTACCATCAATTTAAATGTAGTCAGTTCTGGCTCTAAATAACCATTTTTAGTCTTTTCCTTCAGAGTTGCTACAATATTGCCAACTAATCTTAATCTGCAACATAAAATTAAAAGTTTGGCAGTAAGAAATTAGAAGCTGCTGGGGAAAGAGGCCTTGGTCTACAGCTAACACTATAGTTGCTAAAGAAAGAGAATTTGATATTTGTACGTGTGCGTCTACATATCTATATGTGTTTGTGCATTTATGTATTCAGGTACCTATGACTTGGACGTGCGTGCTGGCAGTGATGCTCGTGGCAACATTGGTGGCGACACACTCCCACTCCCCATGGTCCTCCTTTGTGAGTGACTTCAACTGTAAGCTGCCTCGGGGCAGAACATTGTGCTTGCTTTTACTGGGCTTCCCTACCTGCAATCCACCCGGAGCATGGAAAGATAGAGCCAGCCAATGCAAAAGATAAAGAAAACAGTGCATTGGCATGTGTCATACAAAATGTACGCTTAAAAAAAAACAACCCAAAAACAACCAGTAGTTTAACAGCTACTAAAAAGCCCAACCTACCATCTGACATCTGCAACAATACAAAATGATAAAATGTGTGTTCAGTAAATGAGAGACAGAAACAATAGCTAATCATACAGTAGTCAGTAAGCAGGATTAAACACACCCCATGATTAAGAAAAGAATTGAGAGAATCTAATATGTTCCCTGATTGCATTTTTTATAGACATCATTAAAATGTGATTAAAAATGCTACAATGACATACAGTACAGTGAAATTAAAATCGGAGCATCCACTACAGACAGTGATTTTAGAAATGAAGGTTCCTCAGTGGAAAACAGAGAATGTGACATAACACAACAAGAAGCACCGACTAATGAGCTGCCTTACACATGAGATTCAGTGGACAGGCTGTGCACATGTAGGGAGGATGTATGATGTGCAAGGGGTTTTACCTTCCTCCATGTGATGTTGGGAAAAGGGTCTCCCTCTGCTTCACAGGGGATGACCAGTTCTCTTCCAGCCTCCTGCCTGTACACCCCTCCAGGAACCACTGAGAATTTGGGAGGGTCCTGCCCAGAAAGAAATTGAGAAGAGCTGTCTTCACTGAAGAGTACACATGAGTGAAGTTGCATTTAATCCTGGAGACAGATGGATGCTTGTGCCCTTCGTATTCAGGGTGAGATTTATTGAACTGGGCAAATTAACATCATGTTGCAGTTGTCAAAAAAGTGGAAAGCTTGGAAAGGTTTATGTATATTATTCATTTAATCTGAAGTGTTCTAAATAGTTCCTGTATTTCAAATAAATAAAAAATGTTGCAATATACAGTAAACTGTCTGCAAATGAGAAAACAAATCCACACCTTTCAGACTTCAGTAAGTCCTATCAGTAAACCTTTAAATGCCAGAAGAGGGAAGTGCTGAGTATTCACATATGTGGCCTAAATATATGTACCTTTAGCACCAGGGGAGCAGGAGGCGACCATCCCATGGAACCCAGGGCATTGTAAGGCATGCAGGTATAGGTGCCAAGAGAGTCCTCCGTCACCTCTGCCACACGGATGCTCCCATCTTCCATTTGACTCCAACCAGGGTACTAAGGATGGAGAAATTGTGCTCAGCGGATAAGAAGGAGTAGACAGATTACCAGTGTGATGGTTGTCAGTAAATATGATTTAAAAAATCCTGAATCTCTTCTCTTGAGTAAGAAACAGAGAAGTGCACTTAAAGTAAAACAATCAATGTGAAAAATGTAATCACAACAGCAGGAATGAAGCATTCATTTCCAGACTAAAGTTAGGAAAAGTGGAAGAAAGGGACAAAAGCAGCAAAGCGCCGGCTCACCTTATCTATCCGCAGAGGGAGGCCATCTTTTTTCCACTTAACCAGAGTTACAGGGGGGTTGGCATCTACAGGACAGCGAATGAAGCCAGGCAGACCAATGGCTGCGTAGATGACTGATGGCATGTTTACCACACGGGCAGGATCTGGTAAAAAAAAAACACAAAGAGAGAATAACCCACATGCTAAACCATCACTTTGTGGCAGCGCAATGCCTGTTAGTTGTTCTAGTAGATGTGCAGAGAAACAGAGAGGGCACTGTTCACAGAATGTGGGCTCATCATCAAAATAATTGAAATAATGACAAAATAAAATTAATAAATGAATCCAGTTATGTATATGAAGAACATCTGGTCTGGTGAATCCTGGTTATTGTCAGACACCTCTGCACCTTCATTATATTCAGAATCTAAAACTTTTCTTTTCCTAAAAAGTATTGTTTGGAAAATGAATGTCAGTACGATCTGCTATTTTCTGCCGTTTGATGTTTTCAGCTCCCCTGAGGCACATCTACTACACAATATTAATACTAATAACATGCTTTTACTTGTCTTTTTTCCAATCTGTCAAAGCTTACATGTAGGGACGGCATCACTGTTGACTTGACATGACTTTAGATTCAGATGGATGCATTGGTTTCTAGTGATTAAATTACACAAAATCGCATCTTCCATGGAAATTGATTAGGCTGGACAAAATGTCAGACTGTACATGGAAATTACAAGTTTACTATTCTGTCTGTTTGCTAATTCATCCATCACAAGTAGTTGATGACTTTGCTCTTCATAACACTGTCTGATGTGTAAAGGTACATTTTAGGAATTTGGGGAAATATGCTATGTTAGGTCCACGTCTTCCAAAGGTGAGAAAAATCATACTACCATCGCATCTGCCTCTGCTTAGTTAGTATTTAGAAGCTACAGCTACAGCATATGGTTGAGATGTAGCACCAAAGGACAGCTCCTCCACTGTGTTTTATAGCTGTGACGCTCAATGTACCAACTGATGATAATTTGAACCAAAAATTTATAAACATAAAACCTGTTGCCACTGATTTTCGGTGCAGTTCTTATGTAATTTGACATACCTCAGCCTTTCCCTTTCTTAAGAATGGCTTCTTGACAGCAACCCTTCTCCTGAGACCGTTTCTGATGAGGTATCAGTAGCTGGATCAACGAAAGGGTCAGATGTAGCTCTGGGGGCATGTGTCAGGTCCTTGGTGGATTTTTAAATATTCTTAAGGACACTTTCAGACACTGTCCCTATGCTGTAGATTGACTGTTACTATCTTTGTGCTTCACTTGAGCAGTTTTCTTAAGGTTTTTAAGGACATGCCACACAGCATCTTTTTGGTGGAATAATACTATTTTATGATTGCCTTAACTTTGGCATTTCATGTAGATTTAGCTAAAAATATAGGAAGAAATTATGCATGTTTACATAAAAAAGTGCCTAAAAATTCGATTAAAAGTTAGATCTTTGATAGGTTGTTATGTGTAGACAAAAAACTAATATATTTATTGAATTAGTTGCGTTCTTTATCCTTAAATTATTCATAGGTCAGTGTTAAATGGCTTAACAAGCAAATAGACATTTCTCTGACAATGATCAGATACAAGGACTGGGCTGAAAATGAGTGAAAAAAGTACCTGACTTCTCAGAGGTCAAGTACTTTGATACTAACCTAGATTTAAACAGTTAGTTTGAAGCCCCTATTGGGCTGAATGAGGAATGGAGCTTCAATATTCTTTCAGTGGTCACGGAAACATAAAAAAGTATTGAATTATAAGGCAACTTTGATAAATTCTAAAACAGTTTGGCAACCAAAGCAAGGTTTTACAAGCTTTTGTCACTTTACGCTAGATGTTTGCTACACACACACACACACACAGTTTCAAAACATTACACCTTCATTAACGACTCAATTCAACATGATCGTCACTGCTCGTCTCGTCAGAGAACTGAACAAATTACATGCTAATTGTGATACAGGTGCCACCACATACCTGAAACAATCTTGAACCTCTGTGCTCAAGCAATAACATAACAGCATGACATGTTAATATGTTCATTTTTCTTATAATGTATCCAGTAACTTTAAATAGTCTCAAACCTTACCTAAATATTACTAAGTCAGATGAAAGTTGTTGTGATTTTCAAATGTATTTGTAGTCACAGTTAGTTACAGGCAAAATCAAAAATTCCTGTGACATCATGTGACACATAAACTACCTCATTCAATCATTCAGAGCAGCTCGGATTAGTTCAAGGTTAATTGATCGTCTCTACTTTAGCAGACATCCTTCCAGATGTCCCCTCTCAATTTTAACTCTCAAATAATAGGGATTTGCTATGATGAACAAGCTCAGCCCCTTGGTTTCTTTGGGACAGAAAGGATGACTGATGGAGGGAAAGGGAAGCAAAACTTATTCAATCTGGAATAGTAAAGGGTTGAGAATAGTGTAATGTCTGAATGAGGTCAGGGAGGAAAGCTTCACAGTAAGCACTGGGTGATAAGGAGGAGAGATGGTGTGAGTGGGAGGAGTGCTATCTGCAGAGCGATGGAGAGAAGGGCGAGTGAGGCTGAGCGTGGGAAAGAACACAGGTGAGAGAGGGAGAAAAAGAGACGTGTCACCAAAACAACTTTGTACTACAGTAGTTGTCCTCTAAAGTCCAAACCTCTGGCCGACCGTCATTCTGCCACAAAGAGCCCAGAGCAGCACTGCCACTGGCACCACAGTCAAGTTTCTAAATATAGCTCTGAGACAGCCTATCGCTCACGACACGCTGGTTCCCACTATAAGATGCTTTGGGGGAAGTTATTCCCTGGCAAACGCTTCGGGGAGAAAGACACAGACAGCTGAGGAGAGAGATTTAAACCAAATAAGACATGAAAAAGAATAATGACATAAATAGGGAGAGTGGTTGAGGATTGATAGAGAGAGATAAAAAAGGATGAGGTGAGAATAAGAGGAAAGAAAGAAAAGAGAGAGCCCTCTGCAGTCAAACAGAAAAGTGGTCCTACAGCAATGATGTAATCCCCTCTCCTCTCACTGCTCCCTCCCTCTTGTGACTGCTGTTGCCTACCTCTGTTCTCTCTCTCTCTCTCTCTCTCTCTCTCTCTCTCTCTCTCTCTCTCTCACACACACACACACACACACACACACACACACACACACACACACACACACACAGACACACACCACAATCTAACAAAGCGGGAGAGTGAGGGAATTCAAATTGTCTGTTGCCTTGACTACTGCTGATGGCCGGTCACCAGCAGACAAGGCCGAGCTCTCAGTGCTCGTCCTGAGACATGCAAATAAAAGCCAGATGCTTTTATTTAGTGGCTCAAGCTGGGAGTGACTGATGGACTGATAGAGTGTTTTATGATGGGACAGAGAAATGAGGAGGCAGTAATAATCATGAAGATGGGGAAGGGAGAGACAGAGACGTGCTGGTGTGCATATGAATAAATATTCATAAATGGGTACAAATCAGAAGAAGTAGTGAGGGAAGAGAAGGGGAGAAAAGGGAGGATGTGGGCAGAAAGCAACCAGAAGCAAAATAAAACAGAAAAGTATATTTGAGAGGCAAAACCGGTGTTTGCATGGGATTATATGTTTGGATGAGAAGTGGAACAGAGTTAGGCGGGAGACTAGTCGAGTGTCCAAAGTGATTCCACGGTGCAGAGCATTTCAGTTGATTTCTGGACACACAGTTTCACAGCTGTGTCCGGTTTGACTCAAGCTCAGATGGACAGAAACTGGTGTCCCCTCTTAACAACGCAGAGTGATGAGGAGTTACAATGAGTTGTAGGTTCTAGGGCTCATGTTAGTATTCGGCTTTGTCTTACCCACATCCAATATGTGCACTTTACAAGACTGGAAGATTTTTTCCAAAGCTTTTCCATGTGAATGCAGCAAATGAGGAAAATCTATTAAAAATTAAATCAAAGGTAATCACCTATCCTACATTTTTCTCAAACCTACATAAGTTACAATCAATCATGTGAATGTTACAGGTGTTGAATAAAAAAAAGAAGTTGTCAGGAAGTTTAATCTATTGAAGTTTTCTCACACTGCCTCTAATGCTCTATTACTCGACCTGTCTTACTCGACCTAAGTCTTTTTAGCATTTATTAATTTCTGGTGGTTTGATAGCAACTTTTATCAACTGACCAACCTGGAATGGGTATGGACTCATACCCATTGTTTGACAATTCGGGGTCAGTGACGCTGAACAACGATAAAGTGAATCTTTCTTCATGGAGAATATTCAGGGCTGATGAAGCCAAACCAAAAACTGCAGTTCTTCTATTGAACCCCATGCTTCCAAGAAAAAATGATCGACTTAATAGCATTAAAACACAGGTTTGGCCTCTATAAATAATTTACTCCTTCCTTACATCTCTACAGGTGGCAATTTTTTCTAAATATTTATCCGTCCATCTAGATACTGTAGTTAGGAGTGTGGCCCCTGTGTTGGTGACCCCACAAAGGCCATTGGTCCCTCCACTTATTATAGTCAGTGCACTGGACCTCTGCACTGTCTTAGTGTTGTGCCTTTTTGGAGGGTTTTATGCTTTATTTGACTCTTTCCCCCACAGAACCACAGTTGTATATATTTACCAATTTAATACCGAATGTCATCAATGCCATGATATAAAACATCCAAATATGTCCAACTTTCATTTATCTAGCTTTTGAGGGGAAGTTGAAGAATTTGGAGGTCGTCCTACTTTTTCGGATCGGATTTGCTTAGCAGATGGTACAGTGCTCCTTGGACTTGCCCATTGTTCTGAGTGTTGGTCAACCTAGTAAATGCTGTTAATCACTATAACTATTAGTTATATTCAAGTCATGATAATCAATAACAAGAAGTTAATCAGCCAAAACTGTACATTTATATCATCACTTCTTCCTTTTCTTGTTCTCCTCTTCTTCATCTGACTCCACTATCACTGATCTCACCTCGCTCATCTCCTTCTCATTCTCTTCCTCTTTACCTGAAGCCTCGTCTCCTGAACTGAAGTCAGAGCTCTAATGCAATCAAATGGACATAAACTCGGTATTTTATTCCTGATTGGACAAGTAATCCTTCTACTGTATCTGCGGAAAGCTGACAGCAAGCTGGTGATAAAAACAGCATCTCATTATAAGCTCAGGCAGTATGTGTGGTGGTTGGCCTTATTACCCCACAGCAAAAAGGTCCTGAGTTAGACTGGATGCTAGCTGGCCAGGGAGAGCATGCAGACTACTGTACACACAGAAAGGCTTCCTCCCACACCCCAAAAGCATGCAGTTAGAGGAGTTAGGTTAACTGGTGATTCTAAATTGCCCATAGGTGCCAGCAAGGTGATACAGCGGATATCAAGGAAAATAATACACTGAACCTGGGATATGGATCATATTGACTGAAAGAGTTAAGACATGAAAGTCATTCAGTGTGTAAAATTTTTATTAAATGCAATTGAAAGCTTCTGCAAAATGCAGAAAAAGTTGCAACAACCATCAAAAGCTGTGATGAAACTGTCTCTCATGGGTGCTGCCCCAGGAAAGGATAAGCAAGATTTCATCCTGCTGCAGAAATGTTCATTTAGCAGCACCTCAGACTAGAGCACACACCACTGCTATGTAGAAAGTAAAAAAAAAGAGAGACAGGGCACTCACATTGCACTGTTAGGTAGGCAGAGGCAGTCGGTGGTCGGCCCAGGCTGTTGCTTGGAGCACACGTGTATTTCCCAGCATCTTCTGGCTTGACGTGGGCAATTATTAGGGAGCCGTCTATGAGAATACTGACTCTGCGCTTTAGGTCACTGTAAAGATGAAGAAAAGGGAAATGATCAATCAGCCGTGCTTTATCTGACATTAGGTCATCTGACTACAAAAGAGGGCTGGCATTTCACTATAATCCAGGTTCTGGTCCAACATAAGACTCAGTTAGAATAGAATAGAATAATCCTTTAATTGTCCCACAAGGGGAAATTTGGTTGTAACAGCAGCCAGAAAGACACATATACAAACATATTTACATTAAGGACAATAGTTACTATAAACAGAGTACTGTACAGTTATTAAATTAAATTAACTACAGATAAGAGGCAAACCCAGGTTGTAGTGCGAATCGGTTGATTAAATTATTGCAGTTACAGCGCAGATGTAAACATCTATGATTGTTGGGAGCAGTGTTGATTGTACAGTCTGACAGCTGCAGGGAGGAAGGACCTGCGGAAACGCTCCTTCATGCATCGAGGATGCAGCAGTCTGTCACTGAAGGAGCTCTGCAGTTCAGCAACATTTACATGCATGGGGTGGGAGACTCTGTCCATCAGAGATGTTATTTTGGCCAGAGTCCTTCTGTCTCCCACCACCTGCACTGGGTCCAGGGTGCATCCCAGAACAGAGCTGGCCTTCCTGATGAGTTTATCCAAGGTCTTCCTCTCAGCTGCTGATAAACTGCTGCTCCAACATACAACACTGTAAAAAAATGAGAGATGCCACCACAGAGTCATAGAAGGTCTTTAAAAGCGCTCCCTGGACTCCAAATGACCTCAGCCGCCTCAGCAGGTAGAGTCTGCTCTGACCCTTCCTGTAAAGTTCATCGGTGTTGTGGCTCCAGTCCAGTTTATTATTCAGGTGACCACCCAGGTACCTATCCACTCCCTGGATGTTCACCGGTGTCAGTGTGGTGGGTCTGCGTCTCCGGAAGTCCACCACCAACTCCTTCGTTTTCCCGGCGTTGATCAGCAGGCGGTTCTGCTGACACCAGTCTACAAAGTCCAGAGTCCACTGTCTGTACTCTGAGTCCTCCTCACCTGTGATGAGGCCGACTATGGCAGAGTCGTCAGAGAACTTCAGTAGGTGGCAGCGTGGGGAGTTGATGGAGAAGTCTGCAGTGTAGAGGGTGAAGAGGAACGGTGCCAGCACAGTTCCCTGTGGGGCCCCCGTACTGCAGACCAGCATATCAGAGACACAGCTATGTGACCTCACATACTGTGGACGTTCTGTGAGGTAGTCCAGTATCCAGTGGGACATGTGGTGGTCCACTCCCGATAGCTCCAGCTTGTCTCTCAGAAGTCGTGGCTGCGGTAGTAGTTAGTCCACTGTAGCAATCTTCCACACTGAAGCTTTACACGCCAGTTGAGGAACGTTTGTCAATGACATTATTGACAGATACACATATATGTTGGTCATTCATTGATGATATAAGACCCCTGTATTTAACCTCTATATTTAACTTGCTCTTTTTTGCTTATTTCCCAGCGGATATGTAACTTTGACTTGTGTGTAACATGTAGCTTGAGTCATGATTCACAGCTGGTTGCAGAGGAACTATAAGTCTACAGGCTTCAAAGGTAGCTGGAAATCACAGGAGCATGTACTTCCCCATGCTTGTTACTTACTACCCTACAGCACAAAATAATTTACCGTAAGTGTGAGGTTGAGGGATTTATTGATGCCAGTACCACATCGTATATTTCAGACAAAAACTCTATAAA
This sequence comes from Maylandia zebra, assembly GCF_041146795.1. Classification (NCBI taxonomy): domain Eukaryota; kingdom Metazoa; phylum Chordata; class Actinopteri; order Cichliformes; family Cichlidae; genus Maylandia; species Maylandia zebra. The sequence goes on along the minus strand of NC_135176.1, from coordinate 4,420,226 downwards.
CCATTCAGTTTGTAACTCTGTGCCAGAAGGGAAGAAGGGGATCACAGAGGTCCGGGTTCATGCTTAGCTTAGCGTCAGACACAGTGCTGCAGATTTCTCAGCTGCCCCTTCATCCAACCATAATCCTTTTTGTCATCCAAAAGGTGTTTGGAGGTTGTTTTTTTATTTTTCTCAATTTTCAGTTGTTTCGCTTCTATTAGACATTAAAGGTGGAAAAAAGAGGAGCGAGGAGAAAGAGAGAGTGGGAAAATACAGGATGTATCACAGTCCTGGGTTATTCTCACCCAGCATTTTGAGTTTCTTGTCTTTTGGTTCTTTGAGTCTTTTTTATTTATTAGGTTCTCTGTGTATTTTATATTTCTTTGCCCAGTATGATTATATCCTGTGTTTATTCTGTATTTCTAGTCTTGGTTTGCCTTTGTGATTCCTCCCCAGTCAGTCTTCATATGCATCTGTCTGTTCCCACAGTCCAGGGGTGTCCAACTCCAGGCCTCAAGGGCCGGTGTCCTGCAGGTTTTAGACGTGTCCTTGCTCCTTGATTTAAATGGCTAAATGACCTCCTCAACATGTCTTGAAGTTTTCCAGAGGCCTGGTAATGAACTAATCATTTGATTCAGGTGTGCTGACCCAGGAGGATTTCTAAAACCTGCAGGACACTGACCTTGATGCCTGGAGTTGGACACCCCTGTCCTACTCAGTCTGCGTTCTTCCTGTTTTGCTTTGATAGGCTGTGTCCCAATTCAGGGTCTGCACGCTTGAAGTACGCATTTTAAGTGCGATTACGTCACCGCCACGCGACGACGGCTGTCCCAATCCGAAGTGTACTTCAAATGCGTACTCCAAATGCGCCGTCGATTTCCCCAAATATCAAGCGTGGTGCGGTGCACGCTTCATGGTCCCATATATCCCACAATTCATAGCGCGGCGGTGGGTGTGGATAATTTTGCCGCAAAATACGGCAGAAGGGAGCGGCCGAAGAGTGAACTGTCAAAGTACTGAATATGATGTCACTTATTTATGTGCGAATGTTTAATAATGAAGAACATTAAAACATTACTATTGGCCACATGTCGGCAAAGTTGTGTGACATTAGTGATGTTTGTACTTTCAGCGTTAACTTGGTTTTAAAGCCTATATATATATATCATAATAATCTGACAATACTATAATATTGGCCATATTATATTTGCATTACCACAGTGGGATGATTTTAGTCTCATGAACAACTAATTGTTATTTACTGACTAATCTTGAAATGACTGTTCAGCACAGAAATGAAGCCCAACAATCATGTTTTACGGTCCCGTGGTCTCAGCCTCAGATACTCAACTAATCAAAGTGATGTCATGACGAAAATGCATGACTAACAAAACATTTGTTTCTCCTTCATTTCTGTCAAACAAAGCTGTATGTAACGTTACTCGCGGTTAGTATCATGGTTGCTAGGCAACCTGAAAAGCGCGACGAAGGCTAGACCGTCCCATTTCACAAGCCTCTCACTTCCGCACTTCTCGTACTTATAGTACACACCGTACGTAGTGCGCGTAGTGCGCGTACTTCAAGCGTGCAGACCCTGAATTGGGACACAGCCATAGTCTCTCATCGGTGTGTGTTCTGTTTTGCTCTTCCCCGTTTCGTCAGTGTAATTAGTGCCAGCCGTGTTCCCTCTTGTATTTGGTGTCTGCGTCTTCCTATGCTCGTCGTCGTAATCTCCCTCACACTGTGTTCTGTTCATAGTTCGTTCCTAGGTTTTACAGTTCAGTTCTGTATTAACTTGTTCCAGCAATAATGCTGAGGTTTTTTGTGTTTAAATCTTTGTCTGTGGGACTGTGTTTGGGTCCAATCCTGCCTTCCACACAGAGTACATGACAGGATGGGACAGGAAAGAAACCAACAAGGTAGATTTAAATGTCATTCTGCTTTTGGTTATCCAACTTCTGGGCTATCTAGTACGCATAAAGCTTTTAAAGTAAAACTTGATATTGCATTTGTAAAAGCTCTTGTGTCCAAATTAAAAATGGAAACAAACATTTTTTGCATGTCTTATCATTTGATTCCAGAATACTTTGGTACACAGAGTTTATTCTAGTCAACTCAGTGACTGTAAGATATTGTAATGACCTGGCTGGGGTTGTTAGCCAGGTGCATTCTGGGTATTGTGTTGTCTCTGTGTTTTCTATCGTTCTGCTAGTTCATATGTGTTGATTTGCATGTTGTGTTAGTGTTATGTTAATGTAAGCCACAGTGAAGTTGATGTGTGTTCTGTGGAGGGGGGTGAATTGGCATAGTTGGCTGACACCGCGACTCTATGTGGTGGGAGCGTGATAGGGGTTCGGTGTCAGCAGTGTTACGTTGTGTGAAAAAAATACGGCAAATAAATGACTGGTGTGAACCACTACTGCCTCCTGCTGGATCATTTGGGGATTATCAGTCTGCTGCTGAGACGCTCGGGGTCGTGCGGTGTATGAGGCACGAGCGCTCTCCACTCGCTGTGAAGTGTAGCGATAGCCGCTAGCGCCCCGCTAGCCGTTTTAGCTAGTGAGCAGTATAGCCAGTTTAGCTCCACTAACCCACGGTCGTTACAATTGGTGTCAGAAGTGGGATTCATGAGTGTCTAGCAGACACTATGGAGCCGACCATAGGCGAATTAGAGCGCGTAATCCGAGACAACAGCTCGCTTCTGGAAAGCATGGCTGCCGAGACCCAGCGGAGAAGACCCGAGCTGGGGCGGCCAGAGGGCCACAGCGCGCCCCGGAACAGCCACCCCCTGCTCTCCCTGCGACGGGAGGGGATCCCTGGGGCCGCACCACAGCTTCCTGGCAGGACGGCTGCTAAGCTACAGCACTACACTGGGGCGACGCAGCTGGAGCCGTATCTGGCCCAAGTCACGCTGGCTGCCACTCACAACGGGTGGGGTCAAGAAGAGACTGCCACCCACCTGGCGCTTGCACTGGAGGGCCCAGCGCTCCAGGTTCTGCTGGACCTGCCCCCAGAGGAGCAGCGCGACCTCCGGGCCTTGACCACGGCGCTCGGCAGACGGTTTGGACAGAGACCACCAGCCGAACAGAGCAGGGAGGAGCTGGCTTGCCGACGCCGACGTGAAGGAGAGAGCCTGGGGTCCTTTGCTGCGGATGTCCGCCTCTATGCCCGACGGGGCTACCCGACATTCCCAGGAGCGGCACGAGAGGAGCTGGGTCTCCACGCCTTCCTGAGGGGCCTCACACCGGAGAGGCTGCGACAGCATGTCCGGCTGTCATCCCCCCGAGACCTGGAGGAGGCACTGAGGGAGGCTGAGCGGGCTGAGGAGGTGCTGCGGGGCGAGCCAGGGACCCGACGATCGGCCAGGATGGTCGAGCGAGAGATGAACGCGTCCCAGTCGGATGAGGAGGAGGAGGCCAGACGAGCCCAATCAGAGGCAGTTCCACGTCGGAGGCGCCGGACGGACTGCTGTTATCGGTGCGGGGAACCTGGTCACCTCGCCCGGAACTGTCCCGCACCTAGTCCTCGGAGCCGAGTGACATCACCGACGGGAAACGGCCACGGGGTGGGACAGTGAGGGAACCCCCACCCCAATCGTTAAACCCTCTCCATGACACTCATCCCGTGGTGGGCTGCTGTGGGTCCACCCGTGGACTGTACCTGGACTGTATAGTTGATGGACGGTCTTGCCGGGCCCTGGTAGACACGGGGTCCACCATCTGCTTGCTGCGAAGGGGGGTGCTCCCGGAGACGGGTGGCTCATTGCCAAAAGACTGGACCCCTACTCACACAGCGTTGTACACTGTCACAGGAGAAAAGACCGTGATGCCGGGGAAAAAGACTCTGCAGGTGGTGGTGGGAACGAACAGTGTGAACCATGAGTTCTGGCTTGCCGACATAACAGACGAGTGCATTGTTGGACTGGACTTGCTGGCCCACTGGGGGGCACGGGTCGATGTACCGGGAGTTGCCATCCACCTTGGTGCTGAGACCGTGCAGCTTCAAGTGGGCCGCGGTAGCCAGGGACAGACCCCCACCCCACCAGCACCCCCAAAGCCCTTACGCCCCGCAGCTCCATGCCACAGCCAGGGGCCGAGGGCGGCAAGGGTGCGGAAGAGGACCCAGGGGGTGGACGTAAGCAGGGCCAACATCCCGCAGCCAGAGTCGCCGCCTAGCTCGGCAGTCTCCCCGTCACCTGAGACTGTCGCGGCAGTAGAGGAGCTTGGGCGGCGAAGTGGGGTGCACCTCAGTGCGACGCAGCAGCAGCAGTTGCAGAGCCTCTTGGCAGAGTTTATGGACACTTTCGCCGCCAGGGAAGAGGACTGCACAAGGACGGGCCTGGTGCAACACACTATAGACACTGGAGCAGCTGCTCCAATCCGGCTGCGGCCCCACCGCCTGCCCCTCGCCAAACGCCAAGCTGCCGAGGGACTGATAAAAGAGATGGCAGCTAATGACGTCATTGAACCCTCGGATAGTCCATGGGCCGCACCTATGGTTATGGTGCGGAAGAAAACAGGGGGGTGGCGCCCTTGTGTGGACTACAGGCGTCTGAACGCGGTCACCCGCAAGGACTCTTACCCGTTACCTCGCATCGATGACGCACTGGATTACATCGCTGGGTCCAGTTGGTTCAGCTCGCTAGACCTCCGCAGTGGGTACTGGCAGGTGGAGCTCGCTGCCGAGGCGCGGCCCAAGACTGCATTCACCATAGGGCAAGGACTGTGGCAGTTTAAGGTGATGCCTTTTGGACTATGCAATGCACCAGCCACGTTCGAAAGGTTAATGGAAAGGGTCCTCAAAGACATTCCCCATGCCCGCTGCGTGGTCTATTTGGATGACTTGCTGACTCATGCTAAGGACTTTGAACAGGCCGTGGCCAACCTACGAGAGGTTCTGACTGCCATCCGCGGGGCCGGACTAAAGCTGAACCCGGCCAAGTGCAACCTTCTTGCTCGCCAGGTGAAGTTCCTGGGACATGTGGTGAGCGAACAGGGGGTGGCTACTGACCCCGAGAAGGTGGTTGCTGTGGGGGACTGGCCTACCCCATCGAACGTCGCCGAGCTACGAAGCTTCCTGGGGCTGGCCTCCTATTACAGGAGGTTTGTAAAAGACTTTGCCACCGTCGCTAGCCCCTTGCATCAGTTGACAAACAAGGGTCAGCGGTTTGGTTGGACGGAGGGCTGTGCAACGGCTTTCGAGCAGCTGAAAACTGCCCTTGTGAGTGCCCTGGTCTTGGCGTATCCTGACCCCAGCCAGCCTTTCATTTTGGACACCGACGCCAGCAACGTGGGGGTCGGAGCGGTGCTCTCCCAGAGGGGAGAGGCTGAGGAGCGAGTGGTGGCATACTACAGCTGCAGCCTCAGCCGGGCCGAGAGGAATTACTGTGTTACCCGGCGTGAGCTGTTGGCTGTGGTCCTGGCGGTTCGTCACTTCCGACCTTACCTCCTGGGCACTAAGTTCCTGCTCAGGACAGACCACGCCAGCCTAACCTGGATGCTGAACTTTCGCCAGCCAGAGGGTCAGGTGGCCCGGTGGCTGGAAATACTACAAGAGTACGACTTTGAGGCCCAGCACCGACCAGGGCGGCAACACGCCAACGCTGACGCCCTGTCCAGGCGCCCCTGTTCTGCGGATGAGTGCCGGTACTGCAGGCGCATGGAGGAGCTGGACCGGGGTCCGACATCGGCAGCAGCAGAACCTGAGGGTGTGGGTGAAGGGCAGGAACCTTTCACCGCGGCGGAGCTACAGCAGCACCAGGTGAGCGATCCAGCGCTGGAGATGGTGAGGGACTGGATGGAGGCAGGGACACGGCCAGACTGGTCCGCCGTGTCTTCCCAAGGGCCCGAGACAAAGTCGCTGTACTCCCAGTGGAACAGCCTGGAGCTCCATGGCGGTGTAATCTACCGGCGGTGGCGAGCGCCAGACGGGGGAGGCGACATACTCCAGCTCCTGGTTCCCCGGGCCTTGCGGCCTGAGGTCCTCCGCTGGGTCCATGGGGCTGCAGGTACTGGCCATTTTGGGAATGGCAAGACGTTGCGACGGCTGAGACGGCGGTTCTACTGGCCGGGGTGTCGTCAGGACGTGGAGATCCACGTCCACTGCTGTGACGACTGCACGGCGCTGAAAGGTCCCAGCCAGCGCTCCCATGCCCCATTGCAGCAATACCTAGTTGGGGCGCCAATGGAGCGGATTGGAGTGGATATCCTGGGTCCATTCCCTGTGACTGATGCCGGCAACCGGTATGTCCTGGTCGCGATGGATTATTTCTCAAAGTGGCCAGAGGCGTACGCGGTGCCGGACCAGAGTGCGGTGACGACGGCGCGGACTCTGGTGGATGAGATGTTCACACGGTTTGGTGTACCGGAGGAGCTCCATAGCGACCAAGGGAGGAACTTTGAGAGCCAGGTGCTGGGAGAAGTGTGTCGGAGGCTGGGGGTGAGAAAAACGAGGACCACCCCCCTCCATCCTCAGAGCGATGGTCTGGTTGAGCGGTTCAACCGCACGTTGGCCACCCAGCTGGCCATCCTGACCAGCCAACATCAGAGGGACTGGGACCAACACCTGCCCCTTGTTTTGTGGGCATATCGAACAGCAGTGCAGGAGTCAAGTCAGTGTACTCCTGCGGCGTTGATGTTCGGAAGGGAGCTCCGGACCCCGGTGGACTTGGTGTTCGGAGCGCCCCCTGAGCCGGAGATTGCTGGTGGACCAGAGATGGACTACTTCCGGCGGCTCAGGGAGCGGTTGCACACGGTGCATCAACTGGCAAGACGGACATTGGAGGGAGCCGGGGCCCGCCAGAAACGGGCGTATGATACCCGTGCGCACGGTCCTATGCTGGGGGCCGGAGATCGGGTCTGGGTGTTCTGCCCCCAGAGGAAGCGGGGGCTGACCCCCAAGCTCATGAGCCACTGGCAAGGCCCGGGCGAAATCCTGGAGCAGCTGTCGGAGGTGGTCTTCAGAGTCCGGATGCCGGGGCGGGGAAGGCGGGTGGTGCTACACAAGGACCGGCTGGCGCCATACCATCCGCTTGCCCCCAACCCGCAGGCTGGTGTGCAGCCTGGGGACTCCTCGCCCCCTACGCCCGGCCCGGAGGGGGGCGCCATGGATTCCCAGTCGAGGCCGAAGCGTACTCGACGCCGGCCCGGACATTTGCTGGACTACATTGTGGACAGTTAAGGTTGTGGGGACACTAAACCTTTTTGGGAGGGGGCTGTGTAATGACCTGGCTGGGGTTGTTAGCCAGGTGCATTCTGGGTATTGTGTTGTCTCTGTGTTTTCTATCGTTCTGCTAGTTCATATGTGTTGATTTGCATGTTGTGTTAGTGTTATGTTAATGTAAGCCACAGTGAAGTTGATGTGTGTTCTGTGGAGGGGGGTGAATTGGCATAGTTGGCTGACACCGCGACTCTATGTGGTGGGAGCGTGATAGGGGTTCGGTGTCAGCAGTGTTACGTTGTGTGAAAAAATACGGCAAATAAATGACTGGTGTGAACCACTACTGCCTCCTGCTGGATCATTTGGGGATTATCAGTCTGCTGCTGAGACGCTCGGGGTCGTGCGGTGTATGAGGCACGAGCGCTCTCCACTCGCTGTGAAGTGTAGCGATAGCCGCTAGCGCCCCGCTAGCCGTTTTAGCTAGTGAGCAGTATAGCCAGTTTAGCTCCACTAACCCACGGTTGTTACAATATCATCACGCAAAACTGTGGCTAAACAAAACAGGCCCAAATCAACAATCTCCACCACCATGCTTACAGATAGTACCGATGTGCTGTGTGTAGTTTTCTTCTTGGCATTGTGTATTATGGCTGAACATCATTACTTTGGTCCTGCCTGTCAAAAGGAAATTGTTGCAGAAGTCTTATGGTTTGTACAGATTTGCAATACTCTTTTTTTTTTTTTTTAACCTGCAATGCTGTTTGTGACAAACACCATTAGAGAACACACCATCAGCTGCACTTGTCAATTTTTTTATTTCTATTTCTAACAAGGATTTCTATGTAAATAAGAGTTTTTGCATTCATATTAGTTCAAATGTCTATTTTCTCTTATTCTGATTGCAAAGACTTGCAGAGAAAAGCTAAAAACCCATATTCTGACTGAATAAGGTTAGGGTACTATCTTCAAAGTGTTAAATAACTTTTCAACAGCAAATGAGGAGACTTGTTTTAGTCTTAACCTATAATTCCTCTGAAAAATAAGGAAGGCTCCACACTATGTCAGAAAAACTGAAAAATGTGATCAGGCTTTTAATGGTAATAGTACTGCCTTTACCCCTGTAAACTCTGTCTTCTTCAAAAACAGTGCACTAAAGCAGTTTTGATGTAATGTGATGCAAGTGGGAATGTGAATTATAAACCTGACTTAACTTCAAGCAACTAAAATGAACCTTTGGCCACAGATACGTCTGTCTGTATACTCATGTAAGTTTTCTCATATACTTTTTTTCCTTTAACCTCCTAAGACCCGAACTCTTCCACGGCATGCAATTTTAATTTCTCTTTGATATTTGGGCATATTGGGGCCCGATGAATGTAAAAACAAAGAATTAGCAGATTTTTTTTTACCTTATTTTTGTTTTTATGAAAAATCAGAGCCACATATGAGGATATTCGTTAAAATTTTTGATAGAACAGTAGCAGTATAATGTCCTCGTAAGTGGATATCAGGCCCTTGTAGAGCAAAATTTAGTATTTTGGTCTAAATAACCCAAAATGTGATGTCCACATATGTGGACGCCAGGTCCTAGGAGGTTAATGATCTGTACACGTAGTTATAGAAATAAATAAAAATATTTGCATGAGTCATGGGTGTCTTAAAACTAAAGCTGTTGGACATAAAATACAAACTTTTCTGAATTTCTCAACAACGAATTTTTATGGTGTGAGAAGGCAGTTACAAAAATAAGTGCTGGAGCAGTATTATCTATCTATCTATAATCTAATGCACAACAGGAAGTGACAATACTGTTAGAAAACAGCAGCAAGTTCAAAAGTTTAACGATGTGAAAGACAAGCGCTCAGCCTTCTCACAAGCTAAAATGCTGCTGGATTGTAAAACTTACTTCGTCATTGAAGCCTTGTTTAATTACAGGCACAAGGCACACTCGCCTCTGAGTAAATCTCTTAATAAATAATCAGTTTCATCAATTATTGAAGAATTCTGCTGCTATGTTATGAAAGCTGTCATGTACAAGCGTGACATGAGAAAACACTAGCCTGTTGTTTTGGTAGTTATTCATTATTTATCCACTGAGCATAGAGTAAGGGGTTTTAGTTCTGCAATGCAAAGGTATCAAATATTTTCATGTCTAATGCCTAAAACCTTAAGTCTCCTAATCTTAAAGGGTTATCTTTGAGAAGAGCGTAGTCAAAAAGTCACGTTAAATTCTGCTCAAAGATGCGGACGTGTTTAGCTGCTCAGTTAAAAAAAGGAGGTATTTCCTCTCTAACTTTCATGCTAGCTTTTGACCATCTATTACTTCTACCTTTTCATCTAACTTAGACACCTCCATACACAACTCTTGATGGCTGGTAGATGCACCTATGGCATGAATGTGAAAGTTCTGGATTCACAAGTTTTTCAGAAAACTTGACCTCTGACCTTGACTGTTAGCTCAAGGTCACTAAGTTTTAAACTCATCTGAGATTATATGCACCTATGTTATGAATTTCAAAATTCTACATGGCCTACGATTTATTGTATTCACAAACTCGGCTACCCATGCTGCCCGCCTGCCCGGCAAGGTGACACAACGTTGGCCTTTTACGACTGAGAGGTGACAATGAGTCTGTTGCAAGTCAATTTAAGAAGTTGTTGTGCTGAATATCACCACAACAACAACACAGCACAGACTGTACAAGTAGGTGAGTGATAGAGCAAACAGTAATGAACCCGATCATAACTTTACTTCTTGAAGAAGACGTTGTCCTCTTCCCAGAACCATGTGTAGGTTAGGTTGCGAGGGTAGGCCTCTGCCTGGCAGGTGAAGAAGGCGTCCTGTGAGATGTTCACTGTAATGTTCTCCGGTGGTGATATAATAAACGGAGGGCCTGGTGGGGAAACACACAGAATCAGTTAAACAAACACAAGGCTAAATATTTTCATTGGCAGCTCTAATAAACACTTATCATGTATGATATTTTGCTTGACAGGACATCTGTTTTTCTAGAATGAAAAGGCAACTCTGCTCTCAAAGCTAAATTCTGATCATTCTGGTCACAGAAATCAGTCTAACCTTTAGAAGGTCCAAATGTGACTGGTCACTTTCAAAACACTGATGATGCAGCCAGCTGCTGACGGGTTCAGTTCAGAGAATCTTAAAAAAGCCAACTGGACCTTTTAGGTTAGTGTAGCTGTTTCATCTTTCACCCGAGAGGCTTCTTCAGTCCTTCAAACAAATCATAGGGAGTCCCGGGTATTTAACCCCTAGTGTGGGTTGTTCTCTTTGGAGTTACTCCTGAGGTTCACTGACCCACTGAACATGTAAGATGAGCCAGTGGTGGGTCATTACCATCACCAGGGCTAAAGGGTGAAGCGACTGTAGGACCTTGCCCTACCCCATCATGTGACCTTTTGAGGTCACATGAGGCAAGGTAGGAATTAGGATTTAAGCGCCTGGGAAGGGATGTCAAGACTGCACTGGCAACCATGGACCTGCTCGATGGATGAGCAATTCAGTCAACATTTGGGAATCTCTTTGCTCGCCCTAGAACTCATTTTTTGTTTTTCTCTCACCCTCCCATAATTCTTGGTTTTCCACAGTTTGAAAATTTTAAATCCACAGATCAACTGCAGTTGCAGTTTCGCTATCTATTTCCCTACTTTCATAAACCTCCAGAGTTTGTCTGACAGCACCATTCCCAGTTCCCCATTACACTTGCGTATCGTTAATCTTTTTTGTTCTGTGAATAAATCTTTTGAACCTCTTAACTGTGGTCTGAGTCTGCTCCCTGGTTCTGGTAAATGCAAAAATATGACAATTTGTTGTCTTGATTCTTGCTTAATTATCCAGGTAGGTAAATCCCAAAAGGTTGATTCTGTTCATTCTGGACGTTCTCAGTGGGAGAAACGTTTCAGTGGGTTTTCATCAGTGGTTGTTGATCAATGGTCGTGACAATTTATATATTAATGATCAAGGAACTGACCTCACAGCCCTTTGTTCATTCAGTGGGTTGGTTTCAGTCATTATGCAATTGTAGTGTTTATAAAGTTGGGGAAACCTGCAGTCAGCTGAGACTGAAGAAGTCACTTGGATAAGTGATGATTTCTTCGCTTTCCACGCTAGGTCCAGATAGAAAGAATCAACCTTTTGGGATGACACGTTGTTACTTTTTGCAAAGTTAAATTAGACGATTTTGCTATTAAGAGTTACTTCTGTTGTGTGCATATGGCTGTATTTGGCTCATGACTGCGTGCAGTTTGATATTGAAAACATAAAAACTGGAGAATTCTAAGGGAAGTTTTGAAGCACTTCCATCCCAGTCCTGATACACGCAGTTAGACATGTTTTCTACAGACTGAGTAACTTTTTGTTGTTGGATATAGAAAAGTTTCTTTCTCCTTAAGGAGTGTACAGTTGGTCTTGTCTTTGTTAAATATACCTCTAATGTGTAAGCCTTTTTTTAAGGTTCAAAGAAAAACGGTCTGGGAAGCACGGTTTGGGTTGTTAGTTCATCAGAAATACTTTCTCACTGTGGCTGGACAAACTGTCCTCTTCTGAATTCTCACACCAGACAGTGGGAGAAACATTCATGCAACTTAATGAATTAGGCAGGTTCAATTTGTGACCAAAAACAGTTCACCTTGTTCTGCTCCTCGTGAAAATTAATTGGTGTGGCAGCAGCCGCAATGCATTTTCAAGGAAGCTACCAGTAAAATGCTGAAATTAATACAAACTAATTATGTGTCAACTCAAATCTGTTCCCAGCTGACTTTTTAATGTCACGAGACCCTCATCAAGGACATTTCACATCTGAAAATTCCATTCCTGTCCACTGAATTGTGAGTTGTCATGCCGAAATGTAGAAATAGGCATTTATGTAATGATGATTTAACATGTGCATCAGACACATTAAAGACTTAAGGATTGACCAAGGCTGCAGTTACAGTTTTTTAACTGGCACTTAAAACCACAAAGCATGAATCATATATCATATGTCTACAGAACAAATATTGATTATGTAGGAATTAGTTGGCATGCGCTGGTTTGGGGTCACATTGGGACATTTCTGGCCGTAGACTCTAATGCATGGATTAACACCACCACCTCTACTCTGAATTCTTAATGTCACTGCAGACCTCAGAGCCATGTCACATACTTATTTTGCACTCAGTGAAGGATTATGAAAATTTATTGAGTGATCCTTGCTGTGCCAGATGGATCCTCGTTGCAAGCATGGATGTAGTCACACTGCGATTTGCAATCATTTCCTCCCTCTGACCATAACCAGATCTATAATCACACTGTTTTATCTGCAAATACAGTATTTACTGCTTTCTGCTAGATAGTAGTAGTAGTGGTGTGGAGTAGGTAGTAGGATTTGTTATTTATTATTATGAGTCCTTAAAAATGTGACAATATTACTCAAAACAAGATGTGATGTAAATGTAAAAAGTCTGGGGTCATTTAATGTAGAAGACCTCATTTAAATATGTCGACTTTGTCTGAAGTGACAAAAAGCTGAAGGCAACTGAATTGAATGCTGAAGAGAATTTTCTCTTTAAATAACTACATAGAGACAAAGAATTTACTAAAGGTTAATGGAGTAATGAAAGAAACTTGCCAGCAGTCCCACGTGAGCACCTTTATTTGCTGATGAGCCACAATACGCAGGGCTAATTATGTTTTTTATTCATGCAAAACAAAACAGCTAATTGACATAGTTTCCCAATGAACTGGAAATCTGTCACAAAGAATCAGAATAATGGAGTTTATTTTGTGTTTATGAGGGATTGTAAAACCTGCAGTAAAACTACTTCTTCATTATTGTAGTTATTATTATATACCTATATACCTTACAACATGAAACGCCTCAAGGCGACTGTTCATGTGATTTGACATTATAAAAATGAAACTGAATTAAATTATTTATTTTCTCTAGAAAAGAGAAGCTGACACATGAACCGACCTGTAGTTTGGCAGAATTACTTTACACATCATTATTCTTAGTAAAACATGTATTTTTATTTCAGCTGAAAAATTATTCATGTATTATTTGTTCACTTCACATGCACTGTAAGGACTCTTTCAACCATTTCTATTGGATCTGTAAGCTTCAGCAGTATGAGCTATTGCTTGCTGGAAAATACAATTTATTGTTTATGTAACTTTACGTTTAGTAACACATTCATAGTATAATGCAGCATAATGCAATCATAATAATAGTATATTAATTTCATTTGATAGGTGCGCTTTATATTGCAAAGAGTACAGACAGTGGCTGACAGAGCTGAAGAAACAGAACAGTACCTTGCCAGCAAATTAACCCTTCTCTTTGAAATCCCTGTAATATGAAAACCCTAAAATCAACCTACTAATATTACACAGACCATCAAATACAGACAAAGGAGACCCCACCCCACCCCAGCATCTACACTATAACAGCTGCTTTGGAATAACCTTTGACTTTCTCCTAATGATGCACGTGTACACACACACTTATGAATGAATTTCCACTTTGTTCATAACTTGGCTTCATACAAGGATGGACTTTAAAGAATATCACCAACATGCGCACACACACGCAAACACACAGACACACTCAGAGCCAGTGTCGCAACTTAAAACTGCTAGTCTCATATGTTAGTTCTGATCTGTAGCCCACAGCCTGATCCTTTAACAGGCACAGCATTTCCATCTGCCAGGCCCTTAGCAGGACAACCACGATTAGGCCTGTGCTGGCTCACTGTGTTGTTGGTGTTTGAGTGGGGGTGTGTGAGTGAGTGTCTGTTTGTGTGGGTGCCAACACGCCCTATTTGGAACCAGCTGAGTGCTGGAGATTTGTTGGCACAGGAGTCTTTTAGCTGATCTGCTGCTCAGTGGCTTTCCAGGAGGGCTTCTATTAATCCATCTCTACCATAAATTATACAGGATGGGTCAGACAATCACTCGGCCCGTGTTTTGGTGCTTAGTCACAAAGAGAAACGTGATCTCTGTGAACATTGTGCCTGCCTGTTTTGTGATAAATAAAAACTACTAACAACCACCATATGAGGTGAGAAAACCCATTTCATCCAACAGATTTGATGAACGCATGAGGTCAGTATAAAATATTAAAAACAAGATAACATAATGTTGTCTGTTAGCCACTCATTTCCATCTGTAAAGTCACACTCAGAGGAGTTAATCTGAACAATTACAGAAGTCAGGGTCCTTTTCTGATGTTTTAGAAACCACAAACATACCTTCATCAGTTAGCATATAATTGTTACTATTTCATACCATAAAATTTATTCAGGAACTAAAAATTCTATAATGTAAAACACATATATTCAGTTGTTCAGTTAGTCATAAGGGGTCATCATAGCAGATAGTTCTGCATATTTGATTTTGCAAACTTTTTATGCAGAGTCTGCCAATTCAGAAACTAAGAATTCTATAAAGTTTAGAAAAAAGTCATTATAGTTGTTCATTAAATGAACTTGAATGTCTATACAACCTTTCATGAAAAATACACAACAATTGTTGCAACGTAACATAGTGCACTTGATAAAAAAAGTCTAACGGTAACCAAGATCTAGTTTCTCATAGGGGCCCATGAGAAACTTATCAGTAATATCCTGTTCACTGTTCAATATTTGTGCTTTTTCTTTGTCCTTTTCTTTGTTCAGATAATTTGTTACACAAAACCATCTGGGATCTTCGGGTCCAAAGTAGGACTGTCACAAGAACGCTGTATTGGTGAGAGCTGTGTCAATAATGCACAAATCATAATATCATAGTAACTGTGAAATAATTCTATTTGTATGTTTTGTACAGTTATGTTTACAGATCTCTGACCACACCTGTGCACTTATATGTTGATCTATAAGTCAAAAAAAGAAAAATAAACACCTTAAAGAAAGATTTGCATAAAGGTAGTAACACTCAGAATAAGTATGATGTTCTTTAACATTTTGGGGACCAGGTACATTAGCCTCTGACATCAGAAGTAGGAAATTAGAGTTCATCCACTCATTCATGCCTTTAGTGCCTTTAAGATGATTTGGGTCATCTATTCAATTCAATTCAATTCAATTCAATTTTATTTATATAGCGCCAAATCACAACAAAAGTCGCCTCCAGGCGCTTCATAGATACAGAGAAAAACCCAACAATCATATGACCCCTATGAGCAAGCACTTTGGCGACAGTGGGAAGGAAAAACTCCCTTTTAACAGGAAGAAACCTCCGGCAGAACCAGGGGCGGTCATCTGCCGCGACCGGTTGGGGTGAGATCTGGCTTCATAGATAAATAATGATGCGTATCATCAGCATAACAATGAAAACATATGCAGTGATTTCTGTTAATATTGCCTAAGGGTAGTATAATGTAAAAAGTATTGGTCCAACTATAGAACCCTGTGGAACTCCACGACTGAGTTTAGTATATGAAGAAGACACTTACATGCACAAATTTGAATCTTATCAGGTAGATACAATTCAAGCCACTGCAGCACAATTCATTTAATATCAACAGTGTGTTCTCTATAGTAAAATATTGGGATCAATGACACTGAACATTCAGAGCACAGAGATGACTTCACCGTCAGAGGCTATAAGGGAACTAAGAGGTTCCCTTATGATTTGAATTCCGATTTGAATTCCAGTCTTATCAAATCTATGCTATCCCTATCCAGCAGTTTCAAATATACTTTAGTGTTTTTTGGTCCCTGGAATACATTTTACTACAGTCGCTGGGGTCTCTAGTGGGGGAAAAATCAACTGGAAAGGTAAACGAGTTGTTGGTGTAGTAGGGCCTATGCCATCAACAGGTTACTCACAAGCCAAGTATACTGGCTCATATATAGGCTGTTAATGATATAGGTTTAGCTATGTGGGAAGTGAACTAGAACAGCATGAAGCCAAGGCCTCCAGTAATATTATGAAGAATCCTGGAGTAGTTCAACATGCACAATAAGCAAATATGCAGGACTACCTCCATTTCTTTCCAACATATGGCTAAAAGTAGAAACATCATTTTTCAGAGTGATGCTGGAAAGCTAGTTTATGCATTTATTACTTTGAGACTTAACTAGTATAATTTCGTATTAGATTGTTCTAAAGGATCCCTGAAAACTCTTCAACTGACCCAGAATTCTGCAGCAAGAGAACCAATTGGGACATTGTAACTTCTGTTTAGTTGCTTCTTGTTAAATCCAGAATTGGATTTAAAACGCATACAAAATCTTCAATAATCAGTCATATCGTCACATCATCATAGTGCCTTATTATCCTAACAGAATACTTTGGCTTACTTGTTGTTCCCAGAGTTTTTAAAAGTAGAATGGGAAGCAAAGCCTTCAGCATGAGGTCGCTCTACTGCAGAACCAGCTCCCAATTTGGATTAGAGAGGCACGCTCTCTCTACTTTTAAGATTAGGCTTAAAACCTTCCTTTTTGATAAAGCATATAGTTAGGGCTGGACCAGGTGAATCTGAATCCTCCTTTAGTTACTCTGCAATAGGTCTAGGCTGTTGGGGGCTTCCTATGTTGCAATAAGCATTTCTTCTTCACTCATTTTCTTCACTCCCTGTGTGTGTAGTCAATGAAAATGGTTCAATTAGAGATCAAGTTTCAATTTCCTCAGTTCAGTAGTGGTCAGATCATGTCCATTCAACTGTTGGGAAGTGATCTTTAACTTATATGACCTGGGATGCTGTGGTTAGAGTGTTATTATTTTTCCTCTTTGGTCAGACAAATCACCTCTGAAGTTGCTGCAAAGTCACACATTTAAAGGATATTTACTTTTCATTTCCAGAAGAAAAATACCAGCGACATTGAGAAGTGACGTGTGTATGATGGAAGACATCAGAGACAATTACTGATTCCTTTGGTTTATATTTGATGATTTTGTGGTGGAGCCTGGACTGAGACAGACGAATTGCTTTAGATACAGAAGTTGACGTTTAATTTAGAGCATGAGTCAAAAAAAAGCATCCACTCATTCTTATTTCTTTATCTTAGCTCACATGCTCCTGATGTACCATGTACTTGTAAGACGTCCCTGAACTAATTTAAGCATTGTCTTTCTAGTCTCACTCCTAAACACACTGCTGCATCATACACTATTTAAATTCTGCTCAGCCTGGTGTGTTCATATGAAAGTGATAGCATGCTTGAGGGAGCAGCCAGCTGCTATCAAAAAGGTTGTGACTGTTTTACACCAGGCAGAAGACCGATTTAGATGAACACATTTTAAATTAGGGCAAACTTTTACATTATTAGCAATGCTAGCAGCATGTCTCAGTGAATAGAAAAATGTCTGCTAATCCTGCAGCATGATACTGCTCAATTATCTCGGCAAAATGCAAATTTAGATGTCACTGTTTGACCTTAACATCAAAATACCTAAAACAGCTGTGAACTTTTAGGGCATGGGCGCGGGCCCTTGGTTGGGTTGGGTGGGAGGTCTGTGGTGTCTGTTACATAAACATTCACAACTGATACTTTCAGTCCTGTGGGTTGGAGAGAAGTCGTCTGTGGATGTATGTATGCTATAGTTCATGTTTGTGTTATGTCAGTGAGTTTGCACAAAAAGGTGGGCAGAAGACACGCTTTCCAAGTGCTCAGTATATATCAACAGTTGAGTATCAGGCGTATCATTACTCATGTTCTGCTTGCGTATTCAAGTTTCCAGCCATGGCTTTAAAAACCTACTTCGTCTAAATATTAAAGCCATATTGCAATGCAGGGATGCAGTTCTATTGGCCTATTGACCTTTGTAGCTAGCTACTAAAGCTAATTAGCTGAAAAAGTAGCAGACAGGACTGCATTAAGATCATATATGATTCTGTGATTGAAATAACTAACTGGGATCAGAAACACTGCCAGAAATCATTGTATGTGTTCTCGGTTTGGTGTGCCATCCATGAATATAGGGTTAAAGGTCTTTCGTGAAAAGAAGACCTTATATGTGAACATGATCCAGAAACTTGAACTTCAGAAACCAAACTCGATTAAAAATGGACTTAGGCAAAGTGAAAAACAGTTCTCTCGTCAGACAAATTGAAATGTAGAGTTTTTGTTGGAGAACATGCATGCCAAATGTCCTGAATAAAAGAGGAGAGGGACCATCCAGCTTGTTATCAGGGCTCAGTTCAAACGCCATGCATCGAGTACATGAAGAAACATGTGCATAAGTGAATTGAGCAACTTCCATAACTGCAAAGGCACCATCAATGCTGAAAAGTTTAGACAGGTTTTAGAGCAATATATACGCCCATCCAGATTACAGCTTTTCTGGGAGACCTCCTATATTTCTGCAAGACAATGCAAAACTATACTTCATCTATTACAGGAGCATGGATTTGTAGTGGAAGAGCCAGGGTACAAACTGACCTCCCCGTAGTCCGGACGTCTCACCAATTGAACGGTTTTTGTGCATCGTGAAATGAAAAATATGACAAAGATGACCCAGGAGTGTTGAGGAGTTAGAATCCTCTATCACGCAAGAATGGGGCAACATTCCTTTCCCAAAAGTCCAACAACTCGCCTCAGTTTCCAGATGTTTAGAGACCAGTGAAAACAAGAGGGGATGTGCCACAGTGATCTGATATGTTTTCACGTCAGCAAACTGAATTATGATATTATAATATTTGCATATTATCTGGTAACATGCTATTTACTTATGTGATTATTTCTGAAGCAACGTGTTAAACATAGTGAACCTAGAAATTCTCATCTTTCTTTAGTTGCTGCTCTCTCCAGTAGAATCTACACACATTGAAATGTATCAATATTCAAACACTGACGTGATCACAAACTCACAGTTAAAACACCAGCCTCTATAAAGTAATATCACTTTATCTTTAAAACCAGACAGAGAATTAAATTCAATAATAGATCTGTCTGCCCCAAAGTCATATTTTTAAATTCTCAACGTAATGTATTTGTGCTATGCCTCTGCATCTATGAGAGCAGAGCAGTTTTCTCCAGCAAAGCAGCCATAGACTGACCATCATTAAACCATGTGCTGCATTTCAAAGGCAGTAAAGGGAGCTGACGTGATTGGCCATTATGGGAGCCCATCCAAACTCCACCTGCTGATACCACATTTACCCCCACATACCCACAGAAATGGATTGATCCTGCTTCCCTGATGGAATGGTGCTATTTTTAGCAAAAGAAGTATATGTACCATAGTTTTCTGCGCGATGTGATGATCTACTAATATGCAGTGACAGGAGAAAACAACCCAGAATGACAATGAAATTGTGAAAGGATCAACATGGCAAGTATGTGTCATAAACAGCACTGAAAAGCAAAGCATGCAAGTGTTTAATATACCCAAATAGACACTCACTGTTAGCTCAGAAGGTATGCTGTTATCTGTCTGTTGCTGTGGGGGATGGTTTTGCATAGAAAATGGTGCAGAGGTTTAGGCTCTGAGATGAATGACCAACAAATTTGGCTGGTTTTGCAATGTGCTTAGTTTCTGTGTGTGACAGGTAACGGAGGGGGACGTGTGCTTTTGGACTGAAAGTGTCTCACAGTGTGACACTGATGTTTTCTCTCAAAAAAAAAAAGGAAAAATCACAAATCACAATCTTGCAGGAGCATATTCCCCATGTCTGATACTGCCTAATAAATCCTGTTCTGACACTTCTCAGTGAACTTTTAAAATATGCTAGAGCTAACAGATGTTTGTCAGTGTGAAGTTGCAAGTTTTACTTCAATCTGGCTCTAAATTTATTGAAAAATGATTCATCACCAATGGCAAGTCCATCCTAACAATTTGGCTGAAAAGATACATTTGTGTAATAATTCTACAAACATCCTTATCATTTGTATTCTGATGGTGTGCTCGCTTTTGTCTTCCCAATACTGTAGGCACAGCTGATCCAATTTCCAGTGTTTTAGAGCTTCATGACCTGCTCTCTTGAGTCTAGTCAGGTTTGGTCTATGCTGAGAAAACTCATCGTTGTTTAGAATGTCCTGATATGTCACTTAGCTCTGAATCCATATTTCCCTACTGTGCTAGTTAGTCTTGAACTTGAAACTTGAATTAGCAGATGGAGGAGCCACAAATCTACCTAAGTATAATCTAAATGTTGCTTTCCGGGGAGGACACGGCTCAAGCAAATCTGACCTTTTATGTAAATTGGTTACCACTGACACTAATCTACTTCAATGTTATACTGATGACTTTTACTTTTGGCTGCTCCCTTGTTCCCAAAGAGTCGCTTCAGCAGGAAGCTCTGCGTGTGTGATTTGGATGATTTTCACACCACATGCCCTTCCTAACGCAACCCTAAATGGGATTTGGGTTTTCTTTAAAGACTAAATCAGGGATCTTTTTAGACAAATGTGTAAACCACTACACTATGGAGCCACAATGTTTCTAATATTTCCACATCCTAAAATGTTACCAAGTTTAACAATTATGACTGACTTTCATTTTGGTGTGAGATGTTTGGACTCGTCTATTTAAAAACATTCCCTGTAAAACTGTAAAATACAAAAAAAACATCTACTTTTCATAACTCCTAATGAAATCACCAAGGGAAGGACCACAGGACAGAATGAAGATGCAATATTGGAAATCCTTAAAATTCCTTACCTTGTACTAGCAGCCGTGTGGTGTGAATAGCCTCTCCCTGGGGGCTGAAGGCTCGACACATGTAGGCCCCCCGATCTTCCCGGGTGATGGATAGCACCGTCAAACTCCCATCGGACACCTGAGCGCACACACAAACATGTAACTTTAAACGTCAGTACTGAATAAAACCCAGAAGACAAATAGTTTTGTTGTAATGAGCCCCCTCCCTGAGCCTGGTTCTGCCGGAGGTTTCTTCCTGTTAAAAGGGAGTTTTTCCTTCCCACTGTCGCCAAAGTGCTTGCTCATAGGGGGTCATATGATTGTTGGGTTTTTCTCTGAAAGTACTATTGTAGGGTCTACCTTACAATATAAAGCGCCTTTAGGCGACTGTTGATGTCATTTGGTGCTATATCGCAGTACAGAAACAAGACAATCCTAAGTGTTAAAAGCAACTAATCAATCAAAGTCTTTGAATTTGGTCGTGAAAGTGCCAAGGAGTTAGACCCATTCGAGATCAAAAAGTAGCTTCCTTTGATTTTGACTCGGTCTGCTAGGTTTAAGTCCTTCGAGCAGTATGTTGTGTTATGCAGTGTGGCTGTTAAACATTTCCCTTTACAGCCAAACCTCTTATAGAAGCAAGTCTTGCTAATTGGCAACCATTTACAAATGCCTCCAAGCACTTACTTGAGCAGTTAATTTGAACTTCTATCTAAATTAACTTTAACTTCAGCGGTCACCAAGAACAAAAATAGAATCATGGGTTAATCCAAAAAATGAAACACTCTCTGAAAAAAATGATTTTTCCAGGTGAAAAGTCTTTTCTGAATGAGACCTGGCCAGAGGGCAGCAAGTTGTTTGTTATAACAAAAAATGCCTGCAATCAACATCATCTGCCAGGTAGTATGTCTACTTGCAGACCAATCCCTGTTATTTATTGCATGTTTGTTATTCCCATATCCCTGTATGATTCCTGTAATATCCAGGTTCCTGACCACATACAGCTTCATTTTATGTGCTTCCTTAGTTAGACATCTGAGGACCCACATGAAGACAGAAAATATCAGTGTGAAAGTTTTTTATTTGGGGCAGACACTCAATGACCTTAGCAATAACAGAACACCAAATAAAAGGGTCAGTAAATCAGACGCAATAACTGCAGAACCCATTTTTGGAAAATGACTTTATTTTTTCCAGATCGTCGCTGTCTTGCATAAAACCTACTGAATCGCTGACTTGAGTTGAGAGCATATCCTAATTTTTGGCACCCCTCCACCTGCTGGAAATCTAGGCAACCGCAACCATCCCTGGGAGTTTCATCTAACAGCCCATTTCCACAGTGGAAACCCAAACAACACCACATTACCACTTATTTTGTTAAATTAAAGCACTGCTCACCATCCAGATCTGTCTTCAGAGATTTTTCTCCTAAATCAGATCAGAGTGCAGCCACTCATATCAAAACCAAATTGTTATTCAGATTAAAATCTCTCCCACATCTTTGTGTTAGCACATGCTCATGGTTTACGGTTGTTATCAGTCTATAACAGCCCAAAGTATCGTGACAAACTTGGGAGAAAGCTGCTGCCTGAGAGAGGGACAAATTTATATGTATAACTCTCCTGTGAACAAAGCTCAGTCACCTAAATAATTGATCTAAACTGAGGGAGTCATTCCCGTTCTTCTTGCAGGATTCATTACTGTACAGCAACAAAACGATCACAAAAGGCTTCTTTTTAAATGAAAATAAAAGTTCTGTTACATTATGTGTGAATGGAATAATTGTTACTGAGAAAAACTCCCAGTGCTGGAACACACAGTGAATCTTATAATCTCTGATTGTTGAAAGTAGTAAGGAAACAAGGAGTCAAGCTGAGGAGTTGTCTGTTAATTGAATGTTGCCATTTCAAACGTAGATCTCTCAATCTAAAGACTGCGAACGCATTTATTCAACCTGAGAAGTTAAGTCACAACAGCCTGACCCGAGATGCTGTTACAGCTCAAAACATCTTTTAAGTGACCAATGTGAGACGTTCAAGGCAGCAACAGACTTTCACCAGAGAGGTTTTAAATGTTATTCCTCTCCAGCAGACCTGCAAGCCAGCACTAAGCTCCCTGCCATCCAACCTTTCTGATCATCTTTGCTTGTTGGGAAGCTTTTATTGCAGGCTAATGAGATGCCATCAACTTGAGTGACACTAGCTTCTCTTCTCACCATCTCTCAGCCAGTGTGCTCCATGCCCCCCTACACACAAACACTCACAGTGAAGAGAACATGTGGGAGAAAACCATAACGTCTGCAATATTCACTAGACTTCTGAATTCTGCTCTGATGATTAAGACTACAAGACTAGACATCTGTGGAAGTATCCCTTGGCATTTTTTCCTTGTTTATATATGATGCTAAGAAAACTGAGCTAAGTGAAAGACCCCACTCACTCAAAACTGGTAGAGACCAAATGTGGAGCTACAAAAACATTCAATATCAGATTGTACTAAAACTTGAAACTAAAAGATGGTGTAGCCCCGTATCAGCTACTGGTGTAAAGAAGCAACAGTTTGCTAACAAGTAAACTTTTACATATTTAACTGTCGAGTCGGCACCTTGCTGGTAGACTTTGCATGATGAGGCCAGATGCTTCGTACAAACACAGTGGTCTCAGTGCCTGCAACTGTTAGTCTAAACATAGCATGACTATAGTAACATATTTAATAAACAGCTGATACGAATATAAAGTATTTACCTTATACTTGGCACTGCTGACCATGAGACTACCTTCCCGCAACCAGCTGACTGAGGGTTTGGGATTCCCAAAGGCTATACAGGTCAAAGTGATGCTCCCCCCCTCCTTGGCCTCCACGTACTGAGGTGGTGTATCTGTGAAAGTTGGGGGGGCTGAAGAGACAGAGCAGAGGTTGGAAAGGAAATATGAACAATAAAATTAATAAAGGTAGGAAACATACACAATAAAACAAAGAAAAACCTGCATAGCTGCTATTTTCTCTAGCTGCTACCTTCTTTTACAGAATGAATAGAAATAATCCATTGTGATGTAATAAAAGTCATATAAAATCAGTGGCTACCAGTGAACGTGGTGGTGAAAAGTCAGAAATCAAGACAGGGGAAAGTACTTTTTCATGGAACTGTTTAAAAACAATTTAAGAATTTCTAAGTTGTTGTTGGACAAAGATTGCCTGAGTAAGTACAAAATGCAGATTTATTTCCATGTATTAAGGGAAAAAAATATGTAAATCTACCTGGTCTTATGTGAAAAAGTAATTGCACTAGCCACACACAGCCCTGATTACTGACAGATCTGTCGAATCACTTAAATACAAAGTGAAATAGGCTCTAAAGAGACTCAAGAACAAATGAGAAACAAAGTCGTTGACAGCACTGGGACACTAGCATGGAGATGCTTTGGAATGATCCTAAACAGGGTATTTTGTATTTATTTGGGTAATCTTCTTTAAGTTTTACAAATAAATAAATAAACTGCAACAAAGCTGACATTTTGTCATTACACAGTTAACTGAATTCAGAGATATAAACATACAGTTTTTAAAGCACAATATTTTTACAGTTAGAAATCCATTACTGCAGATTAAAGCGGGCAGACGGCAAAATAACTGTTCGTCTTTTCGGTCACTTTTTCCATATTTCTGTCTCCTTCAGCTTTTACAGTTTTACGGCTTCTGAACTTTTATAAGGATCCTTTAAAATCCTAATGCATTTGACCCTAATGACAAATATGAATTATATTTTTTGCTTTTTAAGTCCCAACTGAGTGCTTACCACAGCAAAAACAAGAACTGGGGAATGAACAGGAAGAGAAAAGAAACAACTAAAGACCTGCTGTACAAAGATCAGTACACATCAGAATTCTGCATTGTTAGCTGTCAGACTAAGGATTAGGGTTAGTTAAGTTGGGAAAAAATGTGATACTGTATTTCAGAGAAATCTGTTTACATTTAGTGGCGTTCTGATCTCTAAACCTCTGTTTTATCTCAGAATGCAGACCTCTTTACTTTTTGCAGACTTGAAGCAGACTGGGAGCAGCTTGACAATAGGAAGTTTTCTCCCAGATCTCCTAATACCTTATCATTAGGAGATGAATACATTTACAAAAAAACATCTAAATGTTAAAACTAGAAATGTCTCATTAGCAAACACATTTAGAGTCTCAAAACCCAATTAATGAAGTCCACAGAACTTACTGTAGAAGTCAGCAAATGAACTTGGACAAATTGGGACAAGGCTTGTGTATAAAAGTGTTCCTAGGAGAACAGTGACCCCGATAACTGTCAAAGACATTTGAAGGCACCAAACTTCTTGGATGTCTGATCAAACTGTGTATCCAAACTTGCCCTGAATGATGGCTCTAACAGAGCTTCAGAAGTCCTCCCAGGAGGATAAACATTTGAGAAGCACACCGTAAATCCTGCCTTCAGGGCAAACGAAAACCAGGTTTGGCTTTAAGAAAAGTCTGATTGTCAATGAGGGGCCCACCCAAAGCCCAGGCCAAACCTTACACAACACGTATACTTGCTGTTGAGACTCGAATATAGCTTTTCACAGGTACTTACTGAGGATCGACCAAGACTTAAAAACAGAGAAGCTGTAATTGCTGTCATAGTTTCTAAATCTTATTTGGTAGACATACCAAGAAAGATAACACGCTCACACACTCATAAGAGTGCTATAAATGCATGAACAGTTTAAAAGTATTAATGCTTTCAGTTAAAAAGTGAGATGCAGATTTGACAGTTTCTGCAGTAACAATGATTTATTAAATTAAGTAAGTGTAGTGACAGTTGATAAATTAATATTTTAACACAGCTAAGCCATCTGAGCAAGATAAACTCTTAAAAAAAACCCTTCCTTTCAGAGTTTTGATAAGTGTGATTTTTGTTTTTTAAGAATTAAACATCAGTGTGCCTGACATGGTGCATTTGGTTAATACCATTTTTTAAAATCCTCTTTAGCTCCGTTGCTGGCTAGAATATAAGGAGGGATGATCATACAAGACAACTGGCACCATACTCCAACAGAAATACAGTTAAGCTGTGTTACAACTGCCCTGCCCCCACTGAACTCATGCCAATTACAGTCTATCCGAGTGCACATGTCAATATCGCTGTCAATGATTCAATGCAGATTTTGTTTGAGCATAATTCCTTTTTTGATATTCTCAATCTAATCACCTTAGGACTCAAGCTGATCTGCTTACATGTGTAATCTCTAGCATGTTATTCCATCTGCAGCTATGAGCCAGGCCATA
Source organism: Maylandia zebra (assembly GCF_041146795.1). Classification (NCBI taxonomy): domain Eukaryota; kingdom Metazoa; phylum Chordata; class Actinopteri; order Cichliformes; family Cichlidae; genus Maylandia; species Maylandia zebra. The sequence goes on along the minus strand of NC_135176.1, from coordinate 4,394,228 downwards.
GTGCTAATTCCACGTCTCACATTTTACCATGCCACACAGCTAAGACCGATTTTACAGTTATGGAAACGCAGACTTCCGACCTCATTATATAGCTGTATTTCCTTGTAACTAGTTGTCTTACTACTGGTTAAAATAAAGGGTGGATAAGACCAACTGTACTGCTATGGAAGACTGCTGGATACTGCAGCTGGCACTCAAAGTTGCTACCTAAGCTAGGTACACATGAATCTCATTGCCAGTGCTGTTATTTGCTCAACCTGTCAGTCGCTTTAATTTGGGCTTTACTTGTGTGTATGAAAATACAGTAATATACACTAGTACGTGAAAATAATATCACTTAAGGCAGCGGTCCCCAACAAATTCAGAAACATGTATTCAGATTGTTATTTAAAAATCATTTTTAGTTTTAAGCAATTTTTTTTGACACATTTCTAAAATATTTGTGTGTTCTTAGTTGTGTTTTTTGTTTGAGCAGTGGAGAAACAGAGCATTTACCCCATTACAACTTTTTCTGTTATTTCTGCAGGGGTGCTTTAGAGCATTAGTAAGAGGGAGGTAGTCACAGGTCAACCATGCTCTGCAATGCAGTCCAGCAGGATGCTGTTCAAATATCATTGTGGAGCGAAACAGGATGAAAGTCAACAAACTGTTTTTGTAAACAAATCCTACGACTGACAAGCAGTGAAATTTAAAGGCTGTAAGTTGCAAATCAATTTCAATATGCAATATAAATGGCACAGCAGTGTAATAAACTGTTTTACCTCTTCTAACAATAACCACTAACAATAACTAATTACTATAATAACTAATTGGTATACTGACTACAGTAGCTATCTATGAGTCAATTTTTAATGCTGCATTTTGTCTGAGTGGTTAGGACACTCCACTGGCCAGTAATCATGTGTGCATCTGCTTTTTGACAGGGAGGAGGAACAGTGACCCCTTCATTCTGTTTTCCTCAAGGACCTTAAGAAGTGCTGAAAAGCTTGTGCGAGGGTGCAAACTGGCACACAGACGAGAAAGGAAAAGACATGTCAAAACTAAGGAGGGACAAACAGGCAGAGATAAAGAAGAGCAAAAAAATAAGAAAGACTCCATTAGACAAAAAAATAGAGATACTGGGTCTGGCATGTAGCATGCACTGCAAAGTGCTGCTGCAGAATGGTGTGCTTTTTCAAGATGGAGGCATTGAAGACCAACCCTATAACATTTGAACCTTTTTTTATTTTATTTTTTTGGTATCACCTTATCTGCATTTGGGCTTCACCATGACTGAAAGGACCAAAGAGTGCAGGACTTTAAATCTTCTAATTGGAAAAAAGCCTTAATACAAGCAAGGTAATGTTTTTCCCTGCTAGGTAACCTAGAATTTCACTTAATCATTCAAGCAGAAACTTGCATACTTATTAAACTGATTTTACCAACACTTCCCATCTTGCAGCTCATGTCTCATGTCTCCACTCATACACTCTTTCAGGAATGCCGATCTCAAGTGACAGAAGTTCACAGGAATGAAGGAGGCAATTTTACGGAACTTGTCTTTTTGCATCTCACCAGAAATCTAGAAACAGCACTTCTGTCTTAATGTGCCAGTCCTGCTGGCACTGAAGGCCACAGTGTGAAAACCAAAAACTACAGATGTTTGGCAGTGAGAGGTTGAGTGCAAACAGAAGAACTATAATTAGAAGTTCTGCTTCATCTAGATGGTCAGTATAGCACCAAGCCCCCCGAGTGTTCTTCATAAAGTTACTGGTCACACTTAAAACCCTTCTTCAATCAGCTTCACTGTCTAATTAAGTTTTTTGGGTTGACTATGTGTCTTCTTAGTTGGATGGTCAGAAGATTTGCATTTACTATAAACCAGCGGTCCCCAAACTTTTTTGCACCACAGACCGATTTATGTCCGACTATTTTCACGGACAGGCCTTTAAGGTGTTGCAGATAAATGCAACAAAATAAAACCAGTACCGGCACCAACAAAAAGAAAATTTAATCATAATACACAGGAAAAGACCCAGGGAAACAGAGTTAATGATAAAAACGATAAAAAATAAAAACATAAATTTCACACGTGATCTTCAACTCTCGTGGCCCGGTGTCGGTCTGTGACTCGGGGGTTGGGGACCTCTGCTATAAACCAAAGAAAAGCTGTGCCTGTATTTGAGCCTGAGCCTCTAATGACAAAATCAAATGTTTTACTTAACCTCTGTATTGTGTTCATATTTTTGCTATTTAGCCAATATTAGCAGGTCTGATGGACCCACATTATTGCGTTACTAAATCAAACATCATAACAATTTATGTAAAAATACTTTACTTTTAAAGGCTAGCAATTCCTTAGCAGGTAGAGCAGGTCCCCTTCTAGTCAGAAGGTTGGTGGTTCAACCCCTGGCTGCTACAGCCATGCCTTAGTATCCTCGGGGAAGATACTGAACCCAAAGTTGCTGTCTGTTCAGTGCACGAGTGTGTCTGAATTTTAGATAGAAAGCACTTAAGCATATAAATAAAGTGCTTGGATGAATGATGTTGTTTAAAGCACTTTGACCTCTCAAGTGCAGCTGGGTTTTTCGAACAATATTTAATTTAAAGAAACAGAGATGATAAGAAAGGTATGGGTGGAGAAAAAAAAGGTTTTCCTGAAAAAATATAAATGAAGCAATGTTTCAGATCATTACTAATAAAACTAATATTACTTCTTTGATGTGAATTAGAAATGGACCATAATTATGTCAGTGTATACCACTCAGCTACATTGAACAAATAAACTATTTGGGCCAATCTTCACATTTCCTATTTATTTTTCTTTATGCGTATTTACCTAACATATTTTAAGGTGGTGGAGAAGTGATGGTAATTAACTTTATTTACTAAGGAAAAAAGCTAAAAGTATCTCGCCCTATATGAAAAAGCAATTGTTTACTGTTTTTGCAGTGGCTTTGAGGCAGAGCTCTCAGGAGTGAGCATGAATTTCAGATCCTTTGGATTTGCATGGAAATGCTGTTCCACATCCTTTATATAGTACATCAGTCCAATGACTGTAAAAGGCAACCACAAAAGTAAAGGAAGGTCTTATTTTTCAAGCTATTAGCTCGTGTTCACACATTGGCTAGCACGGCAACTTAACAGATTAAAAATATGAATAATAATTCAGTTGCTGTATTTTTAATCACATCAGGCTATTCTGAATGGCAAAGCAAAAAGTCTTTTGAGTGGTATTTAAACTAATTAAAGATATCAACACTACAACAATAATTGTTAGTTAAGTTATTACAAGAGTGCATATAGAGAAAAACTGTATTTGATGGGAATCGAGGACCAGTTCCTGCAGAGAACCTGTTCCGGGTAGTTCAATTACTTGGTTCTACTTGCACTTGTGCTACTATCAGATGATTTCAGTGGATGTGCTGGAGGAGGAAAATAGTGGCACAGTCCACAGCATGGATATTTACAATACTTTAAATATTTGTTTTTATTGCACAAAATGACAACAGTGCAATGGTAAAGTGAAAACTCCAGCCAGAACAGAAACTGCATTATGTTGCTAACACAACTTCTGCTCTTTGCAATCATCTGCACAGACAGCATGCTAATGCTAAGCTAGCTAAGAACCCAGAGTGATGTTAAAGCTGAGTGAATGCCGACCGCAGCCCAACAGCCAGACCCTGAACTTCAACGTGTAACAAACTGCTGAGCAGTCAGACTATGTTTCTACGTGATCACGTTTCTAAAGTAGAATCACTGTGGCGATCGCTTTGAAGTCCCTTTATGCTAGTTTTTATCTTTGCCGTGTGTTCACACCTAATTACTGAGAGACAGATCCTGTATGTGTGTCCTCATTAGGCGAGGGATTTGTGTTGCTATACGTTAACATTATGAGATGATGCATTTCAGGTCATATTACAGAAATGTGGAAGTAATGTAACAAACAGTGTAACAAATGACCTTCTCCTTTGAGTAATTAAGCAACGTACAGCATTACTTTAAAGAAAAGTGTTCTGTGTCGTATTTGTAATTCATTACTTTTTCTGAGTAACCACCCCAACACTGATCACAACAAAGAGAGGAAATACCTCCAACATGTACAGACATTTGCCTACACAGCATAATTTAATGAATGTAATCTCTTTGATATGCTGCTTAGTGATGGTTGTAACTCTCAAAGCAGAGCCAACGAGAACCCAGTGAGAATCAGTAAAACAATCCATAAAGAATAGAATCAATAACTGATGTTGATAGAATCAGAATCGCTAAATTCTTATCAATTCCCTTCCCTACTTATATCCTTCCCTAGGAAGTCTAAACACCGAAGGCACCATCCAACTTCTAGTGACTGCATGCTTACATACCAATGTTCGGTATACTCACTTTTGCAGAAATTAGTCTTCTGTCAGTGTTTCTAACTTCCAGGGTATTTTAGCCACATACCATAATAACACATAGCATGGTACTATTTTTAAAATAACCTGGCTTTTTTTGTATAAGACTGTTGTCATAACGACCTCCACAAATACTGGCTACACCTAAACTGCTTTATCTTTTTCTTCTTAGTGGAAAAACAAAGGAAACACTGTAACATATTCAGCAGTATATTCAACACATTAAAAGCACTTCATTTTCAAACAGCTTGACCACTTTAATAAATTTTCTGTCTAAGAAAATGTAACAAAGTCAACTTCAGCACATCCGTTTTGTGAAGCTTAGTTTTAGCAATATATTCTGGAAAACTGGCATGCTTGTCAGCTGTCCCCTGTACACCACTGACTGTCTGACTACAGCGATGATCGGAGCCGTGTGGTTCCTGAGGCTTCTAAACACTGCTGGGAAAGAGGATGAAGAACCGAGACAAAACAAACGCAACGCTGATGAGACTGAACTTGGGGGGTGGGGGACAGGGGCTGCAGGACCGTATCTGATCTGTCTGTTACCACAGCAACAAGCATCTTCATATGCTGTCTGATTAAGTGAGTTGACGAGTGCTAGAACTGCCACATGAAGGCAAGAATATTCTCATCTGTGAAGCCCTGTGAGTGTTAACACTCAGCTTGGTTTGTGCGCAGGTATTCTTTTCTAGAAGTGCAGCAAATCTGTGACACTGCATGTACAAGAGGGGACGCAGTGCTCTGCACAACTTTTTCAAGTCAAGTTCTTACAAAAGAGCCACAGTGTAACCAATCAGAAACCACAAATACTGTCAGTTGAACCACAACATTAACATTAACAATCACAGTACAGCTTTATGTTTTAACTCTTTCAAATGGCTGAAATCAAATCACTTTAGACAAGTAGAAAACAGAACATCTCCTGTTTCTCAAATGTGAGAACTTTTTTCTATTACATCTTTGTGACACAGAAGGATATGTATGGTTTCTGGACTGTTGCCTAGGTGAAACTAGTAGTCTAAAGAATCATATCAGCTCTGCAAATTCTGACTGATTTGTTAGACTATGAATTATAGCAGAACTGTATTTTAGTGATGCTCTATGGCTACTACAGGCAGCAGAGACACAGATATAGAAAGTGCTGTGCAATCAATTTTTTTTACCCTAAAATCTTCATTTGTAAAAATGTTTGTGGTGGGGCGTGGTCTGCCCGTAATCACGCCCGCTGGGTTAAAACACGGGGACTCAGGTGTGTGTGGTGTTGTTGTGGTGAGTAGGGCAATAAAGATGGCTCTGAATGATGATCTGTGGTCCCGCCGTGCCTTATTCTCACCACAATGTTCATTACATATTATTTGAGATGTAATGTCTATTGCACAGTACATTTGACATATGTATTTACTGGCTATGTGACCGAAAATCTGATTCAGCAATATTATCAAGTTGCTTACTCAATTGCTTATAATTAGCAAAACCCTGCAACCTTCTGCAGTGTTTATCTTTTGAAGTGTTCAGTGCCAGCCCTACGTTTCCCTGCTATTAGATTATTTTTCCCTCCACCATTAGGCTAAGCACTGCTAAATCCATCTTAAAAAGGGGAAGGACTAATCATTATGGAAACAGACATAAACAAAAATGAGAGTTTGCTAGCTTAATATTTTGCACAATGCATTTTGATAATAACTAGTATCGGAGCTCAGGGAATTCATGTGTTTTTTAAACCTGGGTATTTGAACACATATGCTCTAACGTTCCCCACACATTTTTCACATCCACCCCAGTGGCGTTCCATCAGGACAAGCAAGGCGGTGCTTGCCTAGTATAAAAAATTAAAAGAGACATCAGTTAAAATCAAAGTGAAAATGTGTTTCCATAATGATCTTAAACACCACAGTCATAAGGTTTCTCACCTGTTTGCAACTATTCTTTATATTATTGCCAAATTGTGGTCACAACTCTTAGCTAATGCCAATGCTCCCCATTTCTCACAAAAACATGACAAAATATCGGTGCTTGGGAAGAAGAGAAAACATATGGACACATTATATATTTAATGTCAAGGGAAATGAGACGCTTTATGAAACGTGTGCAGGAACTATCAGTAAAAACACGACAAGCTAAGACGTTATATTTTTATTCAGCTGAATCAACTTTAGTTTTGTCTGTGACAGGCTTGTGCAATTTAGTTGACTAGACTGAAACTAAAAGAATTTAGATGATTAAATTATTAAATTATGATTGCACCTAAATAACATGTTAGCAAAAACACTATTAAAACTACATCAAAATTTGTGTCAAAATTAACAATGCTGTGGAAACAGAGCTAGCATTAGAAAGAAAAGGAGCTTCTGTGAATTATCATTGTAACAAATAGGTTTTCTCTTACTGGTCATCTTGGCCAACATGTTTAATGTAGAATAGTTAAAGTGCAATGTCAGAACGTTTTCATTAATTCCATTAGCACGTGAGGAAAGAAAACCCTGATAATGGACAGATGGCTTCGGCTCCTACAATCTCTGCTTTAATAAAACAAGCAAGTTGATCTACTGCAGGCTCAGCCAGAACTTTCAAAATAGTTGAGAAGCTGAGAAATCACTTGGTTGAATAAATTTACAAAGTTTAACCAGCTGTTTTGCTAATACACCACCTTCACCCTGTCTTTCAGCTGTGATTTGATTTATTTTTAATATATCTAATTATATATTATCCATCCATCCATCCATCCATCCATTCGCTTCCGCTTATCCTTTTCAGGGTCGCGGGGGGCGCTGGAGCCTATCCCAGCTGTCATAGGGCGAGAGGCGATATATTATATACCTCTTTTTTTTTTTTTTAATCAATGCATAGCCCTGCTTTTCTGAGTTTTTTAACATATAGATGAGGTAGGATGTTAAATATAGCAGCTGGGATTGGCTCTAGCCCCACCCGTAACCCTGATAAGGATAAGTGGAAGAGAATGCATGGATATGTTTAGATAGTTGTCGTTAAATAATTATAGATCAGTGCATAAATATGTATATATATTAACGTAACAAGGGACTGCATATGTATATATTAGGCTGTAACCAGAACAAAAATATATCATGAAGTAATTAGAAGTAGGAATTAATACGAGTACGCATCCTCCTAATGATTGGAGGAATGGCTTTTAATGATTTTCTTTTAACTGTAAAGCAGACATCTTTAATGACTAAAAAACAAGAATTGCTGCACAACATAACATTTATTTTGGATTTTTTTTAATCCACACATGATCAAAAGGACAAACACAGTCTAAAGTACAAACACACACCCTCACTAACATCAGGCTAAGTGTCACCTTGACCAGATGTTTTTGGTAGCCATCAAAAAGTTTCTTGCTGGATTTTAAACTCTGTGCCTCAGCATCCACAGACCTCGTTTTGTGATTTTTATAATATCACAAAATATCTCTACCAAATGACTGTGGAATATTTAGTAGCAAGGACTGGACTTGTTGCACAGGTCACATCCTACCACAGTATCATGCTGGAGTTCACTGAGCTCCTGAGAGCGACCGATGCCTATTATTGGTATATTTTTGGGGACAATATGATCTTTTCTTCTATGAACTAATCAAATAGAATGACTGACTGTACCTTTAAAATAAAAGATTTAAAATTGATATCTTCAAAGTGGCCTGTTTACAGTACTACAATACTTTATTAGGTTTACATCTAACACTTGTGTTGATGTAGCACATGCAGCCTATTCACAGAATCTACATTATTAGGCATTTCAGCATCTGTTATGCAAACACTCTTTTATGTGTTCAGTGCATCCACAGGCTAAGAAATAATAATCTAAAAGACTTATCGATTTGCATTCATTATTTTGCATCTTTGAGGGTTGATCTATTCAGTTTGTTTCTATTTCTGCTCAATTTGTTTTTCCATTTCATCCATTTGTGTCTCATTGTACCTCTGTACTTTTGTCATAGTTGTTTTGACTGCATTGTGCCTTTTTCAGTCGTTTTTTATGTGAGTCTTAGTTCCAGTTTGCTTTGCCTGTCTTTGGTATTTTCTTTTACATGTCTTTGTATTAAGTGTGCATCTCTTTAGAAATGTTTTCATATTTTTATGTTAAACCTGTTTGTTTTATTTCTGAGACATAAAGAAAAGCAGAATCATTTTTGTTACTTTGTCTGCCTTTGAGTTTGAGTTTGTGAATGTCAAGAGACAGTCATTTGTATCAATTTGTGTTAAGTGTGCATCTTTCTTCAGCTCAAGAACAATTTGAAATCTTGGATTTCCATCGACAAGTGTAGCGCAATTCCTTCAAAGACTGTCAAAAAGTCTATATAAGAAGGTAATAATATTTCACACATACACAACAAAGGTATGACTTTGTACTTGTACTGTCTATTCAGTTATTGTTTCACACGGGCTTTACACTGAACCGCCTGAATAATGCATGATGTCAGATGCTTCTTACCGTTAACAGTTAGATGCACCCAGCTGCCGTTGTGGAAGGTGTCATACTGCTGCTCCAACATCAGCACCTTACACTCATACCAGCCGTGGTCGTCTGAACGCACATCCTCTATCCGCAGGGAGGACTTGCCATGCAGACTGGCCCGGCCTGGCCAAGAGGCGAAGCGGGAAGAGGACACGGAGGCGAGAAGGATGGTTGGATTGAATTTCATAAGGAAAATGAAGGAAAGGAAAGAAGGTGAGAGGTGAATGAAGAGAAGAGAGAAGAGGAACACCGAATGAATGTTAAAGCAACATCAGCCTTTGAACGACTCAGATATAAATATGCAGGGATCACATAGTGCTGACACTGACGTTCTCTATACTTTAGTTTAGAGCCATTTCTAAACAAAGATACTAAAGCACTGTTAATCTGCAAAATAACATGGAAGCAGAGCAACAAGTGCGATAGCTGTGTCTATCACTTACAGGCACAGCTAAAATTGTTGCTCCCACTAAATTGCCAGTTTTCAGCCAGCTCCCAGATGTTGGGAGTCACCTCCTTCTACTGGATCTGCACTATGAACGTGCTCCTTTCATTTGATTGCAGAGTGTCACAAAGACATGCGCTTTCTTCACAAAAACTGACTTGTACGGTTTCCACATTTTTTGACAGCTGAAATATTTTCATTTGCTTACAAACTGTTAAGCAAGTTTTGAAAATGTAAAATAGATCAAATTTTAGTCTGTCTGACATTTTCACACACTCTCCAAAATCATCCCAAGCAGGTATTCACTCATTCAATCATTCATTCATTTGGCACATCAGCACTCTTCATATCCATCTTCTGGGTTTTAAGTTTGCTTAGTCTTTTGTTCATTTCTTGCAGATTATTGAGATACTAAAGTTTAGTTTGGAGAGTCTTTGGGTTTTGTTATGTTTCTAGTTCTTGTTTAATTTCGTTCCCTTCTGTGCCCGCTCTGTCTTAGTCTCTCCTTGCTGTGTCCTCCCCTTCATCCCCGGTGTGTTGTCTATAATGACGCTCTTTTTCTGTTCCCTTCTCGCTCCCTCTCTGCATCTGTCTCCCTCTCTGTCTTACTTGTCCCTAACTCTCCAGCTCACTCTCTGTTGTCTCAGCTTCCTGGCTCTCTCATTCTTTCAGCTTTGTCATGTCCGTCTGCCATGTGTCTGCTATTGTATTCCCACGTCAAGCTGTGTGTCTGAGTCTGCGTCTCTTTTTCCTACTTCCTGTTTTATTCTGATAGTCACATGTCCTGTGTGCATCATGTTCAGTTTTGCTTCCCCTGTCTCGTCAGTTAGATTATGTCCAGCTGTATCCCCCAAGTGTTTCCTCTTTGCCCTGATTCACTGTGTGTATTTATTGTCTGCATTTCCTTCTGTTCCTTGTCATGATCTCTCTCAATGCTGTGTGTTCTGCCAGCCTAGTGTCTTCTCAGTTTTAGTCTTGTTATCTGTAAACCCACCAATAAAGCTGCCTTCAAGTTTAATTCTGTCTCAGTCCTGCATTTTGGGTCCTATCCTGCTGGCCTCACAGCGCGTCATGACACCTTCACTACATCCATGAATCTTCTCTGTGGCCTTTCTCTGTTCCTCCTGCCTGGTCTCTCCATATTCAACATCCTTTGTCCAATATATCCACTACTTCTCTTCTGCACACCAGCTCCACCTTGCACTAACTTTGTTATCAGATCGTGAGCTCTTCTTCTCATGTACTCATTTCTAATCCTGTCAACCCCGCTCAATCCCAATCTTAGCATCTTCAGCTCTGCTGCCTCCAGCTCCACCTTCGGTCTTTATGTTAGTACCATTGTCAGTGGTACAGATGAGCAGGTCTCAATTGTAACTCTTCCATTTCACTTGTGCTGCTATTTAATCTCATCTACTATATAGCTTTAAACTCAAATACCTCTACTCCTTGCATTACACCTCTTAGCTCTTGCAACTCTCTGCCTGTCATTTACATAAATGTTTCACTCAAATAAAATAAGTTGCAGTAGCATTGTCCAATCCAAGCTCTCTTTGTGTATTTCACCCTTTTGAAAGACATTTCAAATAGCTCAATCTCTGATACAATTCCTCATGACCTCATTGCGCTTCAGCCTTAGCACAGTGGTATGGTGTTTAGCCCTGTCACCTCACAATGAGAAGGTCCTGGGTTCAAACCTAGTCTGGGGTGTTTGTTTGTAGACTTCTGTTTATGTCCTCTTCTTGTCTGTGTGTGTTCTCTCTGGGTACTCTGGCGTTCTCCCACAGTCCAAAGACATGCATGGCGTTGCCCGTAAAATGGCTATCTCTCAGTGTTAGCCCTGTTACAGACTGGCATCCTATCCAGCCTGCCTCTCGCCCTATCACAGCTGGCATAGGCTCCAGTCTGGATTCAGGAGAAGGGGAATTAATTTAAAACTCAGCTTTAATGCTGGTAACTTGCACGGGGAAAAAAAGTCCAGAACATTTGCAACATTTGTTTTTCTTTGAGGAATATCAAAGTTTGTGGCATGATGCTTTTTGTGCAATCTTTGGCACTCTGTCATGTGTAGAATTATTATTAACAGGTCATGGTGCTAAATATTTTGGTAATTTTTACAAATATGTACAAAATGTAGATTTGTCCTGCCAATTAAAGTGAGTTACAAACTTCTTAATAATTTCTGGTAATTAATAATGAATGCAGCAATTTGGGGATAAATCAAACTCAGTGTGAGCTGTCATTTTCAAAAGATCCTCATTAAAAAATTAATATTTAGATGTTTTTAAACTGCTGCCAAACCTTTTAAAGCAGAGCAGAAATTAGGTTAATTAAGCAAGATTAATGCAATTAAAATTCTGTCTACTCTATGTCCCTATATAGTGCACGGTCTACTTTCATGTTAACTAAAGTAACCAAAGTGAATTATATAAGATGTATTATGCAACATTTTCTTCATTATGTGCAGTATTTACAGAGTCAGTGCAATTTAACAACCCCCATACAGTAAGGTATGACTAACATGACATACATATATAGTTTTTACACTTGTGGAACACAACAATAAAAGGTAAACTGTAACAAAAGAGAGGAAAGTTGAGTAAGGTGATTTATGCCATGGCAATGAGTCTTAATGGTGTCATGTAGAAAAACTATCTGGTTATTCTGTTGCAATTTATATCCTACATATAGTGTATATTTAAATGAGTTATACTCAGGCACATTCACCACAGTGCCAACCACTTCCCTGATTTTTCTTGTGTTTGTCAGATACAAAATCCTTAATTTTCACTACATGCGCAGAAATGTCAAATCAGACTCATGGTTAAAGTGTAAAGCATGCACAGGACATCCGGCTGACTACACTAGAAGACGAACACTTCTAGTGAAGACGATGAACACTTTGTTCATTCAAAAGAGAATAATGGTGCCATACAGAGGCCTTACTGTGGCTGAAGCATGTTTTTATCAGAGCCATCTTTATGCCAGGCTTTTACATTTGATGCATGGATGATGTCATCACCATGCAACCCTGCTCTGGCAGATTGTCTTCTGAAACAGTAACGAGGAACTCCATGCCTCCACAGGGCCATGGTTTGCAGTAGTACACCCAGCCCCTGCATATTTAAGCAGCAAACCATGTATAAAAGTACTTCTGATTATTTTAAGGCAGAATTGTCTAATTAGGTTTTGCTCTCTTATGGCCTGGGAAGCAGTGATGGAGTGAGAGAGGAAGTGGAATTTTCCTGTGAAATCTTTTAATTCCAGCCTGGTTGCCTCTCAGGCAAAAATAGTCTGAGGGAGAACCCAAAGTGGCAATCGGGTGTAACCTGTGAAGGTAAATCACATGTCAAAAACCACGAGGAACAATATTTCAGTAGTTAATGGAGAACACGGTTAGCAGGTAAATTCCAGGTTACTCTATTGGACATTGCTTTTAATGAATTTACATTTTTTAGGATTTTAATATGAAATAGAAAGATGGGTTATTTCTTTCTTCTTAACTTCCTAGCAAAGTTATATTGAAAACATAGTCCTTCCCTCACTCATCCTATGTATGTTAATCAATCTGCAATAAGCTTACAATATAAACTGGCACCAGGATTAACAGATTTTATCTATATAGATTTTAGAAGTTAGTAAGCTTTTCAAACACTTACAAATCCTTACAGATTATATATGTGTAGTGACTGATTTCAAAATAAAATATCAAATGCTTGAAAATGCCACAGCGGAAAAATTTCAAGAAGATAGCTGGGACATGCTTTCCAATTATAAAAGTTTGACTCATGAAGCTATATTAAAACAAACTTGATGTTAGCTAAGTTTCCAACACCAGTGACATACGAGTTAGTCAACTTTACCAGATTCATGAGTCGCAAATACCAATCATGGAAACGCCATGTAAATCAGCTCTGGTGTTGTTTTGTATGACGTTATTTTTGTGCCACTATTCTAAGCGCATGTAAAAAAAAAATTGCAGGTGCAAGTGTTGCATTTTGAGCAGAAATTTATTTAAAAAAAAATGTTAGACCACTTTTGCAAATATGTGATGTCTTGATAAATCAAGCAGATATTTGAAGTTTACACAGCACCATTCTCGCATGAAACTCTGCCACTCTGTGTTCCTCCGCCACTGCCTCGTTTGAGCTTTGGACGAAATGGATTCTGAGATATTGCATTTCATCATTTCGAGATGATTGGAGACCAAATCATCCAATCAGAGTTTTTTGCATCCAAGTCTGTGATTGGCTGGTTTTGTGGCACAAATATAACAGTGTACAGAAAGAGTTGAACGTGCACAGGCAGAAATGTTGAGAGCGCGAGCAACACATTGCGAGCGAGCGCAAATGCAAAAACTGAGCGAGAGGGGCTGCTATTGTGTGTGTGTGGATAATAGCAAACACTGAAATACATTTTTTGCACGCAGCTATGAGTTTTGTTCACTCAAATTCAGCTTTTCTTCGCTCAAAATTAATTTCTCCACTAAATGCAACACTTGCACCTGCAAATTTGTTTTACGTGCACTCAGAGTAGTGGCACAAAAATAACGCCATAGTTTTGCTGCCAGTTGTACAGTTGCATGTGGATGAAATAGCAAAGAAGGAGGACAACCTCCAAAGTCCTCAACTTCACTTCTAATAAACAACTGGATTCAATTTGACATTGGCTGTTCCAAGAGGACAATGATCCCAGTAGCACAAAGAAACTGGTTTTGGAATAGTTAAGTAGGCCAACATTAAGTCTCTGGAATGGGCTTCCCAAAGCCCTGAACAGAACCCTACTGAAAATGTGTGAACTATGCTTAGAAGTCAAGTTCCTGCCAGAAAACTAACTAACTAACTAACTAACTAATATCAAATCAGCCAAGAAGAGTCTAAAATCCAGATGGAATAATGCTAGAATCTTGTTGAGTACTACCAAAAACATATGGTCCAGGTGTAATCTGCTTATCAACATTTAACCAAATATTAGTGGGCAGTAGAGCAGGACGATATGACCAAAAATATTTATCACGATATACATTTGAAAATTTGCGATAACGATATAACTGACGATATAATTGACACTAGACAAAATACTTTACAACTCCACAACTTTATTAGTGGAAAAAAAAAACATCAATGTATTTTCACTTAAACAAGCAGCTGTTTTTATGTGTATTAAAGTTATATAAAAATTTAACAGTGCAAATGCAAATTCCTCGCTGATAGTTTAACCAAAAGGCATTTCCAGTGGAAATTGGCCGACATATCCTCAGCATAACCATGTATAATATCCACAAAACTTAAAAAGAGGTTATACACACACAATACGGTAACATTATGTTGAAGCACAGTACGTATCACTCCGCGAGGCTCCTGCCTACGATAGCCGTAACGCTCCGACAATCCATCAAGCGGTGCGGCTTCGTATCTTAGCAAAGTCGTACTGAAACATTTGACAGATTTTTGAGCGCCGTGCACATAAAATCGTTTCGAGGTCACAAACAGAATTCATACATAAGGCACACGGGATTATAAGGGACACTGTCGACTTTCAGAAAAATCAAAGGATTGATTTTAAGTGCGCCGTATTTTCCAAACAACACGGTAATACCGACGGCCCGCTAGCATGCTCTACCAAAAATAGTGCTTTGTTGTGTATCTGACGGATGAAAGCTAAACCAGTTCCACCACTGAAGCTGCAACATTTTTACAAACCAATTCTGGTTCATCCATTTCATTCAACGGTTTGCTTTCGCCCTCCTCTTTCTCCGTCGCCGCCATGCTTTTTCCGACGTGTGCGTATGAAAACAAAGGCACTGCGCATGCGCGTTTTACCCATATTCTATCGCGATATTTCATTTTTCTATTGTTGGTGGTTAGCACTGTTGCTGCACAGAAAGAAGGTCCTTCAGCTATCTCTCATTAAGTAAATCTCACTCAGGTGCTTATTTTCGAGGATCTCGTGTTATTGAAATGAACTGCTTGGATCTGAGTTCATTGTTAGTATAGAACCCACCTTCAACCATCATCAGAGATCGAGATTTTACTTGACTCCCATTTTTTTTATTTGAGAATATACATATTCTAAAAATTAAAGAGATCTGTGGTGGTAGATTTACTTGCCTAAGGCCAGTAGTTCATTTATATTGCTGCCATAAAAATCTCAACAGGTGACAAGAGGAAGATTTTACTGCGGTCATAGAGAAGCCGGAGTCATTTGTATTCCTGATTTATTCCAACATACCTTGAAGCATTACTACACACTCAAATGAAGAGTCACTAGAGGATTTTGGTGGCATTTAAAAGAAAACTGTGCTCTCTCTGGCCATGTTTTCTATCCACACTTCACTAACTGTTTTCAGTAGCAGTTATGTCCTTATCACACACAGTAGTCACTGTGGGTTTCCTCATAAAAGCCATACATTTCAGGAGACATTCCAGAAAGCTGCAATTAAGCATTTCAAACAGTTTCAGCCAGAAACAAGTACTACACCTGTGCAAGCTAACATAACAACAAGAGCTAAATAACACAGCAAACAAAGGAAACCTTTGAACCCTTGACCTTTTAGAGTGGGACTGACATGGATCATTTATGCTGTGAGGGCATAAGTAGACACATTTTTCTGAAATGTTTCCATTTGTCCGCCTTATAACGAATGGTGTCTCCAAATCAATACAGAGATTCTCTGCATTCTTTCCCCCGCATTGCTTCTCACTTGCTCTTTGTACTTGTGTGATAAAGTTACTAAAAACTACTGCAACTTTAAAAGAAGCAGGCTTTAAATACAGATTGTTCTCAGTGTGCAGTGAAAATGTAGTTATTGAACTACGTTATAAATGCATTGACTCGTGGTTAACAACAGCACGAAGACAGCACTATTTTTAACAGCGTAACATGTTGTCTACAGCTCACCATTGAGATTCAAATGAATGTTAAATCATCTTATGGGCACATAGTAAATAGAGCCTAAACTACACCCACAACAATGCAATGAACATATAAAAAAGGAATGTTTTGAAGACAGCAAAAGCAGCAGCCAGCAGGACTTTGATTCGTTGTAATAATGACAGAGGTCCAGCTGTTCCTCTAATCCTATCTTGTTAACTCAATCTATTCCTACTTCTTGTCTCTTTTATCAGTTTCATACAATCACCACATGGCAGTCTATCACAGCTCCAGTCATGATGATTGGCATTAACTTTGATAAGATTAGAGGACTGGCCTTGGGTCCACATTTTCAACTTGGTATGAGGTCGCTTTTGGTACTGCAAGATCCCTTGTTACCGCTGCAGGTGTAAAATCAATACTACGCTCATATCTGTCCATTAAATACAAGAATAGAGCCTTCAACGGAAAATCTTGGAGAAAAGAAAACATGTTGATCTTTTTTCTACTGTTATTTCTGTACAGATCCTCTTTTACCCCAACTTTCTATCATTTCTATGGTACGTGGACACTGAACAAAACCTCTGTTTGTTTCTACTATCACCAGACATTATATCACTCAATGCGAGCCTGCCAGGTTTGCCAGGACAGCTTCAGTTCAGTTCTCTCTGTTGCCTACATAGAAGACGACGAGAGTCTATGGAAGCATTTTAAATAATAAAAAAGGAATGAATTTTAAAAAATGTATAATTTTCTTTCTTTTTTTTTTAACTCAAGTTACCTTAAGTTAAATAAAATGGAATAAGGGGCTAACTTGACACTCTTATATTATCCTATATATAGGATATACATAGAGGGAGAGAAAGAGAGAGATAATAAACTAATTATTATTTGTGGTTTGTTAAATGATCTTTCAGTTTGCTTATTGATCTTTCATCCATATCTCCATCCTACAGATTCCCATGTGTACCGGAAACATTCTACAAAACTTTGACCCATGATATCTCGGGGCTTCGGAGGTCAGCACTGTACCCTCACAACAAGAAGGTCCTTGATTCAGTTCCACCAGCTCAATGAGGCCTTTTTGTATGAAGTTTCCTGTGAATGATGTGTTCTCTCTCGATACTCTGGCTTCCTCCCACAGTCAAAGACATACTTGTTAGATTACATCATTTTTCTAAATTGGCTTTAGGCATGAATTGTTGTCTGTCTCTATGTGTTAGCTCTGTGACAGACTGGGTTCAGGGTGTGCTTTGCCTCTTGCCTTGTCTCACCTTAGATAGGCTCCAGCCCCACGGTTACCCTGATAAGTAGAAGAAAGTGGACAAATGCATGCATGGAAATATTCTCATGGGAAAAAGATTTAGAGATCATCCATGAGAACACTGTAATTTATAACCACTTCCTTGTATTTCTTTATTGGTCT
The DNA here is from genome assembly GCF_041146795.1 of Maylandia zebra. Taxonomy (NCBI): domain Eukaryota; kingdom Metazoa; phylum Chordata; class Actinopteri; order Cichliformes; family Cichlidae; genus Maylandia; species Maylandia zebra. Next base: position 4,376,632 of record NC_135176.1, on the reverse strand, counting down.
CTCTCTCTACCTAGTTTAAGCTGCAATTTCTATTGCATAATTATCATTATATGTCCATAAATTCAATTCTGAAGATCTACAAGAAAAAACATTCTATCACTCAATTTTTTCCTTTGTTTTAGTATATAAAAAGAAACTAGCACAATGCTTGTTTCAGAAGGCAGGACAGAGGGACGTGTAGGAAAGACCGCCCCTGGGGTCAGCCAAATGTATCAACCATTTAGCAACTGTCCCAATCTAAAAAGGAAACAATGTAAGCCTCTGTATGTCTGATGCTTTGGCCATGACATTTAACTACATAATAAAAATCACAATAAGCAATTGATGTCAGCCTACATCATCATCAGTAAACCAAGTTATCTCAGTGCCAGTCTTCTTGCTTCAAATACCTTTATTATGAAGCATATATAATGAAAAATATAGAACCTTTCAGTTGAAATTAATGTTTCAGTTTTTAACTGGACAGTCTATGAACAATTGTTTAACAAAGTCCCCACATCACTGCCCCCCACACCCCTCCCTATCAACTCAAATCCTCAAGCTGCATTAAAGGCAGTGAAGTTTTGTTCTCTTTATATTAAAGATGCTAAATCTGTTCAAAGTCCTCCAGTCTGTTTTCTCATTGTTGCTATCCTGATGTTAAAAATTGGAACATCCTTTTTTCCCAGAAGAAAAGCATAAGGTTTTTTGCACAGAGGAGGCCATAAGACAGGAGGTGATGATCAGAAGAGGATTCAGTCTTATTTGGCTTTTAAAATCTTTGAAAACAAGGAAAATATTCCCAGTCAAAAGTCCTCACATTTGGCACATGTGATGCAGCAATGAAACAGATTTGCCTCTGATTTATTTATTTATCACATATAGGTGATTCTATTCAACTTCACTTTTAAATAGACTTTTAAAATGTTCAACTTTAACTTTAGTCATATCTTAACATTATCTAGCCCCCTTTCTCTTCCCAGCTCTCTTTCAGTCTTTTTGAGACCATCCATATTTATCTGTCTCACTGCTTTTTCTAAATTATTAAGCTATGGCTTTACTGAGTGTCTGACCTTCCGATGTCTATAGAAATCTGGCTTTGGCAAGCTGTTTTTCTCTTGAAGCTGCAGGATGACTGCAAACACACCTTGGTTATACAGGCTCCATCCATCACTGAAGGTTTTGAGACAAATAGGATAACATTGCAATAGTGCCAAGAGAGTGTGATTGCCAATCCTTTTTCTTTGTGTCCAACCAGGTGGTGACTCTCTAGCCAGTAGGAGATACTTGTTAACTTATAACACACAAAGTCTCGTAGAGCCAGCCTTCCACTTGTTTTGCACTTACACAGGCGACTCTTTTATATCCTTTGAGTTTTGTAATTCCAAATAAATGAAAGAATTATAACATTCAACTAAGATGAATTGCTAAGTTTTGAAAAACGTATAACAATTGAGGGAGGCAAATCATTTTAACTGTAATTAATCTACCAATTAAGGAAATTGGGAGTGTTATGCAGAATTCATTCCACTTTGGTCTTGAACTTCTCCAATACGGCACCAGAATTTTAATCGCTGGCTCTCTTCTATAGTGTCTTTTATTCTGTCTTTCTCCCATCACCCCCAGCCTGTTGTCCCAGATAGCCGTCCATCCAGCCAGGTTCTGCTGGAGGTTTCTTCCTGTTATTGGGGTGTTTTTCATTCCCACTGTTGCCAAGTACTTGCTCAGAGGGGGTCTTTTGATAGTTTGGGTTTTCTATCTATTACAATATAAATATATTCAATACATGTTGTTTTGAGGCGATTGCTCTAGTGATTTGTTGACATATAAATAAAAATGAATTGTATTACACTGACTTAAATGTGTTAGGTGTAACAAACCTTTTGCCCAAAGGCTTGGAAAACAGGGTCGGAAAAGAACAGATGACTGCACAGATGCTTCTCCTGAAAGACTTTTACTGATAGTTTTTTGCAGCCACTTCAGCCCCTTGTCTCGGTAGCACACTCTAAAGCTCCAGTAAAGTTAACTCCATACAAGACACTGTGTCACCTGATGAAGGGAGATATCATACATCTATTAAGGCTAGAATTTTTGTTTGACTTTCGTTTGCCAGTCTTGGGTATATTTAAGAACTTTACTGCCATTTGGAGTACAGCATATTCCACTTAAACACAGGGTGGCTGTAGCTCGGGAGGTAGAGCAGGTCATCTACTGATTAGAAGGTTAGTGGTTCAATCCCTGGCTCCCCCAGTCTGCATGCCAAGTATCCTTGGATGAGATGCTCTCCAGTGCATCCGTTGCAGTGTAAATGTTAGTTAGTAAGAACTTAAACGCATAGAAGGAAGTGAATGTAGCATGCTGTATGAAGAAAAGCGCTCTATAAGAATCAGTCTGTTTACTTGCATATAGCAAGAAGAATATACAGTAGAAGTAGTTTATAATTTGGAAACAAAGTTTCTATTATATGCTGGGTGCATATTCATATTTCATGCTTAATTGAAGTAGTAAAATTAAAGAAACATGACAAAGGTTAAAGTATTAGCTAGTGAGATGTAGTATTTAGGTGTGTGGGATACATATTTAATCAATATTTCATATTTTATGATACTCGTCTCATTAGTGTGAATTAGCACACACTAATCAGTTAAGACAAAGTGTATGAGGATACAGAAAGATTGCACAAAGCTTCTGTACATTTACTACAATCTTCAAGTCTATCTTACTTTTTTCCCCTCCTGCAGCCTGAGACGGGTAGAATAAGGAATGTTAAGGACACTTTAAAAAGAAACCTTTCACTGCATCTGATGCAGATCTGTAGACTTGTATCTACTATGTTAATTGTTTGTCATTATATTAAACATGTTTTTAATCGATATGACTGTTTTTCACAAACAATACATTGTTGGAGACACCCATGCACACTCTACTGTGGACACAGGGGGACAAAGGGCTCTGTGGAGTTCTAACATACTCGTGGTAACAACTACATGTGAATAGCACAGGTCTGCAACCAAAAAACTGCATAGGACTTTTTGACTGTTTCACTGAAAACAAGAAAAATATTTTTAAAATTCCATCACGTCAGATTTTCTTGCAAAACTCAGGTTTTTAGTTTAATTAAGCGTACAATTTCCCCTTTTAAACTGAAATCTGGTATCCTATACTTGAGTCAAAAAACCATATCCAATAATGATTTCTAACATTAATTTAATATTTCTAAGTGTGAGACTCAAAGGAAATAAAGCGAAAGGAGGAGAGAAAGTTTTCTCAGACAAAAAGAGTGAACATGTAGTGTTAAATATATCATGAAGGAATTGTTTTTTGTTTCTTTGTTCAATTATAAGAAAGATTATGCATGGTTAATTGTAATAAAATATTGACTTTTTTTTCATCGCTGTTGTGCTTTTTTATTGTAAACTCCTCATGTTTTGCAAAAAAAAAAAAAAAAAAGGTTTTTTTTGCAGACCTGTATAATCATTGAAAAACATATAGTTATTATTAAACCCTTTACTCCCTGGAGGTACTTGTACCAAATCAGGCCACATCACCAAAACTGTCACCAGAGCTGGTTTTAAAAGGTTACAAATTCTCTCCATGTTCACGGGACTTAAATAGATGTAACATTAAATTCTGTTACAAAGTCAGGAGAGCTGCAGTTGAAAAGTTTCAGAAAACTTCCAATAATACAAGTGTTTACTTGACATGTTGCAAAACTTCATTTTATTTAGTTAATTTCCCTTTACACAGAAATTTCAATTTGGAATAATCAGGTAGTCTAAATGAAAGAAACCACTATGATTTTAGCTAACGTCAGCACTAATTGCCTCCTTTCCTAATTAGTTTACACATTTCTCAGATCGAAATGTCAGTTTTTTCTCACGTAGCCTACGTACAACTGTCTGTGTTCTAGAACAAAACACTGAGATAACTTTATGAGATAACTCTCACCACCACTATCTAAAAAAGTGGAAATCTATTTATAGTTCCCAAAATATTCATGGCTGCCGACTCCTTCTCAGCCTGGAAAACTCCCATTTAATCATATAAGAGACAAATGGATGAATAATTTAAGTCAAACGAGGGGGAATTATTTCTGCAATGTAATGATCAGAGGAATGAAATCAAACAAAAGCAAGGGAAAATCCCTCTCACCTCTCATTCAACTCATGTCTGTGGCCAAACATCAAACAAATGTGAACCCATTCAGGTCAGTGAAATCCTGGATTTAGCTTGGTGTCAACTGACTGATGTCTCAATTTCACTGTAATCACTATCTTACCAGCATATTCCGGGTCCACATGAGGAGGGTAGAAGCGAAAGTTGATGAAGAAAGGGATGGGCATTCCATACTTGAACCACTCCACCACATAGGGCTGGCCGTTCAAGGGATGTGAAACGTCGCATCCCAGGATGACGTTTTCTCCTGCACGTGCTGTCACAAACTGGGGCTCCTCTCGCACTCCGTGGGCACCTGTGGAAACAGTAACAGGTAACAGTTACAGGTAAGAATCCAGCTTACACACCGACAGAGTGTAAAGTTCCACTTTGGAATTAGATCCACGATCTGAGAACTTTTTATATGTGGAGTTTGTATGTTTTCCCTGTGTCTGCATGGGTACTACAGCCTCCTCCCACAGTCCAAGGAAATGCCCTTAGTGGAGTCGCGTTACCTGATGATTATAAATTGTTCAAAGGTGTGAATGGTTAGCTATCTCTTTATTAGCTCTGCTATAGACTAGTGAACTGTCTAGGGATCTGTAATGGTCCGTGAGTCATTTGGTACCAGGCCGTGAGAGTTGAGGCTCAGGTGTGAAATGTATGGTTTTTATCGTTAACTCGGTTTCCCTGGGTCTTTTCCCGTGTTGTACTCATGTCTCTTATTTTGAAAGAAATATTTACATGTTACCATAGCGATCAGAGAGCATTAAGGGCCAGAGAGGAGGACGTTACTCTCAATGTTGTTGGCGCATTTCAGGAGGACGCTGCTAATAAAGTTACACGATTACACAGTAAAGACGCATTTATTATTATATTTACAAAATACCACCGTTTTTGTCTCAGTCATATCATTTTATTTTGTTGTATTTATCCGTGACACCTTAAAGGCCAGTCTGTGAAAATGTTGCCTGACATCAAACCGGTCTGTGGTGCAAAAAAGGTTGTGGACTGCTGGTCTAGGGTGTACCCTGCCTTTCTCCACTATGGCACCATTGATAGGTTCCAAGATGGATATTAACATGTCCATGTGATAGCTGTTGGCATATAAATCAACAAAGATTTCTACACTTGTCTCTAAAACAACAGGTCAGGCTGTATGTGTTTCAGTTGTTTAGTTATTGTAGCCTTTTATATACCTTCTTGTTTTTCAGTTTATTAGACACTTTAACTCCTCATACTTGCCCTTTAGCCAGATAAGGAAAAAAACAGTCATTGATATACTGAGCTTTCTTCATACTACAGGCCCCAGATCATTTATAAAACATAGTCTACCTGCACACTATTTGTCACAACAATGTAACAGCCCAAAACTTATGCAAGTGTTACAGCTCAGGCAGCCATGGCAGTTAGATGCTCAGTAGCTGTCATGGCTCTAGTAGTATCTATTAGACTTTAGTTTTTTTCTGCTATCAACATTGTTCCTTGATATAGTTGTTTATAGTAGTATTTTTTTCCCCATATGTTCTGTGCTTAACTCTAGTTTTCTGTTATTTTGAATGGTCCTGTTTTGGTTCTAATACAACTGTTCGTTTAAAAAAAAAAAAAAAAAAAAATGTCGCTCCGCTCCATAATAGGCTAATGATGATCTGTCTCAACCAGCTCATTTGACTGACAAAGTTCTCAATCTGGAGGCTATCGTGACATCAGCCAGTTTGAAGTAAACAACAAAGGTGCCTGCTAAGCTCATTCCAGTGGTTTAACAGAAACGCCACGACAGAGATGGTTGAGATTAGCAAGAAATGTAGCAAAAAGCTGTTTAGAAACAGAGTTCCACCCAGGAAGTGAGTGTTTTTGTGTGATAACACAAACCTGGGCTCAGCTAAAAATTCCATCACTCGAGATGCAAAGACCACCGGTGGCAAATCCAATACACAACCAACGCCACTGGGTGGTTGATAACAGCAAGATTAACAGCGCTTTCAGACACATGAATGTGATTTATCTTGTGAGAATCTTTTTCAACTGACAGAATGTGAACAGACAAAAACATGAAAGAGGTGATGTGACAGTAATGTCCCTGATGCTCGATAATGCCCGGTCCTTTAAGGTTTTTCTTTAAGCATTCGCTCTGTTCACTCAGGACCGGAGCAGTCCGAGTCAGTCTGTGTGTCTGTGGGCTAGGCGCTCACATTGATCCCAGGCTAATTACCAAGTAGCTTGGTTTTATGAGCGGAAACCCGGTGTGGTAGCATTTTACCAGTCAATACAGCTAATCAGATGTACTCACTGCTCATTCCTCTGTGGCCAGTAAGGAAGCCGGGCAGGCAAACACAATCTACTGCGCACAGTTGATAGCCTGCTGCCCGTAGCGCTTCTAATTATTGAAATCAAACAGTGGAAGGCAATGTGAGCACATGGAACCAACAGGATTTTATCTACTATGTACAAATAATCAAGGGACAGCTCACTAGTGTTAGTACTGTATTCTGTAGAAAGACCTACTACAAATGTGAGTCAGCAAAAATATTTTCAGACACTGATAAAAAAAAAATGCAGTCACTGTTATTACTGTGAGCTGAAGCATCAACTGCTGAAATATTTAGAAACCAGTGATTTGGTGAGTGGATACACTGTCTCAACCTAAAGCTCAACCTGGTCCCACACCAGCACTATTCATTTTTTAGTTAATTTAAAAGTAGTCCTACAAAGGACTATAGTAAAGACTCTCTATATGTTGTAAATACCAAAGATTACAACTGATTATAACTGTGCTTTATCATCCATGTATTCGCTTCCGCTTATCCTTTTCAGGGTAGCAGGGGGTGCTGGAGCCTATCCCAGTTGTCATAGGGCAAGAGGCGGGGTACACCCTGGACAGGTCGCCAGTCTGTCGCAGGGCTAACACACAGGGAGGGACAACCATTCGCACTCACATTCACTCTAAATTGTGCATTCATACCTATGGGCAATTTAGATTTTTCAATTAACCTATCCCCACAAGCTGCATGTTTTTGGACTGTGGGAGGAAGCCGGAGTACCCGGAGGGAACCCACGCAAACACGGGGAGAACATGCAAACTCCACACAGAAAGACCCTGCTGACCTGATGGTGGAATTGAACTCAGGACCTTCTTGCTGTGAGGCAACAGTGTTAACCACTGTGCTGCCCTGTGCTTTATCATATTTACCTGAAACCATTCACCAATGTGTTTCATGCAGAGGTGCTGAGTATTTATCATGAAGTGCAAGTACTGTTAGTGGAAACAAGCAGAGAGTGAGCTGTATTTCCAGGCTAAAATTAAAATAATGAAGAAATAAATATCTCCACAAAGCTGTTCAATGCAGCACAATGTGGAATAATGTGGAAAAGGACACGTTGGCAAAAAAGTTTGACCTTCTGTTGCTTTCTTTGGGGGGAGAAAGATGTCACGATGGAAACAGAAGAAGAAATATGAACGTGTGAATCAGAAGCAGAATGATAACACATGAGCCCACCTCTCCTTCGACAGTGGTGCCGAGTGCAACAGTAAAGAAAAGGTCGGGGCAAACAGCTCGCAAAAAACACACAGATATTAAAAGGATGCTTTCTGCTTCAGCCCCATCATCAGACTGAAGACCTCTCTAGTTTGCAGTTACCAATATGTGTGTTTGTTGTGCAACACACCAAAACAAATCACATTGATCTAGTAATTGAATATTCATTCAAGACCAGCTATAAATTCTCAACAGCGTTAACCCAAATTAAGTCTTCAGCCAACAGCCTGAGCTTTCAAATGCATATTAAGGCTGGAGGAGGGAAGCACGCAAAGCTTCCACAGTCACCTTGAACTGAGGTCACTACGAAAAGCAATTAATTGTGTAAGTTTAGCACTGAACAGATGATATTTATCATATAATTAGACCTAATCGTTACTGTCAGACTAATGAAATATAAAACACAAAGTGAAATGTAAATCAACAAATATGAGGAGAGCTAGGCTTCCCTAAACAGCGTGGGGTATCTCATTGAGTGATTTATTACCAGGATAGGCCTTTCATTTCCCATAGAATGCATTAAATAACACATTCATGTGCTACATACAGAGTATCTTTATACAGCACGACTGAGAGGCAGTCAGTGTGTATCAGAAGCAGCCTGTGGATTCGTGGTTTGATGTGTGTTCTCATGCTTGTTGGAAGAACTGGCTAATAACTGAGCGAGTGTGATTTTCCTATTGGTGCACCCCACACCTCTGCAACCCCACCCCCTCGCTAACACACACACATCTGCACACGCACTACCTCTAGCAGTGCTATGTGTTGATTGGCTGCTGGTGACATCATCACAGATAGCACAAAACAGCCCCCTTGGAAGGTATGACTTCACTGTTTATAACTGATGAGACAGAGAGGAGCAAGAGACAGACAGTGAGTTAAATCCCCACCACCACCGTAAGGGTTTAGCTCATTTACAATCAAAGACCCAGGGGAGGATACTGTGGCAAGGTAAAACCACTGAGGTGTGCATACACATACATACACACAGCTCCAAGAGTGTAGGCAGGGTGGAACAAAAAGGGAGGGTTCAGGGTATTGTTGCCAGGAGGACTGTAACGCTTGAGTACAGTAAGTTGCTTCAAAGCCACAATCAGATTATAAAGTATAGTGTTTAATGAAGGGTGACACAACAAGTCAGCAAAGTGTACATGTTTATTCTAATCTCAAAGAACTCTGACGTTGACTGATCACTTACAAAGGTGAACTGTTTTGTTTTTTTATTTCAATGTGACTAAGGAAAATGTAGGTAGACTATGATTGGTACAAGGAGAGAGGTGGCTGATATGACGGGGAGAAGGAAGGTAGATATAGTGGGAAAGTAATCCCAGTATTATTGGAGATGGGTTCAAGCAGTTCTACCATGGTGTAGACAAGAAGAGAAATGGAGTAGGTGAATAGAGGGACAGACAGGATATTCAGTTTGAAGTTGGACAATAAAGTTATGATGCTTAATGTTGTCAGTGCATATGCCCCAGAGGTTGGACCTTGCTGAAGAGGAGGAGGACTTGTGGATGAAATGATAGTGTCTCCTTGAGGAGAGATTTCTGACTGGAGAAGATTTCAGTGGAGGTGTAGGTGAACAGAACCGGGGTGATAACGAGGTTCTGGAAAGGTATGGTGCTAAGAAGAGAAATGCAGAAGGCCAGACAGTAGTGGATTTCCCAAAAACAAAAAAAAAGGATTAAATGGCTGTGGTGAACACGTACTTCAAGAAGACGAAGGAACAAAGGATGACTTATAAGAGTGGAGAAAGTTGCACACAGGTGGTGCACATTTCATGCAAAAAGTGCGACCTAAAAGTGATAGGTGACTGCAAGCGAGATTGGGCAGGAAAGGATGTGCAGCAGGTTACACTGATTAAGGATAGTGATTAAAAAAAAGGACTAATGAGTGAAGATAGCGCATTGAGAAGAAGCACTTTGAGGAGCTGGTGAATGTAGAAAATGAGAGTTAGAGGAGGACAGATGGAAATCAGTTAGTGAACTAGTAAGTACAGCGAAATAGGAAGGAGGAAGTGAGGGCAGCTTTGGGAAAGATTTATTGAAGCGAGCAGGCATAGAGTTGTTCCAGCTATCTATGTCAGTTTCTAACTCCAGTATCCAGATGGATGAGTTCTGCAAAACAATAAATAAACGTTTAAAAAAAAAATCACTGCAACAACAGTTTTCATGATGGGGCAAACTATCCACAGAGGCCAATACGGCTTTTTGCACCAGGCAGTAAACATGCTTTTTAATGCTGTAAAGTGGGGTATTATAATAGAGAAGCGAATGGGAGCTGGATTTAGCCTCCAATGGCACCAAGAGGAACTGCAGTTTTTTAGCTCTGGAGGTTGCCCATGTACTACAAACAGAATCCAGTGGAAAATACAAGTTTGTAAGAGCACACTTCTTTCTTCCTATTACTTGCATGACATTCTCAATGTAATTATTTCTAAACTCATTTTAATTCAATTTCTTTCTGCAGTTGCAAAGAAAGCAAAAAAACTAAATGTAACATATGTGTGTTACAGGTGTTCTCTGGTTCATATTCCAGTACACAGCAAAGTGACAGTCAAAGGTTAACTGTTTTTTCCTGGAGATCATTTAACAGTATGATACACTGTGACACTACAAATAGGTTTATCGCCACAATGAAGTCTCACAGAAAGGAACATTTCTATATTTCTATATTTATACATGGTGACAAAAGAATCCATGCATAAAAAAATCACTGAGGTGCAATAAATAAACAATACAAGAATAATGCATTCTCAACACTGTAGTATCTGAGCTGAAACTCTGATGACAGTGAGCATACTCAGGCCTCTCAGCTGTTCCCCTTGGTTTGTTCCTGGCGCTGCCACAACAGCAGCAACTGTCCACCCTTCCAAGTGTCTACATAATGTTGTACACAGTACAACGTAAACTCTTTTTAGCTACATCCTATTATGCTTGCACCTTCTTTCTGAATCATATTTGAAAGTTGAACTTAGCATACTGTGGTGGTAATAAAATGACAGTCCTGTGAAATGAATGGAAGCATTATTAATCATGCCAGTCAGCCCATAAGCCCACACTCAGAAACCCTTAATAAACATGAAGCAATTATTTTGAGTACAATGGAACTGAAATATATCAAATCAAAGGTTTATTTATTCAAAGTGCTTGCTATAAGCTGTAAATTTAATTTGACCAGATTACATTAAATTTAACCTTTTGCATTGAATTTTGGAACAAATTTTACATGTTATTAAAATAATTAATTAAGCATTTTGGGCAGAATTTAGTGTGGAGCACATATTGTACAACAAGGGATATAATATTCCACCAATGGCTACAACAGAACTCACTGAATTCGCAGGAATTTAAGAGTAGCACTTCAATAGGATGCCACTGTTGCAACAAGTCAGTTCATAAAATGTCTTTAGATATTCCACCATCAACTCTAAGTGGTATTATTGCAGTGTGGATGAACTGAGAAGTAACTCAGTGATGAAATGGCATACCACACAAAGAAGAAGTCGCCAACACTCTGCAAAATCAAAAACTGCAGAGTGCAGATTAACATCCATGTAAAAACTGTGCATCGGGAGCTTTGGTGCATGGGTCGAGAAATGAGTTTGAAGTTGTAAAATGAAGGGGAGATGTTGATTGTCGTCTGTGCATATGGCCAACGGGTTGGATGTCAGTTAGAAGATATAAGATATATATATAATATATATTTCACTCGCTGGGCTCACGTCCTCATTTTATGTTTGACAGTGTTTTTGTAGGTAAAGGTGAATGGCTTGGACATAAATTGAGCTGCTGGTTGGGGAAGGCCTCGAAGGGACCTGGCAGATCCCCATGTACTAAACAGAAGTGAAGAAGATAAAGAATTGATAAGGGGAGGTAGGGCGGGGCATGTAAACAAGAATAAACAGCTTATCGGACTGGGGGAGCCTATATAGATGAGAACCGCAAGGAGCGTGTTTGGTGGCGTGGTCCCACTCTTAAGTGTTAGATGGAGTAAAGTACAAACCCATGCATCCTTTATTGCTCTCTATTATTATTATTGTTATTTGGTGGTAGTGGCATTTAAAATAGCATTTACAAATAGTGTATATTAACTCTTAATATTTTTCCTTAGATGCCCAACAAATATGTTAAAATTTTAAAACAGTATCGAAATGTCTTCAAAACCCAAAACATAGGAGCAGACAAGAGCTTGACATCAAACACAAAACAATAAAGTTAAGTGTGCACAACCATGTGAACTGCAGTGTATTTGTTGTGAAAGGAACAGTGAAGAACAATGCAGTCTAAATCTGTGTACTGGAAGAAAGATGTAGGAAAAGGAGGAAAACTGAAATCTGCAATTGCAAAGTCATATCTACAAGCTAAGGGGAAAAGCATAGCTCATTGGTGTTTGTCAGCTTGTGCTCCAACCCTCCGATACACAAGGGTGGCTTAAAACACTAATGCTACCAAAGGATGGGAGACTTGACCTAATTCTGGGTCTTGGGCTCTCATCCCTCATCATTTGAATTTAAATATCTTTCCAGTGTGCATGCAGCAGCATCTGGTTCACCATGAACTGAATGTGTTGCAGAAAGTATTTATATTGCCTAAAGCTTGACGAGTTTGACTACGACAAGCTTTTAATCCCAAATACATACTGCTTTCAGTCCACGCAAACAACCGAAGCCACCGGTTAAAGTGACCACACCTGGCAAAGACTTTCAGCCAGCTTTTTTGATTATGAGGCTCCCATTTACAAAATGTCTTTAAATCCAGTCCACTTTTCCTGGCACTGATGCGCTGATGCATGTCATGTGTTGATTCCAAGATCATCAGTTCAAGCTCAACTACAATGTGCGACTGCCTAAATGGACAAGTCAAATCCCTTCTGGACAAAGGTTTTATTATCTGACGAGAAAATGACTGTTTGGCAACAATGACAGAAAGTATGTTTGGAGTAGTTAAAAACACTATAGCGACTGTCAAACATCATAGAGGGTGGGAATCCTAAAGAAGGAGGACGATTTCCAAGTTCTTCAACTTCACTTCAAATAAAACAGATGGTTGAAACATGGACACAATTAGGCATTTCAGCCGGACAATGATCCCAAACACACATCAAAACTGGTTTTAGAGTAGCTAAAGCAGGCTAACATTAAGCTTCTGGGTTGACTTTCCCAAAGCCCGATCACAGCCTTATTGAAAATTTGTGGACTACACCTAAAAGCCAGGTCGATAACATGAAACCAACCAGTTTAATCGAACTTTCTCAGTTCTATTGGTGAAACATCCAACCAGAATCCCATCTCGACCTGAAGTCTTTGGCTGCAAAGACATCAGGTCGAGGCGTAACTTGCTAAGTTACATCAGTTAACCAAATATCGCTTAGCAATGTTAGTGTGAGTATACTATTTATACCTATACAACCCTGTGTGGATTAGAGAAAATCCAAAATAAATTCAAACTTATGCACGCAGTTATTATTTTTTGCACAGCCAGCTGAAGTCGCAGCTAGCAGCAGCCATGACGTCAGTTTGACAGCAAATTTTTTTGTACAGTGCCATTTGTGCAAGGAACAGCAAGATGGATATAAAATGGTCCATAGATTTGTCTGTGAAGTGTCTGTGAAGAGGACAAAGAAGTGTGTTTAAGCCTCTTACCTCCTGCTGACCGTCAGGAATTAAGGCCAAACAGCTGAGGGTAGATCAGCAGACATTCAAGTTAAAGAATGTTCATAAAGAAGCAAGGGCAAACAGCTCTATGACTATTTCACTCTTTAAATACTGACAATTTAATAAACAAGTCTCTATTTCAGCAGGCAGATCGTGAAAACACCACGTTCATTATGTAAACCCCAGATTTCTTTACGCTATAATTTCTGTATTGTCTGTTGTTTTCGTGCCTGCAATGTGTGATCAACCTCTGGCAAACCTAGATCTTTGGTGCAATTTTGTTTGGGAAGATGTAAACTCTCTGATCAAACTGCTGTTTCAGGAGGGTAATGATGGAAAACTCCCAAGTTAATCCTGGCACAAACCTAAATGAAGTGAAGCAGTGTATTCTCATCAAGAGAGGGATACACAGACATTTTTGCATCTATTCAGCTATCAGCATGTGTTACATGTTCCACTCTTTTTCTCTTTAAGTAACTTTAAACAGGTCAGGATCACATTCCACCACTGGAGGAAGTACATATGTATTTCAGCCCACCGTGTTTTTGGTAGGAAATTAACACTTAGGCAGGTTAAAGACACTGTTCAGCATCCACATCTAAGACAACTCCTCAAACAAAGTCAGACATTTCCTCTCAGACAGATGTAAGGAATGTCGAAAGTGCTGTGTAACAGGTGTAGTCGTTATGAGTCTACATTTTGCAAACACCAATCTGAATCCAGGTATTTCTCCGGAGCCAGGGCCCAGGGAACGGATTCAAATAAATTCGACACCCCTGCTCTTGTGTATCAGCCCACACAGCAGTAGTGCGTGTGGGCTTCTCCCATAATTAGCAAATCCCCACATGAAAATACAAAAAAATAAAATAAATGCAGCTCTTGAAGCCTACAAATACTTTAATAATTACTTAAAACAATATCAGTCTTACAGCGAAGGAATGAGGGGGAGTGGTAGAGGTAGAGCAGGTCACCTAATAATCAGAAGACTGGTGGTTCAATCAATGGCTGCTCCAGTCTGCATGCCAAATATCCTTTGGCAAGATACTCCATGTGTGAATGTTAGAAAGCACTTGATCATTGAAAAGGGAGCTTGTGTGAATGGGTGAATGAGGCATGTTGTATAAAGTGCTTTAAGTGCTCAGGTATAGTAGAAAAGCCCTACATAAGAACCAGTCCCGTTACCAAAGCTCACAGAAGTGTGACAAAACACGCAAAATACACAAAATGACCAGCACTGCTCCTGTGTGACTCAGAACATGTTACTTAATTGCAAGATGTTTGAATTCTACTGTAATTTACTATTAGGAAACCACATTTAAAATGTAAAACCGATTTAGGCAACATATATGCTGTCGATGTGTAGCTTTAAAGTTTTCATGCTTTAAGTTTGATCAGGTTTTCTCTTTACTGCAGCCAGTGACACCCCACCAGCCATCTCCAAACGCAGATTTGTTTGGTTTACCCCAGACCTTCCCTATATTGCCTTGAGTGTCATCAGCTTTTTAGAAATCCTTACAGCTTAGAGATTTACTAATAGTCTACACCAGAAACGCTTTGCTGTCATTAAAAAGCTGCTCTAGCTATATCTACTACGGCTGGGCAATAAAACGATAAAGATAATTATGATAAAACAACTTTTTCTCCATAGAAATATGACACATTGTCAACATAAAGTTGGTAGAACTCATTCTGTCCATGTTCTGACGGACAACAAGAAAGGCAAATGACAAAGACAATCATGTCATGCCAGTTAGCAGCTCTCATTTTTCAGATGACACTTTCACAGATGCACATGGAGTATAAAGACAGAGCTAAACAGCTGTCTACAATATCACATGAGCCTCACTGCCCACTTCATTGAAATACTACTGTGTTTCTTTACATTTTAATTCAGTTCAGTTCATTTTATGTTCAGTTCACATGTTTGTGCCTTCGCAATCAGCATGAGCTTATATATTTACCAGAAGTAGAAGTAGGATCAGCAGGTATAGTTTCCCTCTTCCCTTTCTGATTGTTGGGGATTTTCTCTGTATTATTGTTGGGATTTTACCTTGCAATATAAAGCGCCTTGAGGCGGCTGTTGTTGTGATTTGATGATATTAATGTAACAAATCCAGATAAGTTTGTGAGACTGACATTTGAACGATGAAGAGGAGGAAAACTGTCCTGGTGAATGATAGGATATAATCTTTTTCAGATATGATCATCTACAGTGGATTTCTTTAGCTGACATGAGTCTACAGTAACAGTAATTTGTATTTTGACTCCATTAGTTACTCCAAAAAAGTAACAGTACTGTAACTTGAATATATATTGATTATGTTTTTTATCTTTAATCAGTAAATTCTTACTCACATAACATAGCCAAAAGCATGCTTACTGTACACTGTTGTTTGATTGTAGTGTGGACACAGTTTTGTGGGGTGGAGTGGCCTGAACAGTCTGCTAACTATGTACCAAAGCTACACTTTACAACAGTTGGCTATTCATCAGACAAAAGGTCACCGAACTGTTGGAAATGCTGAGCATTCTATATGTAGGACATCTTACTAACAGCAGTTTTGTACTCCTCTCACGATCGAAGCAGGTGATAACCAGCGTTGTGCCAATTATCTAGGATTAGTAATTTTAGGCTCTCTGAACCATGATAGTGCACAAAACTCCAAAGTCAAATATCCTTGTGATATAGGCCCTTTCAAAAACAATCACTCTGAATGTGAAACAAACTTGTTAATCCTGCTTTGTAAATCCCTTTTATCGCATTAAACTCCTAATTCTCTGTGCAGTAGCAGAAATTATTTTTTTTATTTATTTATTTTTTTGTTGTCCCGTTTGGATCTTTAGCCATCAGAATTGTTGTCTTAAGGCCAAGAAAGATGCCAAGCAGATTTATTTTACCAAGTGGATCATCATGGCCTTGCCATATTGGTCCATTTGATTGACCTTTATTATAATTATGGTTTTTATTTTCGGTTGCTACAAACGGGACAGACATGACTGGGGGACAGGACAGGGAGAGAGAATGAAAGAAAGAGAGGGAGAGAAAGAAAACCAGAGGGGAGAAGAGACGGTGAGAAAGGGGAAGAAAGAAAGAAAAACAAACAGAACACCTGGATCAGCTGTATGGAGAAAAAAAACAGAAGAGAAAGCAAACAAAAAAAGAGCAACATAATAAAAAAACAGCACCATCACAATAAACTAGCTAGCAGTAGATAACAGTAGATACTAAATAATAAACGATATTGTGCCGCACGCAAGATAGACAGCGCACAATGTGCTTTGAGGCAACAGCCAAGAAAGGTGTAGTCCGCGTCTGTGAACACCCATGTGTACACCTGTGTGCACACCTGTGTGGATCAGCATGCTTGTATTCCAAAGGTTTCTCCATGTAACGATCTGCTAGGGAGTGTGGGGAGCCACTTATCACCTGCTGGTAGCGACAGCTCTGACCGGAGCTTGGTGTCCTCTGCAATTTAACGCCGGCTGATGGGCCAACACAACAGATGTTTCTATCTTTGAACTGCATACATAAACACAAATGTAAGTTTTCTTTCCTTCTTTAAATAAAACAAAATATATTTTTTCTATTATCAGAGAAAATTATGCTATGATGACAACACCACTGGAGTGCATTGGGTCTCATCGGCTGTGATGCATACTGTTCAGTAACTCTGTGTGATGTCACATTAACTTCTTGCAGCAAGTCAGGAGCAACAAGGCCACACAGACAAAGATTTTAGTAATAATAGATCCTGAGCATCATCAGACCTGCATCCAACCTGCTTTTTTCAGTGTATTCTCCCTGTATTAACATTACATAACCTGGAGGCCCTGCTGCTCCAAAACCACTCGCTGTTCTTTTTGGCTGCTGCTGAAGATTACACTAAGGCCTGGTGTAAGCACTGAGCATTAAGCTAGTTTTAGAGGTGAATGCGAATCAACAGCACTCAGCTTATACGGTGCTGTGTTTTTCCCAATATTACATTTCAGGTTAAATATTACACAAAGATAACCAGAGTAAATAGAAAACGCAGTTTTTAAAGAAGGATTTAATATATTAAGGGAAAAAAACAGACCTACCTGCACCTTTGTGAAAAAGTGATTGTCCCCTACACTTAATAACTGGTTTCGCCACACTTGGCAACAAGAACTGCAATTAAGCATTTGCAATAACTGGCAATAAATGTTTCACATCACTGTGGGGGAATTTTGGCCCACTCTTCTTAACAGAAACGTTTTAATTCAGCCACACTGGAAGGTTTTTGAGAATAAACAGTGTTTGAGGTCATGGCAAAACATCACAATCAATTGACTGGCCCATTCCAAAACCTTTCTGTTTTTCGGGTGGTGGGGGTTGTTTTGATTGTCCTGCTTTTAATATGGTTTTTTGTTTTGTTTCGGGTCATTCAGAGGTGCTGTTGCTGGTGTCTTTCCAGTCACTGTCCTGCTAAAATACATAAGCCAAGTGAGCCTGAGCTCCAGACTAGAGCAGGGCGATATGACCAAAAATATTTATCACGATATACATTTGAAAATTTGCGATAACGATATAAATGACGATATAATTGACACTAGACAAAATACTTTACAACTCCACAACTTTATTAGTGCAAAAAAAACCCATCAATGTATTTTCACTTAAACAAGCAGCTGTTTTTTCTGTGCATTAAAGTTGTAAAATGTAACAGTTCAAATGCAAATTCCTTGCTGACAGTTTAACCAAAAGGCATTTCCAGTGGAAATTGGCCGACGTATCCTCAGCATAACCATGTATAATATCCACAAAACTTAAAAAGAGGTTATACACACACAATACGGTAACATTATGTTGAAGCGCAGTATGTATCACTCCGCGAGGCTCCTGCCTACGATAGCCGTAATGCTCCGACAATCCATCAAGCGGTGTGGGTTCGTAGCTTAGCAAAGTCGTGCTAAAACATTTGACAGATTTTTGAGCGCCGTGTACATAAAATCGTTTCGAGGTCAGTAAACACAACCAGAATTCATACATAAGGCACACGGGATTATAAGGGCCACTGTCGACTTTCAGAAAAATCAAAGGATTGATTTTAAGTGTGACGTATTTTCCAAAAAACACGGTAATAACGACGGCCCGCTAGCATGCGCTACCAAAAATAGTGCTTTGTTGTGTATCTGACGGATGAAAGCTAAACCAGTTCCACCACTGAAGTTGCAGCATTTTTACAAACCAGTTCTGGTTCATCTGTTTCACTCAACGATCTGCTTTCGCCCTTCTTATTCTCCATATGAAATGCTATGTATTGTATTCACAAATTTAACATCCTAAATTCATGGTTTTTACATTTTTATCTTTTGCACTTGGCAGGGAGTGCTGTAATGTTTTCCCTTTATGACAGGGAGTACTTCTTACAGCCATGGATAGTGGCAAGAGGACAGGACAGTTGAAAGTACTGGGGAAGGCGTGCAGTAAATGGCCTTGGTGACAGATTTGATCCTCTACATTAGTCAAAGTGTCTTTCTTTGTCTCCCTTTGAAGAAATTTGCTTTGGACGGAGCAACACCACCCAGACCCACTGCACTCCACATAGTGCAGTGGGTAAATAAATAAATAAAGATACACATTACTCTTTACAAATTAAAGAGTTGTGTGTAATAAATTAGGTTTTTTTTTGAGCAACAACAGCAACACTGGTTCCAACACATTATTATTTCTTCTTGCCAGGTGCTGGCACTTGGTCAGGACCCGTATCGTAACTGAAACCTACAAAAGTCTGTGTTAGGAGTCAAAGCAGGAGACAACCAAAGCAGTTGAAAATCTGCTCGGTAACAAGTTTGTTTATTCCAGAGCTTAAACAAGTTAAATATTTATCTAAACTGCTTCCTCTTGCTGTGTGTATATATACAACCCACTCTTCTGTCTGACCCACCAAACAATTAGTAATTAGTTTCATAGCATCCAGATAGCACTACAGTGATGTTGTGCTACATTACATTGAACCAAATCACTGAAATAAACTCTTTTACAATCAAAAACACACATTAAGGCAAAAACAGACTTTCAAGCTCAACATTACATGGCCTGCTATGATGACAACACCACTGGAGTACATTGGGTCTCATCATCTGTTTCAGATGTTGACTGTCTTAATTACACTGAGCTGACCCACATACTGGAAACTGACGCTAGCAGCACGCTTGCCAAGAAGTAGTTAAGGGCAAGATTTAAATAAAAGCACTCACTACCAATTAAAAAAAAAATAGTGTGATCTCATATACTTCCATAATCCCTGCGATACATCAGATAAGTGAAAACATTTCCCCCACACATAGACGGTACTCATGTACAGCTGCCGAAATGCCAGCTTAAAGCTCCAGTTTGTTCACCTGTGTCGCTCCTTCACATGTGTGCACCTGCTTACTCAGCAGTTATGCGTGGCTGTCGCTGCTCTGACAAGGTCGTGTCATTAGGATCACTGTAAGAATCACCTTTAACTTTTTCTTTCCCTTAGTCTTGTGATTTTACACACAAAAATTATGAATGGATAATTTAGGAAAAATACAAATACAACATTTGCAACAACGTACTCCAGTTAGATAATAATCCAGGATTCCTGAAAGATGCAGCAAACAAATCCTGCATTGTCTGCGAAACGTGCCCATCAAATGTTCACAGTAAACACATTTTGTCTGGTGGTAGAGGAGATACAGTGCCAGCTGCTTTATATGTCTCTATTTAGACATGACAGCTATTCCCTGCCCACCTTAGGTCCAGAGGGTTCTCTCACTGCTCTGCACACAGGTAGCTCTTCTCTCCATCTCTCTAAAAAGCTCACTGCCTTTCATTCTTTCAATCTCTGCATATGAATGAACGGTATAATAAAGGACGACCATCTCTCCGAGCTGCCCTTGCGTTGTGTACTATATTTCAGTAATCAACACAAAGCATCTTGTGAGAGCTCTTGATTGATCCAGTCTGTGAGAGAATTGTTTCTTAAATGATTTGACTGTGATGGGAAGAAATGTTTCACCTCTACAGAAGATCAAAGAGGCAAGTTGTTTGGGTAAAGACCCAACAATCGGACCAGCCACTGGGCAAAAGTGGGAAGGAAAAACTCCAGAAAGGCAGAACAGCAGTTTGCTTCAATTGAGAACTACATCTTGAATTTTACAGCTACTGATTTGTTTTTTGGATCCACGTCAAGTTCCATCAATCCATATACACCAACACTGTTGCCATGGAGCAGTGAAGGGCTGATGTGTCACGTGTCATATCTAGCATGTAGTCAGTTTGCCTGTTATATACATTTTATACAGGGCCCATGTCAAATAATGCCTCTAGAATGCACATAAGTATCAGGGTGAAGATGTGAGGCAGCACAACTGAGGTATCTTATGGCCCTATCCAATAAATGTTTAATGGGTCTAGAGAAGTCAGCGTGGAGGAAGCTGACTGTGCTGCATCAGTAGGCCACGCTGTAAAATGAGACAGGGGAGGAAGCCAGGATGGTGGGGGTGGGCAAATGTGATATGGAGTACAGGATTCAGAGAGAGTATACGGACTCACCAAGATGTATGTTAGCAGGAAGCCATTACCAAAAACCACACTGCTGCAATAAAAAGCCCCCAAATGAAAATGGGATTGGTATGAAGGATGGTTTTTAGACATGCTCCGTTCCAAATCAGCACTGATATTCAGCTTATTTTCAGAGAAACACACTATACAGTATTTGACTTCAAATGAGCCGCACTGCTCTGTCTGATAAAATGAGTAGAAGTTATCCACTCATCCATCTAACCACTTCCTCTCCCTCACAGCATACACAAGTTTGTGTCTGTAAAACTAGCAGGGGGTGTAAGGTAAAGAACCAGTGCACCATGCACACTGAGATCTCTAAGCAGATCAGGAAAAACAGTGTTAACTCAAGTGAAGGCTTTCCTCGCAAAATGCATTGATTACAAACATTAAACATTGTCAGGATCATTTAGTGGAGTGTCACAGTAACCTTATGAGGCTGAAGGATGTGACAGGTTTGCAAGAGACAACTATGTAATGTCTTGATGGCTACAGAGAAAACTGATAATCCACTTTGTGAGGCAGGTCTCATTTTTCTGCTCCCAAACTTTGTCTTTCAAAGTGTCTCAAAACACACTGATAACAAAACGGTTCTTTTGCCCATCAGGAGCTCCCTTATACTGTGTACATCTGCCCATCCATATACCCCACTGCAAACTCATGCAGCTGTGGACAAAGCGCTAATGACGCCTATAATCTCAGGGACATAACAGAAAAAAGAAAATGAAAGTCTGCAGACAGCAAAGTCCCCAGCAAAGTAGGAGGAAGAGAGACCAAGAACACCTCCAATGTAGGGCAGTTAATTTGATTTTACGCCGTCTTGTGATTTGATTGGCGGTTGGAAAATTCACTTTGATAGGTATGTGTACGGCCAGGGTTTTGGTATACATTTATTTCAGTCCTCCAAGCAGAAGGACACCTGAAGAAGTTCAAATCAATCCACAGCACTGCTTCATCAAAGGGAAAGACGACTTTCACCTATCAGACAAAAGGTGTCTTTCCCCTTCATCTGATGGGCTTCATCATTTCTGCTGTCAGGTACCGAAACCCCCGAATAAAGATGGTGGTAGATTGATGCTAAGGTCTTTCCACAGAAATGATTGGTGTGTCCACAGTGACAGTGACACAAGCCTCCGAGACTGCCTGAATCTTTTGGTAAAATAAACCATCTAATGAAACTGGTAAGGGTCAGAACCGGTTTTTGTAAAGAACTGGTTCTGAGTATTTCAGTTCCTACAATTGGCTGATTTTATTTCTTGTGTCTGAGGAGGAATATTGGCACAGTCTTTTTTTCTTTCTTTTCTTTTTTTACATTTTATTGCACAAACGTGTATCCAGAACAAAAACAACCACATTATACTCATGCTATGCTAAAACCCAGAGTGAGGTTAGCTGAGTGGATGCAGGCCAAAGCTCAGCAGCCAAACCCTGAACTTCAACAGCTAACAAACGGATGAGAAGTCAGGCTGCAGACTCTGTTTCTACCTGTTCATGTTGCTGCAGCAGAATCACTGCGGCAATCGCTTCAAAGTCTCTTTGTGCTGGTTTTCATCTTTGCTCTGTGCTGTTAGCTTTGTGTTCATACAAATATAAATATATTTAATTAATCAACTAATATTTAAGTGACAGAAAACAGGACAGTCTACTTTGTGTTGTTTTTTATTTGTTAGTCTGGATCCACAAGTCACACAAAGCTACATAAATGACTAATGACTAACAACAATAAACAAAGAAAGTCCAAGCTTTGTAAAAATTTCAGCCTGGTGGCACGTAATAACCTGAGTTCAAGTGAAGTGGTGAACATGTTCTAAATATAGCACACAACTAAACCAATACCAAGTTGTGTACTCGTGTTTTTATCCAACGATCCCGTGCAAAAGGGTCAGTGGCAGTATATTGTGATTGCTCACTTTGTGTACCGTGACTGCAGCAGAAGAACTGTGGTAATTATTAGCAGGACAGCTTTAAGATGAGTCAGCAAGAAGACACTGGTACAGTGTATTCAGTGCACATACAGGAGAACAATGGCTTTCAGAGATGTGCTACAAAGCTGCTCCAAGTCAAAAGCTTTATCATGAACAGTATACCACGCGCAAGCTTATCTGTGATAGCCATACTTTCTTTTATTGTCACACATCTGAGGAGTACCTGTGAGGTACTTAGAAGGGAGCATGTCTGGAGTGAAACAGAGCAGTTATCATTGTGGGAGTCAAACAACATTTAGTGAGATAGTGTCTTTATTTTATGAACTACGCCGATGGACTCAAACATCCTTCTCTGCCAGCTTTCAAGCTTCTTTCAGGAGTGATATATAGTTAACATTATACAGGAAGTCAATACTAGATAAGCAAACTCTGTCATCCCCCACATAGAATTAGTGGTAAACCCAGGACACTGAGTGACGGGACACACAAATCCA
The DNA here is from genome assembly GCF_041146795.1 of Maylandia zebra. Lineage (NCBI taxonomy): Eukaryota > Metazoa > Chordata > Actinopteri > Cichliformes > Cichlidae > Maylandia > Maylandia zebra. Next base: position 4,353,332 of record NC_135176.1, on the reverse strand, counting down.
AGTGCAATAGAAAAACACTTGCAGCTGAGCCTGAGAGAAAATCAGCTGTTCCTGTCCCAATTTCAGCACTATAAACGTATTCCAAGCTTATTAAAGCTACTAAAGGTGTGAAAGTCAACACTAGTGTGTGCATATGAAACATTCCCAGTTCAGTCTCCCTAAAATCATGGCAAACTTGATAACTATATTGATATCTGAGTTTCTCTGCAGGTAAATGTATATTTGGGGGATACAGGTCCTTCTTGGATGTCTTTGACAGTTCATAAAGTTTTATTCATCTAAAACCAAAGATGAATTATATTAACTTCTGCCTATTTATCCCATAGACTGTATACACTGCACAAAAATGAAGCCAAATTTGTCCCAAAGTGTTTTCTGTCCTGTGCTCCACTTCTCTCATGTCTCACTGATACTGTGTCTGCACTGAATAGACAAAAATGAACTAAACTAAAATATTTTGGGTTGATTTTTATTTTTATTTGTCAGTTTATCAGGTGCTTTTCTTTGATAACTGAGCTGAAACAGAAATGTGCTGTCCTTGCACTGGAGGTTCTGCTTACATACTGCAAACCTGACAGGGATCTGAAACGATTTACAACTACACATAAAGCGCACAATCTTTTCCATCAGTTCGTGTGGCTGTGTACCCTCAGTGGACGGGTTCACTGAACCCAAATGGAAGCTGCTGGGAGCTCAGGGGGAACGACGGCAGCTGTCAGTCACTGCTCCTTGGCCCAAATAACAAGCTGATTGACATCTAAAGGTTGGTGACTTTTATGAAGTGTGCCATTTGCCCCAAGCAACAAGAGTGCTACTTTCCATTAAGCTCTATGTAAATGAAAGGTGTCTGTATGTGGTGAAAGCACAATATACTGTGCATGTCCGCCACTTTATTAGACCTGTGCACCTGATCAACTGCCCATTAACCATAAACCAATCAAATAGTAGCAGCTCAGTGCATTTACACGTGAAACAGAATGCGATTTAAAGTTAAGAGTTTATAAAAAATCTCACCATGAGCTGCGTTAGATTGCACTTCATCAAAAATAATTATATTGCTATACTATTTTATCAGCTTTTTTTTAAACAGTAAATTTAAAAAGCACTTGATAACAACAATAATTATAATTAATTCAAATTAATTAAGGAGTTTAAACAAACGGATCAATTTACCATTATAGAAAAATAAACATACCAAAGCTGTTAATTTAGGGAAGCTGTGATACTGGGTGGTGGCATAATACATTTTTTATGCATTACTTAATGTACAGTCTTGGTAAAAGCGAAGCTCTCAATTTACCGGTCGATCTACGTCCCTACCCTCACCTATGGCCACGAGCTGTGGGTAGTGACCGAAAGAACGAGATCGCGGATACAAGCGGCGGAAATGAGCTTCCTCCGAAGGGTGGCTGGCCTCTCCCTTAGAGATAGGGTGAGAAGTTCGGCCATCCGGGAGGGGCTCAGAGTAGAGCCGCTGCTGCTCCACATCGAAAGGAGCCAGCTGAGGTGGTTCGGGAATCTGACAAGGATGCTTTCTGGGCGCCTCCTGGGTGAGGTGTTCCGGGCATGTCCCACCAGGAGGAGGCCCCGGGGCAGACCCAGGACACACTGGAGAGATTACATCTCTCGGCTGGCCTGGGAATGCCTTGGTGTTCCCCCGTATAAGCTGTAGGAGGTGGCTGGGGAGAGGGAGGTCTGGGCTTCTCTGCTTAGGCTGCTGCCCCCGCGACCCGGCCCCGGATAAAGCGGAAGAAGATGGATAGATGGATGGACTTACATGTACAGGCAACTCCACTGAAAAACTCCTGATGTGATTTCTTTTGCAGTATCCTATAGGTCTTTGGCATCACAGGGACCTAATAATGTGATTAGTATTTCTTACTATTGTGTTTCAGTTCAAGATGAAGAAGGAAAACCTGCTTTCATCCTAGCCAAACTAACATTTAAATAAATGCTGGATAAAGTTTACAAGGGGGTAGTCCATAGCTGTAAACCAGAGTGACAATGATCCAGCTTCAAAGAGTACGACCACATGCCTGAGAACATTAACTCGACATGAAGCTGGCAGGCAGAAAATTCAGTCTAAAAATATCCACTGACAAGTGCCAACTTTAAACTGCGTCTTTTTTTATGCACTAAGATACATTCTCATTTTAACAGGATGCATGACCTTTAGAAAGTTGAGTGTTTAGCATCAGAGAGCCATTTTCATGCACACAGCTCAGTCTGTGCATCTTCTGACTCACACCTACATTCACATACTGGTGATTTACTATTATCAGCTATTATTGGCCTCTCTGAGACTGACACCCATATTGATATAGACCCAGTACATAATGCTGAAAAAGATGCAAGACGATGATTTATGAATTGTTCCTTTGTTGAATAATGGGCACACTGGGAAAAAATATTCAAAACAAGAGCATACATGTACATTTTAATTTACACTGTATGCCTCATACAGTCCTCACTAACCATTTATTAGCCTTTAGCCTTGTTGCAGGAAGTATACCATGCGGGCAACTTACAGGACCTTTTCTCAAGATCCTGAAAATGACAGCAATTGGAATTTTGATGAATTGATTAAAGTCAAATAGTGGTGGCCAAATGTTTTATAAGCAAATTTATTTGCTAAGAGAATTCTGTGTTAAAAAAAAAGAAAGAAAGAAAAGAAACAGTCATGTACTTTACCATGCTGCTGAGTCTAGCCTTCAGAATGAATCTGGGTGCAAAGATGAAACCACACTGAGATTTGGCTCAAGGAAACTAAATGTTTGCTTCAAAGACTTTCTGAAGCTTCTGTTCCCGTTCCATGACTCCATATCTTTGCTACCATATTAAAGCTTTAAAATAACACAAAAGCCTTGAAAAAGATATCATCTCAGTTTCCCACTTCAGCTATAATTGTTTGCATGTACCTTTGCTTTTCCCTTTTGCTACATTGTTAACATGCAGTACTGTGGAGGCAAACCTGACTGTGCCATGCATTGATGAGCACAGTGAAGCAACAAATATTCAGGTAAAAACTGACCTAAAATGACACATAGGGCCTTATTTTGACATGTAGGTTACAGTCCTCTCAGCTGGGCTGTGCCATATCATATCCCTGCAGTAATACACATTATAGTATACATTTTTATGTGATATAAAAGTGTCATATCGTGATATCATTGCTATAGCAACACCATGCATTTGTATTCCCTGGTGTGCATTACAACAACTCAAGCCTCGGCACGTCTGAGAGTCCCGTATCAGCTTTTGCTATGATGATTTATTACTTAAAAAGGGATCCACTTCAGCAACCACCAATAACGCACAATGCTTTACAAAATATACAAGACAACTGCTGCTGCTAAATGTGGAGACAACAAGCTTTTTTCACCACTTGAGGCAAAAACACTGTTGAGTACTACCAGGCTAGCGAGGAGGAAATACATGCAGCTGATGATGCGCAACCCAAATGCAGCTCCTGCATAGTTACATGGTTAGAGCGCTTTAGTTATTGTTAAAGTGTTAAGGAGTTATATTATACTTTTACTCACATTTTACAGGGAAAACACTAACTAGGATATTTGTAAACACTATTTGACTTATGCTGTGTCATGGGATATAATGCTATGTCACTATTACTGAATGATGCTGCTGTTGGCACCTTGTTTCAGGAAATTCACACTTTCAGTTAGGAAGCATGTCATCACTGACAGTAGCTCATTGGAAAAGGATGGAAAATGCCCCTGCTTTTGGTTTTGAGTCTGTGATGCCCACCGCTATGTCTCAGAACTCTCTGCATTAAGTAATTTACTAACTAGTTTGCTGGACTATTAATATAGAGTAAATTCATATTTCACCCTTTTCGATGTGACTCTAAAATTCTGTATTTAGAGTGTACATTGCATAAATGAAAGAAGCTGTTTATAATGCCAACAATAAGAAAAGATGCGAACAGGTGATCTATCAATTTATACTGCATGTGTAGAAATTAGGTCATTAACGTCAGTAATCGGATCAATAAGAGGTCGGATCTGAACATTCCTAATGAAAAGCAACTCTCAGCCCACTCAGAAAACACAAGTCCTTCAATTAGAAAATGCTGAACACCCGCAGGATTTAAATTCACGCTGCAAATGAGACACGAGTCTCCCATTTCTTGGTCAGCAGCTTTATTTTTGCCAAGCAGCCACCCACTTACAGCGAGACTGCTCATTAAGTGATCATATTGTAGGGATCATCAAAAAACTGGGATACCAGGAAAGTTTGTGAGTTCAATTAATTAGGCAGCAGCGCTCTGTGCCAGCTCAGTTTTGCCCAAAATACACATGCTCTGACAACATCACTCAGTCAGTAACACAACTTAGGCCCAGATGAATCTCATTTCACTGAATCTACCATAGAGGCCTCTGTATATGCATCCTGCAAGATTTGACTGAGAACAGCTGGTGCAGACCAGATGACCCCCTATGAGCAAGAGCTTTGGAAACAGCGAGAAGGAAAAACTCCCAATTCACAGCGGTGGAAAAACGAGAAGCGAGCCAGAGATTAATAATGACTATTTATTAAATGCAGTGGTGTACTGTATAAACACATAGCGAATGAAAAAAAAGCTGAGTGTAGAAGAAAGACTTCATGGGAAACCCCCAGCAGGTTTGGCAAACTGCGGCGTAACAAAGGTGTCACGGTTCTGGGTCGGTTCAACCCGGCGTTCCAAGTTTATTATGTTTTGGTTTGCTCATGAATGATCGTTTTGTTACCTTTGTGATTTGTTGGTTATTATTTGAATTCTATGTTCTTTTTATTCATGTTTATGGATTGTTCTTTGGTTGTGTCTCATGTTTAGCATTGAGTTCCATGTGTTATATTCTGTCTGTCTCTCAGTGTCGTGTCTGCGTCCTTGTGTAGTGTTTTCTTGTTTCCTGTTTTATTGTGAAGGTCTGCGTCTCATGTGAGTGTGTTCAGTTTTACCTCCCTTGTCTCGTCTCGTTAATTACTCCCTGCTGTGTCCACCACCTGTGTGTAATCTCCCTGTGTTTCTCTGTGTGTATTTAAATCGCGTCTTCTGTCATTGTAGTTGCTGGTCCATCTGTGTATCCACCATGTCTCACTCGTGTGTTTTCCCTGCTGTATCTTTGTGAGGTGGATGGTTTTTTTTCTTGGGTAACATCACTTCTAAATATTCAAAGTATTTTCAAACAATGGAAGATGATCCTTTTTGAGGAAAAAGCTCTTTACCTTCTGCTGTCCCAGGCATTTGATTTTTTTCTTTTGTACAGTGGTACTCACAGAGACAGCCCAGAAAACTTCACACTGCAGGGTGCAGGGACAGCTGTGATTGGCACATGCAGGCACATCATCAGGCAGTGATTGAGGGAGCGCATGACTTGCTTTTGCTTTGCATTCTATTGGCGGAGCACACATTTTCATTGTTGCTCGATCATATTGATTACGTGAAGCCAAAATTGTGATCATGACTAAAATTTGCCCTAATTTAAACTTGAAGCCTTAATTTTAAGATTTGTTTGCTTTTCCATGTGTTTCCATGTGGATATACTAACTGGGACCATTAAAAAAAAAAAGCATACTATGTCCATTACTTTTTCTCACATTATCACACTCCGATGTGATGGTGACACACAACAGCAATCACTCACTCCTCCTGTTGTCCCCCTGAGTGGGTTCCAATCATTGAGACCCTTGACATGGGGGTGATGCAACAGTAGTTAAGGGAGCGCTTTACACCCACTATCATGTTTGCCTCAAACAAAAAGCACGACATCGCTCGCTTACTAGCATGCATACATACTAGGAGTTTAATTCTCACTTTACAAAGAGACATTTACAGATCAGTGTAAGATGATGAAAAACTTACGTTTAGCATAGCAGAGCATAAGTGGAAGAGCATCAACTAAACAGTCATGAAATTGACCTAGCTTGCTCCTTTTTTTCCCGACAGACCAACAGTTATAATAAGCATCTCTGCAAATGTGCATTCGATTTTAAAATCAAACTAGAAGACAGAAACATACTTCTGGTTCTACTGTTTGAAGGTTGAAGAAGATGATCAGTGTGATTGTTGGACAAGTTCCTTTCAAAGAGAGCAGGTATCTGAGCAACATGAAACTACAGTGATGAAGATTCAATTATTTATAAATATCATAATAATGATTGCCATTAACTGGAAATTACATGAAAAATGGTGGTGAGCCACAGCCAATCACTTCGCCACACATCCATCCCTGAGGATATCATCCATTGGCAATTGCACCAATTTTCACAACTTTTTTACAAACCATTCTGGGGTTGACTATCTCTGCCCAATTCAAGGATCGAGACAAAAGACCAGAAGAAAAATGCAGGAGATGGAGAAAGATGAATAAAAAAAGTTCTACGGGTGCCTGCACAACTAGATATGTGATTAAGAGCTTTATTACTATGTTATTACTGTAGACTCCAAATCCATTACAGGTTCTGAAGAATGACAAACAGGTACCGATGCAAGGAAAAAGAGACGTCTTGGGCAGGATTGTTGTGCTATTATTACTGTGGGCTCACGCTGTATTTTTAGTGGACTTAATGAATTGACAGAGCACACAGAGGACACAAACACAGACATTTTCAACTGCTACTGACTGATCACGTTAAGATCTTCATATTCATTTAGCACTTACAGTGATACACTGTGTATAAGTGCTAATTATTGCTACCTCAGGATTCACCAACGGTACATTCATGCTAAAATAACCCGGATGCTTATTGCAAAAGCAGCTGGCTTATTTACTTAGTTTTTAAGCCAAATGTAAACTGAACCAAGTCTCTGTGTTTGTGGGTTTATTGGGTCACACTGTTTATTTTCTCAGCAGTCCAAAAGAACTGAACAGAGCACAAACACATCAGAGTTAGAACCAGTCTACACAGATCATGAAAAATGATGAAAGCATTCTTAAAAGTGGACCTATTACGCTTCTCCTTATTTTTTTTCTCATGTGTGTCCTGCTCAATTGACAGATGCTCATATTAAACATGAGCAAATAACAAAGTTTCAAATTTTAGCTCAGTGTGTAGCTGTGGCTAAAAGCTTTAGCAGTGGCACAAACTTTGTCTTTGTCTCACTTTTTTGATTTGTTTTTTACTTTTTACGTTTCAAATTAATGGAAAATTACTTTCGGCAGTGGCGACACTATCAAAATTTTTACCATGAATGCATGCATCCCTGTGGATCTTAAGCACGAGCTTCAGACTGCTCTAAACACTCTGTTTCAGAGTATGATGGGTATGATGTCATAGAAAAGGGGCATCTAGGTACCTAGGTCACACCTAGGGTCAGGGTGAGGAGTAGGATAAGGGTTGGCTGCCTCTTTTTAAGGTTAAGTTTTCAAGCACTTTAAGGATGCACAACATCCTTCTTCTGTTATTTACACATAGGTCATGTCTACAGTAATGCTCCTCAAGGCTTGAAATAGCACACAGTAATCAACGTATGAGTGAAATTGAATATTACATGAAGTGGTAAAAACTGCACAGGGAAATTCTCTTTTTACAAAGCAAACAGCCCCTACTTCCCACCTCCTATCCAGCCCTCTTGGCATGTCGTAGCATGTGTGTATTTATGTAGCAATTGAGTGGCATTTATCACACAGCTTATTAGTCTGGGGGAGACAGCCTGTTAGTTGGCATATGTTCAGATCCTGGTTAAAGACACACTGCTCCCCAAGGGGATAGTAGAACGTTGACATGTGTGCATATGGTGTGTGTGTGTGTGTGTGAATGACAGCAGACAGTCGCTGCAGAGGGTGCCCTGAGCCTCCATTAACACAACCCACCATGTTGCTATCCCTCGGCTACCCGGCCATGCTGAGAGAGACCTCTAGAAACCTGGAGGGGAGCGAGTTCATCTGAGTGCATGGAAGAGGAAGACGACAGAGCAAATGTACAGAGAGAAAGCAGGAAGAGGAGGCGACGAGAACCTGAGTCAGACAGGATAAGTGAGAGGAGGGAGAATGTTGGGAAGGGAAGGATGAAATAAGAGGAAGGAAGGCTGGAGAGAAAGAGAGGGAGAATGGTTCAAGTCCAAGGTTATCACATGGCGAAAGTCGAGCCACTTGCCAGCCGCCAGCTTGGGACAGCAGCGCTCTGATGCAAGGATGCTGCCCTGCGCCGCTTCTACCAGCTGGGCCGTTTGTCTCAGTGAGTGTGCCTGTGTGCTCAAAAATGGATGCTGCAGAGCTCCGTCACAGCACAAGGATCAGATGCATAACCTGACAGACTTCCTAAGGGGGACGTCTTTACAAAACGCGAGTCCAGTCACCATCGCTCCTCCTTCTACAAGTCGCCAGCTGTCCCAGACATTGAATAGCTTGGGGAAGCCGCTTAAAAACATCGCTCTAAGTCTCCTTCCTTTGGCAGGCGATGCTTAAGTGTATCCTTTTTAGGCTGCATATTACATAACTGTTTGCAGTGGAGCTAGCGGAGCCCTGTCTCACATGCCAGAATGATGTGAGCAAAAATAAACATAATAAAAAACCTGCAAGTGTCTGTTGTGTCAAAAGTCTGAAACACAGTGGTGGACAGCTCGCTGACAGAATCCCTTCCTTATCATTTAATCATGCCGAAGCACATATGCTGTCCCAGTCGCCTGCATCTCTCCTCTCTCTCCAAGATGAGTGGGGGATTTTTAAGGTTAAAGCGCTATTGCAGCTTTGCTTGCCTGCCATATCCCTCCCTGTGCATGACATCATTGATGTGAGACAGACTCAGACTCCATGACACACTTTCAGACCACTGAATTATATGTGGCAAGGAAATGATGCCATATAGAATTAAAGCTCAGACAATTAATTAACTGGTTCACAGACAGCTATGTGGATACTTTTGAGCTTTGGAGAGTTGATCAGACTGAACAAACAGTAACAATGTGCTATGTGAATACTCTCAAGCTTTGGAGCGCTGATAAGGCAGAACAAACTGTAGCAATATGTCAACTTAGCTTTAAGAAAATTATAATTTTTCACTGTTTTTTGTCCTTTTTTGACCAAAAGACTGCCTCCTACACTGATGTGCTCTCTGAATATAAAGCTTGGTAACAGCTACACTTAACCCTCTCAGAAGACGTCCCTCAGCGCCCCATGGAAAGGTTATGATCTTTCACCCATGACGTCAACAAGCCAAGAAATCTGAAGTCATCACAACTTGTCATTAGTGCGTGAAAAGCAGCCTGAAGAGTGACGACAACCGTGTGAATTCCCCTAAATGTCAAAGTTCTCCCTCTAGCGGACAATGTCCGCCACAACTGAGCTTCAGCCGCTCCCCAGGAAGAGGTTAATCCATTCATAGCATTATAATGACATCTACACCAGCGCACCATACTAATCACATCTGCCTTCAGATTTCAGCAGCTGCAGACCGGCGTGGAGCTCAGTGAGACAGGCTGCTACAGCTGCGAGAGCCCAAACTCACGCGTCTCGGGAGGAATATGCCAACCCAAATAGACTGCAAAATCTGTCACTCTGGAGCCAAAAACGTCACAACTTCGGCAGTGCCATTTATCAATGATAACCACAAATTCCCGAGATACATTACGGCAGGAATAAGCATGTTTAAACCAGGTTTTATCCTCCTCCTTTTTTTTTTTCTTTTAACGGTGGACCGGTCCCTTATCCTTTACCCACTCAGGTGATGAACACACGTATGAACTTGTTTTGACATTTTCCCATAGAGCCGACACAGTCAGAGTGAGCTAATAAGAAAAGCATAAAAAGCCGTTTCATAGTTTGAACGTGCCAAAGTGAAAACTTGAGCAAAGACACACACACTGCACTTCGACTCACCTTGAGCGGCCGTTCCTCGGGTGCTGAATACACTTGCTATCAAAGTGGCCACATACCAAATCATAGTACTATTGCCGACCAGAAATAAATCTCATCATATCTCAAAGTGCCCCTTTCGGTGAATCTCTCATCGCCGGGTGCCCCAGGACAAACTGAAGCGGGCCGGTATCCTTGTCTTCTTGTTAACCGAGCCCTGGACACTTTTCCATCGGCGCTTCCCCCTCTCTCTTCCCCTCTCCTCCGCTCTCCACTCGCATCCTGAGTTGGATCACCTGCGCCAATGGGACGAGAGCAGGCGACGCTGTGAAACCAAGCCCGAGCCTTTAGATATCCACGAGCCCGCCTCCACACCCGTTTCATTGAAGGGTGTGGGTGGGCTCCGGACGCCGATTGGTTACCTGCGCTGTCGTTTTCCGAGTTGGAGTGATGCGTTCCTGGCATGTGGTGAGGCTCGGAGGTTCTGCACCTCTGCTCGGTGGAGCGCCCAGGAATAGCTGCTCGTCGCTGGCTTTTTGTGGTTTGTTTGTTTCAGTGCGAATGAACTTACATTAACAGCTGTAATGGCATGTATCGGAGAAAATAATATTATGTTGGTCACTTGTAATAGAGTTAGAGGCAAACCATCCGATATGGTAAGTGCAGCATCTCAATGATAAAACTGAAGGGAAAAACTTATTATTCAAAACCACGTCAGACATCCGCAGACAGAAACAACCCAACAGGTGGTTACCCTTTATAATGGATGGAAACCAATCCTGTTTCTTTAAGGCGTTTACTGCTCTTTGACTGTATTATGCGTGACTCTGAATTTTTGCAAGTCGACGGAATCGGTGCTTATGAACAAAACGATGACTTCCTGATTTTAGCTTTTTAAAGGTAATTAATTACATCTTCCCATTTTTCTTGGACAGCATGAATGCAGCAGTGGAGGGAGCGTTTCAAGGTGGGTTGGCGTGTGGAGCTGTTGCGGAGCTGCAGTATCATGCTGCGCAATAAGACGAGAGGAATCCACCACCCTGTGTGTGTGTGTGTGTGTGTGTGTGTGTGTGTGTGTGTGTGTGTGTGTTGGGGGGTACATCATCACGTGACTCACACCCGTGCATTCATATCCCTTCTGAAATATGAGTTCACTGTTTAAATGACGTGCTGGTGGTCTGCCAAGTCACCAAGACTGCCATTAAAGAATCCTGACTAATTTCCAAGACTTCTGAATTCAGCATGATTCACACTTTTTCATATAACGATTCCGTCAATGGCAGTTTTAAATTCAACTGACTCAGCCTGCCTTGCTCACAAGCCATCCATCATGCCTCATAGCTAATTCTACCTCAAGGTCTGCAAGGACCCCCACACCTCCTTGAGGAGGAGGTTTTGTTAATAGCCTCTGGTAGGATGACAAATACAAGTGATTTAAAGTCATTTTTATTTAACATATTCCTGTGCGTCACTCTTATCCTTATTTACGCTGTTTCCCACGATTCCCATTCGAAACTTTGGCTGCTGTTCAGCCCAGTTTCCTGCTGAGATCAGTGAGGTTTAAGCAAATGATTCAGGTCTGACAAATCCACAGCTGAATTAACTTTGGGATGCTATACTTGTAGAAAAAATAGTCAAATCTTCCTTTTTAAAGGACATATGTAACAATTTTGTGTGTTTCACAAAATCTGTTTAATTTCACTAAAACATTTTGGCAACTTTCAAAACTTTTCTTTAAAGGAGTGTCATAATCAGTTCAATAATTATGTAATTGTATTTATTAGCAGTCTTTATATATGTCGGTGCATAGATATTGTTCCACACTAGAGTATGGTTCATACCCCTGCTGTGTTAAGGGAGAGGTGTGGGGCCCAGACTGGGATTTGGCCAAATAGACTAGTGTGCTATTTTCAATAGATAATCATTTGTAAGTAAGTAAGTAAAGTTTATTTATATTGCCCTTTTCACAGATGAAAATCACAAAGTACTTCACAATACAAAGAATGAAAATATAACACCTAACGATGTAAAACAATAAAATACAACATAAAAACAACTAATTAGTTGAAAACGTATCTATAAAAATGTCTTCAGCTGCTTTTTAAAAGAATCAATGGAGTCTGTAGAGCGTAAAAACAGTGGAAGAGAATTTGCCTAATAATTTGGCCTAGGGGGAATATATAAAGTAAAAAGAGAATTGGACCCAAGACAGATCCCTGAGGTACCCCACAAGGCTAAACATGTTTTCAAGTCTACTGGATAATAGAGCCAATGGTGCGAGTTGCCATAGCCAATCTTCAAAAGCCACACCCCCAACTCAATAAAACTGGCAGAAGTGGAAACTCACCTGTCACTTATGATCGCTTAAAGTAAACGGTCAAGCAACTCATCTAAGCCATCATGTCAGAAACAGTATGAAATTTATAGCCTGATGGATTAAACTACAATTACACCCAAGTAAACATTCGCAGCATTGTGGTTGACACTACGTTATCACTCAGGTCAAACTTGTAGATAAAAAAACTGAACTGTAGACAGACAGTTGTCACAACAGTTTAACCAGGAAAAACATGCATCACTTGTTCCAACCAGAAAGCAGGCAGAAGCATGTGGCATGTCAAGCACCAGCATATCAGTGTCTCTGACAGTGACATTGCTGTCACATAGATGCAAAGTAAGGTCTACTTTCTTGATGTTCAACGGCCATTTTGGCCTCTGTAAAGACTAGAGTACAGCCTGGATCACTGCCACAATGAGCAGTGGGCTTTAAAGGTGCTGTGTGAAGTGCAAATAGCATATGGAAATTAGGCTTTCATCACACTATCTGAGCCACACGACTATGCTCAACTCCAAGAGGCTTTTATTCTCTCCGTTGTTTAATGAGCCAGGTGTAATCTATCAACTGCTGTGGCTATAAACTGTAACAATGACACAAACTAGTATCGTGTCATTTAAAGACATGCTCTACATTTTCTCTCTATATTCTACCTGAACAAGCTCAATTTTAATTAAAAAAATAAAATAAAATCTGGAAAACATCTAAAATGCTGTCACTTAGGGGGACCTGTCCAAATATCAGAGATAATAAATTCAATTTAATAAACAAGAACATGTGATTAAGCAAAAACTTAAAATTAACTGAAATTATTTCAAATTACTGCTTAGATGAGAAGCCTGGAAAGCAGACTAAAAAAAGGAAATACTATGTTTAATAATAACCTTTCCATATTACCTTTGAGTTCTTTTTTATGTATACAGGTAACAGAAGGCAGAGGCACAGAGAGCAGAGCTCATTCCATGCAGGTACAGTATTAACACTCATTATTATTATTATTATTATTATTATTATTGTTGTTGTTGTTGTTGTTGTTAATAATAATAATAATAATAATAATAATAATAATAATAAATAATATTCAAAATGACTGTTAGTTTTACTAGAGTCAGATGTTTAAGCTTCCCAGGATCACCATGTCTGGATTTACAAAAGAAGACTGTAGATACTAAAATTCTTGCTCACCACAGAGTTTAAGTATCCTGATCCTCAGTGTACGTTACTTTCAACTCACTGATATTTACTGTTACAAGTCATGGTTTTTCTACAATTTTGTGGCCTTGTGTCTGAAGTCCAAATATACCTTCAAATAACCAAAGTGACAGCGACCTCTAATGGCCATTATCCCTCAGGGATAACTTGAGCCATTATGAGCAACAACAGACTTCAGAATATATTTATAGAAATCCCTGTCTGTGTTAATTGGTCGGGGTGGATTCATAGCTTCTCACAACACCAGATACATTTTACACCTTACATCCCAACAGGTTGATTTTTGATTTATCTGGACGTAGTGTTTTTAAACCCTACATCAACCTTTTGGGATTTACTTACCTGGATGATTCAGCATGCATCAACACACTCTGCACCTTACCGTTATTAATGTGTTGTTGTGCAACGGTGACAAAAGTTCTTCTAAAAGTCCGGAAAATTAATGAAGAAAGGCTCTGCCAAAGGCTCAACCTTCAAACAAGCAAAATATTTCCCTAAACCACCACTTAAAACATCAACATGACAAACTGGAACAGATGGAAACATACATGTTCCTGATTTTGTACTGCCTGTCTGTATTCTTTTATCATTTGTTGGCCAAAGACAACATTTTTTTTACCATGGATTTTAAAGTTAAGTCACTTTATATCAAATAAAAAAATATACATCACATCAAAGTCAGACAGCTTATTTTTGATTTAAAGGGCCAGTAGTTCTGACCTTTTAGTGTTCCAATGTCACATAACCAGTAGCCTTTATATCATCACCATTAAGCCCAATCTGATTGCCAATGCAACCTTTGTACACAAGGTCAACATGTTTCCTTTTCCTCATTTGTTCCCCTCTGAAGTAGCTGAGCTGAGAAAGTGGCGTATGCAATAAAGGAGGGAACTGCAGTAGCTAAGTAAACCTGTTCCTCTCTCAGGTTCGGCCTTTGGGTCCAAAAACCTGTGCCAGTTATGACTGTTACAACAGCAAAGATGGCGTAAAATACAGAAGTTCTGATTCCAAGTTGTGGCTACTTTTAAAAGATATGAGGGACACAATGCATCCTCCAGCAAATATTTGCTCTCTGGCACCATAAAAGATTGATTCAGCCATGAAATAGATTCTTCAGTTAAAATTCCCTTAACTGTAATGAACAAGTTATTGTGTCATTATCCACCACCATAGCTTACTGTATGAAGAAAGGTTAGTTACTGGACAGCAGTAGAAAAGTTTAAAAATAAACAATGAAAAAGCTGCTTCCACATAACCTAAGATATAAGAGCTCTTTCTTCATATGCAAGATCTCTTCTGGGTTGCGGTTGAAATCTGAGTTACATCTGACCTGATTTGTGTTCATAAATTTGCAAAATTCTCAGCTCATTTAAGAGAAACAATGTCTTGATATCCTGGATGTGTTTTGTATTGAAGCCTCCCTGTAGGCCTTGGAAAGGAAACTGCAAATACATGTGAACTACAATAACAACTTTGTACATGGGCCAGATTTAAGCTGAAGTTTAGCACTTGTGTAAAACAATTCTTTGGTAAACGTTAGAGTAATTCAGCTTCTGTACTCAATAAAAGAAATTCAGTTCAGTCTGCCAGGGTGGCTGGAGTCTATCCTAGCTGTCATAGGCAAATGGCAAAATGGCCTGTATTTGTATAGTGCTTTACTTAGTCCCTAAGGACCCCAAAGCTCTTTACATGTTCAGTCCTCCACCCATTCACACACACATTCACACATTTTATCATTTATAACACAGGTATGTCTACTAGTATCCCAAAGGGATACATTTTTATATGTTTATAAATTTGTAATTCTTTATTTATATATTGATAAAGAATTACAAATAAGTTGATGCTTAAAGCAGGTTTATTTAATTAATATCCAATTTATTTCCAATTTGTATCGAATTTATCTTTAACATGGTGTTTTAGGTATGATTTAAGGACCAATGTAATGGTAAGGTGTCTGCTGCTCCACTTTGAATATTGAGAGATTACCTAATGGATTTTAAGCAAACCCAAGACCATATTCGTTTGTTTGTAGAAATATTGTAATTGTAGAATTGCTAGCTCCCCTAGAGTTTTGGCCACCCCAACTATCAGATGATTCCCTATGAGCAAGCATTTAGCAACAGTGGGGAAGAAAAAATCCCTTCTAAAAGGAAGTAACCGCTAACAGAACCGGGCTCAGGAAGGGACAGCCATCTGCTGCGATTGGTTGGGCCGGGGGGAGTGAAAAAAAACAAACAGCCAAAGTGATTATTATTGGAGCAGCTTAATAAATTTTTGGAGTGTAATGTGCTGTTAATTGCCTTTTCCAACCCCTATTTGTGTTTTTGTCACTTTTGTCCAGGGTCAAAGAAGTAATGCTGGAGATTGATTCTGTGTGGTCTTTCTCTTTTCCTGCTTGAAGGCTGCTGAGACTGCAAGGTTTTGTCCCCCTGTGCTACTCATGTCAGTGCAGGGGGAACTCTTAGAGAGGCCAAGGTTGAACAAAGGGATGCTGGAGAACCTCCAAAGATGTTATGCGATCCTCTTAAATGGGTTTGTACTTTACACTTGCTTCTGCCTTTCCTGTTTGTTCTCATGTGTGCAGTATTCCTGGATCATCTTCTGATATGAGTTACTGAGACATCTGAGAGATCATCCAACTACTATGCCTTCACTTTGCATTGTTGTTGAACATTCACTTTCAATCAACGCACTAAACTTATTCTCCTGAGTTCTCCCTAAAGTTGTGTTTAAATTAGAACCCAGCATTATTTGTTATTATTGAATCAAGTATTTAAAAGTAGCTGTTACAAATTAATTTTATATCCTGGCCAAGTGAGAACTCTTCTTTTTAACCACTAAATGTCATCAAATCATGTAGCTGACCTGCCATACAGTCCAGGGTTCTGTTATGAAACTGATTGTCCACAATAGAAAATTAAAAAGTTACAAGTAAAGTAAATTAATATTCTGCTGCAATGAGTCTTTACATCTCCATTGCTTTGTAGAATTAACTTGAAACAAATTGTGCTGTAGCTGCAGGACTGTGCCACAGTGCAGTAGCTCACTGAAACCTTCTTTTTCTACTCTATGATGACATTTCTGCTAGTGTGTGGATTTAAAACGACAGCAAAATTATATTTTAAAATAAAAACATGGGCCTAGGAGTAGCCTACTCAGTCTTCCACCTAAGCTGAAATTGTGTGCCTTCTGAATCAACTTTCGTGTTTTATGCCGTTCTGTGTTACCAGTCTTGTTAGTTTGCAGATGCTGTGGAGGTGTTCCCATCTGTTTCAAACTGGCATGTGCGCAGGGCATGCGTCACTGCACAGAAAACAGGGGAAAAATTTGGTAAGAGCATAAAGTGATAGACCAGATTAAGTCAAAGTGCAAACACCTCAAAGCTACCCTTAAGTAATAAGTA
Organism: Maylandia zebra; assembly: GCF_041146795.1. NCBI lineage: Eukaryota > Metazoa > Chordata > Actinopteri > Cichliformes > Cichlidae > Maylandia > Maylandia zebra. Next base: position 4,336,585 of record NC_135176.1, on the reverse strand, counting down.
GCTGCCTGTAAGCTGATTCTATCTCTGACAATAAATGGTCTTGTCTGAATTTATTGTCAGTCTGACCTTTACTTTTTCACAAAAGGAGTTGCAGTTACTAAACTGACTGGTCTCTGTCATAAATTTAGTTGCTTTTTGGGGGTGGGGGGGCAGTTCTGTACAGATGAAAGTCATGAGGCTCAAAATTAATTTGTTCATTCAGTTTGAAAAAGATCCAAGGAAGGGAGGATCTAATCCTTCAAGCAGCATTTAGGTGAAGCCTCACAGTCATGTGAAGCTTGGAGCTCTGGGCTGTTTGTTGGGCCTTCTTCACAGACCAGTTCACAGTTCCATGCCAGGAAAGTCCTTTAATTTTTTTTTACAAAGCTCATATATTTATCAGGGAGGTAGCACTTTACAACCGGCCTCTATTCCTTTGAAAGCTTAACCAGAGAAAAGGAATCATCTTCCATGTCCTTAAAATTCCACCATATAAGGGTTTGTGTAACATTTGTATTATTCATTGGCTGCCAAAGTCCATTTCATCCTTGGTCAAGAAAACTCTGGAAAGGCACACCTAATGGAAAATTGTACAATGCAAGGTCTCTAGTAGCTGACCAATAAACTAGCAACTAGAGCCATAGCCATGTTAAGTATGTCATTTGAATATTTCATTTAGTTTTTTCATTAATATGGTCATTAATGTATTCTGTTAATATAAATATGTAATTTTAGTATAAAGTTGCCTATATTGAATAAATCAAAGAAAACAGAGGGATCTAAATGTGATAAAGGACATTTAGCAGATTTGAATCAGGCTGTTGCAGAAGTGCACATTGATCAAGCATGGGGAGCAAAGGCTGGTCCCTGTTGTCCATCCAACAAATGACCTCGTAGTACCATATCACCCCATCAGAGCACTTCACTCTCGCACTGCAGGCTTACTTGTTGTTGTAGAGTATTTAAAAGTAGAATAGGAGGCAGAGCCTTCAGTTTTCATGCCCCTCTTCTATGGAACCAGCTTCCAGTTTGGATTCGGGAGACAGACACTATCTCTACTTTTAAGATCAGGCTTCAAACTTTCCTTTTTGCTAAAGCATATAGTTAGGGCTGGATCAGCTGTCCCTGAATCCTCCCTTAGTTATACTGCAATAGGTGTAGGCTGCTGGGGGATTCCCGTGATGCATTGAGTGTTTCTTCTTCAATCACATTATCGCACACTATGTGTTAATAGACCTCTCTACACTGAATTATACTTGTTATTAATCTCTGGCTCTCTTCCACAGCATGTCTTTAATCCTGTCTTCCTTTTCTGACCCCAACCGGTCAAGGTATATGGCCGCCCCTCCCTGAGCTTGGTTTCTTCTGTTAAAAGGGAGTTTTTCCCTCCCATTGTCGCCAAAGTGCCTGCTTACAGGAGGCCATATGATTGTTGGGTTTTTCTCTGTATGTATTATTGTAGGGTCTACCTTACAACTGTATTGTGATTTTGAGCTGTTTAAATAAATAAGAATTGAACTGAACAGACAAGCCACTATAGCTTAAATTGCTGAAAAATTTGGTTCTGACAGAACTATATCAGAATACACAGTGCATTGGGGTGGCTGTAGCTCAGGAGGCAGTACAGGTCATCTACTAATTGGAAGTCTAAGGAATATGGAGAGAAAGTGTCTGGACTTCTTTAAGTTTCTTGAAGACATTTGACCTCCCATCTGAGAAGTTTCTTCAGTTCTAAAATCAAATCGTGGATTGTTCCAGGTATTTAAGCTCCAGTGAGAGTTGACCCTCACTATTGATCCTCTGGCTCACCACATGAGCCGAGGTGTGAAAAAAGGTGTAGGTCATTATCAACAGAGGAAACCGTTGTGGGACCTTGCCTCAGCCTATTATGTGACTTACTGAGACCACCTGACGCAAGATGTGAGTTTGAGTTGAGCCACCTGGAAAAGGATATGAAAACTGGATTGTAGGTGGCAGACAATTGGTCTGGTGAACCACCCTCTCTGTTCAAGAATAGTCGTTCACAGTGGACATAAATAGTGGAGAGACATAGATGGCTTCTTTCACCCCTCTTGCAAACCATCTGTTCTCTCTGTCCAAAATGTGAACACTGACATCCCCAAAAGAGTGACCTTTAGATGCCGATGTACAGCTCAGTCTTGTCCTGTGATGGTGGCTCTTCTGTGTTGTGTGATGCATTTATGGAGTGGTTGTCTGGTTTCTCCAGTGCAGAGGTCTGAGCACTCCTTACTGCACTGCACAGCATACACTATGGTGTTTAGTTTATGTTTGGGTGTTTTGCTCTTGAGATCAAACAGTTCGTCTCTGAGGGTGTGGCTGGGTCTGAAGTACACCGGGATGTCATGTAATGAGCAAATTATGCTGAGTTTTTCGGATAAACCTGCTACATAAGAAATGACAGTGTTGTTCTGTTTGTCATTGTGATTCTCACTAGTTGGTGTCTGACCTTCTTTCTTGTGCATCTTTGCTGATTTGATGAAAGCCCAGTTGGGGTAACCACATGTTTTAAGAGCTTTCTTTGAATGTGTGTGTTCCTTTTCTTTCCCTTCTGGCTTTTAAAGGGAATGTTTTCTGTTGCAGGATCCTGATTATTCAAAGTTTGTATAATTGAAGAATAGGTCTGGATCACTAAGAACCTACACAGACATACTAATTGGAAGGTTGATGGTTTAATCCCTGGCTGCCCCAGTCTGCATGCCAAAAATATACGTGCCACAATCTAAAGACACCCAAGAATAGATGGGAAACAAAGTTAGTGACATCCATCAGTCTGGAAAAGGTTACAAAGTAATTTCTACGGCTTTATTACTCCAATGAACCACACTAAGCCATTTTCTACAGTTGAATCATGCAGCAAGACAATGATCTGAAACACGCCAGAAAGACTTAAATCTGCTCTTTGGCATCTGATTTTTTTTAAAAACCTTCATACTTGAACGGTGATATAAAAGCCTATTATCACAAAAACTTGGACTTAAAGAGCAATTACCTTTTCACATGTTTCCAGGTAAACCAGGTTTATCACATAAATAAAGTATCTTCTTGTTTTCTTGACTTTGTTAAATTCACTGCATATCTGATACCAAACCTGATGACCTTAACATCTTACTGATCTGTAGCTGGGCGTTAGATCCTGTTGGTTCCACGCTGCCACATCAAAAGTACTTTATAACGCTGCTAATTTCTCTGGGCAAAACATGTCTAATCACTCCCTGAATTATGTTCCCTGGCTAAACTTCTAATGAAGAAGATGTTTTGTTTTTTGCCACAGCTGTAGTACCACTTTGTAGTTGACACCAGAAAAAGGATGTGCAATCTGTGTCCCATGAGTGGTTTTCTCTTCACATCATAAGACATTGTCAAAACTTGATTCTAACGCCTACCTACATATAAAACTCACCAACTCTGCCTTCTCTTTAGCGATTGTTTTTTCTAAAAACTTTTCCAGCATTTCTTCTCTGTGTTCTGCAGTTTTTTCCACACATGTCTGAATTAGTTGTGACCCCATGACTCACTGATGTTCAAATGTCAGGCTGTGATGTTTAGTCAGGGAACATTTAGAACTTATGAGCAATGGTGCTTGTTAAAGGGTGCATAAAAACATCAATGAAAATAATTATACAAGATCCCTTCTCAAAAAATAAATACAAAATTGAAAAGCCATGTGTATCAAAGGGACAGCGAACTGTTGAGGATGCTCTTTTCCAAGGAGTAATCCAAAAATCTTATCTGATTTAAATTTGGCCAATTTTATATTCAAGATCATCTTGAGGCCCCTTCTTTTATTTTGCAATAATCTTGCTCCTTCAAATGCACTTTTATTTCTGAATGTGAACATAGTCATGTGGAGGTAAATTTGGGGAAGGGGTGAAAATTGTGCTAGTGTAGCCAAAAAACTGTACTATATACTTCCACACAACAGCAGTGCCATAGTTCAGGTTGTTTCTACTCCTAATTTTCTCCCAGAAGCAGATTACCAGTCTTACCAGGTAAGATGTATTCACAGCACATAACCTTGTGGATATTAATAAAAATGATGAGAAGCGAGTCTTCACATGAGCGGCTCCTTTCAATCTTAGAAACTGTGGAGCTTAAAACAGCTGAGACCAGTCAGTGGTAAATGGCAAAATATCTATTCACAACACCAAGACCAAGTCAAGAAAGTATTTGCTCGTCTGCCTTCACACACATATGCACTGGGAATTTTTAACTATTCTTCCAGGAGCACAAACTGTTCCCACACAGTTGGGAGCATGGAATTGTCCAATATGTCTTGGTATGTTGAAGCATTAGAGTTCCCCTCATTGGAACTAAAGGGCTAAGCCCTTTATTAGCCAAAAGCAACTCCTCCTCCAATAAACTTTAAACTTTGCATAGTGCAGTCAGACAACTACTGTTCACCTGGCAACTGCTAAATCCAGATTTTTGCATCAGATTGCCAGATGGAGAAGCATGATTCATCATTCCAGAGAAAACGTCTCCTCTGCTCTAGAGTCCAGTGTTGGCATTCTTTACACCACTGCATCTGACGCTTTGCATTGTTCTTGGTGATGTAAGGCTTGGATGCAGCTGCTTGGCCATGAAAACCCATTCCACAAAGCTCTCTACTCAGTGTTGTTGAGCTAATCTCAAGGCCACATGAAGTTTGGAGGTGGAGGTTTAGAGCAGTTGACTGCAGAAAGTTGACAACTTTGCTCACTATGTGCAGAGTTGTCAACTTTACATGACCTTCCACTTTGTGGCTCAGTTGATGTCATTCCCAAAATGACAATTCATTCCCAATCACTTCCAATTTGTTATAGTACACTGATTTTATACATAATACCACTAACAGCTGACTGTGGAATATTTAGTAGTGAGGAAATATCACAAGTGGACTCGTTGCATAGGTGGCATCCTATCATGGTAAATGGACGGACTGATTCCTATGTAGTGCTTTGCTACTCTGCTGGAGCGCTCAGAGCACTTTACACAACATGCTACATTCACCCATTCATACTCCAATGAATGCATTGGAGAGCAACTTGGCTTTAGTATCTTAGTATCCTAGGTACTTGATTTTGTACACTGATATTATACACTGTTGTGTACATTCAAGTGATTAAAGCGCTTGTTTCAACGATTCATGTGTGAGTTAGTACTTTAGGCAAAAATATTTCTCTTCCTTTGATCCAACCCTACATTTAGATCATGTTCTTCTTTTTTTTAACTGAAGGCCAGTTTTACATCAAGGACGATAATGTTCAAAATGTTTACAGAGAACATCAGAGAAAAGGGTTTAGTTCTTGTCATATTAGAAAGATCCTAAAATTAGCATTTAATGCTTTAAAGTGAATTGGAATAGAGTCTACATGATTAGAATCAACTGGTGCTTTCAACTGCCTTTCAGTTGAATGTGTATAAAAGATAGCATGTTCACTTCAGGACATTTCAGGAGATCAGGCACACGTTTCCCCTGGAGTTCTTTGACAATGACATATTCATTCATATCCTGATTAACCAGACTGACTAAGAAGAAAAAGGTTACACTGTATCTTATCTTGCTTGAGGCTAGTGAATGCCAATGAGGTGATTAAATCTCAAAAGCTGTTAAGTGAAGTCAAATTGGGTGTACAGCAGATATCCTTCACTTATATCAATCTGCATGACGCCCACAGGCCAAGTGCTTTCAAAGATAAGACGAACAGTAGTAGAAGTAATCATCTGTCTTTGTAAAGTCTCTAAGAAAAGACTGGGTTTCTCAAAAGACATGGAAAACCCCAAAATACCTCATTTAATGTGATTCTGTCCTTTCTGAATGCTTCTGGCACAGGTAATATACTTTGCCAGCAAAAAACAGATACAATTTAAGAAGGAAAGAAAATTGTAGACATGTAGGGACAACAAAAGAATGGGAAAATAGGCACCACTAGACTAGAGTTTGTTTTGCTTTTCTTTTGCTCTTCCTTAGCTTCAAAAACAGCAGAAAACTGTCAGTTTTATTTCTAAAGAAAATTAAGTGTAACAAAGTTGACCAAAATGCTTAACGAATTGGTTAACAGACAAGTGAAAACAATAGACAAAAATACACCATATGGAAAAGAAATAGAAAAAACTTATAAGACTTGCATAAGATTTGGCCTACTTCATATAGTGAATCATATAAGGCTTATATGATTTACTCATGAAAGTCACCACTTTCTCATTACTTTCATATATTGTTTTAGTAAGTATCCAAGTTTCATTTATATAATTTTTCAAGGGATCTTATATCTGTTTTCACTCTTGTATGCTTTTCATAAAAGTTTCACACAAGACAGATACAAACTTTATAAGATTTATATATATCTTTTCCATATGGGACAGAACCATAAGAAATAACATGAGGGCAAATACAATACATTTAACATAAAAACTGTCATAATGCATAAACAGACTCAAGCGCAGAACTCTGTTTGTGAAACGGTTGAACAGTTGTTGTTTTTTTTTACAAAAGACACCAGGTGCTTTATACAAATGTGCAAAAGAAGACAGGGAATCCAGGGACGGGAAGGGAAAACCACACTCCTGTAGGTCAAACGCACGAAATGCTCCTCTTCGGTCACACACGCCACTTGAAAAACACTCACAAAAGCACTCCAGGGGAGAGGCAGGGATGGGTCCAGGAAGATCTATTGACATGGAGAACACGGTCAGTAGCCAGGAAGAAAATCACAGGAAAACGAGGAATTAACTAGAGAGAGCCGGGGCTACACTGACAAGAGTTGTACAACAATCCAGCGATGAGAAACACCGAACCGCCATCTTAAATAGTCACCAGAATATGTTACGTATTTAAAATATAAAATCTAAGTAACTTTATTCCGTTTAAAAAGGTGATCATTAGAATACAGTTACTTTGTTGAAATAAATGGATTACATGGCGGTCTTTTCCTATTTCAAATGTTAGGCCAGTGGTTCCCAAACTTTTTTTGCCAGGCCCTTTCACACCGCAAACATTTAGTAAACAATTAAACAAATAAAAGTAAACTGCAATTAATTACAGGTAGCAATAAACTAAACTACTAACTCTTTTACGCTACATCCATCCCTACATGGGTATTTTTGAAAATGCAGCTTTTCTATGCATTTGGACTAGAGCTGGGCGATAGAACGATAACGATATGTATCGCGATATAACTTTTACTCGATAGAGAAATTAAGCTATCGCGATAGACTTCGCCGCTCTTGTCCTCTTAAAAAAAAAAAAAAAAAAAAAAAAGGTCAGCCAATCCAAATTAAGTAGCGCAGAGCCGAACCAATCACAGCCGCAGCGTCACGTCGCGTGACTTGTTACGTACAGCACAAGTGCCAAGCCGCACGTGTGTTTGTTTGGGAAGCAGCCAGCGGGTAATGGAGGAAATGAGTGTGCCGACTAGAAAAATCAACCGAGCGTGACCGAAGAGAAAACAGATGATGGTTCCAACGCCGGAGAGATTGTCGAACGGAAGAGCCATAGAAGTTCCGTAGTGTGAAGGTATTTCGGCTATTTCAAGTCTGACAAAAAACAGAGTAGCGTGCACTGTAAATTGTGCCGAAAGCAAGTCTGGAAATACAATAAACTGGTGCATGCGTCACACTGTGCGCCACGTTATTGTTTCGGTGAAATGAATTTCTACAATACTGTTACTGTTAATTCTACTCTCTGCAGTGTTTAAATGCTTACATATACACACAGTTACTGTCCCTCCACACATACGACTCGGTTCTGCTTCTATGCCCCAGCTTTGTTTACTTTTTCCCACCGAGGCTTCTAGACTTCTGATTGGCCAACATTTCTGCACGGTTAGGAATCTAGCGCCACCTGCTGCTTTGGCATGTTCATAGCAGCGTTTTCCTTCATTTCTGCCTTTATGTGTGGACGGGATTATCTTTTAAAACGAAAACGGAAAATCTCCGTTTTCAAAAATACCCGTGTACGCGTGGACGTAGCCTCAGTCTCTGACTGGAAGCGCTAATTCGTCATTCGGCTTTTGTCAGACTAAAGTAACTGTTAAAACTGTTTGAAAAGCTCAGCTATACAACAAGGAGAGATTGAGAATTTCCTTTTAGTTCTCAGTTTATTTGATATTGACAAAAGTTAGTCAGTTTTGTCTGTTCTTCTGTAAAACAAACTAAGATTTATTTTTAGAATTAATATTTTGTTTCTAAGTGGAATTGACAATTTAGTAGTCTGTTTCGTTTGTTTTATTTTGAAACTTAAACGCTTTAGCGGCTGCCTTTTGTGTAGTTTGTAATATTTGCCTTTATTTATCTGAAAAAGTCTCATGTTCCTTAAGTACATCTACCCTGTTGAACTTATTATGGGAAATAAATATTTAAATAAAAACAAGCTGCTGATTATTTCACATTTTACTTGTGAGCAACGGCACATTTAAATCTTACAAATATAGTTATTTGGCTTATATCGTGATAGATATCGTTATCGCCTGAAATGAAAAAAACATATCGTGATATGAAAAAATCTCATATCGCCCAGCTCTAATTTGGACCTTTCGTCCACGTGTAAACGGCGTTTTGAATCACCGAAAACTGAGATTTTTTAAAATTCCTGTTAGGTTGGAGCTTTTCGAAAACGTTTTTGCGTTTATGTGTGGATGAGGAATACGGAGTTCGTCATGCAATGTCAGAGGTATGTGCCTTTTATCACGTAACACTGTGCACGCTACGTTATTGTTTACATGAGATGAATTTCTACAATGGCGGATAGAGACAAAATATTGTTACTATTAATCTGACTATCTGCCGTTTTTACACGCTTACATATACACATGCAGTTATTGTCCCTCCATTTAGAAAGGCAGAGGCGTCACGGTGTAATTATTTTACGTGTAGTTTTTTTTTTCCTGTGTAATAATATTCAACATTGCTATCAATACATTTTTCAAAAAATGCCTCTGTGCAAAATGGGTTCAAAAGCATAAGCAACTGTGGGATACTGTTTGTCCATGATTTCGAAAGGGGGAACAAATTGTGGCAGGATCAGCCTGATAATATTTGTATCCCACTGTAACTTAACTGTATAAAGAGCTAAAATCTCCAAAATGTAGTAAGTCATTATAAGAAGTGTTTGTGAACTAAAAATCAAGAATGTGGGGTACTGTTTGTCCGTAATTTGCACAGCCCAGCGTGTGCTCCCGACGCAGGGGAAACTAATTCTGCCGGGGAGACCTACCTTGGCACTTGTCCAGGTGAAGCCAAAGGCAAGATATACTTCATCATATTTTTTAGTATTTGGCTTGGAAGGAAGATGGTTTGGAAACATATTTGGCGATGCTTCATCTTCTGCTTTGCGTTTGTGTGGGACTCCTGTCAAAAACCTGTCCATTATGCTAGCAGTGTCCAAGCCTTCTTTTTTTTATTATTCATACTGCCCCCCACTTTGGGAACCTCTGTGTTAGGCTATCCCCTCTGTAATTTAGCTAATTCCACGCATAGCCAGAAACCTAAACAGAACACACAATAAGAGGCTCTAATGTAAGCGTCCTGTTAACGTTGGTGGCATCAGTCACACAATGGACCTGAAACCAGCACAACAGAGCCAGCAGTGCATTTCTTACTTGGAAATTCCGACGCCACTTCATATTCAAAAAAGAGAGGGGTGGACAAAATCTGACAGTGCAATGCAAACTCTGCTTGTCAGCAACCAGGCTACTCTCAGCGTCAAAAGACTCCCCCTCCAACCCTAAATAAACATCTGGAAGTAAGTTTAAAAAAAAACCCCTCATGTTAGCCTACTGTAAATAGCTTGTTTTAGTTGTGGTAGCTACCTGGTTTATGTACCACTTCAGTATGTTTGATGTTACTATTGCTGTGTGATTTTAGCTAACATTGTTAGCTGCTGTCATGTGCAGTTCTGAAAGCAGTAACAAAATGATTAACAGTAGGGTGGACATTAAGGTTGGGCCATATGTAAAAATTTTCTAACCAACAATTGGCAGTTCGATAAATGAGGATAGGCGATAAATGACGATAGCTACTTTTTGGATTATTCATTTATTTATTTATTTGTTTAAGATGCATCAAATCACACAAAAGACGTCAGAGATTTTTTTTAATGTTCACTGGAAGAGACATTTTAATTTTTTACTTGTACAGGGGAAAAAGAAGCTAGTTTCTCTTTGTTTCCCTCCCAACCGTTGTGTTTTTAAAAAAAATAAAATTTAGATAAAATGTTTTTGTTTTCTTCTGAACATAGGCTGCTGCCTTTCTTTCTTCCTATTATGAGTTTGAGTAAATGAATTGCTGCATTTGGGCGCACTCTGAGGAGGGTGCATTTGCTCATAGCTGAAGAGGGTGCCGTTAAAACAGCGCTATTATTTTTCCCATTGACTGTTCTCACTAATAATGCTAGCTTCAACTAGCATTATTACCAAATTTACTCATGGGCAAATAACTCTAGTAAAAACAATTTGCGAAAGCCTCAGCCTATCCTTGATAGTCGATATATTCGTCCATTCGCCCAACCTTAGTGGACAGTAGGTAAGGCTGCACTTTTGCAGTGATTTTGTATAGAAAACTATTTATGTATCAGTAATATGTTTTCTTTTCGTCTTTCTATTTTCCCAGAGGATGCATCCCAGGGTCATGCACAGTTTACTCAACGCAAACACATTGGATGATGAACAAAGTAGCAAAGACACAACCCCTCCCCTCTCAAATAAGCCATCCTTAGCACTCCAGCCATCACCCAAAAATGAATAAATTCTTGGTATTTGACTTTATAGTCAATGAAGTGCAGCCCTTTTCTACTCTTAAGAAGACCTTATTCTGTAAGATGGTTGAAGGACTAAGTGGGGGCAGAACTCCTGTGTGAAGAAAAATATTGATGACACACATTGAGAAAATCTTTCCAAAAATGAAGGAAGCAATAACTGAAATTCTTCCACATGCTCAAAATGTGTGCACAACAGCAGATATCTGGACTGCGCATCACAGATGTTTGGCATCGTGTGCCACTGGATGAAGTCAGACACATCTGATATCCTTGTGTTGGTGTTGTTCCTACATCATCACAATTAATGTTGTTCCAGGTTCAACATTGCAAGTGACCAATCACCTTCTCGTGACACCATAATTTTGCGACTTCGAAAAATACCTGCCTTAAAAAAACGTACTTGCGAGGAACCGCCTCTGTCTGCCGATCCAGCAATTTGAATTCCATTCAGGATACTTTTCTTTAATAAAAAGTAAGCATTATAGATAGTTTCCTTGCAATATTGAATTTATCGCTTGGCTTGTAGTGATGGGATTTCCGGCTCTTTTTAGAGAACCGGCTCTTTCGGTTCGGCTCACTGAAAAGAGCCGGCTCTTTCGGCTCCGAACCGGCTCTTCAGGTTGTTTTGTTGCTTTAATTAATTTATTATTACCTCCCTTTGTTGAAACCTAAAGCTGAATAGCTGCCTTAACTTTCTGCCAAGAAACAGATGAAAAGAAATTGTTTGGTCTCTGTCAAACAGGTGTTGTTTGTAATGTGTTTTATTCATTACTTTGGGTTGGTTACTGGTTTTTATACCACTTCTTCTGTGCCCGTTGTCTTTAATATTTTTACATTTTTGCTCCATAAAACAGTACTTGTCAGTTTTTGGACATGGAATATCAGCGGTTGAGGTCCCTTGGCTCATCAAAATGGAAGTAAAAGGTTTCAACATCCAGCCTTTTTATGATTGAATACAAAGTATTATAACAGAGTTATCAGTATGTGATTTTGCAAATACTTAATCGTGCTTTATTGTAATTAAGAGTATGACTAAGTATAAGTTTAATAGTAATGATGAATAAGAAAATATAGCCAGAGTAATGAAATGAGTCTAATTCCTAATTCCACATTTCTAGCGTTAACTGAACTTCCAAAAGAGAGCTACACTAGATCACTTAAATTACACAATTGAAAGCATATGTGTATTGTTTGTGTATTTATTTATTCATAAGACTTAATGGGACACCAGAACAAGCTAAAGTAATTGTTGTCAGAGACATTGCAGATCTTGAGAGATTTAAACAAAAGAAATAGAGTTCAGTGTAGAAAAGAATTGCGTTGCTGACTGTGATATGAACAATATCTGATAAGTGTGAGAAAAATAACTATGCATGTGAATGATTGATTACAGTGGTAGAATAAAAACACCAGAACAAATTGTGGCTTTTAAAACAGACTTAGAAAATTATGACTGGCAAAAAGTTTATGTGGAAGACACTAATGATGCATATAATACATTTTTAGATATATTTTAGTCAATCTATGACAGCCACTGTCCAATTAAAATGTTTTCTGAAAATTATAAAAAGAAAAAACCATGGTTTACACAAGGTCTGGAAAGAGCCTGTAAAAGGAAAAATAGGTTATATATAAGATTTTTTTGACACAGAACAAAGGAAAACGAAGACAAATATAAGAAATATCGAAATAAATTAACATCTATTATGCGATATGAAAAGAAAAGATATTATGAACAGCTGCTTCAAAAACATAAAAATACTATTAAGGCTACCTGGAGTGTATTAAATAAGATAATAAAAAATCAAATTAATATATGTTCTCCAACACGTATTGTAAAAAGAGGTAATGTAGTGATTGAGAATATTGAGAGCATAGTTAATGAATTTAATGATTACTTTGTTAATGTAGGTCCCAACTTGGCAAAAGAGATTTCTGTACCAGGAGGAAATGATGAAGTAGATTCTACTTCTTGTAAATGTAACTCAATGTTTCTTGGTGGAGTCTGTGAGAGTGACATTGTAGAACTGGTGAGTAAATTCAAGAGTAAAAAATCCATGGATTGTGACGATCTTGACATGTCGCTAATTAAAGAAGTTCTTCATAGTGTCCTTCAGCCATTAACATATATTTGTAACAAATCATTTCAAACTGGAATTTTTCCAGATAAAATGAAAATTGCCAAAGTGATCCCATTATATGATGAAAAACAGTTTGGAATATGTGTGTTCATTGATTTACGTAAAGCCTTTGATACGATAGATCATTCTTTACTTTTACGGAAGTGTGAAAGGTATGGTTTAAGAGGTGTTGTACAATTTTGGTTAAATAGTTACTTGAATAATAGGTGCCAATATGTGAGTATTAATAACATGAAATGTAAACTTAGACAAGTAACTTGTGGAGTTCCACAAGGATCTGTTTTGGGACCTAAGTTATTTTTACTTTATACAAATGATATTTGTACAGCCAGTGATACTTTAAAATATGCGATGTTTGCTGATGGTACAAACTTATTTTGCTCTGGAAAGGACATAGAGAAATTACTGAAAACAGAACTCATGATGTTAAATAGATGGTTTGTATTTAATAAACTATCATTGAATGAAAGTAAAACAAAATTTATGTTATTTGGAGGTAGTGAAAGTAATATCAAAGTAAAACTGAATTTAAATAATGTTGAAATTTAAAGAGTATATGAGACATAATTTTTAGGAGTAATTATTGATGATAAACTCTGTTGGAAGCCCCACATAAAACATGTGAAACGGAAATTGTCCAAGTCTATTTCTATTCTTTATAAAACAAGAGATTCTTTGAATAAGAACTGCCTATATTTATTGTATACTTCCCTTTGTTTGCCTTAAATTACCTATTGTGTGGAAATTTGGGGGAACACATACAAAACATATTTGGATTCAATATTTAAATTGCAAAAAAGAGCTATTAGAATAATAAATAAAGTTGGATATAGGGAGTCCACCAACCAGTTTTTTGTAGGATCATCTATTAGTGATGTGTCGGTCGCGAACGAAATGGCTCTTAGAGCCGGATACTTATCGCAAGCCGCTTCTTTTTGTTTTCATATTTTAATTTATATTTAATTGTGTTGTGGTTTGCAGTGTTTTGTGTTGTTTCACTTTAAATGTGTTTAAAAGGAAAAAGCTGAAAATTTAAATAGTTAAAAGTTGAAATGTAAATAGTTGGTTTTTGTATTGTATGATTTATTTATTACATTTTATGTGGAGTGAATAAATAAAAGTATATTTACGGTGATCCCTAGAGACAAAACACGTACAAACTTCAAAACACGTACAAACCCTGAAGCACATAAAAACTACAAAACACGTAAAAACTCAGAAGCACGTAAAAACTACAAAACACAACAGAAGTGCTCCAGAATGCTAGGCCCAGTGTTGAGCTTTTGTTACCTAGAGGCTACACAAGCCAGCAAGTACCAAGGACCGGATTTGGTGTGTGGTAGTATGAATATATATAAGTGCTTGTGTAGAAATACACAAACAATACACATATGCTTTCAATTGTGTCATTTAAGTGATCTAGGTAGCTTTGTTTTGAAGTTCAGTTAATGCTAGAAATGTGCTTTTTGGAGTTTGTATGCGTTTTGTCTCTAGGGGCCACCGTATATATTTATGTATAAACATATATAAATAAAACCACATTTTTTTTACATTGGTAATTCCTTTTGTGCATAATTTCATATTATTGTTTTCTTGGCTAAGGATTTGATTATTCCTATGGGGGTAAGGGATAGGATAATTATAAGCCACAAGGCTTCAGCCTATTCCTTTTTCGGTTACTGTTTGATTGAGTACTTTTATGTAAAATTATAATGTGTTGTTGTTGTTGTTGTTGACCGAAAATAAATTTCATTTCATTTCAAATAATTTTTAAAAAAAAATGTCCATTTACCTTTTACTACCACACACCAAATCCGGTTGTTGGTACTTCCTGGCTTGTGTAGCCACTAGGTAACAAAAGCTCAACACTGCGCTTAGCATCCTGGAGCACTTCTGTTGTGTTTTGTAGGTGTTTTGGAGTTTGTACGTGCTTCGGGGTTTGTACGTGCTTTGACGTTTGTACGTGTTTTGGAGTTTGTACATGCTTCGGAGTTTGTACGTGCTATGGTGTTTTTACGTGCTTCGAGGTTTGTACGTGATTTGAAGTTTGTACAAGCTTCGGGGTTTGTACGTGCTTTGTCTCTAGCGGCCACCGTAAATATACTTTTATTTATTCACTCCACATAAAATGTAATAAATAAATGATTTAATACAAAAAACCAACTATTTACATTTCAACTATTTAAATTATCAGCTTTTTCCTTTTAAACAAATTTAAAGTGAAACAACACAAAACACTGCAAACCACAACACAATTAAATATAAATTAAAATATGAAAACAAAAAGAAGACATTCTCTGTCATATGGGCCTGCATGAATAAACTTTCTGAATCCTTTATCATCCACAACTGAAAATAGTTGTGGATGATTACTATACTTTTCTAATGTGACGTAGTTTGGCTTTACGACCCTAAAAAAGAAAGCACAAACACCAAAAGAGCAGACACGTGCACAAATATCATTTAAATGTTTTTGTTCACATGGTGTAACCTTGTATATGTTGCAGCAAATGCACAATTTCCAGCCACATTGTTATTTCAGTGATACGAGTAACCTGGATTTATATCAGGTGACATCAAAATCACAAAATTTAAACGTACCCCACTCAAACCTCTGAAAATATGAGCTGACATGTTCTCTGCTTGGATTCTGCGCTTGAGCTTGTCTTCTGTTATTTTCATTGTTTTCTTACCTCCCTACCTGTTTCCAACCTGTCTTCCCAATGTGATGTTTCTGCAATGTATGTATGGTCAGAAGGGGGTTAAATTTTCACTGCAGGTTTATGTGTAACATTGCATGTGACAAATAAAGGCTTGATTGATTGACTGATTGATTACTCCACATGAGCTGGCATTTACCTGATATTCTGAAGGAATCACAGTTTCTGTAAGGACATAAGAGCATAACTTTTGGATGTGTTACACTTCTTTTTCACAAGTGAATACAATCATTAATTTTCATTCCATTATTAATAAGTTATATAATGTCCCAGGCCCAACTTTTACATGATGGCCCAGGACAAATTTAGTTTGATTAGTACAACAAGGATGAACAAATAAACAATGTAAACATTTCAGAACAATAAAACACCAAAATACATCCAACGTTTGATCAGGGATCTGTCTTGTTCATTCAGCGTGGAATCTCAGGAAGCAGTTGTGATCGGGGGGTGAAGCAGAGGTGCACATTGCATTTGCAGCACATTGCTTTTGGTGTACCATTGCACACTGGCACCCTGCATCGTCCCTTGTCCCCAGTCATAATCAGCCAGTGGGTTGTTTGATCCAGGCGGACATCTTGGACTGGAATGGGAGCTGTGCGTCCTTTCTTCCTCTTCTCCTCATATGCGCCAGCAATGGACTGGCTGGGACAACCTCTCCAGGCTCTTCCCACACATGCAGAGGCCCTCTGCAATGTATGATTTGAAGGTATAGAGCCTCATTTGGTCTTTCTGCTTCATGCCAGTGCCTTCACAGTCTCTTCGGTAGAGCAGCCAAGTGGTAATGGTGATCATGTCCAGGAAGTGGAACAACAGCCGGTGGTACCATTTCTTGGATCTAACAATGTGAGTGTGTAAACAGATTTGTGTCCCCACAACAATAAGTAATATACGTCCACACACAGACACACAATTACTTTACCAACTGACTGACCAACCATGTGACTATGATCATATAAATGCACACAAACACATCTCTACACACATATGCTAATGCATTACATTGCCTGAAAAAAAATTAACTGCACAGTGTTGCTTCAAGGCAATGAATGAAAATTAACAGTTTAAAAAGTAGAACAATCAAATATACTTCTTAACATATTTATGCACATGCAAGTAGAGCAAGGCGATATCACCAAAAATATTTATCACGATATATATTTGAAAATTTGCGATAACGATATAACTGACATAATCGATGCGAGACAAAATGCAACTCCACAACTTTACAAGCGTAAAAAAAACATCCATTTATTTTCACTTAAACAAGCAGCTGTTTTTTATGTGCATTAAAGCTATATAAAAATTTAACAGTGCAAATGCAAATTCCTTGCTGAAAGTTTAACCAAAAGGCATTTCCAGTAGAAATGGGCTGACATATCCTAAGCATAACCATGTACAATATCCACTGAAGTTAAAAAGAGGTGCTTTGCAACATTAAACTGCAGTGTGCCAAATAGTCAAATGCGTATTTTTCATACCATAAGGTGCACGGGATTATAAGACACATTAAGCGACACAAAGCAGTCAGATAAGTCAAACTTTATTCAACTCATTCTTCTTGCTTCCTCCACTTCTGTACCATTGATTCATTAATGCTGTATTCTATCACAGCTGCTCAATTCCCATGTTGTTGCAGTATATTAATGACTAACCTTCTATTGTGGATGGATTATCTCAGTTGTTCTCCTGACTGAAGTTTGGGCCGTTTACAGCATCCTGCCATGCGATTGCATTTGTCTCTAACCATCAGGAACCCTCATGTTGACTTTTATCGAGTGGAAAAGTGTTAGCGTTCATCCTCCAGCTTCACTGTTTATGTTATGCTAACATAGCTGTGTCGCTAGCGATGACGTAGCACATCATTATATACCACCTAGCCCAACTTCAGTAACCTTACAAAGGTCACTGCTGTTCAGTTTCCTGTCTTCATTTATGTTGGAAGTGATAGCAGAGCTGTACATTTGAATTTTTTCAGAAATCTCTGTCAGAACATGCTATTGGATTGTTAAGTGATGACGTGACGAATCCTACTTCCGGGCCTAAAGTAGTCTGCGTTTAATATGGCTTTTGTGTTGTTAACATGTTTAATGTTTTGTATTTTCTTCTATTTGATCTCAAAAAGCTCCTAAAACAGTCAGTGATCATTGTTGACCTCCCTCGGCTTTTATTACCGCTAATCATTTATTTAAGCTCAGTTTTTAAAACCTTACGATGTAACTACAGCCCAGCCCATGCAGCAGTATATGAATGACTAACCTCGTATTGTCGATGGATTATCTCAGTTGTTCTCCTGGCTGAAGTTTGGTCCTTTTACAGCATCCTGCCATGCGATTACATTTGTTCCTGACCACCGAGAACACTCACGTTAACTTTTATCGAGTGGAAAAAAAGTTAGCTTGTTTATATTATGCTAACATAGCTGTGTCACTAGTGGTCACGTAGCACATCATTATATACCAGCTAGCCAAACTTCAGTAACCCTACAAACGTCACTGCTGTTTAGCTTTCTGTCTTAATTTATGTTGGAAGTGATAAGATAAGATAAGATAACCTTTATTAGTCCCACACGTGGGAAATTTGTTTTGTCACAGCAGGAAGTGGACAGTGCAAAAGTTATGAGGCAAAAATTAGAATACAATAAGAATAAATACAGTACACAACTGTACAGAATAGAATAAAATAAAATACTATATACAGTAGAATAAAATAAAATAAATATACAATAAGATAAAAATAGAATACAAATACTATATACAACTGAGTAAAAATACAACGATGACAGAAAGGATTATTGCACTTAGTATTATAGCAGAGCTGTACGTTTTCATTTGTTTCCAAAACCCCGCAGTCAGGACATGCTATATTGTTTTTAGATAGAAGCTAGCGAGCTAACTTCCTGCTAACTTCTAACTCCGTTAAATGTCATAAATTCCATTTTCATGGATGCCTGGATGTTAAACTCAATTGTTACACCTGGTAGAGCAGAACGCTGATCATTTTATTAAAGATGAAAGACTTTAGACAGTTTTTCAACTCTCAGTAATGCCATAGTGATCGTTTGATATATGGACCTGCAGCGGAGTTTAGGCTCAGACACGGATAGTAACGTCAGACTGAACAACCGGATATCATGCTTGGGTAACTAGCGAAACTAGCGAGCTAACTTCCTGCTAACTTTAACTCCGTTAAATGTAATAAATTCTGTTTTCATGGATGGATGTTAAACTTAATTGTTACACCTGGTAAAGCAGCAATGCTGATCGTTTTATTAAAGATGAAAGAATTTAGACAGTTTTTAACTCTGAGTGATGCTGCAGTGTTCATTTGACTTTGGGACCTGAAGCGAACGGAGTTTAGGACCCAGATTTACGAGCACGTTAGTCCGACAAATACGGCAATAACGATGGCCGCTTGCATGTTCTACAAAAAAAAAAAAAGTGCTTTGGTGGGTATCTGACAGACAAACACCAAACCAGTTCCACATCACTGAAGTGGCACCATTTTCACAAACCAATTCTGGTTCATCCGTTTCACTCAACGATCCGCTTTCTCCCTTCTCATTCTCTGTTACCGCCATGCGCGTATGAAAACAAAGGCACTGCGCATGCGCGTTTTACCCATATATTATTGCGATATTTCATTTACTTATCGTTGCCTAACATTGCACCTCTATTACCGTGAACGGTATAATATGGCCCGGCCCTACATGCAAGTACACTCAACAAAAATATAAACGCAACACCTTTGTTACTGCTCCCATTCCCCATGGGATGGACGTAGAGACCTAAAATTCATTCCAGATACACAATATAACCATTCCTCCCAAACAGTGGTCACAAATCAGTCCAAATGTGTGGTAGTGGGCACATCTGCTATACTGAGATAATCCATCCCACCTCACAGGTGTGCCACATCAGGATGCTGATCTGACATCATGAGTAGTGCACAGGTGTACCTCAGACTGCCCACAACAAAAGGCCACCCTGGAATGTGCAGTTTTGTCTCACAGCAAAATGCCACAGATGCCACAAGCAATGAGGGAGCGTGCAATTGGCATGCTGACAGCAGGAATGTCAACCAGATCTGTCGCTCGTGCATTGAATGTTCATTTCTCAACCATAAGCCGTCTCCACAGGCGTTTCAGAGAATATGGCAGCACATCCAACCGGCCTCACAACCGCAGACCTCGTGTAACCACACCAGCCCAGGACCTCCACATCCAGCAGGTTCACCTCCAAGATCGTCTGAGACCAGCCACCCAGACAGCTGCTGGAACAATTGGTTTGCACAACCAAACAATTTCTGCACAGACTGTCAGAAACCGTCTCAGGGACGCTCAACTGCATGCCCGTCGTCCTCATCGGGGTCTTGACCTGACTCCAGCTCATCGCTGTAACAGACTTGTGTGGGCAAATGCTCACATTCGATGGCGTCTGGCACGTTGGAGAGGTGTGCGCTTCACGGATGAATCATGGTTCACATTTTTCAGGGCAGATGGCAGCTGAGAATGTCCCAGTTCTTGCATGGCCAGCATACTCACCGGACATGTCACCCATTGAGCATGTTCGGGATGTGCTTGACCGGCGTATACGACAGCGTGTACCAGTTCCCACGAATATCCAACAACCTCGCACAGCCGTTGAAGTGGAGTGGACCAACATTCCACAGGCCACAATTGACAATCTGATAGACTCCATGCGACGATGTGTTGCACTGCATGAGGCAAATGGTGGTCACACCAGATACTGACTGGTTCTGGGTCCCCAGACCCCCAATAGCGCAAAAAACTGCACATTCCAGGGTGGCCTTTTGTTGTGGGCAGTCTGAGGTACACCTGTGCACTACTCATGATGTCAGATCAGCATCCTGATGTGGCACACCTGTGAGGTGGGATGGATTATCTTTTTTTTGTTTTTTCTTTTTTTTTTTTGCCTGTCCCGTTTGGCTCTTTTGCCATCAGAATTGTTGTCTAAAGGCAAAGAAAGATGCCCAACGGATTTACTTTACCAAATTGACCATCCCAGCCTTGCCGTAATGGTCCATTTGATTCACCTTTTATTCTTTATTTTATTTTCACTTACTGAATACGGGACAGACCTTTACTGGGGGAAAGAAGGGGAGAAAGAAAGAGGGAAAGAGAAACAGCTGAGAAGAGGGACGGGGGAGAAGGGCAAAAAACAAAAACCAACAGAATGAGCAGAAAAGAAAAAAAAAAAGAAATAAAAAATGCATATATCAATCACCTGGATCACCTGCTGAGAAAGAAAAAAAGAAAACAAGCAGAAGAGAACAAGAGTAATAGAATAAACAACATCGCAATGATATATGGGAATATGACAGTAAATACTAAATATTAAACATTATTGTGCAGCACATAAGATCAACAGAACACAGTGTGCTTTGAGGTAGGAGCCAAAAAGGGTGTAGTTTGTGGGTGTGATCACCCGTGTGTACACCTGTGAGCATGGACGCGCTTGTTTTTTTAAAAGGTTCCTTCATGTAATGATCTGCTAGAGGGTGTGGGGGGGCCACAGCCCCGTCCTCCAGGGCATGAAGCAGGTATGGAGGAGATCAAAACTCCAGACATCCAGAGGCCCCCAGAACACAAGAGACCAAGGAAGACCAACAGAGGGGCAGCCGCGCCACTGTCCCAGAAAGAGCTGAGGAGAGTCCCAGATGAGGGCTCACTCAGCAGCCGCGGAGCAGAAGCCAGGGGGAGTTGCAGTGACGCGCCCGTGAGCTCCGCCGGCAGCCAGCCGTGCCTGAGTGACCGAGCCCCAGGCCGAGAGGCCGGGGGCACCCCACCTCTGAAGTGGCCCGAGCAAGCCCCAGGCTCCAGGCCCCGATAAGCGGCCGCCAAGGAGTGAGCCGGTGTGTACCTGGACGCCCACCCCCGGACACAAAGAACCACCAACGCACCGATGTCTGAGGGAGTCCGCCACTGGCAGGGGAAGTGGTGGTAGGGGGAGATAGGCCTCCAAACCTTGGAGGGCCTGAGATGTCCCCAGAGAGGTGGCGCCTGACACCCAACCTGACATATAGACACAGAAAGTGTCATTATAGTCCAAATATGAAGTCCACTCTTTTTTAAAATATTTAATAAAGTCTTCATCTTTAAGTAGTGATATATTAAATCTCCAGTTTTTTCTTGGCGTAGTATTATTCTTGTGCATTAGTGTTAAAGATACAGGACCATGATCGCTGACAGCTATAGGGTGAATCTCAGTGTCTGAAATGTCGTTCAGCAGTGAGCTGCTGACCAAAAAATAATCCAGACGAGAGTAGGAGTGATGGACATGTGAGAAAAAAGTATATTCCTTACTGGTGGGGTGAAGGGAGCGCCATGCATCGCAAAGACCAAAGTCGCTCATATACTGTTTGATTATATTTATGGACTGCCAATTACGCTGAGTTCCCGCTGTAATGATTAAGAATCTGCCCTCTGGATCTATAACTGTATCGAGTACTGTGAAATTAATATTTTTATGTATTAAAATTGCTACTCCCCTTTGTCTAGAATTATAACAAGCTGAGAACACATTGGGAAACTCAGGTGTTTTAAGTTCATTCGAACCTCTAAGAGGTCTGTGGGTCTCTTGTAAAAGGACAAGATCTGCCTGTAGTTTTTTGAGTTGGTTAAATATTTTTAACCTCTTTACTCTGGAGCCAGCTCCATTTATATTCCATGTAATGAACCTCAGTGTACCCATAGATGTTTGTGTATAACTAGGGATGTATGCTGTGTGCGTCGCTTAGACAGGTGGAGAGAATACGTCACTTGTTCATAAAAAGAGAAGGAGAGAGAGAAAAAATGTGTGGCGAGATGCTCCCTGAGTCTGACTTTGTGTATGCATAGTTACTAATATGAGTAGGCTTGGCTTAAGTGTGTGTGTATCTTATATGACTGTGTGCGCTGTCTGACTGATGTAAATGTGCTGCCGTTGAGCGCATGGTGCGTATGTGTCGAAATAAAGGATGTTTGTGGATGAGTGTCGAAGCAGGTGATCGAGGCAGTGAAAGGAATAAAGAAAGAAACCAAGGACAGGGGTGAGCAGCATAAAACCAAGAGGGGGAAAAGAGCGGGAAAAAAAACGAGAAAAAAACAAACAAAAACAAAACGTAAACATTCCAATTAAATCACTGACGGAGAGTGACGGTGTTAATTCTGCTATGAAATCACACTTTAAGATGCGATTTGATACTGGTAAGTTAAACAGATGTTAATGCAAGTTAGTGTGAGTGGATAGGGAAAGGGTGCAGCTGATTCTTATCTGGTGTGAGGTTAATACAGCCACGGAGTGATGTCGGGGTCGCGGTGGAGCTGTCCGTCCACGTACAGCCGGTCCACAGCGATGACAGCGCGGTAGCCCTTCTGGATGAAGCCGCGTCGGATTGGGAAGAGGACCCTGCATCGTTCCAAGATCTCTTTGGGGAACTGGTCGTTCACGCTGAAGTCCGTTCCTTTTAATTCCCTGCCGCGGCTTTTCACATGTTGCTTTTGTTTGAAGTGGCCGAATTTGGCCACGATAGGACGTGGTCTCCCGGCCGTAGCCCGAATGGGGCCGAGGCGATTTACCCGATCGAAGACGATGTTCTTCACAGTGTCCTCCGGCAGCTTCAGGTGGGTTTTGATGAAGCTTTTTACCGTGGTCTCCGCGTCCTCTCCAGCGGCTTCTGGAATACCAGAAAATACCAGATAATCACGCATGCTACGAGCTTGTAGATCGATAACTGTTTCTTTTATTTTTTTATTTTCTCTATTGAGCTGGGTAACATTATCTGTGAGACATTTCACCGACTCCCTTAGCGTGGCATTTTCAGCAGCAAGCGTTTCCACCTGCTGCTGGCTGTACTCCAGGGATTCTCGCAAGCATTTAAATTCTCGGTGAAGAATCTCCACCAAGGACAGCCTTGCGTCAAAACTGGACAATCGCTTGTCGATTGACTCCAGTATGTCAGCAATATCTTTGCCGGCTGGCGATGTTGAGCCGGGGGAATCTGCCGGGCGTTGTCTTTTCGACAACGGCGTCTCAGGTTTGGCCGGGGAAGCTGCACACTGGGTCTTCTTCATCACGAGATCCTGAAAGCACTGATCAATATAATCTTGGAGAGTCTCTAAACTCTCCTCGTTGTTCTCCAGGGTGTTGGAGATTATTTAGACAAATAGTGTTAGTTATAAGACAATTGATAAGTGTATTTGGTAATACTGAAGTTTAAATGAATTTGTTCAAATCTAAACTACCATTTGCTTTAATTTTCCGCCAAAATCTCTGACGTCAGTTAAAACATGAGTTGCTTACCTTGTCCGTCACTTACCTCTACCGCCTCCCACTTCGAAAGCCTGGATGGATTATCTCAATATAGCAGATGTCCCCACTACCACACATTTGGACTGATTTGTGACCACTGTTTGGGAGGGATGGTTATATTGTGTATCTGGAATGAATTTTAGGTCTCTACATCCATCCCATGGGGAATCGGAGCAGTAACAAAGGTGTTGCGTTTATATTTTTGTTGAGTGTATTTGTTATATACATTTATTTCACTATAAACGTGTAAAATAGTGATCTTTATCTTACCTCCTAATGGAGATGTCTCTCATGTAGTGCAGCTTGCAGAAAGAGGTTCCCCCCCCCAAATGAAACTCACACCACCTTCAACTCATCCTTTTATTGGACAGAGATGTGCCTGGTAGCATTAGTTGACAAAAAAAAGTTGGGGTTTTTTGAAGGAACAGTGTGAGGCATGAAAATGTGGTTTGTTGGCTCAGGACAACGCTATGCAGTAGAGGGATAAATTACTGTTAATCTCCATAGACTCAAGAATTCAAGTCAATTTCCACAGCTATGGGCCAGTTAATTATGTGTACAGTTGATATTTTTATTCATAGATTCAGCACACAACCATTAGGCTAGGCTATTTAGATCGATTTCTCTTTACTTATGTTTGTAAAATGATCAGGGAAGCTACTGTGATTTTGCCTGACAACATTTTTATGACAGCTAAATTTACTTGTACTTTCATAATAGATCATAATACATTGACACTCAATTTTCTGTCTAGCGCAGCAGTCCCCAACCCCCGGGCCACGGACCAAAGTCGTTTGGTACGGGGGGGTGCAAGAGTTGATGCTCGGACGTGAACTTTATGGTTTTCAGGGGGGTTTTTTGTTGGGTTTTTTTCACGTTTTTATTGTTAACTCTATTTCCCTGGGTTGGGGACTGTCATGGTCTGGGTGGTTTTCCACAGCATCGGCTCCTCCCCACTGGGTGGAGTCTTTGTTGTTCCTCACCTGATGGCAATCATACCAGCAGTATTTATGACCTGTACACTCAACTGGTCTTCGCCAGATTATCTGCCAACTTTAGTCACGTCTGTTCCTTGATGACTCATCGTGTATATTAACCTTATTTCCTCTGTTTTCTCGTCAGCCTCTGAAACCCACCTACCAAGCTCTCCTGGATACAAGTTTGCAGCCGCCGGTAATCTCTCCCCTTTTTGGAACTGCCAGTCTCTCCTGCCTGCCTCCCTGCATTGCACGCAGCACCCACCTGGACCTCTCCTGCCTCCCCCCTCCACGCAACCCCCACCTGCAAGCTTGTAAGACAGCTCAGTGTATTATTCTCAGATTCACTCGCAGCTCTCTGTGGGATTCCCCTGACTGCTCTCTCTTCTGTTTCAGTGCCCTGGCCAGCCACAGTTTCCCCTGCCCAGTCCCTGCACCCAGTTATCCCTGCCATCTAGTCATAGTCACAGTATTTTCTCTCGCCTCAGACGTCTAGTTTATGTTCCTTAATTCTAGTCTGAAATTTCTGTTAGCCTCTGAGCATTGTAAATAAAGACTCTTTTCGTTACACCGCACCTCTGGCCTCCGGGTTTGAAACTGCACTTGAGTCCATCCCATTTCCACGGGCCACTGTGCCATGACAGGGGACCACTGGTCTAGAGAACACTGGTTAGCCAATGCTGTCGTCAAGTAGCCTATCACTAGCAAACAAACAGCAAGCCAAGCGATGAATTCAATGTTGCAAGAAAAATATGTATAATGCTTACTGTTTATTAAAGAAAAGTATCCTGAAAGGAATTCAAATTGGTGGATCGGCAGACAGAGGCGGTTTCTCGCAAGTGATGTCACAAGAAGGTGATTGGTCACTTGCAATGTTGAACCTGGAACAACATTAATTATGATGATGGGAACAACACCAACACGAGGATATCAGATCGTGCTAGTATCGCTGTAGGTCTGCTGTACTGGCATGTAAGAGGATAAGAGGCCGTCACACCTATTGTGGTATCGTAAGGAATTACTTGTTTATATATATATATATATATATATATATATATATATATATATATATATATATATATATATATATATATATATATATATATATATATATATACGTGTTTCGGGAAAATTATATAGGAGTGCAAAGGCAAAATGTGCAGAGATGTGCTGTACCTTCAGTGACTGGGTAGCGCTCAGAGTACAATGCAATCAAGAAGCTAGTGAGTCTACCTTAAAGTCAGCTCAATGAAATCTGTGAACAACTGAAGGTGGCAAAACTGCACCCTGAGGAGACACTGTTTCTCAAAGATTATACAGCCATTCTCAGACCACTTGCCTACTCAGTCAACCTGGTCCAGGAAGGAAAGAACTGTTATTTTGGATATGTGATTCCCAACCTTCTCAGTCTGAAAGCCAAGTTATCTGAAAAGTTGACAGTGCAAAGTGCAATTTTCAAGTCACATCCTCTCAGCAATCATCAAAGCAATTGACACTCAATTTGCAGCCTGGCCTCCCGTGAGGCAAGGATGGCAGCATCCACAATCCCAAAATTTCAACTTTGGTGGCTTGCTGATGATGAAAGAGAATCCATGAGAAGAACAATGATCCAAAGGCTCGTCTCCTCAACACAGAACCTTCTAATAATACCAGCACCACTGGACATGCCTCAGTGGGAAATGAGCCAGAAGATAATGATGACAACTTCTTCAGTTTTCAGAGTCCACAGGTGATCTGTTCCACAGCGGAGGATGGAGGTACAGAGGTATCTTCAAGATTCAGATAAGACATTGCCTCATTAAAGGCATATCCAGTGATCAGAGCCCTCTTCTTGAAATACAATACGACTCTGCTGTCAAGTGCTCCTGTCAAACATCTCTTTAGCCATGGAGGACTTGTTTTCACCCCACACTGTAACTGCATGACAGACAAGCTACTTATAACTAAGTGATGTTGGTGACCATAATAGTAAATACTAGTGCTGTCAGCTGGACGGCACTAACACGTTGACGCTGTGCAGTCCCACGCATGGGGAGATCCACGCTAACTCGCTAACGGAGATTTATCACGTTAATGCGGTTATGGAGTTAACGTCATTTTAACGAGATTAACGCTGACAGCAGTAGTAAATTCTTTTCAATGGTATATTTTATGTTTGTCTAGTACTCTTCCACTTTTCAGCTTTGTAAATTTTAAAAAAATTGTTGAGGAAAGACGGTGCTTTTTTAAATTATCTTTAAGCAGACAAAACATCTTATGTTAACACACCCAAGTCTTTGCTCCTCTACAGTAAATATATTGTCTTTTCAGGGAGTTTGGGTTTAACAGCAAATTGGTAGAGAAAAACAAACAAGAATTTTGCAGGATGCAATTGCTACATTCATGTAGTTGTAAAAAGCGTGACAATATATTAAGCAATCCAAAGTATTCAGAATATGTTACTCACACTGAGTAACTTAACAGAATACGTTCCAAACTACATTTTGGGCCACGTGTTCTGTAATGTAAAGTTGAATACATTTTAAAAGTAACCAACACTGGTCACCGGTGAGTCAGGATAATGTGCAGCAGGTGTGTGATTGTTTGCAGGTTTGTAGGCCAGAGGCGGGAACCTGCATGAGTTCCACCTCATCTGTACCAAGAGTATCTGGCTAGAAGATCTCAGTGCTCTTTTGGGGTTATATATGTTTAGGAGTTTGCTTAAATAGCTTGGCGTCATACCATTCAAAACTTTGAAATTAAGTAAAAGAATATTAAAATCAATACAATAATGGACAGGGAGCCAGTGTTAATTTGCTAAAACTGGAGTGATGTCATCAAACCTAACACCTGCTAAACGAACTGCAGCTCCATTTTGGATCAACTGTACATGATGGACAGATGAGTGTTTAAAACCCAAATAAAAATAATTGCAGTAGAAGAGATGGAGGCATCAATACATTTTTCTAGGTCTTTAGGACTTTGCTTTGGCAATTTCACGTAACTTGTATCTCTAATTTAAAAGAGCTATCTAAAACAAGTCAGAGATGTCGTACATTCTTGGAATGATGACAAACAACAGGACCAAGGGTACCAGTTGGGGGCATGACTTCCAAAAACATGAACTTCAGACTTATTTTCATTTAGGGTAAGGAAATTCTGTATTAGCCTGTCTTTAACATCATGTAGACAGATGCTGCAGTTTGACAGAGGCATCCAATTTCAAGGGGAAGAAAAGTTGGATATCATCAGTATAACAGTCAAAGGGAATGTTGTATTTCCTGAAATTTATCCCAAAGGCAGCATGTATAAAGAGAACAGAGCGGGACCCAAAACAGACCCTGTGGTCAATGTCACCAGCAGGCCTCTTCCATTGAGGGCTGCTGGTGACATTGACCACAGGGTCTGTTTTGGGATACCAGAGCATGTTGAGTTAAAAAGATTAGCTAGCTCTTCAATGGGTAATTCTGCCCAAGGGTTGGCATCGTAGAGGGCAGAGTTAGTGAAAGTGTAAGAAAACTGAACAGATTGATGGATTTATCAACTGATGCATAGGTCCCTTGTTGTTCAACTCCAGGTTACACACCACCATATTAAACATCACAGGGAAATGATCCGATATCCCACAGTCTTTGATTTCCGTAATACAGACGTTCAGACCGTATGGCAGCATCAACTCACAAGTTAAATCCCTCACCCACTGAATGAAATTAAATGAGTCTTACAGCTGTTATGGAAAATCTTGAATAAACTGCAACAACCAGGTGAGCGTATCTTTGAAGTGAGGTTTATTAAAAAAAGAAAACACTGCAGTGGAGAAAATCTTCAGAGCAAACACCAAACAATTTTCTGAGGAAGGACACCGCCCTGAACCATTTTATACCTTCCCAGAACACTCAAACAAAGAACATTCCACAGCACATCATATATCTCTATACCTTCAATCCAGCTCATCCTTGCCCGTCTCACACTCTAAGAAAAGTTACGACCACCCATCACCTCCCTAAAAGCAGGATGTTCTGGAGATCTTCAAGTCTACAATGCACCCTCTGTGAGGTGTAATAAAATCTGAGGCCCACTTGTGTGAACATTCCACATATGTGTATACAAAGAGGTGTCTGGAGTGATTTTGCTATACTAAAGTGATGTAATTAAAATATGGGATCAATACATAAAAATAAAGAAATTTCCAGTACACAGCAAACATAGATGTTAAAATTACCAAGAATTAAAAGATAGTCATATCGTAGCATAAGACTGCCACCCTGTTTTTCCTGTCTTTGTGAGCGCTTCCTTGGGGAAAAACTAAAGTACTTACCAAGGGGATGTTCTGTCTACCTGCTGTTTTGTACGGAGCCCCACAGGGGACATGGGAGAAAAAAAAATTAAGACGGACTTTTGCGAGATCTCGCAAAACAAACTCGGGATCTCGCAAAAGTTTTAGCCGCATTCTTCGGAGGCCGCCAGCTCGAAGCCGACCGGGAGGTCGAGGCACGATGTGCCGGGAAAGCGGTGTTCCTCCCAGCTGTAGTAGGTCTCGACCTCCCGTTAGCTTTGAGATGGTGGGTGTCAGATCTCCGAAAACGTCGGAGCACTTTTGCAAATGTGTGATGTCTTGTAAACCGAGCAGGTATCTGACGTTTACACAACTACAGTCACGCCTCAAAATATCTTAAAAGTGTATTTTGTGACCCAGAAAAAGTAATATTACAACTAATAATAATATTACTTTTCCATTGTTGGAATTCAACTTTTGCGAGATCTCGCAAAAGTCTGTCTTAATTTTTTTTCTCCCATGTCCCCTGCGGGGCTCCGTAGTTTTGCATAAGCCGCCCAGTGAGATCTTTAACAATAGTGGCTATGGATACCAACTACGAATGGACCAATGTTCGACAACACCTCTACATTGATGATATCAAGCTGTATGCCAAGAGTGAAAAAGACATCAATTCACTGGTCCACACCACCATTTGGACTGGAGAAGTGTATTCAGATGGTAACAAAGAGAGGGAAGGTAGTCAAAACTGAGAGGACTGCACTATTAGAAGGCAACATTGAAGATATTGAGGATAGCTAAAAGTAACTGGGAATCCCACAGGCAAATGGAAATCATGAAGAGGCTGCTAGAAAAGCCAAATACTGCCAAATACTCCCAAAAACCTGCAAAGGGTAAGGTAAGTCCTCAGGAATCAGCTGAATGGGACGAACAAGATCCAGGCAATCAATACCTATCTATGCCCTACTTATTGTCAGATACACTGCTGGGTTAATAAGTTGGCCGAAGCCACTCTCGTCAAGACAAGAAAGTCCCTTAACATCCATGGAGGGTTTCACTCCATGTCCAGCACCCTGGGACTGCATATTAAGCAGAAGGAAGGAGGCTGAGAACTAGTGAGTGTCAGAGCCAGAATCCAGGATGAAACAATATCCATGAGTACATAAGGAAGATGGCCACAATTGATAGGGTGCTTAGTGAATACCTCAGACACCAAAAACCCGAGAAAGTAGAGCAAGAACTGTCATGGAAGGACAGGCTGATATCTCAAGAAATCCTCCTCAATAGGGATGTGATGGTTTGTTGTGTGGTGCCCTCTGCACAGATTTCCACTGATTCCTTTTTCTGGAGTGTGGTGAGCTTGCCCTGAGATTGAGTGAGAGTGTTGTGGTGTGGAATAAAGAGATGTTTGGGATTCCTTCCTCCTTGAAATCCCTGAGGCACAGGATTCCATCTTTATCATATTAAAACATTTCTTTGAGTCATATCAGATGATTGTGTAATAAATCGTTAATAAATCACGCAGATACATCATCTGTATTTATTTGATGTCGACAAAGAAAACATCTGGCAGAGCTGCTCTTGTTTTGCTTGCACCATTGTTACATCTTTCATTTTGACTTGATTCTGAAATTGTATGTACAACATGTATTTTATCACACTTGTGTTATACTCTAGTTGCTAGTTTGTACGCTCAAGGCTGGTTTTCTAGTTTCTGAGAAACTATCAGAGAAAAATGGCATGGATAATGTGTAAGTAAATACGGATTGTAACAATGTCTCTGGCACTTCTTATAGTACTCTTTACTCTACCTGAAGACTCAAAGCACTTTATACAAGATCCATCATTCATCACTTGACACCAGCACTTATTTCTATACTTAAGTGCTTTCTATCTAATATTCAAACTGTGATGGATGAGCAACTTGGGGTTCAGTATCTTGCCCAAAGATATTTGGCATACAGACTGAAGCAGGCATGGCATGCATTTTTAAATTCTCTTTGCTATTTGGGCTGATTGGAACCTGATGAATCTAAAAACAAACAATAACGTGATTTTTCTTTTTTTTTTACCTGATTTTTGTTTCTGAGAAAAATTAGATACACATATGATGACATTCGCTTTAAATTTCGATAGGACAGTGGCAGTATAATATCCTCGTAAGTGGATATCAGGCCCTTGTAAAGCAAAATTTAGTATTTTGCAGACTGGGTGGAAAGAGAAGGACGTAATCTGTTAATGTTATGTAGATGGAAATGGGCAGAACAGATGAGATAATTGATGTGAGATTTAAAGGATAGTGAACTGTCTAGGATGACACCAAGGCTCTTAACCTGAGGAGAAGGGAAAACTGGAGTTATCGATAGTGAGTGAGAAATGGTTTGCCTTCAATAGGTTGGATTTGGTGCAAATAAGGAGGATTTCGGTTTTATCCTCATTGAGCTTCAGAAATTTAGAGCTAAACCAGGATTTTAATTCGGACAGACTTTCTGTAAAGGAAGAAGGTGGGAGGGAGGAATCAGGTCTGCAGGAGAGACATAACTTATAGAGCAAAATTGAGTATTTTGGTCTAGACAACCCAAAATGTGATGTCCACGTATGTGGACGCCAGGTCCTAGGAGGGTTAAAGTTACTTTTATTCAACCAGCAAGTTTTGTTTTGACCGGAGATGACACAGGCGTCTCCCAAAAGATAATAAGACAATGTACAAGAGGCATAATTGTGGAAAAAAATATATCTCAGCTTTTATTTACATTTGAGAAAAAAGTGTCATGTCCAGAATTATTCATACCCTTCTCAATAATCAATAGAAAAGCCTTTATTGGTTGTAAATGCAGACCGGCTTTTTGCACGTCTCCACAGGTACTTTTGCCCATTCATCTTTAGCAATGAGCTCCAAATCTTTCAAGTTGGAGCGTCTTCTTGCCATCACCCTGATGCAAAACGTTAATGTTGTTGTCTCCTAACCATTTCTTCACCAAGTTTGCTGTGTGTTTTGGGTCAATGTCGTGCTGAAATATCCACTGGTGGCCAAGGCCAAGTTTCTTTACAGACTGCCTGATGTTGTTGTTGAGAATCTTCATGTATTGCTCTTTTTTTCATGGTGCTGTTTACTGTGATTAGGTTCCCTGGTCCATTGGCTGAAAAACACCCCCAGAGCATTAGGTTCCCACCACCATGTTTGACAGTGGGAATGGTGTTCTTTGGGTTGAAGGCTTCTCCTTTTTTACGCCAAAAGAAGGAAAAATTTAATTTTTGTTTCACCTGACCATGACACAGAAGACCAGAAGTCTTCTTCTTTGTCCAGATGAACTTTTGTGTGCTTTATCTGGAGAAGTGGCGTCCTCCTTGGTCTCTTCATCTGTGAAACCCAGCATTGTGCAATGTCTGTTGGACTGTGTGCCTTGAGACATTGCCACCAGCAGAGCCCAGATTCACCAGGATGGCCTTGATGGTGATCCTTGGATTCTTTCTTTTTTTTACCTCTCTCACTATCCTCCTGGCCAGCACAGGTGTCACTTTTGGCTTCCGATCACGTCCAGATTTTCCACAGTGCGGAACATCTTGTATTTTTAAATAATACTTTGCACTGCAGCCACTGGAACTTGAAAACATTTAGATATGGACTTGTAGCCCTTTCCTGACTTGTGAGCAGCCACATGTCCTCACTGTGCTCCTTTGTCTTAGCCATGGCTGTCCACAAACCAACTGCAGAGAGCTGCTGTTTTTCACCTGTTGAGTTGATTAAAACAGCTGTTCCCAATTAATCAGTGTAATTAGGATGCTTTAGAACAGCTTGGACTATTTGGAATGGTATAGAACTTTGGATTTTCCCAGAGACTGTGACAGTTTGTGAAGGGTATGAATAATTCTGGACATGACACTTTTTGTTCAAATTTAAATAAAAGCTCAGAAATAATTTTTTCCCACACAATGCCACTTTTACATCGTCTTATTATCTTTTGGAAGATGCCTATGCCATTTCCAGTCAAAAAATAACTTGCTAAAATTTGCCAGGGGTATGAATAATTGTGGGCTTGACTGTAAAAGTACTAATAATGTGAGACACACATGCAAAGACAACTTGAGTTGCTATGCTGGGCTGTACTGCTTCCTTCTATTCCACGCCTTCATGTGAAAGTGCAACTTTGAATATCAACGAGAGACCTAAAAACGGCATAGTCACCCTGAGGCAAAACTGAGGTGCAGAGGTGAATGAAACGGAGAGGTGAGGAGGAAGAACAGTGTCAAACATAATCTGTGACCCAAAAATGTGTTCCAGCTTTGTCTCAAGTAACTAGGCAAAAGACTGAAATGGATGATACGAGAAAGGTTTTCATGTTTCAGTAGACTTGTGGTATCGCAAATATTTTGCAACAAGTATCATTAATTTTATTATGATTATTCCTAGTGATTTTATTTTAAATTTGGATTTCTGTTTTCCATTAATTCATATG
This sequence comes from Maylandia zebra, assembly GCF_041146795.1. Taxonomy (NCBI): domain Eukaryota; kingdom Metazoa; phylum Chordata; class Actinopteri; order Cichliformes; family Cichlidae; genus Maylandia; species Maylandia zebra. The sequence continues at coordinate 4,302,988 of NC_135176.1, read as the reverse complement.
ATGACAGATGGATACTCACCGCATGGATGGATTGTCTTACTATATAAATAAAAACATACGTACATAATTCCTGGACAGTAAAAGATACAAGAGAATATTCTACTCTACATATATGCCTTTTACATAAGAAAAAATATATTAAAATGCAATCATTTTAGAATAAACAAATTTTTTTTCTGAGTAATGAAACATTTTGCTATGTGTGTATTTTGTGCTCAATCAACTATTACTGTAAGTTGTTATTGTCCACCACTAAAATAATTATTCACACACATCATTTTATGATACTTGGTTGAATGAGTTAGATGTGACTAATTTATATAATTATTTGTTAAACAGAACGTTTTTTTTAGGTAACCTGTTTTAAACGGCCTCATAAAATCTATTTTGACTCGTTATTGTAGTTGAAACATTTGATTCTTAAGAAGAGTAATGACAGGAACACTATTGGGATAAGCGTATTAGCCATTGGCTCTGTAGTACAGTAATGAGCATAATGTTCTAGTATGTGGATTTACTGGATTTATTTGATAAAAGCGGTAAACATATCAGCTGACAGATGAATATGTTCTGAGAACACAACAGCTTGCACAGAGAATGCAGCTTATACTAAAGCCAGATGGTAACCAGTGGTTAATTGCTCAATAATCTTCACAAACACCGGTTTGTGGTGTTTTAGGTGTAAGCTAGCATTTCCAGACTGCATGCTGGGAGATCAGAATTTAAGTCTTATCTGCTGATTAAAATTATCTCTGGGGTCTTCACTGTTCAAAAGCAGATTATAATTTCTCACTGTGTCTTACTGTTGTTCTCTGTCTTTGCTGTTATTGACAGAGTTGTGTTATGAAGCATCAGTGGAAAGTACCAATAAATACATATATAATACTTTTACTTACAAGGACCACTCACTTTAATGATGATCTCACTACTGCAGCAGCTACTATTTTCTCATAACTGGTTGTGATTCCTCTTTCTTTGCCATAAATAGAAACTCACTATTTGTTTGCATGCCGGATATGAAGGACAGGTACCTCTAGATTTGCAAAGCAGATGATATTTGACACTCTTCAGGTAAAGGTACCCTACAGAAAGACAATCAGATTGAATGTGAGCATGAGAAGCATCTAAGGTAACATTGATTTATCACCTACAGTGGCTTCCCTGCATACAAATGACCCCAGCTGGACTGGATCTTCAAGGGCACTGATGAGTAAGGAGGTGGGGTGGAGAAATATGTCCAAATGACCCACTGCCACACAAGAACTGTGACTCAGTACTAAGAGTGTACTCCTCCCTTCCATTTAGGCCTGCTAACCTCATTTACATGATTGAAAGATTGTGGGCTACACATGAATATTAATACAGGATGCATAAGGATGAGTCGAAGTATGTTATAGCAAAGTAATGGTACTCTATTAAAGTAATATGGATCAAGCTCCACTATTTGGGAAAATACCATCTAATCAAGACAATATCTTATATCTGTGTGTGTGCAGGAACTGAGTGCAGTGAGTCAAGCAGGAACAAAGTGGCTTATGAATGAAAATTTAAATGAAAAAATAAATTTTCAGCAAAGGGTAAGCTAAAGAATGTAGTCAGAATCTTTCTGCAGCAGTCTTTAGAGTTTGTCATTGTTTACTTTTTTTGTAAAATTCGCCTGCCTTTGACAAGAGGCCTAAAAACTGCACAGTCACTCTGAGGCGCAGCTGAGGTGTAGAGGTGTATAAAGAGAGGTGAGAAAGAGTAAGAGAACAGGACAAGTGATGGCTGTGCCACAGAGAGAGAAACAGCCTCACAAGACATATTCTGGTGTCCATCGGCTAAATCTTTGGTACTCGTGACTTACCATATTCCACTTGTGCTCCAGATCTTTCCATGCACCAGCTGCTTCTTGTCCCAGTCAGTCATCTCCTTGTTGTTAATCTGATCCTGCCCACCCACTCTACCGTGGCTCAACCTGGCAACTGTCTGAGCCTCGGGATATTTAGATGTTTATTCTCTCACTGCACGCTCAGTTGTTGAATAGACATTTTCTTATACTTCTGCTCTGTCTCATTCTGTTCCAAAGTCCACATGCTCCATTTCCAGTGTGCCTCTCCTATAAGCTTTGCTCCCACTAATCATAAAAAAGGGTTTCAAGCAAAAGTGAATTTACTTAAATTTATAGAAATTTACATCTTAAGGTATGATATCACCACAACTTTCAAAATACCTCTTTAAGAGCTCCCCAAACGTTGGAAAAGCATATTGGTGATAAAGGTTTAAACCAAAATCCACTTTTAGTGCAGTAAGTAACACCAAACTGAAACTCAAAGGAGCTTGCAAAGAAAAGCGTCTGGACTTCTTTAAGTTGCTTGAAGACGTTTCACCTCTCATCCGAGAAGCTTCTTCAGTTCTAAGGTCAAATGGTGGAGAGTCCCAGATAAAAACCTAGTGGGAGTGACCCCTCCACAGGGGGACAAAAGGACCCCCTGATGATCCTCTAATCGCCTGAGCCAAGGTGTGAAACTGGGTGTGGGTCCCAATCAGCCAGAGTTTCGGGTGTGTTCATTGTGAAACCTGGCCCCACCTTATCATGCGAAGTCCTGAGGTCAGATGGCCCAGTATGTGAGTGGGCGTTAAGGCGTCTGGGAAGGGATCTCAGAACTGGATTATAGATGGCAGAGAGTTGGTGTCGTAAACCCCCGCCTCTGTTCAAAGATGGTCGCTCACAGTGGACATAGATGGCTTCTTTCACTCCTCTTTCAAACCATCTGTCCTCTCTGTCCAAAATGTGCACATTGGCATCCTCGAAAGAGTGTCCTTTATCCTTAAGATGCAGATGGACTGCTGAGTCTTGTCCTGTGGAGGTGGCTCTTCTGTGTTGTGCCATGCGCTTGTGAAGTGGCTGTTTGGTCTCTCCAATGTAGAGGTCTGAGCATTCCTCGCTGCACTGTACAGCATACACCACATTGTTAAGTTTGTGTTTTGGCGTTTTGTCTTTCGGGTGAACCAGTTTCTGTCTGAGTGTGTTGCTGGGTCTGAAATACACTGGGATGTCATGCTTGGAGAAAACTCTCCTGAGTTTTTCTGATACACCGGCTACATAGGGGATGACAATGTTGTTGCGTCTGTCCTTCTTATCCTCCCTCGCTGGTGTCTGATCTTCTTTTCTGTGTCTCTTTGCTGACTTTAAGAACGCCCATTTAGGATAGCCGCACGTTTTGAGTGCTTCCTTTACATGTGTGTGTTCCTTCTTTTTTCCTTCAGGCTTAGAGGGAACATGTTCTGCCCGGTGGTGTAGGGTCCTAATTACTCCAAGTTTGTGTTCCAGAGGGTGATGGGAGTCAAAAAGGAGGTACTGGTCCGTGTGTGTGGGCTTCCGGTAAATTTCGATGTTGAGTTTGCCGTTCTCTTCAATGTGCACGGTGCAGTCCAGGAGAGGCAAACAGTCGTCCTTTGTGTCTTCCCTGGTGAACTTGATATTTTTATCCACAGCGTTAATGTGCGCAGTGAAGGATTCCACTTCTTGTGTCTTGATTTTGACCCAGGTGTCGTCCACATATCTGTACCAGTGGCTGGGTACTCTTCCTTTGAAAGAGCCAAGAGCCTTCCTTTCCACTTCCTCCATGTAAAGGTTGGCTACAATAGGTGACACGGGGGAGCTCATGGCACAGCCATGTTTTTGTCTGTAAAAGCCTTCGTTGTACTTGAAATATGTAGTGGTGAGGCAGAGGTCTAACAGTGTGCAGATCTGATCGGGTGTGAAGTTGGTCCTGTCCTCCAAGGAGCTGTCTTCTTGTAGTCGTTTTCTGACAGTCTCCACGGCCTCCGTGGTGGGTATGCAAGTGAAGAGAGAGACTACATCAAAGGACACCATGGTTTCATCTGGATCCAGGGTAAGTTTCTGAACCTTGTCGGTGAAGTCGGTGGAGTTCTTGATGTGGTGTGGGGTGTTCCCCACGAGAGGCGCAAGGATGGTAGCAAGGTGTTTTGCAATGTTATACGTGGCTGAGTTTATGCTACTGACTATGGGTCTGAGTGGGACAGCTTCCTTGTGGATCTTCGGAAGTCCATAGATGCAGGGTATGGCATCCCCTGGGTAAAGGCAGTGATATGTAAGGCGGTCAATAACCTAAGATGTAGACAAAGCAGAGTTGTTCCTAAGAGCCTGCGCCTTGGATCCACTGTCAGGGGATACAGAGCAGACTTGATTCTACAGAGAGCACAAAATCACCTTTTAAGTGAAAGGATAAGACAGGTCCATTTCACCATAGATGCCCTCCAGATCAAGATCAGCCAGACCCTGCAAGAACTGGAAATCCTTCTACCCTCTCCAATCTTAGAAGAGGTTTACAAGTTTGTGGACAAGGCTCAGCGGGCCCAACACTCTAAAGGAAAAGAAAGACAACGCAGGAAATTTCACACCTTGCTTTCAAAAACACACACTCCTCATCCTGAACCTACACAACCCAGAGAAGAAAACACACCTGATGTCAGTCAGGAGAAATGGGTTAAGAACTTTTCAGACAGGATTCTCACTGAACCTGAAAAGAGAGTATTAGCCAAAGGACTCAATTTTGCCATTTCTCCACAACAGTTGCCCATAGTGGACCTCATCACAGCCACAGAATCTGCCATACGGATTAATAAATTATCACAGACAGAAGCAGAGCAAATCAGGATGAAAGTCTCAGCCACGCTCTCCAGTGCCAAAGTCCCTCCATCCAACCTCACAATACAGGAAAAGAAGGCCGTCACTTCCCTGAGCAAAGACCACAACATCACTGTTTTACCAGCTGATAAGGGAAGATGCACCGTGGTCCTAAACACTACAGATTACCATACAAAGATCACTACTCTCCTCAGTGACAACAATACCTACGAAGCCCTAAAGCGAGACCCCACAAGCAGCTACAAAAAGAAAGTTAAAGCTTGCCTTCAAGACTTTGAAAAGGACAAAATTATTGACCGCCTTACATATCACCGCCTTTACCCAGGGGATGCCATACCCTGCATCTATGGACTTCCAAAGATCCACAAGGAAGCTGTCCCACTCAGACCCATAGTCAGTAGCATAAACTCAGCCACGTATAACATTGCAAAACACCTTGCTACCATCCTTGCGCCTCTCGTGGGGAACACCCCACACCACATCAAGAACTCCACCGACTTCACCGACAAGGTTCATAAACTTACCCTGGATCCAGATGAAACCATGGTGTCCTTTGATGTAGTCTCTCTCTTCACTTGCATACCCACCACGGAGGCCGTGGAGACTGTCAGAAAATGACTACAAGAAGAGAGCTCCTTGGAGGACAGGACCAACTTCACACCCGATCAGATCTGCACACTGTTAGACCTCTGCCTCACCACTACATATTTCAAGTACAACGAAGGCTTTTACAGACAAAAACATGGCTGTGCCATGGGCTCCCCCGTGTCACCTATTGTAGCCAACCTTTACATGGAGGAAGTGGAAAGGAAGGCTCTTGGCTCTTTCAAAGGAAGAGTACCCAGCCACTGGTACAGATATGTGGACGACACCTGGGTCAAAATCAAGACACAAGAAGTGGAATCCTTCACTGCGCACATTAACGCTGTGGATAAAAATATCAAGTTCACCAGGGAAGACACAAAGGACAACTGTTTGCCTTTCCTGGACTGCGCCGTGCACATTGAAGAGAACGGCAAACTCAACATCGAAATTTACCGGAAGCCCACACACACGGACCAGTACCTCCTTTTTGACTCCCATCACCCTCTGGAACACAAACTTGGAGTAATTAGGACCCTACACCACCGGGCAGAACATGTTCCCTCTAAGCCTGAAGGAAAAAAGAAGGAACACACACATGTAAAGGAAGCACTCAAAACGTGCGGCTATCCTAAATGGGCGTTCTTAAAGTCAGCAAAGAGACACAGAAAAGAAGACCAGACACCAGCGAGGGAGGATAAGAAAGACAGACGCAACAACATTGTCATCCCCTATGTAGCCGGTGTATCAGAAAAACTCAGGAGAGTTTTCTCCAAGCATGACATCCCAGTGTATTTCAGACCCAGCAACACACTCAGACAGAAACTGGTTCACCCGAAAGACAAAACACAAACTTAACAATGTGGTGTATGCTGTACAGTGCAGCGAGGAATGCCCAGACCTCTACATTGGAGAGACCAAACAGCCACTTCACAAGCGCATGGCACAACACAGAAGAGCCACCTCCACAGGACAAGACTCAGCAGTCCATCTGCATCTTAAGGATAAAGGACACTCTTTCGAGGATGCCAATGTGCACATTTTGGACAGAGAGGACAGATGGTTTGAAAGAGGAGTGAAAGAAGCCATCTATGTCCACTGTGAGCGACCATCTTTGAACAGAGGCGGGGGTTTACGACACCAACTCTCTGCCATCTATAATCCAGTTCTGAGATCCCTTCCCAGACGCCTTAACGCCCACTCACATCCTGGACCATCTGACCTCAGGACTTCGCATGATAAGGTGGGGCCAGGTTTCACAATGAACACACCCGAAACTCTGGCTGATTGGGTCCCACACCCAATTTCACACCTTGGCTCAGGCGATTAGAGGATCATCAGGGGGTCCTTTTGTCCCTCTGTGAGGGGTCACTCCCACTAGGTTTATATCTGGGACTCTCCACCATTTGACCTTAGAACTGAAGAAGCTTCTCGGATGAGAGGTGAAACGTCTTCAAGCAACTTAAAGAAGTCCAGACGCTTTTCTTTGCAAGCTTCTTTGACTACGATGACCTGGATGACTGAGAACCTTCACAGACACCAAACTGAAACAGTTAGATACCCATAAATATAAAATCTGACCAAACAAAATTTAAAAAAAATGCTGCCATGAATTGTGACATTTTGATTAAAGAGCAGACAAGGGTGGCCCTACAGTCATTTGGAGCCAAGATCAATATAGACAAAGAGCTTGCCGCCAACTGTATGATTCCATAATTCATAACACTATTTAGACCTTATGTCTAATCTTTTGTAGTACATAAAGTGTGTGTTAGAAGGTATTTTGAATAATGCATTTCAGAAGGAGTGGCTCAATAAGAAGAAGGAGCAAGAATTATTAAGAAAAAAAATAATCCCACTGTACCTAGCCTAAAACAGTGGTCCCCAACCCCCGGGCCGTGGACCAGTACCGGTCCGTGAGTCGTTTGGTACTGGGCCGTGAGAGTTGAGGCTCAGATGCGAAATTCATGGTTTTCAGGGTTTTTATCGTTTCTTTTTAATCGTTTTTATCGTTAACTCCGTTTCCTCGGGTCTTTTCCTGCGTGTTATGAATACATTTTCTTTTTTTAGGTACTGGTTTTATTTAGTCGTATTTATCTGCGACACTTTTAAAGGCCGGTCTGTGAAAGTATTGTCGGACATAAACCAATCCATGGCGCAAAAAAGGGTTGGGGGCTGCTGGCCTATAAAACACACAAAAATGTCTATAATCCTTCAGGTGAACCTATGATTAATGGCAAGGATTACATTTCTTTTTCCAACTTAAACCAAGACAAAATCATTTAGAATGGAACATACATTGATGATTTGCTAATGTTTTATATGGGCAATTTTCCTTAACGCCACTCAGTCCAACTCCTTTAGAATGTATTTCAAGTGAAATTAACTTGTTGGACCTTAAAATCACTAAAACATCTTCTGAAGAGCTGCATACCATAATCTTTCAAAAGTGTACACCATCCTTCATGCCAACAGTTTTCATCTTCCTTATTTGGTCAACAATAATCCTTTTGGTCAGTTTCAATGTCTCATGAACGTGGGTTTATGAGAATGAATCATTTGTTGGATGACGCAACTGTGCTTGGGCTTCAAGATGCAAACTGATGACATGATAGTATAAGGTCGTTAAGATAAGATGGGGCCTGATTATTCAAGACCTTGTATCCAAGGAGCAGGAGTTTGAATTCAATTTATTTAACAGGAAGCCAATGAAGGGAAGCCAATATAGGGGGAAATATGCTCTCTCTTTTTAGTCCCTGTCAGTACTCTTGCTGCAGCATTTTGGATTAACTGAAGACTTTTCAGGAAGTTTTTACAACATCCTAGTAATAAAAAGTTACAGTAGAATAAATAAAATCATTATTTACAAACTGCATTTTGTAATTCTTTGGGTTAACCTTGTAAAATATTTAAATTTGTAAAAAGATGAACCAAGAAAATACTGTCAAAACAGAGAGAGTGCAATAAAACATAGCTACAATAGAAATTGAAAAATTAAAATACTTGCCATCACCAGTGTGTGAATGTGTGTGTGAATGGGTGGATGACTGGATATGTAAAGCGCTTTGGGGTCCTTAGGGACTAGTAAAGCGCTATATAAATACAGGCCATTTACCATTTACCAATACAAAGGAGGAGATGAACCAAGGATAACATCAGTAACCACAGACACGACAAAGACAACGACAGTGCCCAGTATTTCCCTGGCCCCTCTTGTTTGGGTTAAGGTCCTGACAGGCCTGGGGTTGAATTCTTTCTCCTCCCTCCTATCTCTTTCTTTTTATAATAGGGGTGTCCAAATTCATAGGCTGCATCCTCCTGATACACCCGACCCATCCTTCAAATTCGGGGAAAAGGAGGACGCATTTGTTGGCTGCATTCGGAGGAGTCTGCGAATTTGGACAGCCTTTGTCGCGTCGCTGTGACGTAATCGGCCTACAAATGCAGCCTCAGGAGGATGCAGCCCATGAATTTGGACACCCTGAGTCTCTCTCGTGTTCTTTCTCTGCGTCTCTCTCATTCTCAGGTGGAGTTATGAGCCAATATTCCTCCCTGGTCTGCCCGCAGGTGGTGTTTCTCCCACACCTGTTCTGTACTAACTCATTTGCTCAGGGTATTTAAGGACCGTTTGGCACTGATACTCACTGCCAGATTGTTTATGCCGTTACGATGCCGCTTGCCCAAAGCCAGTGTGATTACCCTCTTGTCATGAAATCCTGTTGCTTGGAGGAATTTAACAGAAACTTCCAATTACACTTCCTTGTTAGCAGTGTAGGGACTAACGCGTTACATCATAACGCGTTACAGTTCCACTTACCTCGGAAACCGGAACACGGACCTGGGAATGATGTCACACTCGAGTAAACTGGCTAGTCTCGGGATTCCAATATGGCAATGCCCTCGAAAACGGTTGTTTTGCTAGCCCTCTACAAAAACAAATTGCTACTAAACACGTATGCAGCCATAGCTGGACTCGGTGGGCCGGTGGTGATTTTTTTGTTTTTATGGGCCGATGTTTTTGGGGTTTTTTCTTTTTTTTCTGTAACGGTATAAACAATGAAAGATGGTGGACTGGCCAGATGCTGGCAGATGTGTAAAAATAACTCAGTTGTTTGGTGGTGGCTGTCGCGGAGCTTCCACAGATTCAGTAACATTAGCAAGGGGTGGAGGCCAGCAGGTGGATGAGGGAAAGGGGAGGCAGGAGGAGGAGAGACCCGAGGCAGCCGCTGGTCCGAGTGTCAGGTGAACTGAACTTCAGGTAAGAAGTTATGAACTGCACACTAGCTAGCATGACGGAGTTTCTATACAGCTGGGTGGGTGCTATGATGTTACTGATGTTGAACTTTATTTTATTCATAAGGTTAATTATTAGAGTTGCCAACCATCCCCTAAAAACGGAATCGTCTCGTATTCAGGGAAAATATTACGCGTTTCGTATTGAGGTGAAAAGGAACACAGTTTGTCGGTGAATTCAGCTACAATGAAAAAAGACACAAAGCTGGAGTTATTCTGTCTTTACGCTGCACAGCTGTTTCTTCTTCTCTCATTCTCTCCCCCTCCCTCTCCAGTTGCTACTTCAATCATGAAACTGATCAATGATCAGCTGATCGGCTTTTCTGTCGCAAGTCCCGTCTCTCTTGTTTGCTTATTGCCCACTATCACCCAGATGGAGAAACAGGTTTACCTTTAGGTGACATGAATGAGTTGAAGGGAAGTTATGAGCTGTTTCTGAGAGACAAATAACACCAGGATCCTTTTTTTTAGGTAGCTGACAGCTGGTAACTGTGCAGGGGCGGATCTAGCAAAGTTTTGCCAGGGGGCAGGTAGGGCATTAACAGGGAGAGGGGGGCACAAAGAAATACTTTTCTTTCTTATTCTCATTTAAAATGTCTAGCTTTTAGCAAATGATTATCTGAATCTTACAACAAATGTTTTCATCTGATGTAAAATGTATAGAAATCCATTCTTGTACATAGTAAGTTTTTTTCAGGGTCCCATCATAATTTCTTCAGAAGTAAGTACTGTATATGATGCCAGTATTTTCCCACATTTTCTAGATTCTGTACCAGTACTGTGTGTACTGTCACAACAGCGTTTGTTTTCATTCAAAGGCTTTATGGTTTTTCCTATAATGGTGGGCCAGTCTCCTGTCCATCCCTGTATGCAGCTCATCTGCAGTCTGGAGTTACCTATATCTTCCTACTCGGAAGGCAGAATTTCTGAGTTGCGAGTACAATCGAAAGTAGTTTCCATGTTGGATGTAAAAAGCGCACATGACACTGTGACGTAGGTAGGCTAGAATCATGGCGGCAGTCGACGACGGTCCAGGCGTGGGATTTCTCTCGTGGAAATATGCGCATTATTTTTTCCTTTCTGTTGGTAGGTGGCACAGTGCACTGTGGCAGGATAGTGCTAACATGTAGGCAAGCTAGAAGACTGGCATCCTTGCTGAGTATCCAGTTAGAGAAGCAACACATTAATAAGAGAATTCTGAGTAAAACCAAAATTACTTTCCCTAGTAACTAGTTACTTTGAAAGTAAAGAGTAACTTGAAGTAACAGAGTTACTTTTGAAAGAAGTAGCAATGTAACTAAGTTACTAATTTAAAGTAACTTACCCAACACTGCCTGTTAGTTACCTGCCTGTCCACTCTCGACCAAAACTCCCTGCTCCTTTGGGAAGTTCTCTTTGCTAGATACAAACAAGTAAGGTATCAGAGTCAAACCACAAATACTGCTGAATTTTGTCAAACTCACCGTGGCTGTTTCTAACTTCTCCTATTCTCTCTAGCAGATACTCCAGTTCTGTTCCTGTTGGCAAATCTTTGTCCTGGTTTCGTATTTGAGGAAGAGACATACGACTGATGGTCCATTGTGCGTCAAAACAATGATTTTATTAAGACACATATATGTGGGAAGATGAGCTCTGCAAAACATCAGCCTCGATCTTCTCCGAACAATAAATGGGGTGTGATATATATAACATCAGGGTATCAGGAAATATAACGCCCCTGGTGCGTCCAAACAGATAAAAAACATGCACCAGCTCCAGTAATTCTGTCTTAGGACATATTCTAAAAAAGAACAGTTCCTTCCTCTGTTCCTCCGCCACCCGCCAGATGCTTCCTGTTATTCCACTTTCTGCGCTTCAGAACAGAACATGAGCATGCCGTTTACAAGCAAAACAAGTCTATATACTGTGCATGTGTGCAGGCAGCCTATGTGACTTGACCTCAGTGCATGACTTCAACTCTTTAATTAGCACAAAAATGCAATATGTGTATAACATGATTACAGTTGCACCTGCAACGAAAGATTATTATATAACTATGCTCCCACCTGAAATACAGACTTTAATGTAATAGCAACAGTTTCAATAAATGCTCTAATGAAATGATAAAGATAAATCATAAGTGATGCAACAGTAATAATAATGGTTATGAATAGTAACAGTAAAATAATATTCTCATCTCTACATCTTCCACCCATGCCACTTACCTATTTTCAATATACTCATTCCCATTTTACAATAAAGACCTGTAAACCTCCTGTCATTTTCCTGAGTCCAAATTGTGGACCCATGTTGAACAATCTGGCCAACCTTCAGATTCAGCAGCCGTTCAAGCAGCTGTTTTCCACCAAGGTGTTTTGTTACATAAACAGATTCGCACTTCACTTGATGAAATGCTACAGGCAACACATCAGAGGCTAGATCAAATGAATGGCATCATTTAATCAGTTAATTCTCCCTAAGTTGGCTCCCTTTATTATAGGTTTGCTGAAGGGTCAGGCCCTCCAGTGGGCTGAGTCTTATTTAATTACCAATTTAACTGAGTCATCCACATATGATAAGCTTGTAGAGGAGTTTAAAAGAGTGTTTGATCATCCCCTCCAAAGAAGAGACAGCTAGACAGCTCTTTAATTTATGAAAGGGAATAGGAGTGTGACTGAGTACTCAAGGGAATTTCTAGTTCTTGCAGATTGCTTGATGCCCAAGTAACTGGGATGCCCAGTTGGTGTAGCAAACCACTCATTACTCCCCTCCCAGTCTCTGCTCTCAATGGGCAACAGTTGGCAACAGAGATGGGCAGTAACGCGTAACGCGTTACTGTAATCCGATTACTTTTTTCAAGTAACGAGTAAAGTAAGGGATTACTATTGCAAAAACGGTAATTAGATTACCGTTACTTTCCCGTAGGAACGCTGCGTTACTGCGTTACTAAAACCGTGATTTTTTGCGAGAATGTCTCATGACAATGACGTTAGCAAGTGCAACGTTTGTGACAACAGCTGTGTGCAGATCAACAATGGATCATATATCAAGTGCGGGAGAGAGTATGAGCATGCAGTGTTTAAAGCGTGAAAGTACTGACCTTACTTTGAGTTTGATTCCATAAAAAGTGACAAAAACATTAGCGTCCATTAGCATTGTGCGTGGGAAGAAAACTTCTTTTTACAGCGAAAAAAACCCCTAAACTTCCGAGCAAGCACCGAGTGCGCAATGACGTAATGGGAAATTCACAGAGAAACTCGCGGATTCTTCTACTGACCGCTGCGGCACACCTGCACCAAGATAAACCTCCGCCTACCCTACTCCTGCTTTACAGGTGAAAATAGAGCAAAAGGACCGCTAGTCTTTGACTTTATTTATTTTCTGCTGTGTTTTACTTGCATCTATTTGAAAGACTGAGTGTAAACACAAAAGAAAAATTATTTTATGTGCTGGAATGTGTAGAAAATAGGTTTAAATGTTAAACAAACTTCTTCCAGTCAGAGAATGTTGCATATAATTAAATGTTTGCTTGATGCATAAAGTTAAAAGATTAAAACTAATAAAACAAGTTTTAAAAAGAGACTTTTCCATTTGATTACATTTTGTATGATGGATTATGTAGAAAAAGTAGAATTGGGCTGAAAGATCTATCACTTTATCACCTATTCAGGTTGTAAATTGTGTTTTTAAAAAGTAACTAAGTAATTAATTACTTAGTTAACATAACAACGGGATTACTTTTTGGGGGAAGTAATCAGTAATTAGTTACTGATTACTTTTTTCAAGTAACTTGACCAACACTGGTTGGCAATAATCACTCATTAAACTAAACCTGTTTTCCTTGTCATTTCTGGAAAACCACCAGAAAGTACCAGAGTATTGTTCTTACAGTATCTCACAAAAGTGATTAAACCTCACATTTCTGTTAATATTTTGTTATATCTCTTCATGGGACAACATTGAAGATGAAAAATTGTCAGTGTACAGCTTGTACAACAAGCAACAAGTAAATTTGGTGCCCCCTCTAAATAACTCAACCCACAGCCATTGTTTCCTAAACCGCTGGCAACAAAAGTGAGTACACCTATAAGTAAAATGTATATGAGTAGATGACCACATGAGGGAACACCAGCGCCACAGGGCCAGCCAGGCTTGTGAGGCCTCGCCCTGCAGGGATACCACCCAACCAGGCGGAGAGTCCCCTGCAGAGCCCGGTTGGCAAGACTCGTTTAACTCCAGAGGAGTAGAGTAGAAGAATAACAGCCATGGAGTGTCTTTATTGTGTTGAATCTGGTCATTTCCTCTATAAGTGTGAGTAGGCCGCCAGTCAAAGTAGGAATGCTGGCAGGTAGGACACCGGTTAACTCATTCCTACCTCCTTTAATGATTCCTGGCACAGTTTCTTATGATTATCATTCTGTTTAACTTTAAGCTCTTGTTGACTCTGGGGAGTTGCAGAGTTTCATGGATTCAAAGCTTGTTAAACAACTAGGTGCTGCTCTGGTCCCACTTCCTGAATCTCTTCGCATGTCAGCTGTCAGTGGTGACCTCCTTGCCAGCATCACCCACCACCCTCAACCCTTCTCAATCCTGCTTTCCGGAATAACCATGAGTACATTACTCTGTTCATCTTCGACTCACCTGATTCACCTCTTGTTCTCACCTCCCTCACTACAAACACACAACCCAACAACATAAATTGGATAAACAGTAATAGCCCTTTTCCACTAGCACCTACTCAGTTTCAGTTGTTTCCAATACAACCAAGTACCGGCTAATGTGCACGGGGTTGTTCTAGCAACACGGCCTAAGATCCTGTTGTGGTGGACCACTAGAGGGCTCCACTCACACCCAGTGTAGAGGAAGTGTGTTCCTGTGTTTTGTGGCGCGATATGCGCAGTTGATGTTGGAGACGAATAAAGAAGGAGTGAGAACTGAGAGCTGTGTCGTTGATGCTTACCTCCACATTGGTGACCCCTGACTCGAGCATGCAACGGGCCGTAGATAACGCACACTCCGCTATGGATGCATCAGCGGCCGCCGGACCTCCGCCTCCTGTTGCAGCTACGTTCGCTGTGGCGCTGAAACTGCCGGACTTTTGGCTCCATGACCCCCCGTCATGGTTCGTACACGTGGAGGCTCAGTTCGCCCTTCGCGGCATCTCGGCTGACGACACGAAGTATCACCATGTGGTGGCCTCGCTCGACCCGCTGGCCACCCGTCGCGCGATGGCGCTCCTCCGGGACCCACCCGCCCAAGGGAAATACGCCGCCCTCAAAGAGCTGCTTCTTCGGCGCTATGCCCTCTCCGACGCCGAACGAGCCGAAAAGCTCCTCAACCTGTCAGGCTTGGGTGGCGGTACCGCGCTCGAGCTCATGGAGAACATGCTATCGTTGCTCGGGCCGGATGACGGTGGTTTCCTCTTCGTGCACCTCTTCCTTCGCCAACTACCGGCCGCCGTGAGAGCTGTCCTCGCGAACTCTCCGCTTCTGCCTGCGAAGGATTATCGCTCCCTGGCTGAAGAAGCGGATCGCATTCTCCTGGCTAGCCGCACTTTCGACGTTCACGCCCTGGCTACGGACACGCCGGCGGCACCTTCCACGCCTCCACCTGCCTCCCCCGGAGCATCCGCCCCCTTGCTGACGGCAGGGATTGCTACACGCCGGCACCGCGGAAAGAGCATCTGTTTCTACCATCAGCGTTTTGGCGACAGAGCGCGTCGCTGCCTGCCGCCTTGCGCTTTCACGGCCCAGGGAAACGGACCCGCCAGCGCGCCGTAGCAGCCGCGACCGCTGGCAATACAGAAAGGCTGCTCTTCATAGAGGACTCGCGCTCCGGGAGACGTTTTCTCGTGGACTCCGGCTCCCAGAAGAGCCTCCTTCCCCCTACCGCTGCCGACGGACTAGCAGCGAACTGTGGGCCGCAGCTCATTGCAGCTAACGGCTCTCCCATCAAAACGTTTGGGGAAAGGTTGGTGACTGTTTGTTTTCATGCCCGGGATTTCCAGTGGAACTTTGTTGTTGCTGCTAGCTTTGTACCTATTTTGGGTGCTGATTTCCTGTGTGCTCATGGACTACTTGTCGATGTCGCTAACAGACGTTTAATCGATGCTCTCTCGTTTTCTTCGCTACCCTGTTTTACTCAGGCCGCCGAGCCCCTGATTCGGGCTAATGTAGTGACCTCCGGGGATGCTTTTCAGCGTTTGCTTTTAGAGTTTCCATCGCTGTCTGTCCCTAATTTCTCTAGCACGGTAACGAAGCATGGGGTTGAGCATTATATTCCCACGGTCGGGCCCCCGGTGTTCGCGCGCGCGCGCCGCCTCGACCCCGCGAAACTGTCCGTCGCTCGGGAAGAGTTTGCAGCCATGGAGTGCCTTGGCATTGTACAGCGTTCGAACAGTGCATGGGCCTCTCCGCTTCACATGGTGCCCAAATCGGACGGTCGGTGGCGGCCATGCGGAGATTTCCGCCGTTTAAATAATGCCACGGAGAATGACCGTTACCCCATCCCCCACATTCAGGATTTTTCTGCCAATCTCGCCGGAACGTCGATTTTTTCTAAAATTGACTTGGTGCGGGGGTATCACCAGGTTCCCGTGCGCCCCGAAGACGTTCCTAAAACCGCTGTCATTACCCCCTTCGGCTTGTTCGAGTTTTTGCGCATGCCATTTGGCCTGAAAGGTGCCGCCCAGACCTTTCAGCGGCTGATGGACTCCGTTTTGCGTGGGCTGCCGTTCGTTTTTGTTTATCTGGACGATATATTGGTGGCCAGCTGCTCAGCGAGCCAGCACGAGTCCCATCTGCGCCAGGTTTTCCAGCGTTTGGAAGCGCACGGCCTGATCATCAACCCTTCCAAGTGCCAGTTTGGGTTGCCTGTTCTGGATTTCCTCGGGCACCGCATTTCCGCTGAAGGTGTGGTTCCGTTGCCCGACAGAGTCCAGGCCGTTTCGGCTTTCCCGCGTCCCACGTCGGTTAAAGCGTTGCAGGAGTTCTTGGGGATGATAAATTTTTACAACCGCTTTCTCCCCAGAGCTGCCCACCTGCTACAGCCACTCTATGCTGCCTTAAAAGGTAAAACAGCCAAAGATCCGGTTGACTGGCTGCCTGAACGCGTCCGTGCGTTTTCCGCAGCCAAGTCTGCGCTGGCTGACGCCGCCCTGCTGGCCCACCCGCTTCCGTCGGCGGAGATCGCGTTGACCACCGACGCCTCGGACTTGGCAGTGGGCGGAGTGTTGGAACAGCGGGTTTCAGGTCTCTGGCAACCGCTCGCCTTTTTCAGTCGTATGCTCCGGGATGCTGAACGCAAGTACAGTGTTTTTGACAGGGAGTTGCTGGCCCTGCACCTCGCAACACGGCATTTTCGTTTTTTCCTCGAGGGTCGCAACTTTGCTGCGTACGTTGACCACAAACCTTTGACGTTTGCGATGTCCAAGGTCTCTGACCCATGGAGCGCACGCCAGCAGCGCCAGTTGGCGGCCATTTCTGAGTTTACCACAGACATTCAGCATGTGGCTGGTAAGTCCAATCACGTCGCTGACTGTCTCTCACGTGTGTTGGTTTCTCCGGTGTATGTCGGCATCGACTACGCTGCCATGGCCGCCGAGCAACGTGCTGACCCGGACGTCCTTGCCCTTCAGTCAACTAAAACGGCCTCGTGCTGGAGGACACCCCGGTGTGGGACGGCGGTCCGCGCCTTCTTTGCGACGTTTCCACCGGCCGCCCCCGCCCGGTGGTTCCCCTTTCGTGGCGTCGTCGTGTTTTTGACTTGGTGCATGCCCTCTCTCATCCCGGCGTCCGGGCCTCGGTCAAGCTGGTCAGCGCCAGGTTTGTTTGGCCGGGCCTTCGCAAGACGGTGAAAGAATGGGCGGCGGTTTGTATCCCATGCCAACGCTCGAAAATCCACCGGCACACACAGGCACCCCTCGACCCTTTCCGTGTCCCGGGTAGGCGTTTCGATCACGTTCATGTGGACCTGGTTGGTCCCTTGCCGCAGTCACAGGGTTTCACGCACCTTTTGACTGTGGTGGACCGCACAACCAGGTGGCCGGAGGCGGTACCCCTGGCGTCCACGACAGCGGCGACGGTGGCCAGGGCATTTTTGTCAACGTGGGTTTCACGTTTCGGCCCCCCTGCTGACATTACCTCGGACAGGGGCCCCCAGTTTGTTTCCGAGCTTTGGTCTGCTATGGCTGACAGCTTGGGAGTCAAGGTCCACCGCACCACAGCATACCATCCGCAAGCTAATGGGATGTGCGAACGGTTTCACCGGTCACTTAAGGCCGCGCTCCGTGCTTCCTTGACAAGTGGCGACTGGGTCGAACGTCTTCCGTGGGTTTTGCTGGGTTTGCGTAGCGCGGTTAAAGAAGACCTCGGGGTTTCCCCGGCTGAACTGGTCCTCGGCCAGCCTCTCCGGGTCCCCGGGGAATTCTTACCTGAGAGCCCTCCCCCATGTTTCGATACCTCTTTGTTGCCTTTTCGCCCCCCAAGAAACTCATTTCCTGTTCCTGGTCCTGTGCACCACTGCCTGCCTGACACCTTTGTTCCGAGTTCATTGGACTCTGCTCGTTTCGTTTTCGTCAGGCACGATGCCCATAGGACTCCGCTGCGTCCACCATATGACGGGCCATACAGGGTTCTTAAACCAGGCAACAAACATTTCGTTTTGGACTTTGGCGATCGGCAGGAAGTTGTCTCTGTTGACAGACTTAAGCCTGCACATGTTATGCAAGAGGATCAGGTGGTCCCGGGCTGATGGATTCTGTTTTTTCCCCCAGGAGCGACCCGAAATCAACGGAGTCCGAGTCGTCTTCAGCTTTTTCTGACCGCCAGTGCCAGCCTCGCTCCCGGGCTGGGTTGCCCTCTGTCAGTTCCCCACCCCCCCAGTTCAGCCGCTCCGGCCGTTTGCTTAAGCCCCGGGTCCTGGACTAGTTCTGCTGGGTGTTCGGGGGGGGGGCATGTGTGGTGGACCACTAGAGGGCTCCACTCACACCCAGTGTAGAGGAAGTGTGTTCCTGTGTTTTGTGGCGCGATATGCGCAGTTGATGTTGGAGACGAATAAAGAAGGAGTGAGAACTGAGAGCTGTGTCGTTGATGCTTACCTCCACACTGTGACGTTTATCTGCATGCAACACAAACACCAAAACTATGGAGGACGCCAATGTGACAATATACCTGCTGCTTGGAGTATGGCTTTTTGTCAGACTCAGCTATTATCTCTTCCTCCTGTTCTCTATTAGCTGCAGGATTTTTTATTTGTAGTAAAAGAAAGATAAGAAAGTCTGACCTTGTATAGATTTCTATGTGCTAAACTGAATAACCATTAAAATTAAGTACACATTACTTTTGAGAGCCTCTATATTCTCCAAGCTTACCATCTCATCCGCATTTGGGAGGGCGAGTCCTCCCCGATATCTTAAACATCTTCATATTCATTTACCTGGACGAACAGATCCACGTCTGTCACCTCCTGCAACGACTTCTGGAAAACAGGTTATTTGTCAAAGTAAGCAAATGTAAGTTCAATGTTTAGCGTGTGTCTTTTCTGGTGTATGTGACTGAGACTAAGTTTGAGAAGATCCTCCCAAGATTCAGGCAGCGACCCACTTCCAGAAAGCTGCTCCAGTGATTTTTTGGCTTTATCAGAACTTAGAGTTGTTGCTCCTAAAGTGTTTGATCTCCCCTAAGGTTCCTTTCCTGTGAAACTCCATTGCCCAGGAAGCATTTGGCAAACTCAAGCAATCAATTGCGTCAGCGCCAGTCCTGGCTCAGCCTGCTTAAAGTCATCTTTTAAATTAAAATCACACTATCCTTTCTGCTACATCGGATTTTTTTTTGTTGTTGTTTTTTTGTTAGTTGACTTGAAATCAGGTGTGATATTTCACTAAGCATGTCAGACTAATAAGGACATTTTAAGGAAACTTTACCGTACTTAGTTTGATGGATTTTAGATTTTATCTTTAGCAGATAAAGATGATTTTCATACTTGTGAACTACTACTACAAGTTAAAGTTGACTTGTATTGTTGACCTGATATTCTGGAAAATGCACAGCAATAAATCTGAAAACATCAGTATGGTTTCTTAATAATGAAGTCTGTTTCATACAAAAAGATTAAATGAAATATAATTATATAAAATTGCCAGTTCCTAAGCTTTGATAACATTAAATATCTATCACCATGTATATGATTTCATCTGCAGGACACATGCATACATCCATCCCCCATGCTGACTCGTAGCCAGCGTGGAACTTAATGTGACTCAGCAGCTGATATTTTCATGTGTGGGCTCTAACTATGAATAATCCTGACTAACATTAATGACCTTTATCGTCCAGCCAACGCCATCTATCATGCGACCGGAGCAGGCTTTGTTCCCTGTGACGACGTCTGCTCAGCAGCCACCCACCAACACCTGATGCAAGCGAGTCTTTGCCTGCCACCATTGTCCTTGGAGCATAGTCATCAGGACATTGGCTGCCGCTCACCCGCTCACATGTCTCATTTGCCATGTGTGTTTGTGCCGAGCGGGCAAACCGGAAGAGAACATGTATGAGTCACCCACCTTTTTGTTCCCCTCGTCTGTTCCCACACGGTTTTTTGTTTTTTCCCCCTCATTTTATTGACAGTATAAGTGAAGGGGAGCTGTTTTTTATTCCCTGGTGACTCACTGCTGCTGAAAATCCAGGTTCAGACTCCCACTGGGCCAGTGAGTGAGCGGGTACACAGTCAGGCAACATTTGTTACTATGAGTCAAGGTTCATTTAAGTTGACAGGAAGTCAGTTTCACACCATTTTTAAGTGAAATGACATGAGTAACATTATATATCATTTACATTTCAGCTACATAATGTGTTTACATATTGTCACAAACATGAGCAGTTCTCTTCTGATTTATGCTTTCATTGATTTTTGGCAGGAGATGCCTTAGTAGGCCTAGTCCTACTCATATTTTTTTTCCATGGACTCTACAGGATCAGCTGTGTATGATTCACCTTACAACAAAATGCTTATATATCATAAATTGAGAACAGAAGGTTAGAATAGCGGGAGCCTGTGCTTTTTTGTGAGCTCTGAAAAGGACATCATAGCTGCTGGCCTATGTTGCACTGGTTTGTTTTGCTATGGTTTCCAGTCTTATAAGAACCCCCAAATGTTGTTTCTCCCCCCTCTGTATGTATTGCAGTACATGTAATTCACTATGATGGTTAACCACCTACACCAGCTCAACTTAAACTTGTGATGCTACTCTGCAGTGACTTTTTAAGCTTGAACTCTAATATGACAAAATACTGTTTTTATAGCTTTAAAAACTGGTTTTAAGTAGACATACAGCACTTGTGCTGTATATAATATTATAGCAACATAAAAGTGTATCATGTTGGCTGCAAATACACTCCTGTCTTAACTCATTGATGCAATCAGACCAGACTTAACACACACTAATGCAAAACTGCAAATTAGTGAGTTAATCACCTTGAGTTTAGTCTCCATATTTGACCTCTATTCATTATCAAATCTAAATTAAGAAATTTAAAATTCATTGTCTCAAACAATTTACTGGTTTATAATTGGGTGAGGCAGTGTAATTTAGTTGTGTAATTCTGTTCTCGTCCAAGCCAGCTGAGCATGGACTGACCCTCATGTTAATTCATTAGCTTTTGTTGGCAGCGCTGATGGCAGGTTGCAGTGGAAAGAATGCAAACATACAGGATGATTTGGGCGACAGCGTCCGCTTCAGTTCAGTTTAGCAGGTGGCTGCAGTCAGTGTTCTGACACTAAGGTAAAGGTTGCGCCAGTTAGTGCATGTGTTCGCAGGTTCAGTACCTACGCACTCTGGCTCATGCTAAGTGAGAAATGATGCTCGTGAGAGCTCACTCTGTCGTGTAATCACAGCTTTCAGAGCTAATTGGTCTGAGGTTCTTTCAGTATGTTAGTTGCTGTGGGGTGCAGCAAAGTGAGAGGTTTGTGTGAGAAGCTTAGATCAGGTAGTAGGTATTAGATTTATTTGTTGATACTGTGGTAAAAGGATCAGCAAATTGGTATCTGTATGGGCTATACCATCCAGTGAAGAAACTGCTGTTTAGAATACTAGAGACTGGGATCATTTTTAATTGGTCTCCAGTTTGTCATCCATCGTCCAGAACGCACTCTCAGTTATGAATACATAGTTTATAATGTAATCAGGGATTGCTTTACTTTTTTTTTTTCATAAAATC
Organism: Maylandia zebra; assembly: GCF_041146795.1. NCBI lineage: Eukaryota > Metazoa > Chordata > Actinopteri > Cichliformes > Cichlidae > Maylandia > Maylandia zebra. Next base: position 4,281,265 of record NC_135176.1, on the reverse strand, counting down.
AAAACAGTGAATGAAAAAGGAGCACTGAATCAACAGTAAAGGTATGACGGTTTCATTTCTTCACAAGAGTGCATTAGTATTCTATTTAAATTTATTGTATTTTACTTAAATTATATACAGAGTCATGGAGGCAGATGGTATTGTAGAACCAAGATTGACAGAGACAAAATTATTGACGTCAGAGTATGCTCTGTGTGCTAGTGAACTCAACTGTGCTACAAGAATTAGCAATGTTATGGAGATGCTTTTTTATAGCAACATAATTATTCTCTTAATTGCATTTCACTCTCAGCCATCATTAATAATAACTTTAAAATATGATTGTAGCATGAAACAACATGAGAATGCGTGTCTACTCTGATCAAGGCTACACAAAGGTTTTGCAGACTGACATGGCTCTGGATAGTGTTTATGAATTCTTACAATTCTATGATCAAATGTGGTACACCAGTATAACCAGTAGATAATAACAAATTGTACTGTCCGAAAGTCTTGTTGAGTTCTGTGTCAGGGTTTGGTTTTTTTTGTTATTTCTTAAGAACATGACTTTCAGACACCTGTTGTTGACAGTTCTCCACATGCCCGGTTTCGTCAGTTTCTGTAAGGACATACTGTGAACCATGCTGAGAGATATCAACATTTTGGCTAATACTCAAAACCTTGGCTGTTAGCCTACACACCTTCTGTGTGTAGGAGACCAGGTGGAAGGGAAGCACTGGAGGTGGACTCAAACTGTTCTACTATGACGTGGGCAGGAAAAAAATTGAGTGGGGTTAATCTTGAAGGAAAATTATGTGAAAAGTATTGTGGAGCTGAAGACAGTGTCAGGATCATCATCAGTTTGAACTTGGAAATTGAAGGGGCGATGTTGAATGCGGTCAGTGCATATGCCACACAGGTTGCTGTCACAAAAGAAAGAGGAATTCTGGAGTATGTTGGATCAAGTGGCGGAGAGTGTTCCCAGAGGGGAGAAGGTACTGATTTGAGCAGACTTCAATAAAACAGAAGGAAACAGTGGTGGTGAGCAGGTATAGAGTTAAATGAACCAGCTATTATGTTGCATGTCTCGTTTACCCATTCACACAAGCAAACTCCGCTTCAGGTCCCAAAGTCAAACGATCACTGCGGCATCACTGAGAGTTAAAAACTGTCTAAATTCTTTCATCTTTAAAAAAATGATCAGTGTTGCTGCTTTACCAGGTGTAACAATTAAGTTTAACATCCAGGCATCCATGAAAATAGAATTTAGTAAATTTAACGGAGTTAGAAGTTAGCAGGAAGTTAGCTCGCTAGTTTCCACCTAATCATGATATAGCATGTTCTGACTGAGAGATTTCTGGAACAAATTAAATGCACAGCTCTGCTATCACTTCCAACACAAATGAAGACAGAAAACTAAACAGCAGTGACGTTTGTAGGGTTATTGAAGTTGGGCTAGCTGGTATATAATGATGTGCTACGCAATTGCTAGCGACACATCTATGTTAGCATAACATAAACACAGTGAAGCTGGAGGATGAACAGCAACTTTTTTCCCACCCGATAAAAGTCAACATGAGGGTTCCTGATGGTTAGGGACAGGCAGTGCAGAGGGGGGGGCTAGAGGGGCTTGAGCACCCGCCCCTTTCCTGATGGGTTCCCAAAGTGCCCTTTTGTTGAGGCAACTTTTTAAAAAAAAAAAAATTATTATTATTTTTTTAATGTGTGTGTGCGTGCGGAGTCCTGTCTGTGCCCCTCAACAATAATATTTAACTATTAATCACAGTTTTGCTAAATAAAAGGATCTGGCTTGCATCAGTCACATGATCACATTTAACCAATGATCGCCCTTGACGGCAGAATGCGCTGGTTACGAGCCGGGAACGAGCTCACAAAGAGCACACGCATTTTTAGCGGTCTGGAGCTGTAGGAGAAACACACATTAACTCAGAGACACAGACTGATGCGACAAAACCAGTAAGTAGGTGTACAGCGTAAACTGTAGTGTATAGCACCCAGGAGTATTAGCTTATTACGTACACGTTGGTAAGCTGTCTTGTGGCAACTGACGAACTGAAACAAACGAGCGTGCTGTGTGTGCAACAGCGCGACAAACATTACCTGTCCTTTTATTAACTGCACAAGTAGTGCTGGTCATAGCTGCTGGCTACCTGTGTAAGGCTGTCATGGGTCCGTAGCTCTGTCACCGTTTTAGGGAACATATTTAGTTTTAAAGTATTTAGAACATATTTAGTTTTGAAGTAAGTTTCCGGGCTTTTCCTGCCTTTCTGGAGGGATTATATTTCACTAAAAAACGATCTAATATGCATGTCCACATAATAATTATTATAATTATAATATTTTAAAAAACACACTGTATTTTAAAGAACATACATTAAGAAGCAGATTATATTAGATTTATATTTTAAATAAGACAAAATTTGGATTTTACAGCAGTAAAATGATTGTATCTCTACAGTTTAAAAATGTAATAAGCTTTGCCCCTGCACAGAGTGGATAGTGAAACAAATGGAATCATCATAAATACATTATTTCATATTTATTACTTCCCCCTCCTCATTGCTTTATTATTGTAGCTCTAGTAATAAATATGTAAGGATTCTGGATCAGCACCATGATGCCCATAGTATATACAGTATTCTGAAGAAGGTCTAAAATGTCACTGTGTGTGCGTGCATGTGTGTGTTTTATGTATATGGATTTTTTTAAATTATTACTCATGATATAACATTGTCCAGACATGGCTAGTAAGGACATGAGGAGGAAACAGCAGGAGCTGTGTGAGGCTACTAAAGGCAGTGCTATAACATTTTTCTCTCATCATTTTATTTTAGATTAAGTGCAAGAGTTGTTAGGTGTGGATAATTAAATTATAGTTTATTGCAATAGCAAGTTGTGCCTTGTTCTCAGAAAGACAGCAAGTGGAGAGTGATATATGAAATGATGGGATGGAAGGAAGAAGAGAAGCAAAGAGTGATTCACAGGCAGAGCCTAAGCGCTGTCACCAATCTTTGCATTTTGTTATTATCTCATGACACTTGTTTAATCAGCTACCATCTCTCCTATGGACTTTTTAATGTCTACAATCTCAGATCAACACAGCCCTGCCCTCCAGCACTATCCACAGCAACCCCTCAACAGCAACATTGTACCCATCAGGTAAAACATCGGCTACGTTTGCTTTGCCTTTGTTGCCCATATTAGATTCTTGATGAATGTGTGTTGTTGTTATTCAGCCTGGCTCAATGTGCCCCTTTTTAGCTTTAAGCACCCGCCCCTTTAAACCTCTCTGCACGGCCCTGGTTAGGGACAAATGCAATCGCATGGCAGGATGCTGTAAACGGACCAAACTTCAGTCAGCAGAACAACTGAGATAATCCATCCACAATACGAGGTTAGTCATTAATATACTGCAACAACATGGGAATAGAGCAGCTGCCAGAGAATTCAACATTAATGACTCAATGGGAAGTGGACGAAGCAAGAAGAATGAGTTGAGTAAAGTTTGACTTATCTGACTGTTTTGTTTCGCTTAATGTGCCTTATAATCCGGTGTGCCTTATGGTCCAAAAAATACAGTAGTCATTTCTTTGTTGGACTGTCTAGCTAATATGTCTGTGTAAAAAAAAAGTTAAAAGTTAACTGCAATACACTCACAATTAAAGCCATCCTCTTTACACAATAGCAGCCTTAAATTGAACGACTAAGATATCCACAAGACAATGCATCATGTTTTATAGCCGACAGTAAGCAGCTTTTTTGTTTTGAAAATCTAAATACCTGGCCCTTTACCCTAACTGTAAAACCACATTTTGAGTCTCAAAAATACCTTTATATTTATGAGGACCAGGATTTGGTCTTCACAAGTGACTGTTAGTCACACAGTATATTGGCTTGACAATTTTTGGTCCTCACAAAGATGTTCAAACAAGTACACACACACACACACACACACACACACACACACACACACACACACACACACACACACACACAGAGGATCAGAGATGATAAGTTTTAGAGTCAGACTGGTTGCTATGGCAACTCCAGTCACTGACAGGAGGGAGGTGGGAAACCCCCTGCTGCCAGCATGAGTCAGATTCAGAAACACAGGTAGGCTGGGATGAAAAGCAAAAAGTACAAATCATATTGGAAAAATTCCTCCATCGTGAATGGAAACACCTTCTGATCGACAGACTGATCTCTTCATTGAGCATAGCATGTATGATATGTTTGATTTTTGAGAGACTGAGGTACCCTTCACTTCAGTTTTCACCTGAAATTGAATAGTTTTATTATAGTTCTCCGTGTGAGCGGCTCTCTGCTCTGGGGACGTCTGGGTTAAAACCATATATCCTATCACAATAAGAAAGACTGGATTTAGGATTCAGTGCATGCAGAGCCAGAGGTCATCATTAAAATCTAGAGTGAGTGATGTCATTAGTACTGCACCAGGGAGATGACAAGTAAACAACTACATTTTTCTGTGTGTTAAACTGTGTTTTTTGTGATGTTTTCATAAAGGTTTGTGCAGTGTAGTTTCCACTGGAGAAACTGCTGTTCTGTCTCACATATAGAGCCTTACACATTACTACACGGACAGACTTTAAACTACACATTTTGTTTATCTGTTTAGAAGTGCCAACTACTTTTTCTGTTTTGAACTTTAAGGGGAAAAAACACTCTGTCCTTGTTGGCGGGCAGATAATGTGACTGTTACTGAGTGCCTACAGTTTGTGTGTCTGTGCACTTACTGTGTTGTGTGGACTGGTCTGGGCCCTTTAATTTGAGGTACATTCAGGAGGAACCCAGGATATCTTTCTGTTTTGTGGCTTAACCTAAAATCAGTAGCAGCTAAGCAGTCACACAAAGGTGTTTATTAGTTCACTAAGGTAACTTCAGGTTAACTTGGTTATTCTAGCTATGAGCTACAGTATTAAAAACACTGTAGGAAAGGCTTTATGCACTTTAGTCAGCGGGGCTTACTACATTACAGTTTAATCTGTTTGAAGCCACAAAGGAAAGTCTGCAAAAATACTGACTGTGTAAGTTAACAGATTTTTCAGTATCACAACCTTGGGTCATAAAGATATGAGTGTCGGGATTGAAATTGGCCATCTATGTTCTGCTTTCCCAGTTCAGAGTTCCAGGGTTACTGGATACCTATCCCAGCTGTCATGGGGCAGCAGGCAGAGTACACGCTGTACAGGTCACCAGTCTGTCACAGGGCTCATGACACAATATATTTGATAGTCGTAGACTCAAGTGCTGTCACAGAAGTTGGCTTCACAACGAGTCAATAAACAATAAAAGAAAAGAGTAATGAATAAACTGACAAAGAACGGTAGTTTATCAGTATCTGCAAGCACAAACCAGTCAGCTTAGTAGCAAAGGACACTCCACAGTACCCATACATACTGTTTTGAAATGTTAAAGCAATTCAGCTTGCATTTTGGCACTCCTGCAAGTAGGCAAGAACTCAGAATATGTCATAATTTGGCAGAACCCTCTCTGCCTGACCGAATACAGACTGTCTATAATTGGACTGGAAGGAGAAGTCTCACCTTCATGGGAAACTCTACCAGACACAACAGCTTTTTGCCTACACAGAGAGATTACCACATCAATTTCCTATGTATCTGATGCTCTATAATACAGCCTGATATACTATTATTATTATTATTATATTTCTGGTCAATGCCATCACCCTTAGCCTACATAAAAAATAAAGCCTTTACTCTAAATGAGAACACAGATTATCAGTGTGGTCATTTCAGTTGCAGAGGTTGAGACAGTTTTAGTTTTTATTCTTTCAGCTGCAGTGGTGTTTAACAATGAGTGCAAGTAGAGAATAAATATAGAGGGAGATTTCAAAGGTAGAATAAACTATGCACATTTGATTTATCCAAGCACAAATATCTGGCCTTTTTTAGGATCATATATTTAGACGTATAAAACAAATAAATTGTAGAATAATAAAATAAAATAATCAAGGAATGCAGCTGTGTCTAAGAATCTACATCTCCTAATAGTGGTCATGAGGTCAGTCATTTACCTGTTCCTCTTATCAAGAACTGATCCAACCTGCAACCTCAGCTGTTTTTGGGACTTGCAAAGGCCAATCCAAAAGTTCATTTATGTTACAGACTTTTATTTGCACCTTTGCATCTTTTGGCCCCCATTTATGGAAGCATTTTGCATGATCAGAAAATTGTGTCTTGACATGATAACTGCACTAATTAAAGGAAAGCAGGCATTTAACTGCAATGTGAATAAAGCCCAGTAAACTTTTATAAAGTGATTAAGCATTTTTATTTCTTTATTTCTGTATGCATCGCTGACCTTATGTGTTCACACTTTAGGTGAATGTATATTATTATATGAATATGTGTGAATACTTAAAATGTAAATAGGCTGAAAGGCCTAGAGATGCACTTCCTATTCGTAGCCACCAGGTGTCATTCTGTACTGCTTGTGCTCTCACCTTTGGGCCATTAGGCAGGACAAAACCTGTGGCCGGTCAAATTATTGTGTCCATTCAATAACAGACTTCTGTGGCAGATTGCCACCGGAGTGAAATGATGATAAAAAAACAAACATATTAGTGGTACTCCAAGTCAAAATCAAAGAAAAAGCAACATAAATGCAACAAAATACTTGAGTGTTTACATCACCGGAAATCTAAGCCTTCTCCTCTGAAAGACTTCCTCTGTACACCATAATTAAAGCAGCTTTTCACTGACTTCATTGTTCCTGCTTGCAAGCAAAACAGTCATTTCCCTTTCCCTCTTCTCCGCCAGAGGACATCGTGTTGGAGCCGGGTCTTAGGTGAGCTCTTTTTCTGGAGTGGCTGATTAAACATTCAAATGTTTATGACTGTCAGTGCCCATATGGAAAAGAAATAGTAAAAACTTATAAAAGACTTATAATAAGATTTGGCTTACTTCATATAGTGAATCATGTAAGGCTTATATGATTTACTCATGAAAGTGGCCACTTTCTCATTACTTTCATATATTGTTTTAGTAAGTATCCAAGTTTCATTTATATAATTTTTCAAGGGATCTTATATCTGTTTTCACTCTTGTATGCTTTTCATACAAGTTTCACACAAGACAGATACAAACTTTATAAGATTTATATATATCTTTTCCATATGGGTGACTCCATGGGAAGTCCATCACTACCAGTCCATCACTACCAGTCCATCGCTACCAGTCCATCACTCATCTCCTCTCTGCTTCTGTGTGGAGATTAGGTGTTGAATCTGTCTGGAGCCAGTGCAATACTCGCATCATTACACTGGCTGCCAGTTAGTTAATTTTAAGATTTTATTATTTGTTTTTTAGGGCAGCACGGTGGCACGGTGGTTAGCACTGTTGCCACACAGCAAGAAGGTCCTGAGTTCAATTCCACCATCAGGCCGGGGTCTTTCTGTGTGGAGTTTGCATGTTCTCCCCGTGTTTGCGTGGGTTCTCTCCGGGTACTCTGGCTTCCTCCCACCGTCCAAAGAGATGCAGCTTGTGGGGATAGGTTAATTGGATAATCCAAATTGCCACTGGGTGTGAATGTGCGAATGAATGTGAGTATGAATGGTTGTCTGTCCCTATGTGTTAGCCCTGCGACAGACTGGTGACCTGTCCAGGGTGTACCCCGCCTTTCGCCCTATGACAGCTGGGATAGGCTCCAGCGCCCCCCGCGACCCTGAAAAGGATAAGCGAATGGATGGATGGATTATTTGTTTTTAAGGCATTGCACGGGTTAGCACCCTCATACCTTTCTGATCTTTTGAATTGGTACACTACAAGTTCACTGAGGTCTGCGGATCAATTGCTCCTGGCTGTCCCGAGGTCCAGATTAAATCACAGAGGAGATCGGGCCTTTGCTGTAACTGCTCCTAAACTGTGGAATGAACTGCCCCTTCACATCAGGACCTCCCCAACATTGGACACTTTTAAAACCCGTCTGAAAACCCACTTTTATTCCTTGGCTTTTAAATCAGAATGAGTTTGTATTACTTTTATTTATCTTATTTCTCACTCAAATCTTCTAATTTTATGATTTTTTTTTAACTCTTATCACATCTCCTTATGATTTTATTTCTTTAATTATCTTAATTGTGCAGCACCTTGGTCAACGGTTGTTGTTTTAAATGTACTATATAAATAAATCTGACTTTGACTTTGTACACAGACCCCAGGGGCCTCTGAGAATTTGGGCAGCTGTGTAAATAAAATGCTTATGTTCATCGCTCGTGTTAAAGACTCAAAGAATAAAGATTACTTTATTTTTTAACAGGTTGTGACTGGAAATTCTGCATATTTCATTAACTTATCAACTCCTCCTGACACGGGTCAAATGTAGCAACTTGTGGTGCCACTTTGGGCTTCTTGGGACAACGACTGCATGACCTGATTTCAGCCTCCATCTTCTGCCTTACAACAGTTTAAAACAATTATTTACACACTCCTTTATACTAATCAGTTAAAGTTAACTGTTCATTTAAATGTTTTTCTTAATTTCACCTTTATTCATGTCCTTATGATGTAAACAAAAACAGCACAGTGATTTTCAGGTATGTGCTCCACAATGCCTGTCACTGGAGATGTTTTGGGATAAGAAATTACTTGAGATTGTAGATGAGGAACCTGCAGTCTCTCAATTCCAGGGTGCTGCTCTCTTTCTGGCAGACCTCAGTACAGTCCAGCAGTCACGTGGTGCTAGATAAAAACGTGGCTGTCAACATGTCATGCGTGTATATAAAAGAGAAAATATATGAACTTATCATAATAATACTTGCTACCCTACACAAGTAACATGGATTCCAGTTAACTGTGTGCATGCAATTAAACTTAGCTCCCAAACTTGCGTGGAGCTACAGTAGCAGCTTGCAGCTTTTCTAAAGAGATCTGAAGACAGTGAAGATCTTGCAGTCCTCAGAGGACATCAGTGTGTCTCAGGTTGCTCCTGACAGTGTGATAGAGGAGGAATCTGACACAGTATAACATTAAAGCTCAGTAAAGTTTTTGTGATCTTCACGCATTTCCCTCATGATCACTAACAAATATAAATTCTTAGAAACAAGTTTTTTTTTTCTGTCGCCTAAAATGAATTTTAAAATGTTGTTGTTCTATAAACATTAATATAGAATCCTAAAAGAGAGGACTTATTTTTGAGCTACAGTAACCTGATTCAACTAAGATTCAACTCATTTTTAAGTACGTTTTGATATTTATTCAAACTGTTAAACACTACTGAAGCTGCACCTGAGAGAATAAATCTAAAACTTGATAATTAATTTATAAAATACTTGATTATAATCCATTATGTTCCACTGTGTCTTAGTGATAGAGCTGTGATTGAGTCCACTTGCCAGTTTCAAAAAGGCTACATTTAATATAGTAGCTCTTTCTTAGTCTTATTGACCAAAGTCTGAGGTGCATACGTTCATTCAGCGCCGTTGATACTAAACTGTACAGTGATTCTCGTCTCTCATCTCTCTTACTGATTTATATCGAGCATCTGTGTTGTTTTTACTTATTTACGTATTTTGTGTGTGACCTCTTCATATTATCTAAATGCGGTAAGTCTGTGGCTGGGATCAGAGAGGATCCGCTGCATCTTCCTCACGCAGCGCTGTCTATAGAGATCCTGCATGGCTGGCAGTTCAGTCCTGGTGATGCGCTGAGCAGAGGACACCGGGCAATGGCAGCCATCCTCACCGGCGCCATCGTAAAAATTTTTTTAAAAAACAGCTGAGGATGCCGTCATCTACCTACTCGATCATGTGGATGTCCGTCCGAGTCATGTTTTTTTATGAGTGCCATTCCCCCCCCCCCCCCCCCCAACTGCATTCAGTACCATCAGACTGACCCTCATAGGTAATAAGCTGACAGCGATGCAGGTGGATGCCTCTCTCGTGTCCTGGATTGTTGATTACTTGGCAGGATAACAAAAAAAGAGAGGTGCACGACTCGCCAACGCGCCACAAAGATTGTGTCGTGACATCAAAATCAGCATGCGACACAAGCGACCCTGTGAACATAATTGCACTGCTTTACACTGCTTTAAATGATGTCTATCACGCTGATCCCCGTGCAGCTCTTGGACCTACAGACAGAAATAAAAAAATTCTAGGCCTCAGGTTAAAGTGATGAAGGAGTCCCAGGAGGAATTACAAGCCTGCACAGATTGGACGTCATGGTGATGCTGTGGCACACAGGATGAGGACCCAAACGCAGGACTCACAGACACAGAGGGATGAACTTATGGAGGCAGCTTTATTGCTGTGCAGACAGTCAGTGAATAAACTCACAAAGACTAAACCAAAGTAGAAACTAAGAACTTAAAGACTAGGAAAACTAGAAACAGAAACACAGGGAAACGAGGAGCACTGAGCTTGGGGCGATGGAAATCAGAAACATGGAGAACTTCACACAACACATGAAGGTATATGGAGGTATGACACGACAACGGACAGAGGAAAACACGACTGGCAACTGACAACCTTAATATCTTCTGCTGCAGATTTGAAAAACAACCATCACACCACCCTCACCTCACACCCACACAGAAAGACTACCTGCACCCCTCACTTCCCTCCCCTCTCTTTGTGTGCATAACTGACAGCATCGAGGCATAACTAACGCCTAGTGAGACGACAGGTGGTGTCATGTGCAGAGCCTAAATATCAGAAATGCACTCTGCTTTTCATAGATTTATCAAACGCATTTGATTCCTTAGATTACAGGGAGTGCAGAATTATTAGGCAAATGAGTATTTTGTCCACATCATCCTCTTCGTGCATGTTGTCTTACTCCAAGCTGTATAGGCTCGAAAGCCTACTACCAATTAAGCATATTAGGTGATGTGCATCTCTGTAATGAGAAGGGGTGTGGTCTAATGACATCAACACCCTATATCAGGTGTGCATAATTATTAGGCAACGTCCTTTCCTTTGGCAAAATGGGTCAAAAGAAGGACTTGACAGGCTCAGAAAAGTCAAAAATAGTGAGATATCTTGCAGAGGGATGCAGCAGTCTCAAAATTGCAAAGCTTCTGAAGCGTGATCATCGAACAATCAAGCGTTTCATTCAAAATAGTCAACAGGGTCGCAAGAAGCGTGTGGAAAAACCAAAGCGCATAATAACTGCCCATGAACTGAGAAAAGTCAAGCGTGCAGCTGCCAAGATGCCACTTGCCACCAGTTTCAAAGCTGCAATATCACTGGAGTGCCCAAAAGCACAAGGTGTGCAATACTCAGAGACATGGCCAAGGTAAGAAAGGCTGAAAGACGACCACCACTGAACAAGACACACAAGCTGAAACGTCAAGACTGGGCCAAGAAATATCTCAAGACTGGTTTTTCTAAGGTTTTATGGACTGATGAAATGAGAGTGAGTCTTGATGGGCCAGATGGATGGGCCCGTGGCTGGATTGGTAAAGGGCAGAGAGCTCCAGTCCGACTCAGACGCCAGCAAGGTGTAGGTGGAGTACTGGTTTGGGCTGGTATCATCAAAGATGAGCTTGTGGGGCCTTTTCGGGTTGAGGATGGAGTCAAGCTCAACTCCCAGTCCTACTGCAAGTTTCTGGAAGACACCTTCTTCAAGCAGTGGTACAGGAAGAAGTCTGCATCCTTCAAGAAAAACATGATTTTCATGCAGGACATTGCTCCATCACACGCGTCCAAGTACTCCACAGCGTGGCTGGCAAGAAAGGGTATAAAAGAAGAAAAACTAATGACATGGCCTCCTTGTTCACCTGATCTGAACCCCATTGAGAACCTGTGGTCCATCATCAAATGTGAGATTTACAAGGAGGGAAAACAGTACACCTCTCTGAGCAGTGTCTGGGAGGCTGTGGTTGCTGCTGCACGCAATGTTGATGGTGAACAGATCAAAACACTGACAGAATCCATGGATGGCAGGCTTTTGAGTGTCCTTGCAAAGAAAGGTGGCTATATTGGTCGCTGATTTGTTTTTGTTTTGTTTTTGAATGTCAGAAATGTATATTTGTGAATGTGGAGATGTTATATTGGTTTCACTGGTAAAAATTAATAATTGAAATGGGTATATATTTGTTTTTTGTTAAGTTGCCTAATAATTATGCACAGTAATAGTCACCTGCACACAGAGATATCCCCCTAAAATAGCTAAAACTAAAAACAAACTAAAAACTACTTCCAAAAACATTCAGCTTTGATATTAATGAGTTTTTTGGGTTCATTGAGAACATGGTTGTTGTTCAATAATAAAATTATCCCCCAAAAATACAACTTGCCTAATAATTCTGCACTCCCTGTATTGTTTTATTGTTTTTTGTTTTATTAGAAAAATGATTCTGAGGAACCCGTTGATGCTGATGAGCCTCTACTTAACATCCAGTACATCTAACCTGACCTGGAACGATGTTTTCTGCTAATTAACAGTCAGCAGTGATATTAGCTGTAATCCTGTGGATTCTCTTGGGTCTGAGTGATGGAATTTTTTCCAGTTTTGCTGAAAAGCACCTAAAGAACACAAACATTCATGCAGTTTTGATACTTTGAATTGCTATGCTACACTTTTTCTAATAAATATTGTGCACTTGACTGGATTATGTCTTTTACTGCTCCAGCTTCAGTATCCTGTTGTTTACTAGATTCAGGTCAGGATTCCCAATTGAACAACCTCAGCAGGCTCCTTTCAGTTCTGGCATGTTTTCCACAAACATTTATAAAGATGGTTGAAGGTTCTGATTTCTGGGGAGGTTGAAATAAGTTCAAGAGGAAGCAAAGTAAGAGCGGAGTACTTTCAAAATGTTCTGTCATTTTCTTTGAGTGTGACGCAGTATTATATCAACTGACCATTTTTAAAATTTGTTTTCATATTCTAAAATATTGTCCATAAAATATGCTTTTACAGTAAAAAGTTGCAGAAAATACCACGATGGTGGAAAGACATCCATCCATCTCTAGTGTCCCACTCAGGAGGATGCTACCGGACAATACTCTTCAACAGGTACATTCATCTTCCTGCTAAAAAGTTATTTTGAAGGAGATGTTTTCGCATGTATTTAGGTCAGATTTAAATTGTCATATGGATTTTACAACCTCCAGTGATTTACAAATCTCATGAAAACATGTTTTATTCACAGCAGAACATATCAGCTGTTTAAACTGAGAAAATGAATCATTTTGGGGAAGAAAGAAAAAGAGATCAAGATTAATTTATTACGGTTACTACTTATTGTTGTTCCAAGGTCCCCCCAGATAAAGGGGAATCTGAGTTAATTATGTAAATGAGGTCTCCACCAGAAATGTTCACTGGACTTTTCAAAACTCTTATTAAGCACAGTACAGATATGGCCTTATCAATTTTGATGTCTGAAGGCATGTATAAGTTAACAAAACCACATCTAGTTAACCTGATTTGTTTCATCCCTCTAGAGCTCTTAGAAACGATTGTCCGCACAAGGGATAATTAAAAAGTTGGTCCAGATGGAAACCTATGTGTGGGTGTATTTGGTGGAGAGGACATATTGCCGTTTTTATAAGCTCACCTGTCTTTCTTAAGTGTCACATGCATAAAGTACACAGGGAAGGTGGTCTCAGTGACAAACCGGGCTATATGAATTGCATTTTGTACTGTGAACCTCCATCTATCTCTGTGGAGATAAATATAGAGAGTTTCAGAGGTTTATAGAAGTCAAGTATTATTTTCACCAGCAGCAGTCAGAGCATGGGTGCATGTGGTTCTAAAGATAGGGTACCCCCCAACTGTGCCCAACGAAGAAGGTGTCCTGAATTCTGTCCAGAACAGAAACAGGGACATCCAAAGAGAAATCCATTAATTCTGTCTGCTGATTATAAATGAAGACTATGAGCTGTTCTAAAATCACTCTTTTCAAAAAATAGATTATGTAGAATTTGTAGTAGAATTTTTTTGTCCAAACACATTTGCTTTCCCAAAACAATCCTTGGACACAATACTTTTGTTAATCCTATTATTTTATTTTATTACTTATATATCATTATCTGTGTGGATGCTGAAGTGGATCGGGGGAAGAATAGAAAACAAAAAGGGAGGAAAAGAAAGAGTGTGGGGGGAAGTTGGGGATGAAACAGACACACTGGGTTTGCTGAGTCTTAACAAAATACACTCAAACAATATATGTCCAATTTAAAGTATTTTGTCGTTACACAACAATTCCCATTGTGGGATCAATAAGGTATCTGTTTATCCATCGTAGAATGCCAAACTGTGTTATAAATTATTCAATAATAGTAGTAATTGAGTAAGCAAAATTGTATTTGTATAGCACCTTTCAAGATAAAAATCACATTTAGCTTCACAGAAGCTAAAAAATAAAAACAAAAATTAACCAAAAGCAAGTTTAAAAAGATGAGTTTTTAGCTGTTTTTTAAAAGAGACCACTGTGTCCACAGATCTCAGGCTCAAAGGGAGAGAGTTCCAGAGTCTGGGGGCCACAGTTACAAAAGCTCTGCCACCTTTCGTTTTCAGCCTCGCATGCTGGACAACCAGCAAGCCCTGATCACATGACCTCAGGGACCTGTTGGGGTTGTATGAATGGAAAAGATCTCTGATATATGTCGGTGCTTGTCCATGCAGAGCCCTGAATGTCAATGTCATAATCTCAAAGTGGATTTAATGGAGAGCCAGTCCAGATGGATCAGCAGGGGTGTAACATGAGCGCACTTGGAAGACTTGGTCAGAAGCCTTGCAGCAACATTCTGAACACCCTGCAGACATTCCAAGGAGGCCTTACATAAACACTTTAACAAAGAATTACAATAGTCTAAATAAGATGAAACAAATGCATGTATGGCAATTTCCAGTTCAGTGCGTGACACAATGGGACTCAGATAGCAATGTTTCTTGAATGATAAGGACAGGAGCGAACCAGAGATTTTACATGAGTCAGAGCTGAGTCAAAAGTTACTCCAAGATTCCTAGTAAAGGATTTGGTAAATGTAGGAAGAGGACCAAAATTTTCCATAACCATGGGCACAAATTTATCAGGAGCACAAACATGGACTTTGGCTTTCTCCTCATTAAGTTGAAGAAAGTTATCAGCCATCCAATGGTGTCTATGCACCTATACAAAATCTGTAGCTTGGAAACATCTTGGGGCTTAAAGGAGATATACAACTGAATATCATCTGGATAGCAGTGATAAGAAATATCCTTAAAGTGCTCAGAAGGTGCTGAAGAGGGGGTAAATACAACAAAAACAATAAAGGTCCCAAAACGGAACCTTGTGGCACACCATAGGCAAGAGAAGTAGAAGGGGACCTGTACTTAGAAGTAGCCACAGAAAAGGATCATTCACACAAATAAGATGCGAACCAATCCGCAGCAGACCCAGATATACCCACCCAGTGTCTCAGCCCATCTAGCAAAATGTGATGGTTAACGGTATCAAAGGCACAGGTCAGGTCCAACATCAGCAAAACAGAGCATTCTACTGCATCACATCTTATCAAGATGTCACTGGAGACTCTTAAGAAGTGCAGTTTCAGTAGAGTGAGCTCTACGAAAGCCAGACTGGAATTTATCCAGAATGCTGCAGCTATCAGCTGCTTAGCCATCAGTAGCTGTTGGAGCTATTTGTTCTTTATTTTTGTTTTTGTTCTTATTTTTGAAATTAGTTAAAGTTTGTTGTTAGTTTACTTATATTTTGGGGTTTATTTGTCGGTTAATATTTTGTTTTAAATGATTTGTTTGTTTGTTGTTATTTTGTTAAATTAGTTAGTAAGAGCTGTATGGCCACTTTGTTTCTATAAATAAAGAGACTGGTATAGGACCAGCATGCATTGGGGTGGGCCTATGGCTTTTTAACAGAGCAGGAGAAGCAGCAGGAAGGATCTTGTTATTGCTTGCCAAGATGGATAAATAAACCAAAACTCTCAACTAAAATGTTTGGACAATGGACTTCTTTTGCCTGCGTACGAAATATTACCTCAATGCAGCAGTGGCTTGTGGACTTTAAGTTGTGGGACGTTTGATCTTACAAAAGTAAAGGAATTGCCACTACAGTAGCCTTTCAGTGCTGCCAAGATACCCCCCCCCCCGCAAGAACCGAAACAAAATTGGACTGTTTTGGTTCCTGGGTGTGTAGTTTATGCAGCTGCAGTGCAGCCATGGTTAGAAGTGTGAGTAGTACTATAGCAGGACTTTACAGCACAACGCAGGCTGTGGAAGTGATCACACACCAAGTGCAATAATGGCTCCTCATCTCCCTCTGAGGACTCTGAGACTGACGTGGAAAAGGCCTCAGAGGTAGAAACAGACCAGCTCTAGTCCAACTCTGACTCATCTGAAGATGAGAGTGGAGAGGAGATGCGGACTCTTCCCTCACCATATTTTGGTCATCCCACAAAGACTGCGACACTCTGCCATGTCCAGCAGTTAGAGGCTTGATCCTAGGAACTACACACTATGCCACCAGCTCCTGACAGATGAAATCCTGCAGCAAATAATGAAAGATCTGGACACAGAGGAACTCAGGCTCATGTAGAAGTGTTCATTTTGCACGAACTGAAAGAGCAGAGCTGGGAAATAACTGCAAACTTGATGCAGTGCTGTAATTTCCAATACAAGATGTTAAGCTAAGATCTAATAAATGTTTCATCAGACTGTCTTAATTTCTCTTTAATTTAATCAAATGAAACTAATTGTTCTGTAATAATTAAAGAACCCTCAATAACTCTGAAAAACTGAGCATTGATGGACATGTATGCTCTGCATTGGTTCCTGTTGGGCTCCAGCTTTTTAAGCCAAGAAGAACTCAGATCCTTAGATGCAGTTGTGTGGGTGTAAAGGAGACTGACCCACAAGGTTGTCCTTGTGCTGTCTCTGTCTCTGTTATTCTAATTCCTGTAATCTTAATGGTACTTGAAGTACCCAGCCTTAGCCTTACAATTGGAAGCAATGCTCCGCACCATGGGACAAACTATTAGCGATGACAGCTAGCCCCAGTATAGGCAAACCTAGCAGAGACCCTGTTAGCTGTCCTTTGCTAGTAGGAGGACATTAGGAAGAAGGAGAGTCCAAAACAGATGCTGACCCGTTCATTTAGACACATACACTGAGAAGCAAACCCTCACTGGCAGCTCCATAGTAAGAAGCATAATGAGGGACTTTAGGGACAATTACATGTGCTCCAGGGGCCAGGGAACAAACTTTATTACAGTATTTTTGTTCTGTCTGGGAATTAATGCCAAGAATTTGCACTCGAAAAATAATCTATCTGTTTCCACAGACAATTGTGTAACCTGAGCTGAATGTTGAAAGTAACAAGCTTTAAATATTTTCTTACTCTGGTACAGCTACAGATGTTGGTTGATCACAAGAGGGCAGCATTCTACCACACACTGGCCAAAACAGATACAGCATGTTTACCACTAACAGACTGGAAGAGTAAAACAATTGCATGAAAAGTGCTGAAAGTGTATGCTAAACTGTTTCATATTTTTAGGAATTCTAGGGGGGTTTGGTGAAATCCAAATTTTAAAATGCATGAATGTGCAGAAATCAGACTTTTACTCTCAAGTAAAAGTGTTCAAAATACATAATCTGCTTTCCTGTCCTTGTGCATAACCTTACAAAAGTATGTAAGGAAGAGAAACGAGCAATTCGAATGATACGTATGGATCAGGAGCAGCTTTAAAATGAGACAGTGCCTCATAAGAGCAGCAGCAATAGCACTAAAGAGGCAGAAAGAACCAAGAGCAGCAGTAAATCTGGAGGGATATTACACTGTGTCAAATGCTGGCTGCCAGTAAACTGCAGCCTGGCGCTTTTCTTCGATGATTCTTAACACTGTCAAGTCCAATTTACACGGACCCTACACAACCCTGTTTCATTTCACTGAGGACTGACCGCCAGCGATTTGGCTGAGGGCAGGTGTATTGCAGGTAGTCTGTGAGTTTCCACTGACATGACAGAGCAATTAAATCACTTTCACAGGGTTTGCTGTGTTTACCCATGGGCTATGACTGTCATTTGCACATTTAGCAAAAGGAGAGTGGATATTCTCTGCTCAGAGGGAGAGGGGAGGGGGAGCTGTGGCATGGTTTGCTCTCCGGCATTCAGGCAGTGAGTGGTAAAAACAGTGGATTAAAAGAAGGGTCATGGCCTTGCTGATGGGATTTTTCTGAAAACATAGCCGTGCCTGAAAGCATTGTTTTCATTTTTAAAAAAATAAATAAATATCAGTATCATAGGTGAATTATTACCAGTGGATGTAGGCTCTGGCACACATTAAAACCTGCTTAAAATGAGATTGCCTCTCTCTATCCACCCCCCTTCTGCAATACCAGACCTTGTAATAGTTTGGATTTTGCTCAGGAAGGAATTTAAAGCTTTGGTTAAGCATAAATATTAAAATTGAAAATTTTATCTATCAAACAAGGAGATTATATTGTAGCAAACCACAACAATACAACATTATAATGTCTATAAAATGTATTTGATGGCAAATGGTAAATGCATGTGGGTGGATGGCTGGGGAATTAAGTGTGCTTACATAATTATATTATGTATCACAATTTTAATTATTTTAATGACACTGATTTTTACATGGTAAAGTTTAATGTAATCTACTATGCTGTCAGCTAGCTCACTTCATAAACTGCTTACATAGAGGAGCACATTGATTGAACATAGATACCTGTTAAAACTTCTTTTATACATGAATAAAATCAAATTACAATTTCACTGGATGATCTGTCACATTATTTTTTAGATAATCACATTAAACAGTACCAATACCACAAATGAGGCTGAAAAGACCAGTTCAGTGACTCATGCTAGTTGAGTTGAGGCCTGGCAGACAGCTAGTGCCTATAGTAGCCTGTCACACCCTTAATCGTGCATAACTCTAAGCTGTAATACAACTGAAATGGACGAGTTACATAGAACTAAACCCTCTCTCACGTTTGTCACAAGCAGGAAAAATGAGCTCAAGAAACCAATTTTTTTTTTTTTTTTTAAATTGGGACTTAAATGCAAATTTCTATTGGAATTTTAGGAATTTTAAAACAGGACACTGTTGTAAGCAAGCCTTAAGGAAACATTTCAGGCATTGCACTTTTTCTCACATATGCTTCCTACCGCCCAGTGTCATAACGTTAGCCAAACAATATAATAGTTAGGCCTTAATACAAAACTAGCACCACCTTCTAAAAGACTATATTCTCCTTATGATAAATTTTGCAATAGGCCACTGAATTATTTTTGCTAATGTATAAGCAGCATTTACTATTTAATCTAGTCACAGACAGAAGCCACAGTGTTTTGCTGATTACATTGCTTTATTGTGAAAGCTTGTAATTTATTGTCTTGCATTTTTTGCCTTTGACGTGACTCTAGAGGGCTGTTTTCATATTATTCTGCTCTATAAATGTTTGCATATTTATAGAGGCCTTATTTTAAAGGAGAAACAATATCAAACACTAGTTTTAATTAAAGCTGATTATTTTTGCATGTCATTAAATTTATACGGGACACTTTAGCAACAATCTTTATGGGTATTTTTGAATATAATGTTTTTGTTTTTTCATTTGTGACATTTAATATTTTAATCTGCACTGATTTTGTCATTTGTCACATGACTGACATCAGTAATGTTTTAAAGTAGAATTGTAAGTCTCATGGACTACTCTACCTTATGTTATTGTAAAAAATAGTGAGGTATACTATAGATGCTGTGGATAAAACTGTATTCAGTTCAGGGTAAAAGCTTTACTTGGGACTTGGTCAACAAATGCTGATTGTTGAATTTTCAAATGTTTAAGTCATTTGCATATCATTTATATTTTCAGCTACACAATTTCCCGAGTGTCCTTTTAATTGTCACTAACAGAACGTTTACTAGCATCAAAGCTACATCTTTGTATTATTAGGGGAGTTTATAATGTCGTTGTTCTCTGCACATAAATTATGCTAACATGCACGCATACAGTTACTACATCTTACCAGCAACAGTCAGTTTATAGTCGCTGGTTGTTTGTGAGGTATTATACCGGCAGTCTTCCAAATGAACTCAAAATACTCACTAGATATTTCTCATTTATACAGTGTACAGTTACCCCGTTACTCTGTTTGGTTTACAAATAAAATCTGTTTGCGAATCTTTCCTCAAAACCTTGAAAATTTTACATTCCCACATCACATGCAGATTTATTTTTCATACGAATTGCTTTAATGTCTTTATAAAGCCACTGTGGGAACTTTTTTTACCAATTCAAATTTCTGTATGTCACTTTCATATGTTGTCTTTTTTTAAAAACAAATACCTGCAGTATTAGTACAAAGACATTATTTAATCTGCATTAAGCTTTAAGAACAATTTTATAAAATATCAGAATTCATACAGACTTTTTATCCATTAATTTTAACCCTGACGTGACTGATAAAATGGACAGTGTCTAATCAAACACACACACACACACACACACACACACACACACACACACACACACACACACACATACATATAGTTAATAGTACCTGTTGCAATGTTTCAAAAAGAAGAAAAGGCATGGAATGTGTGATTGATCATGCAGCCTCTGTTGAGACTTTCGAGAGCTAAAAATTGTATGGAAAAGCCTCTCAAGATCCGCAGTGGAGACTGGCCTGGACTGCCAGCATTCCTCCTTAATCTCAGAGCTGCACACACCCTCAACATTTGTTCATATTCACCCTTTCCTTTCTCATGCAATCACACACCTCTAACCTCAGGGTCCTCTCTGCTAATATTCAGTCATATTAAATACAGTCTGTTTTTTGACTCTGCTTTGTATAACAGCTCTCTCAAAGATAAGATGTTGTAATAGATTTCAGAATGCTGTCATGGTCGAGGGGACGGCGACCTCTTGACAAAAATAGAAAGGAATGAAAGAGGTTAGTGTTTGAAGAAAGTGGGCTTTCTCCTTCATATCACCGATACATCTTTTTAGCTGTTTACACATACCATAGATTGTTAATTTCAATTGTAAAACTTAAAGCAAATCATCGTGGGATAACATGTTGCGCTGAAAATTACTTTGTCCATTTAGGAATATATATTTAAATAATACTTTTCAAACAAAAGTTTCATTTTTATTTTCTGACCAGTCTTTTAAAACAAACAGTTCAGACTGAATTTTTTTTTTTTAATTCTACTTCAGTTAATTTATACATAAGCAGTGCGCTGTACTGTACACCCAACATGTACAGCGTAACTCACTCCCTATATTTACACTAAATATGTTTCTACCAGAGGTTTGTACTAATGCCACATAAGAGGGAGGAGATCCTTAACTCCCTAAAAATGACATCATTGCCACTCAGAGGTTTTCCAAATGTGGATGCTGAAATCTGACGCTACTTTTCTACATTTATAATTTTATCAAATTTGATTCCTTGAAATTTGGACAACTCCCAACACCACAGGCTGAAATTCAACCACAAATCCCCAAAACCTCTGCTCTGTTTTAAGGTTGTTTGTAGGCAATGTTCTCTATTCTCGCCTCCTCCTTCATAAGACTAGTTGCCACTGTCAGGTTCTTGTGTAATTTGATAGACTTCAGCTTTTCAGACTCTTTCCTTCCTTAAGAATGGCTTCTTGACAGCCACCCTCGGACTCAAACCATTTCTGATGAGGCTCTTGGTGCTTTTCAAAGCATTGAGATATACTGTACATAACTAGTTCTGCAGTTAGAGAACCTCCACAAGAGTTCTATGACAGTGTGTGTACAGTTGAATCCTGAACAGTGTGCCATGACAAAAACACATCGAAATGAATAGGCAATCAATCATTGAAGTGACTGAAGCCCCATCAGAGAACCCAGACTTCAAATAGGTCACAAAGCTTTGAACTTTTAATACCTGAATCTGTTTTTTTTTGTTTTTGTTTTTTTCACAGTCGTAATTTAAATCTCACTTAAAAAAAACGAATTTTCCTCTTCACTCTAAATTCCTGAGTAATGACTCATGCATGCTTAGTTGCGAGCCTGTTAATTATTCTAAAAATGTTTCATGCCCAGAAATTCCCTCAAATCTCACAAATCTCACATCAGCGATATGTTTTTTCTGATGTATGTTTGTCTGATGCTACACAAGTACACAGGCATGCCAACACGCATACACATGGAGTCATTAACAGCCAATGAGAATCACACAGAGTGGTGACAGACCAAGGAGATTCTTTCCCACTTCAAACATGCAGCCAAAAAAATAAAATAAAATAGTTTATCAAAATAAGCATGTACCAAATTATTAAGTAAAAGACATCTCTCAACAGAGTATCAAGTATACCAGATCAGACTATACCTCATTCAGCAATAAGAAACAGGGAGTGGTACAAGATGTTTGCTATTTCTTTGCATGGTAGTCACAACCCACCCAGAAATGTTTCTCTTATACACTGTAAAACCCAGCAGCTTTCCTGACTTCCATAAAATAGTTATGGGGTATGTGTGTGTTTCTCAAGCTCAGGTCATCTACCAGAGGCCTGGGAATTTGACGGTTCTGTACAATATCTTCTGGACAGAGACCTCTGATGGTGTGCTGTTTATGTTTTAAAGTGGGAGTAACTAAACACCACTGCTGTATTTAATCATTAGCAATAACTAAAATCTATCTATGCTTTGCCTTTTGTCCTGTCTTTCTCTGCTCTCTTATTTTTCCCCTCATCCCCAACCAGCTGCCCGTCCCTGAGCTTTCTTCCTGTTAAAACTCTCCACTCCCCCCAACCGGCTGCAGCAGATGGCCCCGCCCCTCTCTGAGCCTGGTTCTGCCAGAGGTTTCTTCCTGTTAAAAGGGAGTTTTTCCTTCCCACTGTTGCCAAAGTGCTTGCTCATAGGGGGTCATGTGATTGTTGGGTTTTTCTCTGTATCTATTATTATTACAATATAAAGCGCCTTGAGGTAACTGTTGCTGTGATTTGGCACTGTATAAATAAAAGTGAACTGAACCGCTGTCTCAAATGCTCACTCATGTGAGGGGGTCATGTGATTGTTGTGGAGTCTTTATCTTACAGTGTAAAGCACCTTGAGACCACTGTTGTTGTGAACTGGTGCAATCCAACTTGAATTGATGATGAAATCTGCTGAAGTGATTCTTCACATTTTGGGGTTACAGCTCCTAATACTCCTATTACCACTGGGACCACTTTGGAAAATACCTTAAACATTTACTGCTCCAGTTGTTTCTTTTGTCCGCAGTATTTCTCTATTTTCTCATGTTGCTTTTTTCTGATTGCCAGATCTAACTCCAGTCTGGTACTTCCTTTTCTTGTTCCTCATCAATGTCTATCTTTAGCTGAGACACTCTTAGGTTAGTTCATCTCACGGAGCCATTTTCCTTCTATACTCATGGATGCTGTGTGTTTCTTCCTGGTTTGTGGCTCCACATCCATATGTCCGTCCATCCATCCATCCATTTTATCAACCACATCCAGTTCAGGGCCTCAGATGGCTAGAGTCTGCCTAACACGGTGAAATGCAGGCTGCAACATGTCATCAGTTCATCCCATGTTGTATGCCGCATATAAAATGCAGATAAATTAGCTTTTGAAATGGCTCATGCTTGTGATCATAAGTAACCTTATTAAATATGTTCTTTCATGTTAGCTCATCTCTGTGAGACATGCAGAACACGTCTAGTCTTTCAAGGCGTAACAAGCAATGAAATTTCAATGCATGCAGAAATCGAGCGTCAGCATTTCACGTGAAATATGTTTGTGGCTTTTAATTAAGCTACAGATTACTCTTGTTCCTTGATTTATTTACATTCACACAAAAGTGAATGTAACAAAAATGATACACTATATCATTTCAGTCTTTATAGTTCTGCAATAAGTTAAAGAGCTTATCTTTTTAGTGAGTTTCATGCCTTTTTTTATTATGATGTTCTTGTTTGCATAGTTTAGAAATCAGTTAGTTCTTTTGATAGTGAGTTCTGTTTCCCTATTTAGTTCTCAACTGTCTTGTCATTCATCTTCTGTTGAGTTCACGTCATGTTTCCATGTCACCATGCTTCCAGCTTTTCCCATGTTCAGGGTTTTTGTCTTTGTCTCGTTGTTTAGCATTCAGTTTCTCCCAGTTTAGTTCTAGTTAGTTTTGCCTTCGTGTGAATCCACCTTTTGTTTTGTCCCTTTCCCCCAGCCACACATTATTGGCTCACCCTTTGTTAAATCATAGTTTTGCTCCAAGTGTCTGCATTTGGGTCCTCCTCTTCTCTCCACATGGTCTGCTTCCCCTGACAGTGTTAAACATGCATATGGTCATTGTACAACATGTTTTTACTTTGGCTGTGTCCAAATTCAGGGGAAGGATGCTCCAAAGGATCCTACCTACCTATGTCACGTAGGTAGGATCCTTCGACAGCCGGGTAGGCAGGAAGTGAATGGCTGTGGACAGCCTTCGTCACGTCGCTGTGACGTCATTGCCTCCAAATATGGCATTTGAAGCATCCTTCCCCTGAGTTTGGACACAGCCTTTGTCCAGTAGGATTTAGTATTCATCATCCTGGCACTAACACTAACACTGTTAATTTAAGGCAGCTATGGCACAAGCCTTACATTGGGTAGTGGTCTAATAAATTTGTTAACCACTTTTTTTATATTACTGTTCCAGTTCCTGTAATATGAAATCTTTTTGATCTGATTAACTTTTGGGGGGATTAAGTATGCACCACTTAAAAGTCCTTTTTTACTGAACTAATTTCTATTGTTTCATCATGAGTGTGTACATCTGATATCATCATACTGATCCCAGTGGGATAACAGGAAAGCTTCAGGGTGAACACTATCCATACAATCACTGTACTAAGTACTGTTAAGAAAGGCAATTGGTGAAAGGGGGTAATAAAAAAGATCAATAACTTCCTGGTTGTCCTGAGTGGGAGTCTGTGGAAAGTTCTTCTTGCATTAGCATATACTTTAGGAAAGCTAATTATATATTGCATTATACTAAGTCATTCTATGTTTGTTTACTTTGTAGCTGACGTTCAGTTGCTTGGATCATGTTTTATTCACCTTAATGTTAGAACAGCAAAGCTGTGACATTAGCTTTATGCAGTCAGTAGCAGGGCTGCTCTCTATCACCTTGTTTTTGTAGACAGATGAGGGTGGAGTCATGCTCTGCTTGGTCTAAAAATAAGACTTATCAAGTGAACTTCAAGCTCTCTTTTGTCATGTTTCGCTGTGTGGCAGGCAGGATGAGGACCCAAATGCAGGACCCCGAACACAGAAAAGTAAACTTAAAACAGCAGGTAAAACCTCCACTGAAATACAGGGAAACTAAACCAGAAACATGAAAACTAGGGGACTAAACTGTGACAGAGAACTGGGAAGTTACCAGGAGCACAGAGGAAACACACAGCACTGAGGCAGTATGATGGTACGTTACGACAGAGGACAGAGGAAAACACAAGGCTTAAATACACACAGGAGTAACGAGGGAATGGGAAACGGGGGAAACACAGCTGGGGCTAATCAGACATAATGAGACAAAGAGAAAGCAAAACTCAAAACAATAACCAGAGGACAAGGAACTATCAAAATAAAACAGGGCACAGGAGACAGGCATGGAAACGCGGACTTGACAAGGAGAAAACACCGAGGGAGGAGAACGAAGATCACTGAGAACTAAAGAAAACCAAAACTATGAACAACAATAATCAATGAATAGAATTTCAGAGCCTGAAACACATCTTTATTGAAGTTTTGACAACACAAGTAATTTGGATCTTGTTATAGTGTAACTTGTGTTTAGAATTTGTTTTTAAAAAAGACAAAAAAACAACTTTTTAGCATCTATCACGGAAACAGTTTATACATATTGCTGGAGAAAATCAAAAATACCTCAAATTCTCTTCTGGACTGATAATTCTTTAAGTTTTTTTTCCCAATTACATCAAGAATAGCAAGGACAATCCAGATGTAATCTAGATCCCAATCTATGCTATTAATCATTATCTCAGTGAACAGAGTAAAGTGAGCTGAATCAGAGGAGCAAGATCATAGCATGTTTTGGCAAAGCATCTGGAGCAATGGCACAAGGCCAATCCCTCTTTCTCTACACTCATCCTTGCTTGAAGCTGATACATTTCTGCACAGATGTTGGTAAATTAGGGAAACTTAAGTGAGGTCAACAGGCAGGAGTAGGGGACCAAATCTGTTCTTGTCCAGGGCTGGTGCCATACTAGATGTAACAAGGGAGCGCTACATCATAGAGGCATAGTTCTTCAAAAGAAACCAACCGGGAACTTATTGGTCTGAATCCTATGTGCCACTCATCCCAGGAATGCTGGGATTTGTGACAGCTGTGGGCAGAGTAGCAACAGTCAGTCCATCTTGGCAACTGTAAAGGAGGAACAGGTGGAACAGAGCCCAGATCCAACTGGGTCCTGCATGTACGATTTGCTGAATTGACCAAAGCATCATATTATCATCATAATAATAATAATAAAAAAATTTCCCACATGTGGGACTAATAAAGGTTATCTTATCTTATCTTATCTTATCTTATCTTAATGCAGAAAAAAGCACTTTCATTATTTAAGTGGAGTGCTGCAAAATATGCGGTGAAAAACCTGCTACATAGCTGAATAAATCTTTGCGTTGTAAGAAGATGCAATCATTTTCGAATTTAAACTATGAGGATAGGGAAAGAAGTGTTACCTTGAAGTGCCTTGGGAACACATTATTACCAAATGAGCTTTAAACAAAAGCATATCAGCCACCTTTTCACTGGAGATGTATTTGTATTCTAATGTGCTGCACATCTGATTAATTCTGACCCTGGGCAGTGCATCAAAAGTATATAATTAATCCATTTCCATTTCAGTAAGCCCTGGGGTGCTATGGTTTCATCATCAGAAAGGCTGAGAAAGAATTAGGCTCATAGTCTTTCCTGCGCCTCCTTTATTAATGCTCCTGTAATTGGGCACTTGACTCAAATACACACACCAAAATGCCTTGATTCATTAAACTGATGACTAAAAATAAAAAAGACTGGTATTTGTTAGGAATATTACACAAAGAAAGTCATGTACTGGAAACAAGTTCATTAATTTTAAGTGTCAATAGAACTGTTTTTTTGGCAAATGTTTGAATACTGTACAGTATATCCAACCTGATGTTTAAAAAGACTTTTGTAAGGCCTTGAAGTTTCAAAGCACCTTTTCTTAACTGTAAACCCTTTCGATTTGTGTCATTATAAAAGTTTTAATTGAGAACTAATGCATTGTCATAATTGTTTTGGACTACTTGGATAACATTAAGTTGAAACAAATGTCTGACATAAAACGAAAGGAATGCCTTCTCTCTTGAAACTGAACCCTCAGCCCATGTTTTAACACTCTGCTCCACCTTCACTCTAACGTTGCTGCTCAGCTGGGGAAGGAGATTCGATTTTCCTCAGTACCACTTGCTGGAGACTGACTTATCTGGCTGAATATGATATCGTTTAGGTTTGCTCTGCTCTGTTCCTTTCCTGTAACCCCAATTCTCATGGGTTATAGACTGCAGCCAGTTATTGACTGAAATGGATGTTCACCCAAATATTAAAAGCAATCCTTATTTTAATTTGTCCAATTCATTTTGAACCCCTAAAAAACGGGGAACTGTGCATAAAATGTCTATGATTCCTAAAAGTTAATGCAATAGTTTTATTAAACTTTTAAATTAAAGCTGAAAGTCTGCACTTCAGTGTTACTGCTTGATTGTTTGATTTAAAATCCACTGTGATGGTGTGCAGAGGCCAAACTACCACAAAATGTGCCATAAAAACCTCTAAATCAAACTATAGTCTGCTCTTTTATGAATGATAGCTCTAATAGATGTGCTGGCTAGCACTGGGGTTAGGGGATTAAAAGTCCATGTTTTGCGCCATTTAGCCATGAAGTAAGATTTATCCAGCTAGCTAAACAAACTACTTCACATGCAGCAAGCCAACTCTAGTCACTAGAAAGAAAAATCAGCTATTATCTAGCTTAGAACTGGTTAAGCAGCTCACTAATTACAAAAACAGGGGTGTCAAAATCAGTACCACTGAGGGGTAAATAGGGAGATGAGACACATATCACTGGCCAAACATAGTTTAACGATGAGTCAAGTAAGCAAGATTTATAAACGGCTGGGTTATGGTCTTGATTTTCAAATGTCTGTATAAAATCATTGCCAAAAGAGTGAGCTGGTAACAATGTGCACCAACTCAATTTATTGTCAGTCAGTAAAGTCTAGTGATATAACTAAAAGTAAGTAAGTAACAGAAAGTTAACAGTTTCAACAACTGTCAGATTTTGCAGTTGTACAGTCTGTACAAGTGTGAGGTTTTGCTATGCATAGAAGGTGCACTGACTAATCATGCCCTTTGATTAGTCAGTGAACCTGAAAAAATAATAAAGACAGAATTCTTCCTCATCAAACATTTTATAGTGACTTTCACAGGTCTTGATAATCACTGTTCAGATATTTGACCGCGTTAGCAGAGATTCGGGTTACTGTAAATGCAGGACTCAGCAAGCTGGCCTGACACAAACTATAATGACCACAGAGTCTGACTGCTGGGGAGGAGAAAAACGGTTAGAATGTAGCAACATTAGGCAAGCAGATGACAGATGTGCAAAATTTGTCTAGCCTAGATGACTTAAATTATGAGCAGATTAGCAGCGTTCATTCAGTCTGTCAGTTCAGGGTTATCTGTGTGTGTGTGTGTGTGTGTGTGTGTGTGTGTGTGTGTGTGTGTGTGTGTGTGTGTGTGTGTGTGTGTGTGTGTGTGTGTGTGCAATGGAGAGAGAGAGTCTGTGTGCTGCATGACTGACATTTTATCTGTCAAACGCTACAATTTAAGCATATAACAGCCTGTTTTGGCTCATGTTGTTTAGACACCTTTATAAATTGAAGGCCCTGTACTGCAACCTGATTAATCCTCAAGACCTGAAAAGAACTTTTTGGATGTTTTCTTTGGTTATTGAATACAAGATGAGAAAGAATCCTCAGTCTGGCAAGTCATTTCCTTTTTCATTCCTATTTCATTAATGCTGCACGTGTTCTTCAGTCTTGCATTCCTTTTCTCCTCCTCATCATACACAATCAATCCTGCAGACGCTCCTTGACAGTATTAATTTTTGATTGGCAGATGAAGGCAAGTGCACTACAGAGACCTTTGGTCAAGGCGCTTATGAAATGCAGCTTGTAAAGATCCATCCGGCTCTCTGCTCCATGGCTCAGAGTCCACGTGTGGCTCGCTCATGCCTGCTGTCAGCTACCATTACCTAATTGGAATTGAGATGCATCTGGCTTTTTGTCGGCACTGCACTCCTGGTGGATGGAGATACCCTCAAAGCCTCACCCTACCCTCTGTCACCGAGGCTCTAATTCATGCTGTGCAGCTGGGTGAGGCTTTCTCACACCTGATGTGTATGCTCAAACAGTCATTTAAGGGAGAGAGAAAAGAAATGAGAGATGGCACCAAGCGGATCGCAGCAGACTACAGAAAGCCAGCTCCTGTGGTTCACCATGGTTAATAAGAGCACTGTTTAATTCATGAGATCTGTCATGCTACAGTGGCTTCATCGTCAGAGTTGGTTAAAAAAAATAGCAGCTTCTGTACTTCAAACTCTTCTATCTGTCAGGCTCAGTGACCTTGTAGCTCCAGGTCTGAGATCCATAGCGACAGTTCTGCAGCCACTCTTACATCCTCACAGCAGCGAGCTTCATGAAGCTGGATGAGCTATATCAACAAGCACAAAAAAGCTTGACTCACATTATTGATGGTGATTTTCTCCTCAGCATACACTCTGCAGAATGATTCCTCCTTGCATGGGAGAATATGTAAGTAGGCTCTCACACCAAATTGATTATAGCTTATTAATATCCATTAGCTTAGCACAGAAAGTACTGGTGAATGACCTCAATTTGCACTTTTTTAAGAGAACCAGAGCTCTGACTAAAGGAAATATTCACTGACTTGAAATAACTTTGTTCCATGATTTGGCCTTTCCTCCCACTGGTGTTTTTCTCTAAAATGCAAAAAACGATGATGGAAATGAAAGGATGATTTGGTTTGAGGGATTTGTAGAGTCTTGAGAGTTTTATAAGTGCCTCTTGCCTTTCTTTTTGCTACACTTATTTCCATATTTACAGATATCTTCAGTAGTTTCTCATGTAAGGGTTTTTTTTCTTTATCCCTGACAGAGGGGCTTTGGTTATCTCTTTTAACACAACAGAGAATAAAAGACTTGAGATTGAAAGGGTCATGTGGACAGCTTTGGTGAAATTTACAGCTTTCCCTTGAATACCAAAAGGTCTTCAGTCCTGAGAGGGATAGCTGATCTGTGACGTTCATTATTACTGAGAAGAGATGTGTAGGCCCCGCAGTGATCATACAGAAGACCAACATAATTTATCTGAAACAAAAGGCTGAATTATGCTTAGAAAGGCTTCTCAGCTCACTGCAGCAGTGGACTGGTTTTTGGACTAATCAGTAGAGACAATGCACATTAAAGACTAAGACTAAGAGAAGTCCTCAGCTGGACTGAATGGTATTATAGTGACCATTTGTAGCTGAAGATCAGTTCAGATCAAGAAAGGAAAATTACCTCAGTGAAGCAATTAATAAAAACATTCAGATAAAGCCGCTGCATTATCCACACCAGCAAAGAGGTGACTGAATGACTTTTGTATTTAAAAGGAATCTATGACAACTAGTTACCTTAATATCACAGCTGATTGTTGCCACGATTCCTCTGATGACTACCTAAGAGGTAGACTTATGACACAGTACACCACATGAAATAAATTAGCAGTATTTGTTCACTATAGTTTTAGTTCCAGAAAACCACAAAGTCAAGCTCAGCCAGAATCCTGGCACATCGTCTGATCTCACAGCCAGCCGACAGAAGCTACTTTAGTCTGTCCACAATCGCTGTGCATCTGCAAACAACTTTGCAGCCCAGCTCTACCACAGCTCCTCCTTTCGAACTGCATCTGACTTAATTACTGTCATAAGGTGACTCTGCTGCCTGCTGTGTTCTGCACCTGGGTCTCACTACTATTCTCTCCTCATGCAGCTTTGCATTTACACATGAAAGAATGGGGAACGAGGTACAGATCCATGCTGCTGCAAGTGGAAATGATCTTCTTGTAATACAGTGGTCATGATGGAAACAGCCCTAAAGAATAACCCTGCAACCTTGCCCCAAGCTTACATTTCCACAGCTTTGTAAAATTTTATTACTTGTGTAGGCCAGTTATAGAATGAAATAGCCTTTTGTCATATTTCAGTTTATTCTGCCATGAATTCAGACGTCTGGGTTATAATTCTGTGCCTGATTTATAACTGTTTAGAATCAAAAAGAACAAATTTGCTAATAAATGTTTCTTTTCCTGAAGATATGCCATCAACAAACTATAGCAAGTTAGACTAAAATGTCAGAACTCTTAGTCACAGCTCAATTTCTTTTTACAGAACCTCAATGTGCATCTTTCACCTGATCTTTTGATTCACATCTCTCCCTCTCCAGGGCTGTGTAGAAAATCTAGAATAAAAAAGTGATTTGTTTTAATTTAGTATCATCACCATCATGAATTCAGTCAACAGGAAATATCTGCATAGGCGAACATATAAACTTATTCATTAAAACAGATCACGGACTCATCCTTATTCATGCCTCCTTTGTCAGTGTTCTTTGTATATAGGAACAGACACATGTGGGAATGTGTTAAACTTCAACCTGCACATGTTATTTCTGGACTCTGTCTGCCTCTGGTTTCTGTCAAGAAATTCATTTTTTCAAGAGGTGCAAGTGTTCAGTTTCTCACCAGTTCTCAGTGTAATGCGGACTGCTGAAGTCCATAAAGAGCACAAGCAGCACATCATTACCTGATGCCGGACTCAGTTACTGTGGGCACAGTATAAAATTTACAGAGCTTCACCTTTCAGTGTTTTTGTCCATTCCAGCCTAAGGTTAAAGCAACAGCAGCACTCCGCTGTGATGAACAGTTGCAGCCTGCTCATGATTTTGCAAGCATGCAGTACAAGGTGCAGTGATAGGTTCCTATGGAGATTTTCAAGTGTAATTCAATTTAGTTCAAATAAGTTTTTCTGTATAGACCCTATAGTAATCAGTGGGCTCATATGACCCCCTATGAGCACAAATGTTCTTGAGAGTGGGAAGGAAAAATTCCCTTTTAACAGGAAGAACCCTCTGGAAGAACCAGGCTCAGAGCCGGGTGGCCACCCACCGTGACTGGTTGGAGGTGAGGAGGGGAAGCCAGGACAAAGACAGACTGTGGAAGAGAGCCAGAGATTAATAGTAACTAATTATTAGATGTAAAGTGGTGAATAAACACAGAGTGATTGAAAAGGTGAGTGAAGAAGTCACAAACACTCAGGCCCAGCAGCCTGGATCTATTGTAGTGCAATTAAAGGTGGACTCAGGGTCACCTGATCCAGCCCTAACTATAAGCTTTATTAAAAATGAAAGTCTTAAGCCTAATCTTAAAAGTAGAGGGTGTATGTCTCCGTCTCCTGAATTCAAACTGAGACCTTATTCCACAGAAGAGGGGCCTGGAAACCAAAGGCTCTGCTTGTTATTCTACTTTTAAATACTCTACCTTACCACAAGTTAACCAGAGCTCTGAGAGCAAAGTGCTCAATTGGGGTGATATAGTACTAAAAGTTTATTAAGATAAGATGGGGTCTGATTATTCAAGACTATCTGTGTGACGACCCTCCGAGCCTCACTCATAGCTTTGCTAGTATAACATAATCATGGTAGCTTGCACTGAGGTCTCTTGGGAAAATGAAACCTGCTTCAGGACTTCCATTTAAACACCTAGTATTTCTCAAACAGACAGCTAGGTCTCACATCAACACGCTCACTCCTCCTCCGCCTCTGCCGTAATGACTTACGCCTAGATGACCTCACGGAAGCTTACTGAGGGGGCTTCACCTACCTTGTCCTCACTGACCACCTCCCACAGTGCCATCTGGAACCTTTTTTTTCAAATAACAGAGGTCTTCTCTCTGTATGCGCTTGCCTGTTTATTTGACTGTGCATCAGTGCCTGTGTGCTCTGAAGCGTTGAGCAGCTCTGCACTGACATCCATGTAAACACTGCTCTGTGGCAAATTACGGATCTCACCTTTTATCTAACAGTAAAATCTGAACGATCCAGGGTGCATGTTTTCCACCCCCTTCTGTGTGCCTATCAGAATAAATTCACTTATTAGGAACACTAGAAAAATAGGCTTTGTTCTTATACAAAGCCTATAAATATTCATTGATATTTACTAAAGATGATTCCTTGATGATGAATTAGAACGATATATACTTATGTTTACTTTGCAATAAATATTTGATTTATAAATATTCTCTTCATCCAACAGGAAAATAACTTGAAACATTACATATGTGTATCTGCTGGCCCCATGCTTTAGATTCCCCCAAGCCTGACTTTACAGGCCTGTGCTGGAATTACTAAGACTGGAGAAACGCTATTATTAACCCGAAGAAATCCAAGCGTACCCTGTATGCCGCAGATTATTTTTCTGTTTTTACTTTGAGGGATAGAGGGGCATGGGGCGAGATGCTGCCATGGAGAATTTTGTGTGACAGAAGCTTTCAGTTTGTCTGTCTATCACTTTGTTAGATGTGAGACATGTAGGATATAAATACACTGCCTAGATACCCTTGTCTCCATCCTTCGCCAACCCCACCCCCCCTCACGTGGTCCTCTGATTGCACATTGCCCGCCTCCCATGGCTCCTCATGGAGGCTGGAGGTCCGCCTG
The DNA here is from genome assembly GCF_041146795.1 of Maylandia zebra. Taxonomy (NCBI): domain Eukaryota; kingdom Metazoa; phylum Chordata; class Actinopteri; order Cichliformes; family Cichlidae; genus Maylandia; species Maylandia zebra. The sequence goes on along the minus strand of NC_135176.1, from coordinate 4,247,477 downwards.
AGTGCTAAGAGTGCTTTGCCCTCCATGACTCTGATAAGGACCTCAAAATAGCAAAAGCCTCCGTCAGTGTCAAATTGGCCAGCCACTGCAGTGTAATGAGCAAAACCACTGACAGGGCAGATGCAGCACTTTTATTGCATTAGCCTTGTCTTCGTTTCTGTCTCCATGTCTATGAGGAGAGAAGAGAAATTAGAAAAAACATATGTGAACTAGCAGAGCAGGATCTATTTTACTGGCCTAGAGAAGTGTACCTTTTAGGAAACATGTAACATTGCAGCACACAGTTGTTTGGTCTCTGGATCCACGTCTATTTTACTGGTCAGATAAAATGTCTTCACCATGTAGACAGACAAGCTGAGCTGCATGCAGTGACCCAGATAAAACACCTGGGGCCAGCAGGGAAAAAGACTGCACACACAAGAAAGAGCTTCGGTAAAGGGTGAAATAAACATAAGATATATTGTACATTTTATTTTATTGTTTTAAGTTCTACGTGGAGGTTTTACAGTGCTTGCTGTGGATATAAAAGCCACCCACACAATTCCACCAAGTTCACAATTCAGTTGTGATTAAATGATCATATCTATAGTGCAAATAATAAAAAGTTTTTTCCAGTCTCAGATCACATTAGCCTGAATTGATTTTAAACATCAGTTATTTCCCATAATAGCAAACCATAACCAGACCTTAACATCTCCTCATTAAAGGAAATGACCTGAGCTATTTCTGTGTTTTAAATTCACACATTAAATAGTGAGACTAGAGCTACACTAGTCTGTCTTTTTAACAGCTTTTTTTGGACAAGTTTGTAATGCTGGTCAAGTTACACTCCATAGACACAATACATTTAGAAAAAGTTTCACAGGCGTGTTATTATTTGACTACGTGGCAGGATTAGTAAAAGCAAACTTTTATCCACCGAGTAAATGTTTCCACGTCTCTTGTTCTCTGCTGCCACTCACGTGGTTCTGTGCCATTATATGCCTGTCCCGAGTGAAATTACTTCAAAATATCATGAGACAAGTAGGAAAAAGAGACAAGTTAGAAAAGAGGGACGCGATCAATTTCTTAGTACAGTTTGCAACACAAAACTGCAAGAAACCACAAGCGTAGCCATAAATTAAGTGAAACTGAGATCTGGCAGACACACACCTGGATAACTGACAACTTCACTCCCTCAGACATAGACACAAGGATTCATTTTTCACAAAAATGCTAGCTGGCAGAAAAAGTCCATATGTATTAATGTGTGGTTCAGAAATGCCAAGATGCTTTCAGAGTCAGACCAGCGAGGCAGACAGAAAATGAACCAGACCACTGAGCTTGTTCACTCTGTGTATGAACATAGAATACTACACTAAATGATTTACTAATGCACTGACTCTGAAATGGAGTAACAGTGCATTATGTGAAAAAGCATGTCAGCCCTTAAGATATGAGTTAATTACTCAGTTGGTGAATCTTTGACTGTGTGAGGAGCTGAATCAGCAAAGTCCACAGAGCTTAAACAGCTGACTCTGTTGCCTTTCCATTATCAGCACTGAAGTGGTTTTGTGCCAAAACCAATCAATGACATCTAAACGTATGTAGATAGAGGTATTATTACTACATTAGGTTGTCCCTAATCTGTGTTCAGGGAATGTTGCCTATACTTAGAAAGTCTAGAAATACAAAAAATATAGTTTGAACTGTCAAAAGCATTGTCTCTCTGTCCCCTGATGTTATAATTGGGCAAAAACCCTGTTATAATCCTTTGGAGGTCAGTTACCTCAGCAGGGTAAGAAATAGACCTCAGAACAAACAGTCACTAGTTTGAGTCTTTCTTGTGTAAATAGGGTCTGTTCATGACTTCTCATAAGAAAGATTTATTTAAATTATTTTGTTCTAATAGTTTAAAAATAACATAAACCATTTTTTTCATACATTTTAAGAAAGCTGTCCAAGCAGCATTCAGTATGTGAACATCCAGTCTTTAGTGTTGGCATTGTTTTTCATTTGTGGCTACTTTTTTGCCTAAGACTAGACATTGAAAAAAGATGGTGAGCAAATGGTTTTTAAACTTTGAAATGCCATCCATCCATCCATCCATTTAAATTCTTAAATGCTGGAGCCTATCCCAGCTGTCATAGGGCGAGAGGCGGGGTACACCCTGGACAGATTGCCAGTCTGTCACAGGGCTAACACACAGGGATAGACAACCACCATGCCATGCCACCGTGCTGGCCCTACAGTGGCCAGCACGGTGGCATGGTGCCTCATCGACTAAGGGACCATGGCAGATAGCTGAAAAAGGCATCAGAAATTATTTTGGTATCCTAAATCTTTCTCTCCAATTTTGGACCAGCTTCATGTCTAAACTTAGCAGATCCAAGTATTTTATATAATCCAGTTTTTTTACTATGGGTGATTGGTATAAAGCATATAATAGAAAAATGTGTTCACAGTGTAAATTTTAGATGAGAGTCAGATGTATTGCCATACATTGAAAAGCCCCATTTTCTATGTCTTTGACCATATGTTTCATAATATGGCCATAATTTGCCATACACAGAATCCAGTTGGCATGCTGGCTTTCAGAGTTATTATTGGGCTGTACACTGTGACAAACATGGATACTACAGGCACAGTCTAAATGAATGTACTCCCTAGGACTAGCTGTTGGTCCTACCAAAACGATAAATATTTTTCCACAAGCAGTAAATGCAAGACCCTCTAAATTTCAAGGTGGACACACAATCAGGTGTGTGTGTGTGTGTGTGTGTGTGTGTGTGTGTGTGTGTGTGTGTGTGTGTGTGTGTGTGTGTGTGTGTGTGTTGTGCTTTATCCATCCATCCTCTTCTGCTTGTCCTTAACTAAAATTAACTTTAATGTCAAGCTATTTGATAAGTGACCATTGACTACAATCATTGCAGGCAGAGGAAGGATTTGGTGCAGACCAACTTTTAATATTATTATTTATCAAATTCTTTTATTACAGAGCTTAACATGGAACAATGGAGCACTTGTGACCTCTACTAGCATTTAGCAGCAACCCTATTTTGGTAGTTGACTGCACTGCTACAATGCTGCTAATGAGCCCAGCATACCAGGGCTGTTTCCATGCTTCCTAAAAGGCCATGTGACAATTTTGTATATCATAACCTATCTGGCTTTCATGGTCCATAGAAGATGAGACTACTGACTTTTTCATTTTTCATTTTTCTTATTCATTGAACCTTTTTAACATTTTAATAGATTGGAATCAAAGTGTGTACAGATATTAAATAAACCCCTCTAGAAGTTCAGATAATTAATGAACCAAATTAACACGAGTCTATGCACCGATGTCCTTCTGTCTAAATTTAAATGTTCTATTTTTTTTTTCAATTACAGTTGTGTGCATTCTTGCTTAGTATGATGCAAAACTATCATTGCCAAGACCCAAGAAGAACTCCACTTCGTGAAACACAAGTGTTTGCTGCAAATACCAGCAATGCTGGTGAATGTTGACTCTCTTTTGGCAAAGCGAGCTGAGGGGATTTTGTTTCATCTACTTGCAAAAGCGCCAAAGCATCCATCTGGTATTTGAAAAGCTGTACATCCAATGAGTAAATCCAGTCACAATATTGCAATATTGCCTTTGATCACTGTGGGAATTTCCAAGTGGAGATGTTAGATGCATGCCAGTGCGAGAGGAAAAACAAATGGCTTGCCTGGGGTGAGAGAGCAGCCGAAGGCTTGTGTGCAGTCTGCTGGTACACGTGTCTGGCTTTGGCTATAATGAGGACACCACAGAGTCACTGTTTGTAGTGTTTACGGCAACTGGGGCACCTCAAGGTCACACAGAGTCACAATACACAGCAGGAAGTTTTTTCAAAAGCAAACAATTTGTCTATTACTGCTCACGTTTATATGCATGAGCATCACTGAAGTTTATGTCTTGATACATGCTCAATCATCCAGGTAAGTAAATCCCAAAAGATTGATTCTGTTCATCTGGACGTAACGTTTTCAGTGGGAGAAACGTTTCGTCAGGTGACTTCTTCAGTCTCAGCTGACTGCAGGTTTCCCCAACCTCATAAATACTACATTTGCACAATGACTGAAACCAGCCCACTGAATGAGCAATGGGCTGGGAGGTCAGTTCCTTGATCACTGAAGTTTAAACTTTTCACACGCTTCCAAGTCATCGGTTCTAAAAGCAACCTGTTCAGGCACCAAATAATTTGGCTTGTTGCCACTTTACACCTTCCTATTAGACCATGTAGTTACTGTACATAATGAAAGTTTTATGCAGGAATTACAGCCCCATCATTTGCAACAATTTTCTAAACCTCAGGAATCTTTCAGCCATGATTCACGTCCTGAACTATCCCTGTAAATCCCTGGGAACACCAACACCCACAGACTGTATGCTCACACCGGAGTGATTGAAAACACCTGCTAGATCCTGCTACTGCTACTTTTTACTCAGAGATTTGTAACATTTTGCTCAATAAATGAATATATAATAAAAGCTGGTGTTTCCATTTGTTTAATTGAGTTGTCTTAATCTATTTTTTGGTTGTTGTTTGAAATTCAGAAACCCTATATAATAGTTTTAGTCTTTAGATGCTCATTAACCTGATTGAACAGGGATAGTTTCCTGCTCCTGCAGTGGACTTCAAAAGTGTTCTTCCTGAACTTAGAGGCTAATGGTAACAGCAGTGATTATTTAGAAGTTAAGATAATGATTCACTTTGAAAGGTAATATTGCTTTTAGCTACAGTGCAGTCATCATTGCAGAGACACTAAAACCACTTATGTGATTCCCTGGTGTCATTTTGATGGAAGAATAACCATCACTGTTATGTGATTAGTTTTAGAAACTTTATCTCTTTATTTCTCTCAACTTTACAGTTTTTGCCCACTGCTTGAACACATTTTGCAAAACTCCGCTCTGTGCCAAAACTGTACACACAAGTACACATGACACAACACTGGGAAATATACCATTCACATCTGTGCCAAATTGAAACTCTACTCCCAAAACCTAAACTCTGCTGTCAAAACCTGACATTCCTTTGTCAAAATGTAACTCTGTTGACAGAATGACACATACTTGCATCATATGCAAACACTGACAGATCAGGGGGAACACACTAGTCTTCTTTATATAAAACACTGCAGTCTTTGATTTCCATTGTTTATTCAGAAGGCACATTTACAGGAGACACATTTTCAAACAACCAAAAACGCAAATAGACCTACTCAATATTGTACATTGCAGTACCATGAATTCAGATAAAGCAAAAAAAAAAACAACAACAACACAATAATACTGCAATAGAAAAAACACTATACTGTAAACACAAAAAACCATGACAATTGTGCATAAGTGGGCTCATGGATCCCGCCGTCTGTTGGGGTCTGGCCACAGGACCTCATCAACATCGCAAGCTATGTCCTCTCCCGCTAGGCACCGGGGAAAATATCCTCTTGCATGTCGAAACCATCCATGGATTGCTGTCACCTGAATGTCGCCGCAGGCCTGTTCCATTGCCTGCAGAAGAGGCATGCGGGCATGTGGTTGGCGGTCATATACTCGCCATCTCCAAGCCGAAAAAAATTCCTCTATAGGGTTCACAAATGGTGAGTAAGGGGGCAAGTATACCACTTCAAATTGATTGTGGTTTGAGAACCAGGCCTGGACCAGAGCAGCCCGATGGAAACTGACATTATCCCATATCACCACAAACCTGGGCTGATCTGGTCTGTTCTGTACAACTATATCATGGAGAGCATCTAGAAATGTGAGTATGTGTTGGCTATTGTATGGACCTAGTATTGCATGATGGTGCAGAAGCCCTCGAAGGCATATGGCGGCACATAATGTGATGTTTCCCCCGCGCTGCCCTGGAACGTGCACAATTGCCCTTTGGCCAATTACATTACGACCCCGTCGTCTTGTTTTGCTCAGGTCGAATCCAGCTTCATCAATGAAAATGTATTCATGAGGCTGTGCAGCTCCATCCATGGCCAAGATTCTCTGAAAAAAAGGGGAACATATCACTGTACTACAGTGCTACACATACAGCACCCTCACCCCATCACACAGGTACCTGTGTAGCTCTCAGAATAGATCCATGTGGTACTGATATGGTACATATTCAGCTGCTACTGGACTTCACCAATACTCTATTGTAAATGTAAGGGACAGTTACACGTACCCGTACATATTCAGCTCGAAGTCCTTTGACCGTGTCACTGTTCCTCTCGAATGGGACTCTGTAGAGCTGCTTCATGGTGATGCTGTGTTTTCCCAAGATGCGTCTGATGGTGGTGATGCTCACATGGTCTATGTTGCTGAACACTTGCCTGTCTGCAAGTATTTTCCGTCGTAGCTGGTGGAGACGGATGGCATTGTCTGCCCTCACTAGGTCCACAACGGCAAGTTCCTGCTGTTGTGTGAACAGGCGTTGCCGTCCTCCCCCAGAAGGTCTTCGAGTCATTCTGGAGAAATACAACCACATATTGTCATCGGTTTGCTTATTTTTCTTACAATACTTTACTGTATGTACTGTGTCATCCACTGTACAACACTGTACTTCAATATAAGGAATCAGCCACTTTGGCTGCAAAAGGAGCATTAGCACCCCGTACACTTGATATGGTAATGTGATATACTGTAAAACAGTGCTATAAAACCATCTGAGTAGAGCAGAAGGTATGGAGGTGAAGACATACCTGTTTTCTAGTCGGAATGTTCGTATTACAGATGCCACTGTGAAGCGGCTTAGATGTTCTCTGCCCAGCTTCCCTCATAGTCAGGCCATGGTTGATGACATGGTCCACCAAAGTTGCTCTTATTTCATCAGAAATATGGGTCCGTGCATGGCCTCTTCGGCCTCCTCCTCCTCTTCCTCCTCCTCCTCTACCTCTTCCTCTTCCTCTTCTTCTTGCTCTCCCTTCATCCATGCTTGCAAAGTTCTTGAAATGGCTACGCTGAGGGCTTTTTGTAGTTGGCTAATTGGTGTTCGGTTTTGCAAGTAAGTGCCTTCAGGTGTGTATTTGAGTGGTTGCAATTACCCGATGTGTTTTGTATTTTGGATACATGTGTTTTCCGAATGGCACCCTGAAATTTCATTTTGTGAGCGAAGTGTCTTATGTATGAAATGGAGTGTAGCATGCAGGACCATGTGTGTTGCATAATTGGAACTGGGGTGCAAAGCAGCGCTTTTGTTTAAGGTAGGGGTACATGTGTTTGAGGTATGGTAACAAAAGCTTCAACTTGTGTTACTTTAGTCTAGGCATGGGTTCATGGTGTTCAAGCAACGGGCAAAAACTGTAATAGGGTAACATAATATTACTCTGCATTTTTTAAGAAGGCAATATCCTCATTGCTGTTTTATTCAACCGGGGTTAATCCGCTGCCTGACATGTCTCGCTCACCCTGTCCATCCAATTCCCAACAAGTGTGGTAAAAGTAAGATTGGCTGAGTAAGAAAGAGGGGGGGGATTTGTGAACACAATGTAGGTTTAGTGAAGGCAGCTGGAGTTTTGAGTGAATGGAGAAAGAAGGAGTGTTGTTCTGAGTGCTAGAAGTAAATCTGAGACTTCAAGAAGTCTCCAGCCACCTCTATTATTCAAAAGACACAAGGAACACAATGAAAACAAAAGAGGCAGTGGACTGTGTATAGACGTGTGTATAGACGTGTGTGTGTGTGTGTGTGTGTGTGTGTGTGTGTGTGTTGTGCTTGGTTCAACTTCTTACCATGTCAAACTAGAATGTTTGATGCAGTCGGTGCATAATTCAGAAGCATTGTATCTGCCTATACTCTCTGGGACAAATTATACTATAGACCAACCAGAGGCATCAGTTTTGTTCCGTTTTTAATTCAGTTTAGTTCAGATTCCAAAGGGGATTTTCTTTTTGTGAGAACATTTATAGTATTAAGGGCAGCGGGCATCAATTTATATTTAAGGTGCTGATGCTGATTCAGTTCACTCACTGAAGTCTACCTTCTTTACCAGCTTTATAGCATCTAGGGTTTTAAAATCAGTTCTACAGCTCAAATGACATCTTTCTGAAGTCAATTAGTTAAATCCAAAAGGGGCAGTGAATATCAGAGTAGAAAAACAGATCACAGTCTGGACACAAAGAAAAATCAACAGAAATTTAATTTTGACTTCTGTTTCAAAATTTAAGGTGCATTTACATTTATCCAAAACAGTTGTAGTTCCTACTAAAAGAACTTGTGTGACTATTTAATTTGAGAAAATTAGCAGACAGTGTGATTTCATTTCAGTCAGTGATTTACAACAGTCGATGAGAGAACAAGGTGTAAGAATGGCTTTAGGTTTAGCAGACAGATAGAGATGGATGTCATCAGTGGGGCGATCGTGGCTCAAGAGTTGGGAGTTCGCCTTGTAATCGGAAGGTTGCCGGTTCGAGCCCCGGCTCTGACAGTCTTGGTCGTTGTGTCCTTGGGCAAGACACTTCACCCGTTGCCTACTTGTGGTGGTCAGAGGGCCCGGTGGCACCAGTGTCCGGCAGCCTCGCCTCTGTCAGTGCGCCCCAGGGTGGCTGTGGCTACGATGTAGCTTGTCATCACCAGTGTGTGTGAATGGGTGGATGACTGGATGTGTAAAGTGCTTTGGGGACCTTAGGGACTAGTAAGGCGCTATACAAATACAGACCATATAAACATTAAAATGTGTGCAAATTTTCCTTAAGATGTGACCCACAGGTAGGAGATAAATAATAAATGACAGAGCCCTGGGGAACACCACTGACAACTACGCAAGCTGAAATTATTTAATTGTACATATTGATTGCAATATGAGTACAATTTAAACCAGGCCTGTGAGATGTCAACAAGCATATTTTATCTCTTCAAAGGCATATCATGAGAGGCTTTATCAAAAAGGTAAATTTGCAATTGGATGATAATTATTTAGGTTGAAAGGATTTGCACCAGGTTTCTTAAGAATTTTAATGAATAAGAGACTAGGGAAGAATGTATAATGTCAGCTATTAAAGTGGAAGGAGGGGACAAACAAGATGAGTGGGAAGTGGATAAAGATGAGAGGTAGAAGGTGTAGATTTAACAAATCCAGATATTTCCTCAACAATTCAAGCTAGAAAAAAGAAGATGGGATCAGACAGTGTATATATATTTGGACTGACCTAGAAGAGCCTTCTTGAGTGGTCAGTAGATGGTCAGTAGATGTTGTTTACAGTAGACAAAAGAGTCTTAGCTGTTCCTTCACCAGTAATTAGTGTTAAATAATATTCAGATTTAGCTGTAAATAGAGTGTTCTTATCATTTATGAACTACAAGACCAGCGTTAGTAATAAGGTGTTCCAAGCAGCAGCCTTTAACTTTAGCTGATGTAGTTATGGGGTGAAATAGAGAGTGGGGTGCATGAAAGAAAATGACAGAAAAAGAAATAATCAAAGTTCTCAAAGGAAGACATCGAAGTCTGCTGTTACAGAAGGATACCTATTCATCAGAAGTAGATAAATTGTGTCTATTAGGCAGGCTGTCATTGGAGAAGATAATAATAATATCAGTTTTCTTAATGCTGCATGAAATAGAGTCAAAAGAGTTTGATGTAGATAATATTAAACGGACATTTTTAGACCCCAGCTTATGGTCAGATATCGAAAGGTCAGATGCTGTACAAAATTGAAGAATGACACCAGAGAATAAAAATAAGCTAGATCGCATGTATATATATATATATATATATATATATATATATATATATATATATATATATATATATATATATATATATAAAACACCCAGCACGCCCCTGCGGGCGGTTTATCCTTCAAGCTCGGGTCCTCTACCAGAGGCCTGGGAGCTTGAGGGTCCTGCGCAGTATCTTAGCTGTTCCCAGGACTGCGCTCTTCTGGACAGAGATCTCCGATGTTGTTCCCGGGATCTGCTGGAGCCACTCGCCTATCTTGGGAGTCACCGCACCTAGTGCTCCGATTACCACGGGGACCACCGTTACCTTCACCCTCCACATCCTCTCGAGCTCTTCTCTGAGCCCTTGGTATTTCTCCAGCTTCTCGTGTTCCTTCTTCCTGATATTGCTGTCATTCGGAACCGCTACATCGATCACTACGGCCGTCTTCTTCTGTTTGTCTACCACCACTATGTCCGGTTGGTTAGCCACCACCATTTTGTCCGTCTGTATCTGGAAGTCCCACAGGATCTTAGCTCGGTCATTCTCCACCACCCTTGGGGGCATCTCCCATTTTGACCTCGGGACTTCCAGGTTATACTCGGCACAGATGTTCCTGTACACTATGCCGGCCACTTGGTTATGGCGTTCCATGTATGCCTTGCCTGCTAGCATCTTGCACCCTGCTGTTATGTGCTGGATTGTCTCTGGGGCATCTTTACACAGCCTGCACCTGGGGTCTTGCCTGGTGTGATAGACCCCAGCCTCTATGGATCTTGTGCTCAGAGCTTGTTCTTGTGCTGCCATGATTAGTGCCTCCGTGCTGTCTTTCAGTCCAGCTTTGTCCAGCCACTGGTAGGATTTCTGGATATCAGCCACCTCCTCTATCTGCCGGTGGTACATACCGTGCAGGGCTCTGTCCTTCCATGATGGTTCCTCGTCTCCCTCCTCTTTCTTGGGTTTCTGCTGCCTGAGGTATTCACTGAGCACTCGGTCAGTTGGGGCCATCTTCCCAATGTATTCTTGGATGTTCGTTGTCTCATCCTGGACTGTGGTGCTGACACTCACCAGTCCCCGGCCCCCTTCCTTCCGCTTAGCGTACAGCCTCAGGGTGCTGGACTTGGGGTGAAACCCTCCATGCATGGTAAGGAGCTTTCTTGTCTTTATGTCAGTGGCTTCTATCTCCTCCTTTGGCCAGCCTATTACCCCAGCAGGGTACCTGATCACGGGCAGGGCGTACGTGTTGATGGCCCGGATCTTGTTCTTACCATTCAGCTGACTCCTCAGGACTTGCCTGACCCTCTGCAGGTACTTGGTGGTTGCAGCTTTTCTAGCGGCCTCTTCATGGTTCCCATTCGCCTGCGGGATCCCCAAGTACTTGTAACTGTCCTCTATGTCTGCAATGTTGCCTTCTGGTAGTTCAATCCCCTCAGTTCTGACTACCTTCCCTCTCTTTGTTACCATCCGACTACACTTCTCCAGTCCGAACGACATTCCAATGTCATTGCTGTATAGCCTGGTAGTGTGGATCAGTGAATTGATGTCTCGTTCACTCTTGGCATACAGCTTGATGTCATCCATGTACAGGAGGTGGCTGACAACTGCTCCGTTCCGTAGTCGGTATCCGTAGCCAGTCTTGTTAATGATCTCACTGAGGGGGTTCAGGCCTATGCAGAACAGCAGTGGGGACAGAGCATCTCCTTGGTAGATCCCGCACTTGATGGTGACTTGTGCTATGGGCTTGGAGTTGGCCTCTAGTGTTGTACGCCACATCCCCATTGAGTTCCTGATGAAGGCTCTTAGGGTCCCATTGATCTTGTACAATTCTAGGCATTCCAGTATCCAGCTGTGGGGCATTGAGTCATAGGCCTTCTTGTAATCAATCCAGGCAGTGCACAGGTTGGTCAGTCTGGTCTTGCAGTCTCGGCTGATTGTTCTGTCTACCAGTAGCTGGTGTTTTGCGCCTCTGGTATTCTTGCCAATTCCTTTCTGTGTCCCGCTCATGTATTGACCCATGTGCCTGTTCATCTTAGCCGATATGATGCCTGACAGGAGCTTCCATGTAGTACTGAGGCAGGTTATAATACAAGAATGGCCAACCTGAAACTAATAAATATATGTACAATATATAATAGTGTATGCATTTCTGGATGTGTATACTAAATATTTTCCTACGTGTGTGTGTGTGTGTGTACACATTTTTACAAATTAAATAGTAAAAAAATAAAATAATAATAATAATAATAATAATAAAATATATAAAATATACAGAGTTGAATATGTGCAAAACAAGTGGCATTTATATACAGTGTGGAGTGCATAATGTTGAAGTTCCAGTAGTGAAGCTGAGGTGTCTATGACGTGTTCAGCAGTCTGATGGCCTGATGGAAAAAGCTGTCTCTCAGTCTGCTGGTACGGGACCGGATGCTGCAGAACCTCCTTCCTGATGGAAGCAGTCTGAACAGTTTATGGCTGGGGTGACTGGAGTCCTTGATGATCCTCCCCGCTTTCCTCAGGCACCGCTTCCTGTAGATGTCTTGGAGGGAGGGAAGCTCACCTCCAATTATCCGTTCAGAGCACCGCACTACTCGCTGGAGAGCTTTGCAGTTGTAGGCGGTGCTGTTGCCATACCAGGTGGTGATGCATCCAGTGAGGATGCTCTCAATGGCACAGCGATAGAAGGTCCTGAGGATGCGGGGGCTCATGCCGAATCTTTTCAGTCTCCTGAGAAAGAAGAAAGAAAGATATATATATATATCTATATATATATATAGATATATATATATATATATATATAGATATATAGATATATAGATATTATATATATAGACATATCTATCTAGATATAGATATATAAAATCACCCAACACAATAAGACAATACTGTCCACCTCTCATCATGAGCGCAGGGGAGGGACAGATGCAGGAACACCTGATTAATTAAGCTGTGCAAAACCATCGGGTTGCTGCCAGGTCGCAGTCAAAAAGAAAATTAAACTTATAGTTGTCCAGCAGATTGCAAAAAAGAAGACCCTGGTGGATAAATGTACATTAAATACCCTGAAGAAGATTTTATTTGACCAAACTGTAGCAACCTCACTGTGTTAGTTAGCACACAGTGGCCTGTGTGATAGTTGAAGTTTTCTATAGGCACAAAATAAATGTATGTCTGATGGGCATGACAGAAAATATTCCAGTGGTGAAAATCCAGTGCTGGTGGTGACTTAAAAGAATTAAACAGAAGCTGAAGAAGCTCCACTGCTGTCTACTAATATACTGGTTTAACTGGGTGGAAGGTGGAAATGGAAAATGCAGAAGTTTCCAAATGGGGATGGCAGGGTGACAGCAACAGAATGAAGACTGATGAAAAAGAACTCCAGTAGAAAATGACAGCGTATACACTGTCCATTAAATGAAGAGACAACAAATTTTCAGTGGAGGGCTCAACTGGCAGACTTTAACCCCCGAGTACACCCTTACTGCTTCCATAGTAAGAGGGTAAGCAGCCAGATGCTGCTAATCCATTCAATTAATCAATCATCAGTAGGTGTGACCACATCTATAAAAGCAGAGGTTTTGGTGGTATTTTACTGCAGCACTGGATAGTGAAGCTTCTATTAAATATTTAGGATGGCAGGTGAGAACTTTAATTTCTTTGATGTGAGCTTATCAAATTTTTGACACCTGTATAAAAAAGGTATCTGTATCAAAATTGCTTTCAAAGGCCATGCTCAGCTCTCCGCCTGCATGACCTGATGGTAGTCATGTCTGTGTCTGGCAGCAGTGATAGGAGGCTGGCTGAATAGCTACACAGTCTCTTGGCTTTGACCCATCTTTCCAACAATAAACATGGAGCCATGGTTCTGGATTTGAGTTAGTAGGGAACTTATATGTAAGGGTAAAAAAACATCTGATTCAACCACACTGCAATATGAAAATATTTTTCCACCAGTACTCTAAAGACAAATGCATTTTATGTAGGCTTCATTGTGCTGTAGTACATTGAAAGCACTGACATGCCTTGTTTGTATAGTGCAGGATTACACTGGCATGACAGCAATGAAAGACTAAGAGTGGAATTTCAGGTCCATTGGAATGCCATTAGACATTACCATCTGGCTGATCCATGAATGATCGTATACTAGGAGTCATATTGGCTATGCAGGAGCTTTGATGAACAAATCCCTATTCTACAGCAGAGTGAGAGTCACAAATGGGCATCCAAACAGACAATTTAATTGAAGACATGTTTTGGTGTTTTGGGTCTTTGTTTCTGTTTCAGTGTATGACTGAAATATAAATGACCCTTTCTCGGGTTTATTTATTCATGAAAAAAAAAGAATTTACAAGCAAAAGCACAGCTGAAGTCACATATATAGGTGAAAGGTACTTAGCTTCTACCTATATGTGACCAAAGGTCATTAAGCAATCAGCTGAAGGGCAACAGTGCACCAACACATCAGCAGGAACAGGAAGAAGGTTGAAATAGGTTTAAGCTAAACAAGGAATTCTCATTGGATCTGCCTTGACAGCTTCCATAATAATTTTAAACTCAAACAGAGAAACTAGCTTTTTCAGCTCTACATCATTTCCCTATGGGCTGTGGGAGCACAGTACATTCAAGCCCTTTGGTCTAATTCTGTTTGCCTCAATGAGACAAAGAAGAAAAAAATCACACAGTTTCAAACACAGTTATTTTCCACCAGGTTTTCAAGACACACAGCAGCTTGGAAAGCAGAGCGAGCTTTACAGACGAAGTGTTGAAAAAGTTTACAAGGAACAACGACAAGACGTTCAATGTGACGTATAAATCTCTGTGCTCCGCGACAGATGCTGCTGAAGTCACAGACAGTGGGAGGAAGACTGTGTTTATCAAGCACTCTTTTATATAACAATAGACATGCAGGTGTTTTTTAGAATCCTAATGACTACATACTGTGGGTAGGTTATGAGTTTGTAAATATTAGTGTTGTAATAACAGCAGGGCACAATGGGCACAATGTATGTGGAAACTCTTAGACATATTATGTTATACCTTTTCTTGTAGAACAATTAGGAGACTAGACAGAAAACAGGGAACAGTGTGGTGGGAACAGGGGTGGTGTGCAACATATGTGGGAACTATACATGGGTAGAAAACTAACATCCACAGTGACCCGGAAGAAGTAGCTCTGTACAATAACATCAATAGATGACAGCTAATATCGAAGCTGGAAAGTGCAACTGGACTAAATGATGCCCAGCCACACGCGATGACAGATGCTGAGCTAAGGATGAAGACTGTGGCCAGAGGAGATGCTTGCAGATGTGAACACTGCTCTGAGCCCAACACACGTCTACCGGTATCAGTGAAACTACTCACATATGCTACTGCCACACTAATCCTAGAATAATTTGGGTATGATCAAAGTTAACTACGGTGCAGAAGGTGAGCTTAATGAAAAAGAGGTACAACAAGATATTCATGAGTGAGGCTTTAGAAATTGCCAAGCAAAGGCTCACAGCTGTGGTCATTAGGCTCAAGGTATATAAGACGGAAGCAAATAATAAAATAAAAAGAATAAAATATAAGATAGAAATGCAAAGTGGCTGATGGCCCTAAGTGTAGACCACAGCAACTTCCCAGACCAAGAGCCAGTCAATATCTCAATGAGTCTTCGGAGTCGAGAGCTGCACAGCACAAGGACCTGACTGGAGAAAGTAACAGCACACCATGATTGCCTGACAATGCAGGACAATCTTGATCATTAAGAATCCCTGCAAGGGTACAATATCATCAAACTACTAGCTGATTACCTGCCTCGCCACAATATGGAAACTCCTCTCAGTCATCACAGCAACTAAACTGAATATGTGCATGGGCATGTGACCTAATACATGGGTACAGCTCAGAAAGACATTGGAAATAATACCAGAGGGCCAAAGCAACAGCTCTTGGTTGACAGAGCAGGTTGATAGACTCCAAGGCCAGGCAGACCAACCTGCGCACCACTGGCATTGGCTACAAGAAAAACTTGAAACTCAATGCCCCACATGTGGATACTGGTGTGCTAATAACATTCATCAGGGACTTACTGGGACTGTGGAAGACAACACACAAATCACCATCAATTGTGTGCTATACCAAGGTGACGTATTGTCCCTGCTGCTGTTCCGCATATACATTAAACCCCAAGTCCATTCACTACCAAGAGTTGATATGAATTCAGGACTGAAGTGGTCATCAGCAACCTCCTGTACAAAGCGAACATCAAACTGTAGGCTGAGACTAAATAAAATATTCACAACTGATCCACCTAACCTCAGGATGTCATTTGAACTGGATAAGTAAATGGCCTGCATTTGTATAGCGCTTTACTTAGTCCCTAAGGACCCCAAAGCGCTTTACACTACATTCAGTCATTCACACACTGGTGATGGCAGCTACATTGTAGCCACAGCCACCCTGGGGCACACTGACAGAGGCAAGGCTGCCGGACACTGGCGCTACCATTCCCTCTGACCACCACCAGTAGGCAAACATGGGGTTAGTATCTTGCCCAAAAATATTTGGCATGCAGCCAGCCTGGGATCAAACCACCTACCTTCTGATTAGTGGCTGACCTGCTTTGCCACCTGAGCTACAGCCACCCAGTATGAGCTAAGGAGAGGAGGTGAGCTCATTGTCCAGTCATTTGGACTGGATAAGGAATGCTTGCAGGTGGAGCTACAAGAAGCCAGAATAGCACATATACAGGAAAGCTAAAACTAGCTGAGTGTTGCCAAACGGGAAGTCCAACTGAAGTCCAGCACCCTGAGGCTCTATGACCAACTGAAAAAGGACGTTTATGTTGACTAAAGGAAAAAAGTGGGGACAAATAGCCAAATGATATCACATTGGATATTTGCAGGATGACTCTGAGAAGATTGAGATTTCAAACTAAATAAATAATAAAAACAAAACCTGGAACAAAAGAGATAAGCTCTATGTCATCTTGTCAACAACAAGATGAGCATAATTTCTGATTTTTACTTTTTTTTTATGTTAAAATGTAGGAAAGGCAAGATTTTAGATTTTCATCTCATACATAATGATTGAAGTTCCCAAACGTTATTGAAGATGCACATTAAATCGAAGTATTTATATACACATTATAGAGTCATATTTATATATACATATTGGTACTTTGTAATCTTGGTGTTAGGAGGGTTTGTACATATTATTTGGTGTTTCCCTTAGTCTACAAACACAGCTTTTGGAACGTTGAGAAGCTTTGATTGCCCCTTTTTTGATAATCGAGTTTTAATGCTACATCACAGATTCCAAATACAAACCTAGAGAGCAGAGCCTGAACACAAGCGTGTGGTTGAAACAGCTACACCTGATTCATACCACAATATTGCCTGAATTACAGATTTTGATGTTATGTAATACAATTCAAATGCATTCTAGCATTATTAGACATACTTCTATATTTAGATACAATTGCTGCAGTAATGATGTACACAGTGAGCACTGTGCTTATTTTAAACGAGGCTTTTATGAGATCTATCACTGACAAATGTTGGTTGATCCTGTCAAAGACAAAAGCAGCTTAAAGTATATGAGATTATTTTTGCTGTTGTGAAACAGTTTGAACGAACCGGAACAGTTCGTATAGCATTTTTCAGGCTGCACCACTTGTCATCACAGACATGACATACAAGACTGGGGTTGCTCTTTCATGTGAACAAGGTGATACGGCAGCTGTCAATGGGATGACAGTTGCAAGCAGGTATGAGCAGGACTGGCCAGGTAAAGTTAATATTTAATTAAAGCCGGCCATATACTATTGGCCACAGTAACAGAGTGTTAAGTTCAGCATTTCACACATGATAGATTCCTCTAGAACTGAAAGAGTATTTACAGATTCATGTTTTATTGCTGGCCTTTATTATCTGTCAATGTGTTTTTGTACTCATATTACCAAATTTTTAATGTAGTCAAGGAAACTTGATATTTTTATTTTCTTAGTCAAAATGCTGTACACAGCAATACAGTATACAGAAGGCAGAGGTACCCTATTTATCTGCAACTGCAGATAAGTTACCATAACTACAGCATATGGCCCCAGTAGTGAGGGCCTCCCACATTGTGTCAACTATAAATTCTAGTCTGTGTGAGTGATGCTTTCGGTAGCTATGGAAACCTAATATAATAGAACCCCCCTCCCCCCTCCCTCCCTCCTCCTCCTCCCTGGCGCGCTCTCTCTCTCTCTCCGGTTGATCTCCATGTCTCTCTCCCTCTCTCCATCCCCAGCAAGGCTCTTCAGTCTACTTTGCGCATGTACAGTCAGCCAAATAGAGCATTGCATCGACTCCAAGATGGCGAAAACACGTCTGGCTTGGCTCTTGACTCTCCTCTCAACTCAGTGTAAGTGCAAAAATTATTTTAACCGACTACTACTTTGTCTTTTATCCGCTCGAGGAAGGTGGCCGCCAAATGCCATCCACTACTACATCTGTTTGGTCGATTTTTCTTTTACACCAACAGTAAGTGGAAAAGAGAGTGCCTCAGAAGTAACCGTGTAGACTCAACTAACGTTAAACTTAAACCAGACTGACAGCGAGTTCGGTCTCTTCGACGTGAAGTAAATATAGTTAATGAAGTGACCAAAATAGTCGCCATTTTTAACTTAATGTCAACGCGAGTCTGGCAAATGCACGGCTGGAGTGATTGTTTGAAGCGTCCATTGTTACTGAAAAACATCGCTCAGACTACTCTCAAGTATTGATTTTATTGGAATAATGCCGCCGTTAACAGGAGTGACAGATATATCTACATGTAACTACACATCAGGAAAGCAGGGCTGTCTGAGCTGAACGTTCAGATCTTCAGTTTAGCGGCACATTTGGAGTCGCTAAGCCGACACGTTTTCTGTGTGCGCGTGTCCTGGCTCTGAAAAAGTTTCTCTACAGCATGAAGACAAACTTTTCGTTGGGAAATTAAACATGAATCAAGGCGGTTTCGTAGCTTGTGCCGTTAACTATTTAACGCGGGTTTGAAGCTGCGGTGATGATGTTGGAAGTACTGACGCGAGATAACGGATTTTTCCTACAGCGGAATAAAAGCAGGCTGACCGCGGGAGGAGCCAGGCAGACCAGCAAAGCGTCCTCCACCCCCCTCCTCATCATCCTTCTCCTCCACTCCAACGCTTTCAAACCGCGACACGGCTGGTGAACCGACAAAGCCGAAATAAAATTAATTCTTTTTATGCTAACCGTATCCACCTGAAAGTCCTCATAACTTTATCAGTCCGATACCTAGAACAGAAAAACAGACACCTGTAAGAGCGGAGCGGTTTGTTTAAATATTCATGCGCGAGCTCCTAGTTCCTTTACACGTTCCTCACACGGTTTGACGATATTTGTCATAAGACAAATAAGTCGTATTCATTCATATGATTTTACATAAATTTAAAATTTATTATTTGCTCAGAGCCGTGGGGAAGGGTCTTGAAGTTCAGGGTGCTACTGTAGACGGAAGGTGTTTTACGCTTGCGTGGTGGTGGTGGTTGGGGGGAGTACTAGACTAAAAATTGTTAGTATACTTCATACACATTTTATTTAACAAGTCTGAGTCTGATTTTCAGTAAATATTCCACTCATCTAATGCAACTGGAAACTTAATTAAACAGAGTTGTCTTCCAACGAGCAGACCCCGAAGCACAAAGCAGACAAGAATAAACCAAAACAAAGATGAACAGATCCAACAGTCTGTTCCACACAGCCAGAAAAACACATTTTAAACATCCTGAAAGGACAATAACAAATACTGTGCTCTGTGAAAAGGTTCACACACCAATGAGCAAAGTCATTATGAAGCTAGAAAATGGTAGGCCAGTCTCTGAGGTTCAGTTCGATTGAAAGTTATTGTTCAAAAAATGTCTAGTGGGAAAAAGTTTGATGGCTGAAACGGCTCCTCGGATGCAGATAACATGTTAAACCCACTGCCAGTGGAAGTAAGTAAATGTGCCTGTTTATAAATCACTTTGGCTCAACTTCTGTTCTATAAATGTGCTATAGGATATAAATAAAACATGCACTATATTTTTTATAGTGCATGTTTGTTTATATTATATTTACTAAAAATTAATTTAACAAAATTCAGTGGGCTACATGCTGAACTTGGAGGATAGAGACAAAGCGTTGATCTAATGACAATACCAGCGTTGGTATCGATACTATCGATATCTAGATTGACCCGCCCATATCTGTTGTGTGAAGGAGTAATAAGGAGTAATAATAAGGAGTGGCAGGCTCCTGAGGGCCTCAAAGTTCTTCTCTGAGGTGGAACAAGTAGACAGCAAAGCAGATAACGACGTGGCGGCTGACATCAGGATGCTTTCCTGAATCAACTTGCCTCCTGTTGTTTTCTTTCTACAAGCTGGTGCTTTACCAACAAATGTTGAAATTAGTTTCTGTGATCTTGTTATAGCTAGCTAGCTATTTCAAATGATGTCACTAGGTGACTAGGCTATAATTAATATAATAATAAAATCTGTACAGTAATAACAGGAAATGTATTTGCTCCACTGGTTTCATGGTGTTACAGTGAGGAAACAAAATATTTGTTGCTGCAGTTACTTTAAAAAAAATTCTTTCTCATATCCCAACATAAAAATACAATTTAAATTTAGATAGATCGATTTTTATAGAAAACTGACTGCATCTCCGATATGTATCTGTCTTGTCGTAGGCATTAATTCCTTCCTTAATCTCATTTTTATTTATTTTTATTTATTAGCTTGGTGAAGAAATGCAACAAAATGTACTTAATTTGATGTGTAAATGATTCAGGAAACCTTGTTTTCGTGTGAATGCCTGAGAGCTTGGTAAGAATCTCGTGACATGAAATGGGTTGCTGGTTTTTCCCCTTAGATGTGAACAGACATATTGATCAAAGGGTACAGAAATAAGAACCTTTCCTGTGATATCGCACGTGTGTGACTGGGCTTATTCTCTTTGCTTTAATTAGGAGCAGCAGTGAAATCTGTTGCCGTGCTCTCAGCACATACCTCCAGGCTGTGTGCTGGATTACTTATTTATTTACAATATATTTCAAAGTCAGTACTCTTAATGAATGATCCCTTGTGAAAACTCTGTGACAAGGCAGCACAACTGACATTTTCAGGGGAGGACAGTGAGCCGGTAAAGATTGAAGAATTTCTTTTGTCTTGCCTGGACGGGGCTTAGCCATGTGGTCTCAGTGGCTCCCAGCCTGCATCGCCACTGTCTTTAGAAAAGGAATGAATCTGGCTAGACAATCTGGCCACAAGCCATCTTATGAATTACTAATTGGTACTGAAAGGGTTTGATTCCTAATAGGTACCGACTGTAATTAGAATGCTTCTTGTATGTTGAAAAAGCTCTGCTCCCAATTTATTTTTTGAAGTTTTAAAATTGAGCAGAACTCAGTGAGAAATGAGTGTCACTAGCTCTGCTTTTGCTGTTGGTCACGCTCAGTGTTATTATCTGTCTCTGTGAGATGTGCTTGTTATTTTCTGTTCGTGGCATTCTTTGGGTAGCTATCATCCTAATGACCACACAGCCCTAGTCAGCCAAGCGAACGCTAAACCCAGCTCGGGCTGAACACGGCTGCACATATCAGCCCAATCATCTGACATCAGAGGGAAAGACGAGGGGCATCATTATTTTAAGTACACATGCTTACAGCAGACTTTCCAATCTGATCTAATGGAATGCACTGACGTTTTCCACTGCTGGCTCCACCTGAACCATTTCATGTAAAATATTCCAAAGAAAGTGCTAGACATCTGCCAGAACCTTCCTGCCAGCAGCACAGCCAAGAAATGTGTGGAACTGGAAGATGCTCAAAGTGGATTCGTATCAATATAAACTCTGAGATCACAAGCTCACTTTTATAAGAAACACTTGTGCAGAGCAACACACACCAAACGTAATTGTTGCATTTTTAAGTTACATAACTACAGCCTCGTAATTCACTCACAAACATTGTATTCATGTAAATGTTGTTACCTGGAAAGAGACTGAAATCGTGCAGATGGTTTTAGAGGCTCATTTAACCATCCTTCACTCTTGAAGTATTGCAGTCTCTTTCTGAACAGCTGACATTTTTATGAGTCGGCAGACTGCTAGATTGTTGTTAAATGTCATTATGTCACTCTGAGAATTTTGAACATGGGCTAAGCCACATGTAATTGGACCCCATTATGCTATTTAAACATTTTTGTGAAAAGAAAAAAGTCTTGGCTCTTTATTTGTCAGTTGTCACGGCAGGACTCTGACTGTGGCAGCACCCTGAGATGAATGCTGATAGTAGCTCCCGTACAAGCTGCTTGCTGTCAGATGCTTCTCTCCCCACCCAAAGCTTGTGAACAAATGTTTGGAGCGCTCTCTGAATGGCATGGCTGTGGCCCCTGTGGACAAGTCTGATACAGTCTGACATTTTACTAATGGCAGAGTAAAACGGGGCAAACAAACCAAAAGGAGTCCCTTGCTACACAGCATTTGCCTGGTATGAGTCGAGAGTCTGTCGCTCCACACCCTTGAGTGAGAGGTGCAATACCAGCACATTCATCATGGTTCCAGGAAGCAATTATGCATTTTTGTGCTTGTTGCCTAACTGGAAGTTGTGTAATAATCTTGACAAAAAATCCCAATTCATTCCTGTAAGTCGAGGGGATATTTGTGCAATCCCTCCATGGGGGAGTGCCACATGAATCTTAGTGTGGAATGACCTGAAACAACTGTGCACGAGTGGGTGGTGGTCGTGGTGTTTTGAACAGCAGCATAACCAGAAATATGTGCATGCCTTACATCACATGAGCACCGACTGACAATCACAACCACCTGTTTTCCTTGGAGATAAAACGGACCACTGCTGATGAGCCGGCTGACCTCACCCAGCTCATCAGCAGAGCAGAAAGGGGGAGGACAGAAAGCTGGCCAATATTGTTAGTTGAAGGCATTCATCAAACATCTTCTGAGACACAAATCCACTTTAGCTTGACAGATAGAAGGATTTGGCTTGTTGTCCTGCTCACATTTATTCTCACTGTACCTGAGCGTTGAAGATGCTCAGTGTAAAAGGTAAACATAATGTTCCAAAAATGGCAAGAAAGCATGTGCATGCTTCAAATGTCAGTAAGACTAGCATGAGAACCAGCCTCCAGGCAGCTCATGCTCGCCAACAAAACAAAATGAAAATCTTGATGGCCTCGGTGGGTAAAAGGAATCTAAAAATTCTGGCTTTGTTTGTCAGCATGGTCCTATTTTCAACTGGAGGTTTAGTCAAGGGAGACATTCATGAGAAAAAAATTGCGTGTTGTGGAGTATTGAGTTTTGGAAGTTATGGCTCTGTTGTGATAGCAGGCTAATTGGTTGTTTATTTTGACAAGACATTATTACCGGGTGTTTAGGGTGTTTTAGATAAACAGGATAATCTCCAAGATGAGTCCTTACTGGCTGCCAAAGCTAAGGATGGCAGAAGACAGGCTTCCTGTTTGATTATCTCTCTTTGTTCACATGGCCTGTGTAGGGAGGAAACACCACGGCTATTCTCCTGCTCCTGTGTTCACTGGATTCTGCTGGAGTACATCAATAGTTCAAAAGGGACCATATCGATCAAACACTGGGATGCTGTCAGCTTAGTGAAGTGATTAGGGGTTTCATTAATGACATGGAAGAGGCAGTGAACTACATGTGGCTGAGCCGCTTGCGCTCGGAAAGGAAAGAGCTGGAGGCTGTGCTCCTGCTCAGAGTCATAACCAGATAATCGCTCTGGATTCATCTTTTGTTTACCAGGCTGTAACAAAAGGGCAATTACTGTCTAAAAATAGCTACAAGGCAGCGTCATCAAACAACCTCAGGTGTTTGATCACAGTTCATTCAAAACCACATCTACTATCAACTGTGCACAAAACTTGCATGTACAGTAGCTTAATAGTGTTCCAATGTGGTCCTAGGGCTGCACGATTTTGCATAAAATGAGAATCACGATTTTTTTGCTTAGAATTGAGATCACGATTCTCTCACGATTTTCTTTTCCAGTATAAATATTTATTGCACTTTTTAACTGCACATCAACTTCGTAACAGTTGAGACTGAACATAAAAACAACAAATGTCTCACATTTTGTCGTTGCTGCTTGAAATTCCATCTCCACCGTTGCTCGACACTGCGTGTATAGAGCAGGAAGTGCAACAATAGAAAAATAGTTGCGGGACGGCACTGTGTAGCGTTTGTCTAGGGTGTTGATCATTTTCCTAAATCCCTCGTTTTGCAGTGTTGATGGGAGCCATATCTTTGGTCAGGTGATAAGTAATAGCCTCCGTAATTTCTTTGTGCCTGCGGGAGTTCGACGGGTATAGGGAAGCGCTGTATAAGGTTCCCGTTATTGATGTTTGGGTGGTTGACTGGGACGGATTTTCTCCTGCCACTTTCTCATCATCCCTGACGTGCTCTCTGTTGTTTTTTCCCTGCCAATTTTAGCAGCCAGGTTCTGTATCACGTGGTATAAGGCTCCGCCCTTGTCATTTGTTGAGCAGGAAGAGTGAGCGCTTGTTTTCATGCAGATTACGTATCTACATGAAACGTAAAATGCGGTACAATTGTCGTCGTCTTTTTTTTTTTTTTTTTTTTTTTTTTTTTTTAAATCGTTGTCATTTGGAAATGAGATCGCACATAAGTATGAATCGAGGTCGCGATTTTCTAACGATTAATCGTGCAGCCCTATGTGGTCCCTTCAGTTCTCTCAGCTTTCAGTTCCATAAATGATATAATATAAGAGCAACAGTTGAAATAACAATGATAGATAACTAAAATCTTAAAATCAACCCTAAATTTTGAATGTGGTGGGGCTGTAGACAAGTGTTCACGTGAAAGAAAATGAAGCAGAGAGACTTCAGATGTCACAGGATAAACCAAATGGCTTTAAAGAAATCTGTTTGGTTTTTTTATCTGTTTGCTGTAAATGTTATTCTCCGAGTGAATTAAAAAAGATTTCAGCTCATCTGATGATGTATGCCACAAAAATAACATTAGATATTAAGGGAGCTCTGCTGAGATCCTAACCTCTTTGTGTGAGAGTATAAATGTGTGTTATCTTGTGTTGAGTTGGGGTTTCCCAATTCTCTAACTAAAGCTTCCAGAAATGTTGAGCATGACCTTGTGCCTCTCAGCACAAGCTGTACCGGGGATGAAATATGATGTTTGGCTGTTTTGAGTAAAGAGCTTTTGGAAGTTCCCCAGTTTCTGTTATTGCTTGGAACATGAGAATAAGGTGACAGGATGATGAACTGCATGTATGGAGCATTCATCTGTGCTAGGTAACAATGCTGTAATTAAGACTAGTATACCGGCACGTGTTATTACAGCAAGAACTCCCTTTGCTACACAGGAGCAGTTGGGCTTAAAGCTCATTTCCTTTTCTCACATCTGTTAGTCTGTAATTACAAGGAAGTTACTACACCTCCAGCCACCACCTCCGGGCTAATATCAGGCCTGCGTGATGTTTCTGTGGAGGTTGAATGGGGATCTGAGTGCACCTGCCAGACATGTGGTGTCTAAATAAAAGCATGCGGCATCTAACATGGGGTTAGTTTGGCTGGCCATGAAAGTAAAGCTCAGACCACAATCAAAAGCAATCAATAATAACCATCTGATTTCACTGCTGCCCATGTGAGCTAATTGCTCAGCTGATTCAATTCAATTTTATTTGTATAGCACCAAATCACAACAGCAGTTGCCCTGAAGCACTTTATTTTGTAAGGTAAGAAGACCCTACATTAATACAGAGAAACACCAACAATTATACAATCAATATAAGTGAGCACTTGGCAACAGTGGGAAGGGAAAACTTCATTTTAACAGGAACATTGCTGCTGCTGCTCTCTCTACCTCAAGGTTTCCATGTTTGGAAGCATGAGTAGGGAAGCACTCCCAGCATCATCATACCTTTCCAGATATGCATGTGGTCCCAAAACAGAACATTACCACTATTTATAAATGGCTGTAGATAGAAGCCTTAAACACTATAGAAATGCTGGACTTTATTAGTCATCCTGGGCTGTACTGTAATTTGTTGTTTAAAACATCAAGTGAATGTTAATTCTTTGGGGTTGGTCTAGTCAGTTTAGTAGTGATGCTAAATATCAGAGGATTTCATGGGAGTTAGTGGCATCCACTTGGAGGCACTGCAAAGTGAGTTTTAAACAGCCCGGCTCAGCAGTGTGGGTCAGCCAGTGGGCAAGACCAGGACCTTGACGTTTTCAGCTTTAAAAATGAGGTTATTCATTACACACTGGGCAGTTTAACAATGTTAGAACAACGTCCAGCATCGTCGTTTTAAATGATAAGGACAAACGAATCACTTCTTAGTGGTTAGAAGTCTCCGTGTCATGAAAAAGACACTTTGTAGAAGCATCATACTTAATGGTATAGCTCTCCCATACTGCCAAGTCTCCTGTGAGGGGATTTAACTGCTTGGAACTCATCCAATGAGTCATTTGTGATGATTAAGTTACATATTACAAGATACAGATTACATTAGTTTCATCATAACAACATATGAAGGGATGGAAAGTGTTTCAGTGCGTGTGACAGAGAAAGAGAGTAGTGATGCAACTAGAAAATATTTGTTTTACACCAACGTCACTTCATTAGGACATAAATACTTCAGGTAAAAAGGTCAAAGTTCAGCATCCAGTCATCTGCAGAAATTCTTAACACGATCTCAAGTTCATCCTAAAATAATGCAGAATCCCAGAGGTGGCAAAAGTACAGACATTCTGTACTTAAGTAGAAGTACAGATACTTGTGTTAAAAATACTCTGGTCAAAGTTCAAGAACTGATTCAACTTCTGTCCTCAAGTAAAAATTTAAAAAATGTACAGAAATGTACTCAGAGGAAGAAAGTAAAAGTATTTATTTTTGTGAACTGCTAACTGAACCTTGTGCTTTAATAATGTAATAAAATGATAACAATACATTACAAATACAAAGTTTATATTGTTCTAATGTTTAATTCTAATGAATGTTGTACTCCTCCCGAGTCAGTTTCATAGAGCGTAGGTAATCACTGAAGTGAGGGTTTAATTAAGATGATGCTTAAGAATAACTGTCCCAACTTTAAAGTTTCCTGTTGAGGGCTGAAGTTTTCTTCTGAAAGGACTTTGGTTGACCTCAAGTACAGAAAACGGTCTTTGACTCTTCAGATGAAACAAAAAAGCACCTTTCTTACATCTTGTTTCCTAAATCTACAACAAACAGGCAAGCAACAGGATGTGATAGTGTCTAGATTTTATTATTTTCTGAGATTCAATGAGATGCAGCTTCATCTTGTTGCCTGGCAACCGCTCAGAGCCAAGAAATATTTTCAAATCAGAAAAATACCGAATCGAAGAGGTTAGAAACCAGAAATTTATGAAATGTCATTAATGCTGGTGGATTTTGTTACCACAGTAATTCACTGGTTTCTGTCTTTGTGCTGCTTGCTGTACAGAAGACTGGACTCGATCTTTCCAAGTTATCACATAAGAGTCTAAAAAACATAAACAATATTTTTAATGCAAATTCCAAAAGCTGTATCTATTTGTGATCAATAGCTGTGGTGCTGTACAAAGCCCACCAGCACTGACAGAAGTGCAGTTTGCGTTCAGCTGACTGGACAGATAGCGTGGACAGATTGTAACCAGACCATGTGGCCATATGGTGTGAGCACTATGCCTTCTGGGCTACTTAGTGATAAATATGTTGAGGCTGCACTGGAATTGATAGCACTCTTTGGCTGCTTTGGAGCTTACCAAAGTACCTTGTGGTAGAAAGCGGTCCAAATGGCATTGATCTGAATGTTATCGATTTCTGTACACCAGTGGTTTTTCGGGTCAGAAAAGATGATGATGATGATGCTAGAGACCTTCATCTGTGTGCTCTTTCTCAGCATCCACGAAAAAAATGAAGTGTGGGGAAAATCTACCCTGGGTCTAAGTGTTGGTGTATGAAAGTAAAATAAATATTTAAAGAAAGTGAAATGGTTGATATGTAGGCGCATGAATGGAATTTCCTGATTATGTCACAAAGGATCATGAATGCCTGGATCAGCCTCGCTTTTTAGGTCTTTGCTTTGAATTATGCTTGAGCAGAAGCTCAGTATACACAGCGCTGTTGCCACATGTGTGTCAGGGCATACTCTGGGTAAGTGAGTGCCTTAAATATTTGTCAGGATGCCAGACATAGGTGACGAGTTTGTAACATGGTGGCTGGCCCGGCTGAGCTCCCATAGAGGGGGCTTTGCATGTGGCTCTGCTTCGTCTCCGTGACACGGAAAGCTATGGAGGGGGAAAAGGAAGAAGCAATTTGTGTGGATTTCACCATGACTCAGGAGTTTGTCAGGCATTCGTCATGAATGGAACAGATGGTTCAAAATGGTCAGGTTTATAAGACCGAAGCATTAAGCTGAGAATATTCTGTAATTCTAGCTCCTGAACTTAAAAAAAGATTACACAAGGCTATCCACCCAAAAAGCACTTACAAGAGTTCTGTAAATATTAAATTTCAATTTTAAATGCTTTACTCCACCTTAAACTGAACTAAATGAAACAGAAGAAGAAAAAAGGGGTAAGAATTAGAAGCAGAGGAGGAGCTAGTAGATATTTCACAGCCTTTCTGTTTTAAGGAATTTCCTGTATTTTTTCCTGTAACTGTAGTAATTAGACTAAATTGAGAGTTTGTCTACATTAAACCTCATATCCTGTATAAGAGCAGCTTTTTTCAAGACGATGAGGTTATCTGCTCATTTCCTTTAATGAGGGTGCTCCACTTCCTTTGTCATTATCATAGCTAAAATGGCAACTTCAAATGGTTCCACGTGCGGCAGCAGTAATTCCAAAGGATTTTCCATGTCAAAGTTACACCAACTAAGGACGATAAAACGTATCAAATGCCTTTGTTTAGAGAGTTTTTGGCATTAAATGGTTCTCAGCTTTAACTTGATATTTGAGTCTTTATTTGAGACTAGTCAGTTAGTCAAATTTGTTTTCCTCGTTTTAGTCGACTAACGAGGAACGCCCCTACACCTGCAATGAATGATTTGGGCACGTGTAAGCATATACAGTACTGAATACTGGCTACTGAGGTGCAGTTTTCATTAAGCCACTTTATTTAGTTCAGTTGTGTTTTATCGCTACTGCATTGGTTTCTAGTGACAGAGCCGTTGCATAAAGGAAGCTAACAGCAAAATAGTTTTATTGTTTAGGTTTTTTTTTTAATAGCCATAAACTATGCTCAAGTGAGGTGAGAGAACTGAAAAACCTCCACGATTGTTTCACTGTTGGCTTTTCTCTTTGTCTGTCCAGGATCTTTGTTCATAACTTTAGCAGTTTAGGTATTATGTGGTTTCTAAAATCAGATTCAAATGGTCCAAGAGTGTTATTAGCGTCCACTTTTTGGTTCTTTTGTCTGATATAATGACCAAAAATCACCACTTTTAGAAAGGGGAAAAATATCAAAATATGGCTAATTTTAAACCTTAAGGCTGGACTACATATGTATATATTAGGGGTGCAACGATACACAAAATTCACGGTTCGGTTCGATACTTTGGTGTCACGGTTCGATATTTTTTCGATACAAAATAAAATGTTCATGCCTTTTTAATTTGTCATTTATTAAAATTATAAATATATATTTTAACTCAAAAGTACAGTCTTTAAATTTAACCCTAACCCTTGTGCGTGTTTTTTATTTTGACAGCGAATGCGCACCTGCGGCCCACTTATGTGCAGCCCTGGTTATTTAGCTCGTCATATTGCAGCCACAGAAATTCTTTTGTCCATGAAACCATAAAGCTGCACTTTCTTTTTGCCTTATAGTCTGATTTGTCATAACTTTTCCGTTTTGCAGTAAGCTTTTCTTTGGCTGTCACTTCTTCACCCTGACCTGTCTTATTTGGCTCAGCAGAACTGAAATATATATCCTGCTGCTTTTACACACACACACACACATAACGGTCAGCGATTCTCTGCGCGATCAACCTCTCACATGTTTAAGCTTGCTGCGGGAGATTTCACTTGTCATGTTTGCGTAGTAAGCTAACGATTAATAAGACGATGTCAGAGGAATTGGTGCGCAAATTATCATCACTCACCAATCAGTACTGTCGCTCTCTATACACAGTTCGCGCGATTGCAAAGTGAAAGCAAAAAAACAAGCGCAAATTCAAACGCGATTTCAATATGTCACATATTCACAGTGGCTCACCGATGCCAATGACATAATTACCCAGCTACATTTCCGAAAGAATGCAAAAGCATTGACATATATTTTTGCTTCCTACGATAGGCCGACGGGCAGGGCAGAGATAGATTTTGGTAGCCCGACTGGAAAAATCTCTAGCCCCAGGACGTCGGGCTAGCGATATTGCGAGCCCTGTATCTGATTGAGGAATCATGCATCTTTGGAAAAGAGAGTTTATTACAGGGAAATGGCTCTTTCCAAAATAAAAGCTATACTATCCGCTTCTTCTGGGCTATATTCTCAGCAGCATATTAAACATATCAGGTCCCCATAAGGCGAATCCTGTGCTAACGGCTAGGGCTGAACGATATATCGCATTTGCGATAATATCGCGACATGATCAAGTGCAATTTTCTAACCGCAAAGGCTGCGATTATACTGCGATTATATTATACAATTCATGGGCTGCATCCTCCTGAGGCCGCGTTTGTAGACCGATTACGTCACAGCGACGCGCCGAAGGCTGTCCAAATTACTACCATATCCCAGAATTCATAGCGCGGCCCAGCCAAACTCCAGTTTCCAGCAATGGCGGCCGCTACTAAGTTTTAAAATTACTCATACTAATCTTTCTGGGTCACAAAATAAACTTTTAACATATTTTCAGGCGAGAAAGTAGTTGTGTAAACATCAAATATCTGCTCGGTTTATCAAGATATCCCATATTTGCAAAAGTGCTTCGACGTTTTCAGAGGCGTCTGCTACCCACCAGCTCGACAGCTAGCCGGGAGCTCGAGGGTTACTGATGCGGCCGAGAACGGCACAACTCCCGGCACATCATTTTCAGATCACCGCGGAGTTTCGCTGCTCGGGTTAAACGTAATATATAAGTCACTTAGACAACCTAAAAATGTTATTGTTGGACTTTTTTCAGTGTTTTGTTTGTTCGTGAGTAAATCGGTTTGGCTGAGATTAAAGTTATTAGATTAGATAAAATAAAACTTTATTAATCCCCCGGGTGGGTTCCTCCTTGGTTTTCACACAGCTGACTAAACGTCAAACAGAAAACTTATTAAACAGAAGTATGAGACAGTCGAGAATTTACACCAGTGTCTGGTTATATTTTAGATAGCAAGAAGCAGACGGCCGAGTTTATTAAACTCCACCGAGACAGCGGTGACGCTAATCAGAACTAGACCGTCCAATTTCACGCCTTTAAACTTTAAAGGCGTGTTTGTGTGTGTGTTTATACAATTGCTATTATGTTTGCACTTTATGTGTAATGTTACTGACTGCAGAGATCAGTAAGATGTGTGTATTTTTTATTTATTAGTTTTATTTATTTAATATTATTTTTTAATTGAATGACTGTCTAGTAGTTCACAGATGTCGAAAAACTGAGTGTGGTAAAGCCACTGATTTTTTTTTATGTATATTTCTGCAATCTGCACATTGTACTGACTTTCATTTTAATGTTTACACCAGGGTTCCTTGTCAGCACTTTATGCTCAGATGTTTGTAAGCTAAAAATAAACTATTGTGTATGTTCAAATATACTGTTGTGATTGAAGAAGTTAAATAAAAATGTCAGTCATCAATTCATGCATCACCTCATGTCATCATAACAGAGGTCTGTCTTCCAGGAAAGAACAGTTTAAAATTAATGTAATATAGTATTGGCCATACTATATGATGTATTGCTTGTCTTTGTTTAATAATACAGAAGACAAATACCTTAAAAAATAATCGCATATCGCATCGCAATCGCAATATTGGGGCAAAAAATCGCAATTAGATTATTTTCCATAATCGTTCAGCCCTACTAACGGCTGTCTAAATGACTCGGGTAAAGTTTGTAGCATGCATGCTTGTTGTTTTTGTCTTTGCACTAGGATGATGTTGGCGTAAATGTGCAGTCATATTCGTTGTGTTCCCACTAGTGCTTTCAGGTTAACCTCGTTAAAATGACCTTAACGCCACAACACGGCAAATCTCCGTTAACGAGCTACCCCTGATAGCCCCGTGCATGGGGCTAGAGAGCTAACTGGCTAACACGCTAGCTCCCACCTATGTAATTGAGCATTGCGTGGCACATCCAACATACTGTTTTACTTTAGTCCATGAGCGCTTACCTTCAGGGTCATACGTCACATGAAAACCAAAATAATTCCAAACGCCAGATCTGAATGAGGGTGGGGGAGGTCCAATTTGCCATGTTGCAAGGTGAGCTTAACTTCTGTCACGCTAGCTTGCCCTGCGCTCTTCCTTCTGACTATGCTGTCTGTGTGGAGCGTTCAGTGGATCTGCGCTCGACAGTGCAGCCTAGGCGGAGTAGTCGAACGCAGATTCACTGAGCGCTCCACACAGACAGCATAGTCAGAAGGAAAGTTGATAAAATAAATTACAAATGTTGTATTGTTCGATACATATGCGTACCGAACTGAAAGCACTGTATCGAACGGTTCAATATCGATACGAATATCGTTGCACCCCTAGTATATACATATAATATAAAAACCCAGAGGATAATGCTGCGCTGTTTTTCCAGACAGTACCAACAGGAGAGATCTTGCTGAGGTAAAAATTTTACCTTGTTCTTCAAGTGCTTCACTAGTTTTTACATTAGTGGCAGGCCCCTGCTTGCCTTGCTTATACTGAAAAACAAAGCCACTTCTGAGAGCTATTCTCTTAAAACCTAAGAATACAGAGAGCACAGATGTGTGGCTCCTAAAATATTCAACATACAAAAGCAAAAAGCCAACAAATAATTTATTGAGAAAATAAAAAAACAACAGCAGTAAGCAATGAGAACAAAAGCCATGTAAAGTTGATGGTGCGCCTCAGTATATTGTATATTCCATTTGTGTGAGGTGAAACAGAAGGAAAACAAACAGCAAGCCACAGTCCTCTGTACAGCCAGCGCACTCCACCCCAAAGTTGAACCCAGAGCCCCCTCGCAGCTTTTCATGCTGGCCCAATCTATTATGAGCTAGAACAATAATCTTATGGTTTCTTGAGCTTTTTGGCACACTTTCAGAGGAAATATTTATATCGCTTTGCTGACAAGCCTCTCGAAACGGCCTCCGTCCAGCTAGCGCTCAAGTGTAATGAACCCCCACCCCCAACTTCCCCCTCTACCACCACCGCCCTGTCCTTCCCTTCCCTTGTA
Organism: Maylandia zebra; assembly: GCF_041146795.1. Lineage (NCBI taxonomy): Eukaryota > Metazoa > Chordata > Actinopteri > Cichliformes > Cichlidae > Maylandia > Maylandia zebra. Next base: position 4,214,417 of record NC_135176.1, on the reverse strand, counting down.
CAGGCTCACTCATGTGGAACTGAGTGACTGTACAGTTTTATCCCTTATCATCAACACTCAAGATCATCAGTGTTCACATCTGTGGGCGGTTTCCTTTGGGGCGATTGCTATCATGGTAATGTTCAGTGAGAACTGCTCTGCAGAGAGGAATGAGCTCTGAAGGACTGCTATGATGTGCTGCTATCTAACCCAAAGGCTCCAATCAGATCTGAGTAGAACAAGCCTTATGAATGGAACTAGACCACTTCTGTCTGTTCTATTATATTGTTTCCCTTAGATTATTGAGATGATGAATTTAAGCAGAATGAGTTGTTATCATGGCTTATAAGGGCTTTGCCTGCTGGTTCAGTGCAGTAAGTCTGTTCTATTCTACGTTCTAACTTGCAGTTATTACTAGGGATGGGTACCGGTAATGGCACCGGTTCTGACATAAACGGTAGTAACCAGACCGAAAAGCAGCGCACATTTTGTTGCTTTATTTCGGTGCTTTTTTTTTCCCTGAGATGTCATACACTTTGGATTCTAGCCAATCATTTTACCTTTCCGAGGATAGTAGGCGGGCCCAGGTACGTACGTTCTTTTAGAGCAGAGCTACAGATTAAAAATGCCCAAGGCGAAGCGGTCAAAGTCTGGCTGTACTTCACAGCAAAAGATGCAAACTCAGCAGCCTGCAACAAGTGCTTTAAGCTGATACTGTGCAAAGTAGGTAACTCCTAGAATCTGATGAAACACCTGGCGACGTATAGCATTTAGTTAAAAGCCGAGAAATGCGCCGTATTTGATAGCTTGCTGCGAGACCTCACGCCGGGCACATCTACTGCGGGTGTGGTGCCTGTTATCGGACCCGGAGTTAGCAACATCCCCCAAGAACCCGAAGAGGAGAGTCCTGGCCCCTAGCCCTGCCAGTGTAGCAGAAATGATGACGGATGATGACGGCAGCAGCAGCCGTTCTTCTCTGCGTGAGTAGCTTAATGTTGTTTGTGTGTAATTTACGTTGAGTAGGCTAACCACGACCGTGGCTCAGGGGGTTGGGAAGCGTATCTGTAACCGGAAGGTTGCCGGTTCGATCCCCGGGCTCTCTGTTCTGGTCGTTGTGTCCTTGGGCAAGACACTTTACCCTACCGCCTACTGGTGTTGGCCAGAGGGGCCGATGGCGCGATATGGCAGCCTCGCTTCTGTCAGTCTGCCCCAGGGCAGCTGTGGCTACACCGTAGCTTGCCTCCACCAGTGTGTGAATGCGAGAGTGAATGAATAGTGGCACTGTAAAGCGCTTTGGGTGCCTTGAAAAGCGCTATATAAATCCAATCCATTATTATTATTATTATTATTATTATTATTATTATTATTATTAAATTAATGCATGTAAGGTGAACTAGCAAACACCATCATAGCTACATGCGGCTGTCTTCTTGTTTGATGGCAGATACTCCCTTCACCCTGGCCAAAAAGGGTAAAATGACCAAAGAAAAAGTGGAAAACAGCTAAACATGAGAGGTTTTTGGACAAAGTTTGTGTTTTTTCCATTGTTTAAGCACTGCTTCCAGCCAAGAGTGATACCATATATGCCCTATAGCTGCAGAAAAGGCTAACATTGTTATCTTTTTACAAAAAACAGCTGAACATGAGAGGTTTTTGGACCAATTTTGTGTTCTCCATTCTTTAAGCACCGGTTTGAGCACCGTTTAAGCACCGGCACCGTTTCAAAAGTACCGGTTTGGTACTGGTATCGGATAAAACCTAAACGCTACCCATCCCTAGTTATTACACAGGTAGGTTATCAATTCTAACCCACGACTGAGTCATTCCATAGTTGCACTGAATGTGAGCAAAAGCATTATCATTTTTATCGCTCTGAGAAGAGACAGAGATACATTCCACAGGGTTTGGATTTCATTACTGCATCGAGCGGCAGATGTGTGCAGGTTTTTGTTTTTGGATTTCCATGTAAGAACACCAGAAAGTGCATTATAAGCTGCTTAGGAATACATTTCTGATTTCTTACCTATAGGGAAAAGAGATTCAATTTATTGTTGCTTGTTTGCTTTTTTTTTTTTTAACTCATTCTCCTCGTATTAGGGGCAATCGACTTTGCTATGATTGTCACGAAGAGCAGACTGATCATGAACGAGGCACGTGTTCCATACTCGGCCACAGTATGCAGGAGAACACTAAGTAGTTACGCATGACGCAGGCAAAGACAGCAGGTGACTGAGGTCGCCAGCTGTCCTCTATTCTTACCATGAAAGTACTTTTAGATCTTTGCTTGTCCATTGTTCCCAGGACCAGTAAGTTGCTCTCCATTCACGTGCCGCACACCTTAGGACTTTGCTATGCGACTGTATACACAGTGGCATAGTTCATGTAACAGCCTGGAAATGGAATGGATGTCACGAAGCGGTCGGTCGCTGGACCGTCTGTTGCTTTTGTCTGGTAATTCCCACGGAAACCCATCAAGGATTCCTCCCTGAGCAGGTGATGGAAGTGCTCCCTCAGAGTGGGAGCGAATGGGAGGGGAGTGGCCAGCAGCAGGAGGCTCACATGCTTTCTCTCCCCAGCTGTTGTTTAAGCAGCATTCCCTGTCGCCCAGCTCAGCCACAGCCAGCCTGTGCAGTCTATTTGAGTGTATAGTATGCCTTTGCACACATTTGTTGTCTGAGTGGGCTGCTCGCTGGCAAATTCTTGCCTGGGTTGCACACTTTGATGGCAAAGTATTTAGTTTAGTTTTTCTCTCTCTCTCTTTTGACCATAGGCATATGACATAAACAACTGTCTCTTGAAATGAGTAACAGTCAGGGTTTGCTTGCAGCTCTGTCTTGCAGAATGGAATGTTTTTGTGTTTCCAGAATGTGCTGTATGACAGCAGGCATCTCCACTCTTTTAATTAGAAGTGATTTCAGATTGGAATAAACAATTTTTAGATTTATGTTGTGACTTTTTTTGCACTGGTAGTAGTTTCAGTGTTTTAAAATGTTATTGGTCAAACATTTTGACAGACAACAATTAATCACTTTAATCAAAAGCCAGAGCTTTCCAAAGACTGTTCTAAAGAAACAATGAGAACATTGTCGTTCTTTTCCTACGGATCATAACCTTGTCCCACTGCTTCCTTCATTTAAAGTCAAAAAATGTGGGGCAGTCCCTTCAATACTGCCTGCCTTTCAAAGCTCATTTCACCTGTGACCAGTCATTTCCTACACAGTGACGTACTTTTGGCGACCTCACATTCTGCACTCCTCCTCATGTCCGCCACGTTAGCGCTTACTAAGGAACAACAAAACAGTCAGAACAGCTTCCCACAGGATTATTCATCATGCAGTTGTCACAGTCTGCTGTACAGGAAATCTTTGTGAGAACGTAAACCTTTGCAGCAGTCATGTTTTTGACCTCGTGACTCTTTACTTGACTGTTTGACTTTTCGGGGGGTTTTGTGTGTATTTTTTTCTTTTTCTTTGTCACAATCAGCTGACTCTCTCTTCTGCCTGGTGCTAGAGATTTGAAATGTAAACAACAATCGAAAACGCTAAGTACACTTAACAGCACATGGAGTTTGTTAATAGCCCCGTGCAGAAGTATTGCTGTATGCTGTAGCTAGATGGCATATATCCGCTTTTAGTGCTAAAGAAGGGCACTTCATGACTGAGTTGTCTGTTGAAAGTCCTTCAGAGTTCTGTGAAATAAATTAGAATAGAATAGAATAATCCTTTAATTGTCCCACAAGGGGAAATTTGGTTGTAACAGCAGCCAAAAAGACACATATACAAACAAAGAGTACACAGAACAGAAACATACACAATTTTTCTTACATATTTACATTAAGGACAATGGTTACTATATACAGAGTACTGTACAGTTATTAAATTAAATAAAAATAACTACAGATAAGAGGCAAACCCAGGTTGTAGTGCGAATCGGTTGATTAACTTATTGCAGTTACAGCGCAGATGTAAACATCTGTGTTTGGTGGGAGCAGTTCTGATTGTACAGTCTGACAGCTGCAGGGAGGAAGGACCTGCGGAAACGCTCCTTCGTGCATCTAGGATGCAGCAGTCTGTCACTGAAGGAGCTCTGCAGTTGTACCCATAAATTGTACCCATAATAAAATATTTGAGTGTTTTTAAATTGTAGAGAAAGAAAAGGGTGCTATTGTATCCAGCAGTGATCGGACATACATCATTACATCAGTCTAACTTCTTTTTCCTGCATTCAGTCCTCATCTGCACAAGGTGGCTTTTGTTCAAGGAAAGCAAACAAATGCTAGCTTAAAGGAAGCTATTGTTGTAACCATAGACTTTAGAAATACTGTTTTATTGAACTGATAGCATCTTGATGACTAAGCTGAACCCATCTGGGAGGCCCTGTTAGAAGACTATAAAAGCTTCCACGTCGTACATTTTTGTGCCACAAATATTCAGGTGAATAGTTCAAGACATTCCATGTCAGTCGTATTGTCTTTTAGCATCCACATTCAGCTGCCGTACAACAAAACATACTATTTTGCAAAATAGCATTTGACAAAGAGATCTGATATTGGTTCGTCCTCGCAGACAGTATGTTCTGTTATGTTCTGATCTATTCCTTTTAGTTCTGTGTTGTTCTGGCTTTGCCTTACGCTGCTTGGTAACATAACATATTATTGTCAGCATCGTTATTATTTCACTTCACTTGTCTCTTGCCAGCTCAACACATGACACATCCACAAACATGTGGGTGTGGAGTGGAGAGAGTAACACAACTAAATAGAAATAACAGACAGCAGTATGCAGTAGCAGACTCTCAGTTTGAGCTGGCTGAAAACCCAGTTATTGTACAGTATCAGAAAAAGAGAGCTTGGGGAATTACATTAAAAATGTTTCTTCATTGGCTATATTTGTTTCTGTTATAGGGTTTGAAGATACATTTTGGTATTGTTAAGGGTTCAATATTGAGGAAGGGTACAAGAGGTGATCGAAGAATAACCACACTGATCCGGCCGGGTGAAGTCAAACGATGATTTAATGCACGCGTGGGAAGATCACTGCGTACGCAGACAGCAATTGATGATCTTCCACTAATCAAAGCATAAGCATATATTTTATACCATCAGGGCTTAAATTTAATGACGCCCCCTCGACGTCAGATCCATTTCATACATAGGTCAGATCAAAACCACAATGACTTTTAACACAGTTAAACAGGAAGTACCTGCCGTCTTCACGGCAGGTACTTCCTGTCACTGCCAGATGCTCGCTTATCATCTTGACACATCAGCAGCAGTTCTGCGACAAACTGCTCTTTTGCAACCCCGAGCAAAACATGATTAAACTTTCACCTATAAATGATTCTCTCTAACCGAGTGTGTGTGTGTGTGTGTGTGTGTGTGTGTGTGTGCTAACCACACCCTATTTCACCTCGCCGACTAGCTCCTGACCTCTCACCAGACAGAGAGACAGAAGCCACTCTCATATATGTAATAACCGAACTGAAACTATGTATATGTCATCTACTGAATTAATGTTTTAATCAAGAACCTCTACTAAAGGCTTAATACAAGAATATGAACTTATAAACGATAACAAAAATGACCTGATATAAGTGTTTTGTAAGCATGTATTGCAATTCCTTCTATGTTCTAGTTTCCCTCAGTATGTATCACCTGGCCAGTGAAGCTTAAGACCCTTAATGAACCGAACATCCACTCAAAAGAAGCACAGATATGCAATGTGTATAAAATAGTTATAACTGCATCTGGAATACAAGGTTAATATGATAACAGTATGCATAAACCTCTTAAGGCCATCTTAAAACTATCGGTTACATTGTTAAAGCAATGATCATACTGCAGATTATATTGTACTGGTAAAATACTTTTGTTCATCCCCACAGTATATTGACATTATTAAAGCAAAGCAGTTTCTCTCCTGATGCCAATTTCTTCTTCCATTCTTTAATTGACTTTAGAATACATGACATTTTTTCTCCATACTCGCCAAGTGCGCCTACTTGTAGGGTATGATTAAAAAAAATAGCACCTGCCTGTTGCCTAGGTCTCTGCTTTTTCCATAAACTGCATTTTTCTTTATCTCCTTTTGTCTTACACTTCAATGCAGCCTTAAAATTTATGGAATAAACGGAAAGCTGCAAGGCTGGGGGAATATTCTTCCAATGAAAACAGTCAGAATTTGAAGTCAGCATAGTTACACAAATTTGGCACGTCCCTAAAAGCTACATCACAAACCACCCTTTCATTTTAGCCCACAGCAGGCATCCTTGGAGCATGCAGGAAGTCAGGCAGATTAAACCTTTTGGACCTGCTAAGTCAACACGTCTCGGTTGCGTGGTGTTGTGTTATTGTTCCGTTGTCAGTCGAGCCTTAGCTCATCGTGACCGGCTACGCTTACTATCCACGCACTCAACAATGAGCGCTTATCTCTGCAGGCTGTGGCAGAGTGGATCAGCTCCCCCACTTCTCTGTCACTGTGTTGGTCAAATAGGGCATTATTAGGTAAAGGAACTGCTGGCTGGTCAGAAAAGGACCTGTGTTAATATGCCAACATCCAGATTAGCTTGATAGCTGCAGATGCGAGTGTTTCCAGATCTTTATATGTTTTGGGGAATTATTGGTTAATCCTTTATGGTGTGCTGATGGAAAGCTTCGGGAAAAAGAGGAATATTTCTGCTGAGGATCAAATGTGTGTAAGCGGGTTGTTAGTATACGGGGGGGTTATGGTGTGTGGTTGAAGGAACAGGCGGCAGAACGTCATCCATCCAGGATATAGGTTACAGCACAGTAGCAATAGTTATTTCTAAAAGCTCGCTCTTGATCAGTTAAAATGTTGTAACAATCAGTGGATTCCTAGAATTGTGAAATACTATTACCCATAAGCCTGTGCTGTAGCCATACAAATGTTTATTTTCATCATGGTTGGAAAAAGCCTGCACGGAAATTGTGTTCCTAATTAGGATTAAGGAAGGGGTCGGGCAGCCCGGACTAGAATGCGAAGCATTTGCAACGAGCGCCGCTGATGCCATCTGTGCGGAGTGTGGTGAGGAGCTAATTCTGGCACTGAGTGTGGCGTGATTTAACACAGAATTTCGTGGTAGCAGCTCATATTCAAGCCTGGGATTTGATTCTGACTGTAGCCAAAAAAAACTGTTACAGGGAGTTGAATTAGCCCTGACCCCCTCCTGTTAGATCTCCTTTAAGCTGACGCCATGGAGCTCCCCAATTCATCTGGACGTTCAACATGTGTGGCATGTCAGATTGCTCGCATAACAGAGATGCTGTGCCAGGGGAGGCCCGCTCAGCCTCTTGGCCTTGTGCTTCAATCTGTTATGACAAGGCGTTGTCACTGTCTCCCTCAAGAGGCTGACCTAGGCTAGAAAAATGAGCACCCAATTATTTCGTCATGAAGCATGGTCAAGGTTTCTCTCAGTGACCGTGAAAGTCAGGCAGAGCAACTCTTGTGTGCACTTCCTACCTGGGAGGGATCCTAATTAGCAGGCTGCTGGTGGTTGCTGCTGACAGCTACTATAAATAGTGTCTGGGCATTTGAATGCTAACCTGTTCTTACTCTGTTGAGGAATAGCTCACCAATGTAGGTTGCCCAAGATACCTGTGACATCACTGACATCAGTCAACATTTTAAAACTAACAGATTTCTATGTTAACATTTAGAATCTATGAAGAAATGCAGATTATATACACCTATTTAGCCCAAATATGAAAACCACAGCTCAAGTCGATGATATGGATTATGTCATCACAGTGTAATGTTCTGTTGGAAACTCGATTAAAACTCACTGAAGTCTAAGGAGAAAGGACGTGTAATATCTGTCCAAACATTGTTGCAGACCAAAAACAAGCCCGCGAAATAAAGGGCCTGAACTCCCCAGATCCTTAGGTAAACATTAGGGGTGCAACGATATTCGTATCGATATTGAACCGTTCGATACAGTGCTTTCGGTTCGGTACGCATATGTATCGAACAATACAACATTTGTAATTTATTTTATCAATTTTCCTTCTGACGATGCTGTCTGTGTTGAGCGCTCAGTGAATCTGTGTTCGACTACTCCGCCTAGGCTGCACTGTCGAGCGCAGATCCACTGAGCGCTCAACACAGACAGCATAGTCAGAAGGAAGAGCGCAGGGCACCTCCCCCACCCTCATTCAGATCTGGCGTTTGGAATTATTTTGGTTTTCATGTGACGTATGACCCTGAAGGTAAGCGAGTCATGGACTAAATTAAAACAGTATGTTGGATGTGCCATGCAATGCTCAATTACATGGGTGGGAACTAGTGTGTTAGCGCAGTTAGCTCGTTAACGTGTTGGCCGTCCAGCCCCATGCACGGGGCGATCGGCGGTAGCTCGTTAACGGAGATTTGCCGTATTGTGGCGTTAAGGTCATTTCAACGAGATTAACCTGAAAGCACTAGTGGGAACACAACGAATATGACTGCACATTTACGCCGACATCATCCTAGTGCAAAGACAAGTGGAAGCAGACAAAAAAAAGCAAGCATGCTACTAACTTTAGCAGAGTCATTTAGACAGCTGTTAGCACATGATTCTCCTTATGCTGCTGAGAATATAGCCCAGAAGAAGCGGATAGTATAGCTTTTATTTTGGAAAGAGCCATTTCTCTGTAATAAACTCTCTTTTCCAAAGATGCATGATTCCTCAATCAGATACAGGGCTTGCAATATCGCTAGCCCGACGTCCCGGAGCTAGCGATTTTTCCAGTCGGGCTACCAAAATCTATCTCTTCCCTGCCCGTCGGGCTATTGTAGGAAAAATATATGTCAATGCTTTTGCATTCTTTCAGAAATGTAGCTGGGTAATTATGTCATTGGCATCGGTGAGCCACTGTCAATATGTGACATATTGAAGTCGCGTTTGAATTTGCGCTTGTTTTTTTGCTTTCACTTTGCAATCGTGCGAACTGTGTATAGAGAGCGACAGTACTGATCTGTGAGTGATGATAATTTGTGCACCAATTCCTCTGACATCGTCTTATTAATCGTTAGCTTACTATGCAAACATGACAAGTGAAATCTCCCGCAGCTTAAACATGTGAGAGGTTGATCGCGCAGAGAATCGCTGAGCTTATGTGAGTGAGTGTGTAAAAGCATTTCAGTTCTGCTGAGCCAAATAAGACAGGTCGGGGTGAAGAAGTGACAGCCAAAGAAAAGCTTACCACAAAACGGAGAAGTTATGACAAATCAGACTATAAGGCAAAAAGAAAGTGCAGCTTTATGGTTTCATGGACAAAATAATTTCTGTGGCTGCAATATGATGAGCTATATAACCAGGGCTGCACATAAGTGGTCCGCAGGTGCGCATTCGCTGTCAAAATAAAAAACACGCACAAGGGTTAGGGTTAAATTTAAAAACTGTACTTTTGAGTTAAAATATATATTTATAATTTTAATAAATGACAAATTAAAAAGGCATGAACATTTTTTTTGTATCGAAAAAATATCGAACCGTGACACCAAAGTATCGAATCGAACCGAACCGAACCGTGAATTTTGTGTATCGTTGCACCCCTAGTAAACATCCGTGGGCACAAACAACACCATGCCTGATCAGTGGCACCCCCACATCCATGGCCACAGGGATTTCCTGCCAGCGCCACGGTGCCAGACACGACAGGATACTGCAAGGGGTCCGTGTCAAACTGAGCAACGTTTTTGGGGGAATTTCAAGAGATCAATAAAGCTTCCCTTTCAACAGCATTGAAGTATTAAACAGTTATCATAAATGTTAACCCGGCTAGCGCAATTGTTAATATTAGCAACATTTACCCCCTTAGCAATTGCCCGATAGCGACATTAGCCATGTGTTATCATTAATATAGAGGCTAGTGGACTGTAGTCAGATAAGAGATGAATAATTATTGAAGGGCTGAATGCGTTGTGGTATGAAATATTGATTGGATATCCAGCCGGAGTGTGGAGAACTGATCCGAGCAAATAAAGAGGGGAATCCAGAGTAGACCAGGCCGATCAGAAGAGCACAGCTGATGTAAAATCAGCCTGTGACCAGTTCGTCTTATTTTAGTATAAGTAGTACCACATGTTTCCATAATGCTCTTCTTCTACAATAATTAAGCTATTCAGATGTTAGGTACTGTGTTATTTGTTGGCTCTAAAATATATTTTAGCTTCATGATCTGTAATGAAATGATCTAATTACTTTGTAAAGCAAATGAAACCTCTATATTAGCTAAATATAACTTATATTTGGGAAAATTAGTGGAAAATTAACAAGTTAACTTTTTCCAGATATGACTTTTTCGCTATTCTGTTGTTGCAGGATGGGGTCAAAGTCTTCACCATGATGGTTATCAGGTATCGAGTAGTTTCCTGCGTATCAGTATCAAGTTTAAAATTCTAGTTCGGAAAAGAGTGCAGCACTGGAATTACTCTGCATCGCAGATACAAATCGATGGCATATCAGGATCTTACGACTTGATTTTCAGTCAGAGAATTTAGGTCTGCACTTCCACATTGTGTGCGTTTGATGGCTGTGGCATCACAGCACCCACTGACCATTGTTCTGATTAATTAGGCATTCATTCACTCCTCGAGCCTCAAACTATGGCACAAAACAAAGGTCTCCATTGGCATGCAGGGCCGCTGGGACCATGTGAAGAGGCTGTGTGACACCAAACAACTGGACTATTTTTGTACAACAGCCATCTGATTATCTTAGTACCAAGATGTTTCACATGACTTAATGAATGAGTAAACTTATCACTGGAGATCATTCAGTGTCGGTTAATCATTTCTAAATGCCTTGTTGACCAGATAAACTTGGGCAGCACACAAAGCTCATGTTTAAAGAGTGTTTGTACACTAATAGCAAAGTACACAATGCATTTATATGTGCTTCAGTATTCAGACAGTAGATCCAAGTGATTAGTACTGCTTCAGCAAAAGACCTATTATTAGATAAAAGCATATAATATCATACACACACATATTATATCTATATATATATATATATATATATATATATATATATATATATATATATATATATATATATATTTATTAGGGGTGCAACGATACACAAAATTCACGGTTCGGTTCGATACTTTGGTGTCACGGTTCGATATTTTTTCGATACAAAAAAAATGTTCATGCCTTTTTAATTTGTCATTTATTAAAATTATAAATATATATTTTAACTCAAAAGTACAGTTTTTAAATTTAACCCTAACCCTTGTGCGTGTTTTTTATTTTGACAGCGAATGCGCACCTGCGGACCACTTATGTGCAGCCCTGGTTATTTAGCTCATCATATTGCAGCCACAGAAATTCTTTTGTCCATGAAACCATAAAGCTGCACTTTCTTTTTGCCTTATAGTCTGATTTGTCATAACTTCTCCGTTTTGTGGTAAGCTTTTCTTTGGCTGTCACTTCTTCACCCTGACCTGTCTTATTTGGCTCAGCAGAACTAAAATATATATCCTGCTGCTTTTACACACGCACTCACATAAGCTCAGCGATTCTCTGCGTGATCAACCTCTCGCATGTTTAAGCTTGCTGCGGGAGATTTCACTTGTCATGTTTGCATAGTAAGCTAACGATTAATAAGACGATGTCAGAGGAATTGGTGCGCAAATTATCATCACTCACAGATCAGTACTGTCGCTCTCTATACACAGTTCGCACGATTGCAAAGTGAAAGCAAAAAAACAAGCGCAAATTCAAACGCGACTTCAATATGTCACATATTGACAGTGGCTCACCGATGCCAATGACATAATTACCCAGCTACATTTCTGAAAGAATGCAAAAGCATTGACATATATTTTTCCTTCCTACAATAGCCCGACGGGCAGGGAAGAGATAGATTTTGGTAGCCCGACTGGAAAAATCGCTAGCCCCAGGACGTCAGGCTAGCGATATTGCAAGCCCTGTATCTGATTGAGGAATCATGCATCTTTGGAAAAGAGTTTATTACAGAGAAATATCTCTTTCCAAAATAAAAGCTATACTATCCGCTTCTTCTGGGCTATATTCTCAGCAGCATAAGGAGAATCATGTGCTAACAGCTGTCTAAATGACTCGGCTAAAGTTAGTAGCATGCTTGTTGTTTTTGTCTTTGCACTAGGATGATGTCGGCGTAAATGTGCAGTCATATTCGTCGTGTTCCCACTAGTGCTTTCAGGTTAATCTCGTTGAAATGACCTTAACACCACAACACGGCAAATCTCCGTTAACGAGCTACCGCCGATCGCCCCGTGCATGGGGCTGGACGGCCAACACGTTAACGAGCTAACTGCGCTAACACACTAGTTCCCACCCATGTAATTGAGCATTGCATGGCACATCCAACATACTGTTTTACTTTAGTCCATGACTCGCTTACCTTCAGGGTCATACGTCACATGAAAACCAAAATAATTCCAAACGCCAGATCTGAATGAGGGTGGGGGAGGTGCCCTGCGCTCTTCCTTCTGACTATGCTGTCTGTGTTGAGCGCTCAGTGGATCTGCGCTCGACAGTGCAGCCTAGGCGGAGTAGTCGAACGCAGATTCACTGAGCGCTCAACACAGACACCATCGTCAGAAGGAAAGTTGATAAAATAAATTACAAATGTTGTATTGTTCGATACATATGCGTACCGAACCGAAAGCACTGTATCGAATGGTTCAATATCGATACGAACATCGTTGCACCCCTAATATATATATATATATATATATATATATATATATATATATATAAAAAATAAATGAGTGGAAGACAAAAATGAGTCAAAATCCAGAACAGATAAATTTTATCACATTTATTTCTGGACTTTAAGTTAAATCTTGGTCAGAGTTCTTCTGTTTCTTTGCAGGATACTGCGCAGGACCCTCAAGCTCCCAGGCCTCTGGTAGAGGACCCGAGCTTGAAGGATAAACCGCCCGCAGGGGCGTGCTGGGTGTTTTTTTTAATATATATATAATATACACGTGTGTGTGTGTGTGTGTGTGTGTGTGTGTGTGTGTGTGTGTATACATATATATTAGGGGTGCAACAATACACAACATTCTCGGATCGGTTCGATACTTTGGTGTCACGGTTCAATATTTTTTCGATATAAAAAAATGTTCATCCCTTTTTGATTTGTCATTTATTAAAATTATAAATATATATTTTAACTCAAAAGTACAGTTTTTAAATTTAATGTTGCTGAAACAACAAAATAATAATAAAAAAATTATTAGCCCCTCCCTCGTGCTTTACTCTCGTGCTACTCCGTGTGGCAAATCGAGCGCACCTCTCTGCATTTCGAACACGCGTCACAACAATTAAGAGGACCCGAGGGAAGCTCGGAAAGCTAAGCAGAAGTTATTTGGAGAGGAGAGTGACTGCCGTTGTTTGAAAAGAGAGGTAAAAAAAAAAAAACTTGGTGTGGAAACATTATGGGTTCGCGGAGTCTTTTTTATTTTATTTATTTATTTAGGACAGTGCATGTTAATGAACATAAATGTAAAAAAAATAAATTACATGAATGTAAACATGCCAGATTATAGCCAAAGGCTAATTTCCATCTGTTGTCCTTAAACATAAAAAAGTAGACATAATAATTCATAAAAATTCATCATTCATTCATAATAAAAACTCCATCACCAAACTTACACATACACACATTCTGTTCCCAAATAAAACATTAAAACTATACAACTCATACATGATCACACACTTGATTTGTCCATAACCAGTTTTTAACCTTTGCCTTAAACAAATTGAGTGTAGAGCATTCTCTACTGGGTTGAGGAAGACTGTTCCACAGATGGCCACCCTTAACAGAGAGGACGTTCTGCCCAAATGCTGTCCGTCTGTGGGGTATAAACAAGTCTCCTCGGATTGTAGACATGGATCAAGTAGACACAGTGTGTAAACTTTGCTCCGGTGTAGTAGCTGCACCACAGAGCAACACTGCAAAGTTCACTAAACATAGATCAGAATCAGAATCAGAATGGGGTTTATTGCCAAATGTTGGGCAGGTTTACAACATTAGGAAATTGCTGCGGTGCTTCAGTGCAAACATAGTGTCATAAATAGCACTTAAATAGACATGGAAAAAAATAAAAGTAGGGATAAGAATTAAAAGTGCTACGTGGAAAGATATGTGCATGAGATATACATGAGAATAAGAATTAAGAGTGCTACGTTGAAAGATATATACATGAGTGCAGGTGGTGATCAGTGCCAAACATGGAATGATGCAGTGACACAGCGTAGGGTCATGTGTTAGTGGCGGGTACAGTCATATGGTTATTGTTCATGTGTCCAACAGCAGAGGGGAAGAAACTGTTCTTATGGCGAGAGGTTCTGGTGCGAATGGACCGGAGCCTCCTGCCTGAGGGGAGCAGGTCAAACAGACTGTGTCCAGGGTGAGAAGGGTCAGCTGAGATCCGAGCTGCACGCCGCAATGTCCTGGAGGTGTACAGGTCCTGCAAAGATGGGAGTCTGCAGCCAATCACCTTCTCAGCAGAGCGCACAACACGCTGCAGTCTCTGTTTGTCCCTGATAGTGGCTCCAGCGTACCACACGGTGATGGAGGAGGTGAGGATGGACTCGATGATTGCAGTGTAGAACTGCATCATCGTCCGTGTTGGCAGGTTGAATTTCTTCAGCTGCCTCAGGAAGTACATCCTCTGCTGGGCTTTCTTGATGACGGAGGTGATGGTGGGCTCCCACTTCAGGTCCTGGGTGATGGTGGTACCCAGGAAGCGGAATGAGTCCACAGAGGTGATGGGGGGTGTCAGTCAGGATGATGGGGGGGAGTGGGGCTGTGTGCTTCCTGAAGTCCACAATAATCTCCACTGTCTTCTGGGCATTCAGCACCAGGTTGTTGTGGCTGCACCAGGACACCAGACGTTCAACCTCCCTCCTGTAGGCAGACTCGTCCCCGTCCGAGATGAGTCCAATAACGGTGGTGTCATCTGCAAACTTGATTAGCTTGACAGACTGGTGGGTGGAGGTGCAGCAGTTGGTGTACAGGGAGAAGAGCAGAGGAGAAAGAACACAGCCCTGAGGGGAGCCGGTGCTGATGGTCCGGGAGTCCGAGACATTCTTTCCCAGCCTCACATGCTGCTTCCTGTCCGTCAGGAAGTCAGTGATCCACCGGCAGATGGGATCAGGCACATTCATCTGGGAAAGCTTGCCTCGGAGATGGTCTGGAAGGATGGTGTTGAAGGCAGAGCTGAAGTCCACAAACAGGATCCTGGCGTAGGTTCCTGGGGAGTCCAGATGCTGCAGGATGAAGTGTAGGGCCATGTTGATGGCGTCGTCTACAGACCTGTTGGCTCTATATGCAAACTGCAGGGGGTCCAGGAGGGGGGCCGTGAGGGTCCTGAGATGGGAGAGAACTAGGCGCTCAAAAGACTTCATGACCACAGATGTCAGAGCCACGGGTCTGTAGTCATTTAGTCCAGTGATCCTAGGTTTCTTGGGGACAGGGATTATGGTGGAGGACTTGAAGCAGGCAGGCACATGACATGCCTGCAGTGAGGAGTTGAAAATGCCAGAAAACACTGGGGCCAGCTCGTTTGCACAGTGTCTGAGGGTGGCAGGAGACACGCCGTCTGGGCCGGGAGTTTTCCGAGCATTCAGGTTCTTAAACTGCTTCCTCACATCTGCTTCATGAATATGAAGAGTTGTGGTGGGAGGAGGTGGTGTGAAATCCTCTTTTGTGTGGGGTGAGGAGGGGGGTGTTGTAGGTGAACGGTTTGAAGGTGGTGATGGCTCTATGGAGGGGGGAGAGGTGGGGGAATTAGTGTCCAAAGTGTCTCTATTGTTGGGGCCGTTGGAGGTGTGAAGGCTGCCTGATGGCTCGTCAAAACGGCAGTAGAAGTCGTTAAGGGTGTTGGCCAAGAGCAAGTCATCAGTGGAGTGGGGGGTTTTAGGCTTGTAGTTTGTGATATTCCTAAAACCTTTCCACACAGAGGCCGAGTCATTCTCTGAGATCTGCTGCTGCATCTTCTCAGAGTGCTGATGTTTAGCAAAGATGTTTACATTTTTCATTTATCTCTTATATTGCAAACATTTGCACTGTTATCAGTATTTGCACACTATTTTATATTATTTTTTAAAGTCATTATTCAATACATTGTTATTGTTAACCCTTTAAAGGCGGTCAGAGCGGCACGCTCCAGTTTGTGTAACTATTTTTAAATCCCTGTAGAACCTGAACCATGTAAGCTAGCGCAATATTTTTTTTTGCATATGAAACCAGAGGAGTTGTACTTACATCTTATGCCATCAGCTTGTCCTAGGTCACGGTTTCCTTCCACATATAGCTTTGCAAAAATTGCATAAAAAGCGCTTGCAGGAACAAAAACATAATATTCCAGAAACAGGCTTTGCCGATCCGATCAGCTGTTTGTAACACTTCCCACATTGAAACAGATGTCAGCGCGAACTATCGCATGTCCGCCATTTTCGCGGAAAATGTAGTTTTTTACTTGTAGGCCTTAAAAGCCTATACTAGTGTTTTTATAAGTCATGTTTACTTTTCTGAATAGTTTCTGGGATGCTTAGAACTCAAATTGCACTGCTGGAAATAGTTTATTTTTTTATGCACATGCTGTTTTCTTTGCAAATTTGCATCATAGGATTGTTTTTTTGTTTTTCCTGCAGTATATAAAAATTGCTATATCTCCAAAATAAAACTATGAAGACACTCAAAATAAATTTCCTGCTGTTGTAAACTATTTTTTGCAACTTTTTTGTTTTTAAAGTTTTGAGGGATAAACCTCTTAAATTTCTCCAAGTAGAAATATATGTAAAAAAACCAAAAACGATTTTCAATTTTTTTGTAGTTTATTGCACTTTTTTTGCAATTAATGTAGTTACTATGGACTTAATGCATACATATCATTAAAATATGGGCTATAACAGTTGTATTGATGTATAGCAACTTGAAATGCTCCCACAAATGGAACTACAACATGTAAAAAAATAATATAAGCTCTGGCGGACTTGGTTCTATGGTAGGTCTTAAAGGGTTAAATAAATATCGTCAAATAATCGAGATCTCAATTTCAGTGAAAATAATCGTGATTATCATTTTTGCCATAATCGAGCAGCCCTACAGTGCAGCCTAGGCGGAGTAGTCGAACGCAGATCCACTGAGCGCTCAACACAGACAGCATCGTCAGAAGAAAAGTTGATCAAATAAATAAAACATTTTGTATTGTTCGATACATATGCGTACCGTATATATGAGGTGCAACGCTACACAAAATTCACGGTTCGGTTCGCTGCGCACACACACACACACACACACACACACACACAAAAACACAAAAACACAATATTATGAGTCATTAGACAGGTTATTCTACAGAATCATGAGTCTGTTATATATCTTGACATTTTCTATACGACTGATTTATATCTTTAAAGGAGAGAAATAAGTACAGTGCTGTTGTCAGTACCTTTGTGTCAGCTTATATTTTCCTGCAATTTATCAGGAAGGTTAAATCATAGACACACTGGCTAAAAATCCTGTTTTTAATGGGAACAAAAGGGCTGCATAGGAAATGGATAAAGTTAAGTTCCCCCAAGCACCAGACGTCCATGGATGTTGTTTTCTCGGCTTAATGTGGTCAGTCAGTCGTGGCCTTTATTTAGTCCAAAAATAGTCACTGAAAATTGGGCCGTGCTTAATCCATGAGATTTGATCCAATGTAGATGGGTCCAGCAAAAAGTTGCTGAGAAGACAATTTGGTAGACTTCTCAGTAGCCTTGAAAAGTGAAAAGGCGTGTTATCAGATTGTTTAGAGGACATGATGTACGAGGCTTCTTTCTAATCCAGCGAACCATTTTGCACTGATTTGACGTCTTTCGCAGTTCTGCTGGAACATAACTGTCTAAGAAGACCATTTCTGAGACGTCCTATTACACCTAGGTGTTTTTTTAAAAGTTGAAAGTTTTAGATTCGGCATTTGCAAGTTCAATCGAAAACTGTTGAGCTCACAAAGAGCTCTAAAATCTGGAGTGCACATCTCATATTTTGGTGGTATAGTCCCACATAAATGTACGTACCGTGTAACATGTGATGAAAAAGGACTAAGTATTAATATTTTACAGTTCTTAAACAAAGAAGAAGTGCAAAAACAGAAAGACATCCATGTACAGTTCAGCAAGGTGCAGGAGACTGTCAGCATATTTAAGAGAATAAAAAACAGGCAGCACAAAACGGTGTGTTTTAATCTGATCTAACGTGTCTTAAATAGAGGAAGGGGTCTGGGAGGGGTCTCTGCTTGCTTTTGTGTAAAAGTCACTACATGCCTCTGCTCTTAGGGACTTAGAAATGATGAAAAGAGAATGTAAAATGCTGATTTTACAAGGATGATTTTATAAGACTGGAAAAAAGATGTTTTTTTTTACCCTTCACTCAAATGTAAGCATTGCTTGGAAGTTTTAAATACTAATTTTGCCAGGTGGGATTCTCTTATGAGAGACTGAAAGGTGAGACCCGAGTCTTCTAAAAGCTATTAAAAGTTGAAAGAGACTTAAAGGGTGGTAATGTGAGGATAATGTGAGTCGTCTTAAATGTGTCCATGTTTCCTAAACTGTTCTTGAATCCTTTAATGCGGCGCATTCATTGCAGTGACTGCCATAGTGGCAAGTGAAAGGCACTGTAAGGTGGAGGAGAAAAAGTTGCTTTTCCTCCACTCTGGCCCAGTCCTGTGAGCCAGTCATACTTAGCTTGAGGTTAAAGTGAGAGCAGGCCAGATGTAGACATTAACACTGACACAAAGTGACAGGTTCCCAGGCATTCAGTGACACCATCGGTTCCTCCCCGTTCCTCACCCCCTCCGTCCTCTCATTGGCTCAGGCCGAGTCTTTGACCCTCCTAGATCAGAGGGCTCACCAACACGAGACCTAGTCGGACTTGTAGACCATGGCTCGCAGCAGCCTCGTATGTAAATGCGGAACAAATTAGTATACAAGTCCTTGTAGGGAAAAGTAAACCATGTTTGTGTGCACCTGGAAAAGATATAATCTCTTTGAACTTTTAGTCAGACAGAATGAGTTTATTCACCAGGGGTCGAATAGTTGGTGGAAATAAAAAGCTTGTCTGAAACATTTCTCTTAGTCCAGGATGAGCAGGCTAGAGGGTGACTTAGTGTAACCGTCAGGATTCCTGGCTTTATTTGATTTAAACGCATCGTTTTAGGAAATAAGGACGACCCTTTTAAGTTAACTTTTTTTTTTTTTTTTTTAATCTATACCCACAAACGTAGATGGATAAGCATGCATCTCCCTCACCTCCGCTTCCTGCTCTTTGCTTTCATCTGTTTGCTCCTGTGCTTATTAAAACTGATTGTGTCCAGACCGCTTAGCATTCTGTACACACTCTTGGCCTGGACACTTTCATCTCTGAACATTATGATTCTGCAGGCTCAGTGCCACTTGGCCACAGTACAAGCCACTGTAACTGGGCTGATTCAAAATACTGGAAAGTCCTTACCTTAAAGGAACAGTTCAGCCTATTTATGTGCTGTCCTGTAAAGGAACTTAGTTTCTTACTGTTCGGATGTCTATATGATAAACGTGAAAATACATTCTAGCTTAGCACAAATAATGAAGAAGAATGATGAGTTCATATGAATGCAATATTGTATTCAGTGTTATTTACTGAGCAGATTCTATTTTATTGTTTAACAGAGCTAAGTTAGTTGTTGGCTGTAGCTTTCACATTTAAATGTGAAATTAAAACTACTTTGAGCAGCTCTCTTGGGATGAAAACATATTTGATTTGTCAGATTTTTCCTTCCTGTCACATTTGTGTCTCTTTCTGGGATCAAACTAAGGAGCTCCTGTTATTGGGCGGTTGTGTAAACCACTATGCTGTGGCGCATCTTAGCTTACCTGCTAGCAGTCTGTTAAATTGGCTTGTGTTTTTTTCACAGAACCCTACCAGAAGCACATCAAATCACCCAAACAACTAGAGCTGGGCGATATGAGATTTTTTCATATCACGATATGTTTTTTTTCATTTCAGGCGATAACGATATCTATCACGATATAAGCCAAATAACTATATTTGTAAGATTTAAATGTGCCGTTGCTCACAAGTAAAATGTGAAATAATCAGCAGCTTGTTTTTATTTAAATATTTATTTCCCATAATAAGTTCAACAGGGTAGATGTACTTAAGGAACATGAGACTTTTTCAGATAAATAAAGGCAAATATTGCAAACTACACAAAAGGCAGCCGCTAAAGCGTTTAAGTTTCAAAATAGAACAAACGAAACAGACTAAATTGTCAATTCCACTTAGAAACAAAATATTAATTCTAAAAATAAATCTTAGTTTGTTTTACAGAAGAACAGACAAAACTGACTAACTTTTGTCAATATCAAATAAACTGAGAACTAAAAGGAAATTCTCAATCTCTCCTTGTTGTATAGCTTAGCTTTTCAAACAGTTTTAACAGTTACTTTAGTCTGACAAAAGCCGAATGACGAATTAGCGCTTCCAGTCAGAGACTGAGGCTACGTCCACACGTACACGGGTATTTTTGAAAACGGAGATTTTCCGTTTTCGTTTTAAAAAATAATCCCGTCCACACATAAAGGCAGAAATGAAGGAAAACGCTGCTATGAACATGCCAAAGCAGCAGGTGGCCTTAGTTTCCTAACCGTGCAGAAATGTTGGCCAATCAGAAGTCTAGAAGCCTCGGTGGGAAAAAGTAAACAAAGCTGGGGCATAGAAGCAGAACCGAGTCGTATGTGTGGACGGACAGTAACTGTGTGTATATGTAAGCATTTAAACACTGCAGAGAGTAGAATTAACAGTAACAGTATTGTAGAAATTCATTTCACCGAAACAATAACGTGGCGCACAGTGTGACGCATGCACCAGTTTATTGTTTTTCCAGACTTGCTTTCGGCACAATTTACAGTGCACGCTACTCTGTTTTTTGTCAGACTTGAAATAGCCGAAATACCTTCACACTACGGAACTTCTATGGCTCTTCCGTTCGACAATCTCTCCGGCGTTGGAACCATCATCTGTTTTCTCTTCGGTCACGCTCGGTTGATTTTTCTAGTCGGCACACTCATTTCCTCCATTACGCGCTGGCTCCATTACCCGCTGGCTGCTTCCCAAACAAATACACATGTGTAGCTTGGCACTTGTGCTGTACGTAACAAGTCACGCGACGTGACGCTGCGGCCGTGATTGGTTCGGCTCTGCGCTACTTAATTTGGATTGGCTGACCTTTTTTTTTTTTTTTTTTTTTTTTTAAGAGGACAAGAGCGGCGAGGTCTATCGCGATAGCTTAATTTCTCTATCGAGTAAAAGTTATATCGCGATACATATCGTTATCGTTCTATCGCCCAGCTCTACAAACAACATTACATAACGTAAAGTTAGTGATCCAGTCTGTCACAGAGTGGATCCACAGAGTGGTCTGAGCTCTGGGGAGGCCAGTCCATGACTGATCACGTTCCACTGTGTGTTCTTCTGTCCATGTATGATTTTACTGGTGGTGTGTTTAGGATCATTTTCAATCAGACACTTCCACATGGTATTATAGATCAAAATCCGATGGTATTTTTTTGTATTCGTAAATCCATTAATTCTCACGAGATCCTCAACACACAGGAGGGAGAGGCTGATGATGGGACATGGGTGCCTCCCAGTCACCATGAACTCGTCTGTATAGCAAAGTATTCTAGAGTGAAACATGAGGCCATCTGTCCAACAGCTAAAGCCTGGCTGAAATTAGGTCACGCAACAGAACAATGGTCCGAACCAAACCAGCTAATCTACAGCAGAATTGCTGTAAATCAGAAGAATCAACATGTTGCAGTGGTCGAATCACAGTCCGAACCGGAACCTGACTGAAATTCTGAGACCATGAGATATAAACATAAACAAATGGTGACAAACCTCAAACAACTGAAGAATGGCGGACCAAAATTCCCACTGAGAGGCTGATAAAGTCATACTGAAAATCCATCCATCCATCCATTCTCTTTCCCTTATGCTTTTCAGGGTCGTGGGGGGGACTGCAGCCTATCCCAGCTGTGCTAGTGCGAGAGGCAGGGTACACCATGGACACGTCATCATAATGAAAATGATTACTTCAAATTATTGCTCCCAAAGGTGTTCAACAAGCTATTGAATTATTGGGTGTACTTAGTTTTACACAGGACTGTATAGCACACATAGACAACTCTGACAGTAATACAGTAGATTAAGTGAATATTGATGTAAATTACAAGTTCGGCAGGAGAAAAACAGGCCGCGTGTCGTATCACATTGTTGTATGTCCTGCTCAGAGGAACAGACATCAGTCAGTGAAAGATTGTTGAAAGAAATAGGTTCTCTCCAGTCGATAGAAACTGGTTTTCCCAAATGATCGAACAATGAGATTACACAGCGATGCAACATTTTAGGAGTTATTCCTCTATAATGTCCACATGTTTTTTCAGAGCTCCCAGCACACATAGACACCGGTGGCTGGGGATAAGGTTTATGTGGCACACCAGCCCCGTTGGATGGCCACAGCTGTGACAATACAACCTGGGGTCATGGTTCGTGCCAGCAGCCCTAAAACCTTTCCCTTGTAAGAAAGTTTCTGAGATCTGTTTAGTCACTTTCACCCACAGCTACCAAAACAGGTGGGATCCTGTCAAGCACTGGTCATCAGTCGGTGGTGGGAGGGAGACGGCGACTAAGAAAGAAACAGAATCCAGTTACTATGGAAATATCAGCAATATTGCTATGGGAACTGGAGCACCAGAGCATGCTTTGTCTAGGATCGAGCTGTAATCGTCTCTGAGAAAGAAGCTTATGGTAATATGCGATGCTCTTATGAATTAATTTGTCAGGCTTTGTGTCCCAGCTGAAATCATAGACTTTTATCAAATGGAAATTAGCATCTCCTCAGGGCAGAGTATGCACAACATGAGAGAGATTCAGCAATACACTGTTCAGCTTGGTGCTTACTTCCTGTCAGGGCACCAGTGTCTCAGTCCATAGCTTAAAGAGCTATGGACTGAGAAATATTACTGTTTACAGTTTTATAACTCTCATAGAACTACTGGGTACTATATAGAAGTTGTATAACAAATAACAATGTAAAGGTGCAAAATAACACAAATCTGTGACTACAGACTATAGTATGTATTGTGTTTGTTTTACTTTTAATAGTAAGTTGTCCCTTATGGTGACATCGGTATAACCCAGTCCTCTAAATGTCATGGTGTGGTTTTATGTTTTATTCCTTTCAACACTTTAAAAATGTCACTCTTCCCTGGTTTGACCTGATCCTGCTCGGAGCTTACGTTGAACTTTTATGCACACTGACCACAAATGTGCCGGTCATGTGCCAAAACCAGTAACCCAGTTTGTATGAGAATATAAACTGGGTTACTGGGCGCTTTCTGCAAAGAAATTCCAACAGAAACTCCTTAAAGCGATGCTTCAGTAAAGCCAGAATCAGAACTGTCTTTGCACGGTGTTGATTGTGAAGGGCATGTCTTTATTTGGCTCTCTAATGCTACAGTCACATTAGGCAAAACTAGACCATGTGCAATAACTTGTTGCCAAGGGAGGAGGTCTGTCACGCTCAGTCAGTTAAAGCAACGTTAATGTGTCATAAAACAGAAATAAAACAAGTTGGCAAACATGTACAGCCTGTCTAGAAATAGGAAATCTGCAAAATTCTTCATGTTACAAGTCTGTTGCTCTTTATGCTCACACACAAATTCACATTATACAGAAATTTATGTTAACTACTAAAGTTCAGTCTTCAGCCAGAGCCTCAAAGATGTGAAGCCTCAAAGATGTGAAGCTCTGACTGAGAGAAAAAAAATTGACTAGTTGCAGGACGGCCTTGCTTTTATATTGGAATATAAGTCCTTTACTGCAAAGAGATGCATTGCAGACAACTTAAGCTCATCAGCATAGCCTGACTCAGATTGATTGCAATGTACTGGCAGTCTGTCTTCTTTTAAAAATTAGGAGACTGCAGCTGTTTGCAAAATTTCACCAATCTTCAAGCGTGATCGTTAGGAGGCTTGATACCTTCCACCAGGCGACCTGTGCAGTCACCCTGCAATCAAAGGTGGTTGCCCAGTGGTTGAGTTAATCATTTCAACTACTTGAAATCAGCCACCAAATATGAATAAAAATCAAAACCAGACAACGATCAGTTTTTCTTAGTCAACAGGAGGTTGCGGTCATCTTTTTAATCTAGCGTGACCGAGCCATAAGGAGCATCACTTGGTGCGTGACTTTATTATGATAAAGTAATTTCTGTAATTTTAGAAATTATTTTTAAAATGTTTATTTGTGCTGATCCAATTCAAGAAAAAAAGTTTCATGACAAAAAAGGGGAAAAAAGGCAAACATGTCTTTGCCGAACATGTAAACAGTGATTTTTAACCAAGATTTGGTTAAAACGTCAAAAGGCCTGCAAATTAAAAGGCAGCGTCGCTGTGAGGGGACACTGTGGGAACAGGAGTTTGGTTCTCGTGTCACTTACATGCTTCATTTCTCCACCACCGCACACTCGTACTCTTCAGTAGTGATGTTGTTGTTTACTTCATTGGTTAGCTTGTTTACCTATGTTTAAATTGGAATCAAGATGCTGAACACCTATTAGCGGTATGTAGGTCATGTTGTTCATGTAACAGTAGCTATGCGACATTTGATGTATGTTCTTTTAACCATTCTGTGCTTCTACACGTGTTTGAATGCACGTGCTCATCCTGCGTCTGTGTGGAAAGGCTGTAAAGCTAGTCTTTGGTGTCTTTAAAGCAGAACAGAAAATGTGTGACACTATAGTAATGTTAGTAATGCTTATCATACAGTCTTGGAGAAGTCAGTGGTTGGTGACAGGCTGTGAAAGGAGGAGGAGGGTCCTTCTTTTCTGTTAAAGATTCCATATAACATATAATATTAAAAGCTTCTTGGGTGTCCCATTTGCTTGTAGACAGTCAGAGTTGGCTGAGAGGATCAGTGCAACTCAAGCAGGTGAAGACTTTCCAAACAGCAACTGTTGATAGTATGCAAAACTGGGTGTGCGTACTTTGATGTTTGAGCTTCCAAAGGGTGTGGGAATATTCTCCAAGGGCACGAGGTAGAGATGTTCCACGGGGAATATCACCGGTTGCCTAATTGAATCTTTCTATTTATGATACCGGCCTCATCTCGCCGGATTTACAGAGCAGCGGTACAGGAAACAAGCGCGGCGTCCCAGGGGAAACCACTGAAAGAATGGAGGGGTTTTTTTTTTTTATCAAGGAATAACCAACTCCTCTGTGCCTATTGTATTATTCAGTGATGTAAAACCTGGGGTGGGGTTTATGAGGGCTTTACACCAAGATTATAGAGAAAACCCTGCACCCATCATGGAGGCAGCAAGGAAGATTAAAAGAAAAAAACTTTGATGCAGATTTGCAGATTCCCTGATCTCTCACAGCTGTGTCCAACCAAGAAGCAAAAAAGAAAATAATTGCATATGTAGGTCACTGAGCACCTGCATGGTTTAAAAGCTAAGAATTGACATTACACCCAGCTTACGCCCGGACCCGGTCACGCACTGCTTAGCTATAACACATAGAGTAAGAGTTGCGTCCCATTTTCATGATGATGACCTGAACCTCTAACTAACTAATTATCACTGGCTTTATTGATGCAGGAGAGCAGAAGAAGACCTGAGAGGCTATTCAGGGATTGTAGAAGACAGACAGGATGAGTTTGGCATGATCAGGGAAGGATGTGTCAGACAGGCTGGAGCAGAGATGGGAAACACCGCTCTCATAACATCCAGTCAGCAGTTCCTGATACTTTGCTAGCCAGTCCAGCTGTGGCTCGCTGTTACAGAGCCGGGAAAGATGCAGTCTTTGCTGAAAGGATAGAAAGCAGTTGTTGGACTGTTCGGCTTTTATTTTATTCTGGGGTCAAAACGTGACGTTCTTGCTGATAGGAAGCAGTTTGGTTGCTCATAGGGGGTCTATCTGTATTATTGGAGGGTCTCTACCCTACGTTATATTAGAGGCCAGCCTGTTTGAGTGGGGGTTTAATATGCATTCTTGGACAGCTGTTTCCACAGAAGACCTCTCAAGCTTTTTATCTCTACGTCAAGCTCACTTAGGAACCTAATCTGCACTAATACTGTCTGAAATAAGGAGGAGGTCAGGGAATGGAGGGGACTTCATTGCCTCTCTCTAACTGTAGATGAAACTGAATGCTGTGTTTAATGGAAAGTCGTAGAACTAAATAACTTAATTTTAATCATTCACAAAGAACTTCTGGTTTTATTACAACACACCATCGTCAGAGATTTTGGACTCTTGCCATTCTCGCATGCTTGGATTCAGTATTAGGTTATGCAGTTTGCAGTGCCGTTGAAATTTAAAACCAGAATTAAGCAGTGGCATTCCATCACGTGTACAAACTTTTGTCAGTAAATATAGTGCATGCATGAATGAAGAAGCTCTGGATTCAGTCATCGTTGCACTGCACATGTAAAGCAAAGATTACCCTTCAGTGATTCTTCATCAAATGAAATAACAAGAGCCGAGCTCAGGTACGAGGAGCTCTCAGTAACTGTGGAGGCTAGGAAGCATTTCTGCTCTGCGCACAGCCTTTTTATGCGCGCAGCGCGGTGGAGTACAAGTTAAAGAGGCGACATGCTTTCACTGGATTACCACATTTCTGTGAAAAAGTGCATACTCTAATTCTGCTCTTGTGCTGCTCTTTGTTGAAGTTCTCAGTCATACTTTCTGGAGCTGTAGGAAACTTTTTTTCATTTGGTGTTGTGAAGACAACTCTGTCCCACTTGGGACCAAACTTTGCCTTCTGTGTTGCTGTGTAACACAAGCAAAAAAATCAAATATGTCTCTGTATTTATTTAATATTTATTACAGTCCAGAGCGCCGTTGTACTGCTGAACATTTTCCTTCAAATAGCTTTGAATGTGAGTCTGCATGCATTTGACATCTTTTCTGCTTTATTTTTCCCTTCCTTTGCCACCAAGAGTTCAGGGTAAGTTGTAAAGCAGCGCCCTGAAGCTGAATTTAAAGTCTTGCTGTTGACCTTCTTAGCAGTTCAAATATGTGAGTGAAGGAGTATTTGAAACAGTGTTTTCTAATTAAAGAACCGTCTGTTATCATCCTGGTTTTTGTGTAAAATTTCATATGATGAGCGTAGCCTGGCTATGCAAAATTAGTAGCCTATAACGGTACTCGATGCTAAAATAGCCATATTTAGTCTCAGTGTGAGCCTGGTGCACAAAACGTGACTCCTAGAATTAAGCTTATTGTCACACATGGGTGCAACCGTTTCTTTGACAAGGTTTTATAACAGTCAGCAGCTAAAAACAAGCTGTCGTCTTGTTATGATCTCCGGGAAGACTGTGGGCTAATCAGCTTATCCTGTCTGCTTTAGCAGGTGACCCTACACACTGCTGTGCATCCAGATGACAGCTGGTGGAGGTCACGTTATCCCTGTTTGAGCAGGTTTCTTTGATTGAGAGGCCCAACACCCTTTCCACTAGGGCTGGGCGATATGACCCAAAATTCATATCTCGATATTTTTTAGCTGGATGGCGATATAAGATATATCTCGATATATTTTTTTTAAAGCCATAAAGTAAGAACAAGAAGAGAGTTCTTAGTCAAAGCTGTGTCCCAGATGTCACACAGGCACTTTTATTAACATAGAGCAGATGTACATAAAATTTACTCAAAAATAAATTATGAGCATTTATTAAATAATAATGCTCCATAAATAAAAGAAAACAATGTTGTTTTTGTGCATAACAAAAAGCTCACAATTGTGCAGTCAAAATGTAAACTAAAAGACGCTGAGCATAGTAACAAAGACAGATTTCACAGCTGCTCTGTTCCCAACTGCGTGACTGACAGCCTGGAGTTTGAAATCCGCTTCGCAACCACGTCTCTTAACAGGTGCCATTTATGGTCCTTATACACAGTAGGGTAATATTACGCTGAAGCACAGTACGTATCACTCCGCGAGGCTCAGCCGTAATGCTCCGACAATCCATCAAGCGGTGCAGCTCCGTAGCTTACCAAAGTCGTACTAAAACATTTTTTGACAGATTGCTGAGCACCGTGTTCCACATAAAATCGGTTCGCGGCCATCAAGCACAACCAGAATTCATACATAAGGCGCGCTGTCAACTTTTGAGAAAATGAAAGGATTTTAGTCCGTGCAGCCCCTCTGGGCTGCATGGCGTTAGCGTGGTTAGCTCGTTAGCGTGGTTAGCTAGCTAACACATTGACGCCGTCCAGCCCCACGCACGGGGCGATGCGCAGTAACTCGTTAACGGAGATTTGCCGTGTCCATCTTGTCGCTTCCTGCAGGTGAAGCGATGGGGGAGGAGGGGCAGTTGTGTTCAGTGAAAGAGAGGCGAGGCCGAGTAATGTTGCGTAAAGACGAAAGTGGACGAAAGAGAGGCAAACTTGCGGCTCCACAAGTATAATTATAACGTAACATAGACTATATCGATATAAAGGATATTGTCAGATCTTATATCTCGTATAAAAATATATCGATATTTTTTAAAAACTCGATATATCGCCCAGCTCTACTTTCCACCACTAATTAGTAACTGACTGCACCAACTGTAAATATTTTCTGCAACTTTTAGGTGTGGGTTTAAAAATACTTTAAACAGGGGATTGGGTGGAGAGACTGGGGAAAGGTTTTAAAGAATAGCAGGAGCTGCATTTGGCTTCCTCGCCGTGCTGTAATAGACAAGCAGTAAGTCTAAATATTGTTATCTTGATTTCAAGATAACAGAAGTCGTGCGTGACGGCTCAAATTTGTGTAGAAAAACATGTTAGTGCAGTCATTTTTAGTTTTCCACAAGTTTTTAACAGATTTGTAAAATATTTGTTTTTTGTGAAAAGTGGTCTAATAAAGTTGTAACGTTGCACCTTTCAATGTACGTTTGCACACACTTTCTACTACTACTTAGCCAATCACACACACATTTTTACAGTACTTTGATCTATACCCAAGCACTTTTATATAACGATCAATCCACCGCCCGTCCGACTAGTAGATGACCCACTCTATGAGCTGAGCCACATCCTCCATAAAGATGAGGATTTCAAACCTAGCAACACTGTGCATCATACCTTGGAACTGTTTTGTGCCGGTGAAACTTGGTGACAGCTGGGACTTCCAGCTGTACAGTAATCCCAAAACTGCTTTTGGAATGGATACCATTAAGTTCCCAGAATGCCTGGACTACACTTAAAAGCCAGGTCCATACCAGAAAACCAACCAATTTAAATGAGTGCTACCAATTCTGCCGAAGAAGAGTGACCAAATATCCAGCTAGAATTAGGCCAGAAAAAAGCTACAACATACTGAGGGACATTTAACAAAATATTAGTAGGGATGTAGGCCTATATTTGAGCCTCTGTTTAAGTATACTTTGGCCATTCTGTATATTTGAGAAAATCCAAAATAAATTCAAACCTGTGCAACCAAATCTTATTTTTTAAAGCCATTAAAGCTGTATAATCATTCCATCCTGGAAGAAAACAGAACAATTCAAAGAAATCATTAAAAGCCCAAATTACCAGGATATTCATGCCTATGAGAGTATATAACCACAACTGTATGTCTGGACTCTATGTAGCCTGTTTACTGTGAGCCAGAGTACTAGATATGATTGCAGCATCTCGATAGTGTTTGTTCAATAAACAAATTTAGTAAAAATAGATTATTGGTGACTCTGCATCCATGAGCCAGGCCATCATTTTATCTCCCTGCAAGTGTTGATGAGCAGGCTGGTAAGTTAACTTTGACATGGAAATGACTTTGTGTGAATTAATTTGCTGACCAAAGGCTGTCGAGATGATTCATCCATGGCCCATTGTTTGCACTTTTAGTCCAACACTGGCAGCATCGGGCTCAGAGAGAGAGGAAGGGGAAGGTAGAAGCAAGGATAGAGGGAGAGAGTAGGGCTCAGCAAGCTGTTGACCTACTGGTTTGGTGAGGTTTCCCTGAAAAGGGCACATGCCTCCCCGCACTGTGCATAGAAACAGCACACACACACCCACACACAGTGGTTTAACCAATACAGCTAAAAAGGGAAGATATTAACAGAACGAGGGCAAATAGTGCCTCTATGTTTAGATCATCACAGTTTTGTAGGAATTGACATTTAAGTTCCCTTTTATTGTGTCAGTGAAATTTAAGATGAGTGTTAAAAACAAGCCCAGCATCAGCTGGTATTGTATCATGACAGTCTGGAGAGTTATGTTGCCTTCTTCATCTTGCTTTGCAGGCTACCTGAGCGTGTTGGCAGTCGTGCTGAAGACAAATAATGCCTCACCGTGGACAAATGAGTTTGACAGTAAGAGCTCGAGACTGACGACCCTCAAAAAAAATACAAACCAGTCATTGATCTTGAATTAATGTCCTCGTATCACTTCCCGTTTCTGCTTACAGAAGTTGAGCTATCATGTGTGATTGAGTCTATTTCCACAATCAATCCCAGAATTGAATGGAAGAAGATAACAAGCGGGGGGCCAAGCTATGTCTACTTTGACAAGAAGATCTATGGTAATACATGAAGTAGTCTGTAAATAGTTTCTATATGTTACATATTTTTAAATATTCACCTTTGCTGTGTTTTTATTCTGGCAGGTGACCTTGAGAACAGAGCAGTGATCAGAGAACCTGCCACGTTACTGATAACCAACGCCACGAGATCAGACACAGCCAAGTATCGATGTGAGGTCACTGCTGCAGAAGACCAAAAGGCCTTTGATGAGATTCTGATTGACCTGGTTGTAAGAGGTACTTTAACCTGCCTGCGCCACTGATCACTCTCTCTCTTACTGATAACTGCCAGAAAATGCTTCTAAACACAGAAAGCAAGTCATTATTGCGCCCTCAAAAGGACAGACCTCGCTCAACGATTCGCACGTCGGATGCTGTAAGATGAAACCGTGTTGTAGGTTGCACCAACCCTTTGGCATACATGTGAGGATGCGTTGTGACCAGACCTGCCCAGCTGCAAAGGCGTGTTCTAGGTTATAAAAGGAAACCTCTGAAACTGCATCTGCTCGGAATTGCAGTGCTAAAGAAAGCAAGCGCCGCGTGTTTTGGTGGCGTTTTCTGGCATGGAGCGAAAATCACGTTCCCGTCCACTCCCTGTCAATCCTGGCAGTCCAGTCAAACATCAGGGTCAGGGTGACATTAACCTTCAGAGTCATAAAGCCAGCAGCGTCGTGTCGATTGTGTTGGTTTATTTCTCCCCGTTGTTTACAGAGCAGAAAAGCCCATCTGTGCAAACACTCGCTACAGCGACAGTCATCGTATGTTCTGTTTCCCCACAGTGAAGCCAGTTGTGCCAAAGTGCAGCGTCCCGAAATCGGTGCCTTTGGGGAAGTCGGCTGAGCTGAGCTGTGTGGAGGAGGAGGGCTTCCCCAAGTCTCGGTACCAGTGGTTCAAGAACATGGAGGAGATCCCCGATGACCCAAAGACCAGTGTCAAGTTCTTCAACTCCTCATACACGCTCAGTACAGAAACAGGAACTCTGGTTAGTACTCGTGTGTGCGTGTGCTCGGACAAGGGCAGATATGAGCGCCAAGGGCGGGGCAGCAGGGACGGTGGCCTGACGCCCAGGGGTGGAGGCAGATATTTTGGGGAGACAGTTGATGGCGTGAGAGGGCTTGAGCCATGAGGGGAATCTGCTGTCCTCGTTTGCACATTCCTCTATTCTCTCTTGCTTTACAGCACAGCGAAGATGTGACACACGCTCACCGTTTGTCTTTAAGTGAACGTACTGGACGACAGTGCTGTAAACTAAGGAGGTTTAAGGAATGTTTTTTTCTACTGTTCTTATCTCGTTATTTTTAGAGTGCTCCCTGTAAACACAGTAATCACTCCTTTGCTATTTCCACATGGGAGAGGAATGGCAGCCAACTGATGCAGAGATTGGAACTGGTGAAATAGTTCAGAAGGGGAGTGTCAGCTTTATTCTCTTTAAAAAGCTGGAACTGAAACTCTTTGTAATGCTCTACTAATATTTACAGGTTAAAATACCTTAATCTCTTAAACAGTTGTATTTAAATTCAGTCCAAGTTTGATTTTTAATGTTTGGATCACGTCATCGTGATCATTTCCTGCACTCTCGATGTATTTAGACACCTAATCCACCTGCAATGTTAACACCTGTACTTTGACGTTCAGGCTTTTTTAACACTTGGAAAATGGGTGACGGTAACTGTTTGAAGATGACAATTTGTCTGAGAATTATTCTTAGCGTTATAAGTGTGTGTGAGAGGTGGGCACAAACTCAACAGATGCTTTTATTTTACTTTACGCTTCACTTTGAAATCACTGATATCAGTGTGTTTACATTTATTTGATCATTTTAATGTGTAATGTTTAGAATAACTTGAGGGGCATGAATGTCCGTGCAGTTACCACACACTGATGATCCAAAAGACGCCCAGTCATTTTTAAATGTAAAGTTTCACTTGTATGACCAGGGTGAATATTATATATATATATGTGTAAGATGTAGCTTTAACTCCGTCCTTCGCTGAATCCAAAGTGCGCAGCAGACAGCAGTCTGTTTAATTTTCCTATCTTGCATCTCTTCACATGCTCATGGCACTGTCTCTGTATTTGCACAATGCAAATCTCTACCTGTCTGTCCCCTCTGCTCACAGTAACGGTCACTACAGTTGTTTCCCTCTGTAACAGCTGCCTGTGCGTAGTTCCACTCACCTATATTTATCTATTATATTAATTAGAATAAAACGTCTGCATAAAAAAAGACTATGAGCTTCACTTAGGGAGTTTGCATTAAGCAGAGGTTTGTCTTTTGTCTCACACAGAAGTTCATTTCAGTCAGGAAAGAAGACGCAGGCGAGTACTATTGTCGAGCGAAGAATGATGCAGGGCACACTCAGTGTGCACCCCAGAAGATGGAAGTGTGTAAGTATGCATGTTTCCTTTGGAAATAAATCTGTTGTGTTTATTGAATGCAGATAGTACTAGATTTGTTGAAAGGAATCCAAACGTCAGTGTTTAAGTTTTTACTCGCATTTGAACTCCACAGATGATATTGACATAGTGGGGATCATCCTGGGAGTGCTGGTGGTGGTCGTTGTGCTCTTATGTATAACGGTGGGCATCTGCTGTGCTTACAAACAAGGCTACTTCTCCAGCCAACAGCAGACGGGGAACAAGTAAGATTCCAGACTACTAATGTAACTGTAACCAGCACCACTTCCACATGTCGCCCAAAAACCGGATGTGCTTTGTGTGTTTTAGTTACAAAGTTCCAGCTAAAGGAGATGGAGTGGACTACGTCAGGACGGAGGATGAGGTTAGTAGATAGTCTGGCTGTGTGGCCATTTGTACTTTTAGGCATTTTGTTGCTAAACGTCAATTGCAAATAAAGTGAAAATGCAGTCTGCTATACTGCTCCAGTTAGGTGCTAATATTTATGATTGAATGATTCATGTATCAATAAAAGTGATCAGGTACAAAGACCGGACAGAAAGTGAGTAAAAAAGTGTCCAAAGACAAACTTTGTTTCTGTCACTAATTCATTATGAAAACAGAATTCAATTAAATTCAAAGATTGGAGAAAAGAAATGAAAGTATTACTACTTGGTTGCTTTCTCAAAGCTTTCATTTGAAGGACTCGCCTGTAACTGTAACTACAGTGTGCTGCATGCTGACAGCGGTGATTACGCTGCTGTATTTAGTCTCCAGGTCTGCACAGGTCTGAAAGCAACAGCTACCCAAATACTTAGCATCGTGTTGCTGCCTGTAACAGAGAAAACAGGGCCTCTCTGCCCCTCATCATATTACTTTTTGAAGAACCTTTGAAAAGTTAAATTCAGATTCTGTGTGAGGTATCGGCTCAGCAACACTGAACACGGGAGTCTGCTGGGAACAATGAGAGCCATCATTTCACGGCAGGCAGTGCTGATGTCGTAGTCGACTAAAAGAGTTTGTTTTCCGACACCTGTCTCACTTAAATTCCCCTCAGCTGGCAGAATGTTGTTTTTCTATTATGCAGCACTAGAAAGGTCCAAAAAATCTCAACTGTTAAGCGAACTTGCAGAAAGCCTGGACATTACGATTTGTGCCAAATAGACAAGCAAACACACTGAGAGGAGAAGCGTGGAAAGAATGGCACTCTGGCGCCGTGTGATAATGTAATAACGATGAGTTGTTTCCTGCGTGTTGTCTGCAGGGGGATTTCCGACACAAGTCATCGTTTGTGATCTGAAAAAGACGACGGGGGCTGTTGTGCTGAGTGAAAGCTGTGACACACGGGTCTGCCCTCCACACTGTCCGACCACGGAGCTGCCGCAGTTCGTGCACCGAGCTCTCAGCATGCCTGAAATCCAATTACACAAGCTTGCCAAATGTGGTGGGATTTCATATGACAATAATGTGTAAAAAAAAAAAAAAAAATAGTATGCGCATAGGGACTGAGATTCATTTAACTTTATTATCTTCAACCGAGTTCTTTTGCTAAATTCTGGCGTTCTTCAGTTACAGTGATTGCATGGTTTTAAACTCTAAAGCAGGCGGCGAGCAGGAGTCACGTGTTTGTTGTGTCCAGTAGAACAGTCAGTCTATCATGACAGCTCTGTCTGCTGGCAGCATTCAGTTTCAAACCTTTTGTCATTTCTATAACATTTCTTTTCTACTGTTAAAATTTGTCAGACTATTTTTGATGGAATATATTTTAAAATGCCTATATATAAAGGTTTACTTTTTTAAGTATTTGTAAATGACTAACATGTTTTGGGGTTTTTTTGTTTTTTGGGGTGGGATTAAAAGAGATGATGTAACACAAACCCCTTTGCATAAAGTTGTAAGCATTTACACCTTTGCAGATGAAAGAAACAAGTGAAAATTGGCTCGTAGTAGCATATCGGCGGTCTTACATATTGAATTTGTCGGCTGGGATTGTCCAGCTTGTGTCATGACAGACTTCCATGTTGATGTTTGTAGATAGTCTTAGTAAGATGCTTTGAAGAGTGCCAGTCAAATGCTGTGAAACACTGTACACGATCAGTGCTGCGTTTTCTTGATTTTAAGTGTCCTTCTCTGCTCGCTGTTAATCTTGTATATATTGAAGTTGCTGTCGAGTTTAGCTGTCATACATGTGTAGATTTCTTCACTATATTAATCATAGTAATATTAATACAGGGTTTGTATGTTAACCTTCCAGACCCCGAAAGAAGATAGACAAGAATGATTGTGGACTGTTGACAAAGTAAATGGTATTTAAAATAGTTTCTGCTGATTATCAAGACAAAGCTGTTAGCGGGTTATTTAAACTACTAAATCTTCAGCTGGTACTGAAAGTCCCAACAACATGAGGTAGACCACATGCTGGAACAGCGTTTTTTACAGAGTTAACTTCTACACATGGCACAGCTGCTTTGTGTTCCAGCTGTGTGACACAGCCACCGGAGCCAGTGGCTTACTCACAACTGTGTGTTTGATTTCACCAGATGTGCAAAAGCACATTTTAGAAGAGTCCCAGGAGCAACTCTGCGCTTATCAGTCACTCAGCATGGTGATTTAGTATTCAGAATAAAAGACCCTGTTCAGGCTCAAAGCTCTGCGTCTCAGACCTTTCAGCAAGATTTGAAGCCGGGTGGAGAACAGAGCGAAACACATGACACGACGACAGACCTGCATCTGGTTTATTCCTGGGTTTAGCGACTGGATGTTTTAATTGGCGAGAAAAATAAATCTTTCAGGTTTCAGTTGAAGCCTTTTGGTTTTCTGAGCAAAGCTGATGGTGAACAGAACTGAGCTGACAGCAGTGTTACAGTGAGATTCGGCTGTTGGGGGTCTGGAGGGTTAACGCTTGTACTAATTGTAAATAGCTATTTGGTGTTTTTTGTTTGTTTTGTTTTTTCTCTTTCGCAAGATCATGTAAAGTGAAAAAATGTTTTCAAAACTCCCGTTTGAGGCGATATGAAACTCTTTCCATTTGTAGGACTGAAAGAAGGGTAGCATTTTATCAGATCATTCAGAACACGTGAGCAAGAGCTTCTTGAGGCAGTTTTTTAAAAGCATTGAGAACAAACAGTTCTCTCCCTCAGTGTTCGCTCTCTAACCAGACTTTTAAAGGCTGTAACCTTCATGCAGATAAGAAGAATCTCTTGTTCAGCTGTGCTCGAGGTTTCCAACAGAGGAAATGCGGTCAAATGTTAACCAATTATCAGTCGTGGTAGAGACGATCTGCCGGTCATTTGCACATCAACACTGAATCTAACGTGTTCCACTGTGGAAGTGTACTATTAGCCCAAATAAGGTCACAAATGAGTCCTGCTGCAGTTGCACAGTGTGGTGAGAATCAGACATTTCACCTCGTCATTTGTGCATAGTTCATTCCTCTTAAGTGCCTTCAGGCTTCAGACTAGTGCGGTTTCACGTGCACGGTCCCACCTCTAGCTTCTGCCGTGCAGTCACGGCTTCGTGTTTTTCCTTTTCTTTAACCACAAGCGCGGCGTTTGAGAGGAATGATGACACCAAAAGTCTCCACTCCCCTACATATCTGCAAATTTGTAAATGGCTTTTTACATAGATTTGGAGCTGTAGATGCGTTGAAGTGAAAAATAATAGTGCCTCTATATTGTGGGAATTATTTTTAGTAAAGACATGTAGCACTATTAGAAAAAAACAGATTGAAACCCACAGCAGGGCGGTTTCTGTGAGCTCTGGTTTATAATGTCTTTATCCAGGTTTTCTAACACTGATTGGTATTTCAAAATAAAATCCCTAAAGAAAATTTGAAAGACCAATTTAGTCAGTACTGACTTTTTTCTTTTTGTTTTGTGTATGTTATTTATTCTTCTCTGTGCTGGCGGGGAAATGTTTCAGGTCTTCACAACACTGTTTAAACCAGGGGTGTCATACTCAGGGTCATAACACCGGCCCGCTGGACATCTTTCACACGTTTCGGACTTTTAAATGTATTTTCATAAATTTTGCAGCTTGTCCTAAGGGTGAAGACCTCTCCCACAGTCTTTCATACTGCATCAAAGTAATAAATAAATAATGAAATGACAGAAAAGTTACTGCTTTTTTTCCACTATCTAAAGTACAAAAGCCTGTATCCATGGTAAAGTAAGTAAAACTGGACATTTTTTTTGTGAATTAACAAAAACTTGCTCTTCTCCAGGACAGTCTGGTCAATGAGCAACCAGAACTTTTTCTGTCATTTTACACATTTGCTTTTTTACAATTTAAGCCCAAAGAGTCATGCTAGCATGTGTTTTTATTATACAGAGCAGCATTTCTTTATCATGTAGTAAAACTGAGACGTGCTGGTGAAATTGCACTTCTTTTTTGTATACTGAGATATTGCAGGGATTAAATGTGCAGCTACACTTATTTACATTTACAGAAAGGGAATTTTTACTAGTCTGGTCCACTTAAGACCAAAGTGTGACCCCTGATGCAAAATGAGTCCGACATCCCGGGTTTAAACATTTACCCTGTACAAAAACGAGGGGGCACAGTTGGTGTCAGGAAACACCAACCTTGTGTAGCGTTAAGAACGGCACCAATCTACAAGAAAGGAAGATGAAATTAAGAGCTGACCCATTCAATGATAAAGGAGCTGGGACTCTGCAAAATGTAAGTGAAGTTTATAATCCAGAGTTCATGGACAGTTAAGCTCACAAACAGCAAAGAAGTCTTGTATCGCATCTTTACACAGGTCTGCACTGACTCGACAGGGAGTCCTGAGCGAGTGTGTCTGCAGGCTGTTTCCAGGCAGTGATGGTGGAGGTTATACTGGCAGGTTCACTCTGTGCTGTCTTTCAGTTTAAGGATGGCTGCGTTCCAGTGATCCAGCTCTGCTGGAAGACTGATATACAGCGTACCTGATCCTCTGATCCAAATGTACACGCAGCAGAATGTCTTTTTGGGGCCTGCTTGGGTTATTTTTTGTTCATTTTAGAACCACTCTATTTGTGATTAATAAAACTCACTTCTAATATCACAAAGGTGTTTTGTGTCTTTTCTATTTATGGTGTGAGTGTAGTGAGGATTCTAGATCTGCACTGCCAGTCTTGTCATTTCACTGCTCGTTCCAATCCTCCTGGCCTATTCCACAGTCCCCCCACTGTTCACAGAAATCCTATTGGTCCATCCAATATCCCACCGACTGCTCTTTGTTGATCTAAAGCCATAATCTATTAGTGGGAGTTAAGCCATTTCCACTTTCCACACTGCAAAAAGCCTTCTTGTTCCTTTCTGGTGACTGTGCCAACTGGCAGCAGGTTCCTGGATAAAGAGCACTAAAATCAATGAGCCCAGAGAGGATAATATATCGTCCTTTGCATCACAGCTACTGAACACTTTTATTTATTTCACAGTAAAATCAATCAGTGCTGGCTTTATCGTCAGGCAGAAGGATGAAAAAATACCTACTTTTAAGAAGGCAGCAAGCCCTGTGTTCAAATTGTGATTAAATGTAGCACACTCAGTTCATTCACTGAACAAAGCACACAACGCTGCTCTGAAAGTCATGCAGCATGTGAGTCAGTGTTACTCCTCTAACAGTTAATAGGATGAAACACATCTGTGGTTAGTTGTACTGGTAACTCTACTGTAATAGTCAACATCCAGCAAATTATGGTGTTAAGTTAGTCTTTCAAAATTCTTAGCAAACACGCAGAGATCTTACTTGGGTCAAATGATGAACGAGGACCACTGAAGCAAATTACAATTGAAGTATTACAAGAAGTAACATGAACCCACAGTGGAAGAAGTGCACGAGGCCGAGGAAATAATTATGAAGGAAAAATCTTTAGTTTTGTTGTGTGTGTGTGTGTGTGTGTGTGTGTGTGTGTGTGTGTGTGTGTGTGTGAGAGAGTGAGTGAGTGAGTGATACATTTTAAATATTTAGATAAACCTGAACTCACTAAAACTTGTGAACCTTAAAGTTTGTTCTTAATGTTCTTTGTTAAGACTAAGAAGAACAGCTATAGGTGGCATTTGCTGTGTGCAGCATCAAACTGATGTAAGTGTGTTACTATTAACTGAGAATGGGTTAAGATATTAAAACACTGTTTGTGTGTCCCACATGGTTCTTCCATTAAAAATACAGCTCACAGATAAATGTAGCCATTCTGGTCAGCACGGTGAAACAAAGACAGGTAACTACTAATCATTTCTGACACTTTCACACTAAAACTAATTTAAAAAAACAAAACAAAAAACCCTGAAGTGTCTGGTTTCCTCTGTTTGCCGTCTGTGTGCAGGACACAGTCCACAAAACTCTACTCAACACGTTCCACAAACATGGCTGCTTACAGTTTTATTGTCAGTGGAACAGCAGTTTGATTACATTTCGGGGGTTCATTTATACCAGCAGGAAGATCTGTTCTCAGAACCAGCAGGCTGACCTTTACAGTGTTAAAGGAAAACAGCAACATTTGCCACGGTGTGATTACAACCCAAACAAGTGAGGAGTTCAGAAACACACACACACAGGTTTATGCCTGTTTCGCTTTCTTGTATAATTTGTTCACTTGCATCTTAAATATTTTACAATATTATTCGAGGCGGGCCTCGCTCTCACAGTTGGACTCGATCGCTGGGCTCGGAATAGAAGTTTACCAGCTTTTTTCAACACAGCGAGGTCACAGGTATTCAGACAATGAGACAAACAAAAGGGAAGTCCGCTGAATCTCTCTCATGGGAATCTTGCCACACTGGTCTCTCGGCCACTCTTCGACACAGGCCTTCTGCACAGAGAAGAGGTTGAGTTGCAGAACAGCAGAAGGCAAACTTGAACACTGGGCCAGTACGAGGAGCTGAACCACACTACCAGAGCTAGTGCAATCTGGTGTCAACTGGAGGATTTCTTCAGCCTTAAATAGCAGAGGTGATGAATGACTGCCAGCAGATGTGAAGACTCAACCACCTCCAGGTGCACAAGCCCAGAGGGCGGGGACCCAGTAGGAGTCTTTGGATTCCTGGGCAACAATGGTGATGCCGTTTAGCGTTCACACATTCACATTCATATGTTACCGCCGTTTCCACGCCACATCTTTCTCACACCTTGACCACATATTCAGTTTGCAATGACCACTTTTATTAGGAAAGAGGACTTCTGGCAACCATTCCACAGTTTGAATACGCTGACAGTCAGAGAGTTCATAGATTTGAATGCAAATTTAATGCAAGAGCAAATGATTGAAAGAATTACTGACCACAAAAATCTAACAATTTCCAATGCAAGGGGAAAAATGAATAAATAATGAGAGATCCCTTCCTGTGGCCCTATAGTGTGTGGATCCATAACTGCTGTGGAGCAGCCAACATCAACTTAATTTTTACACCTTTATTTGTTATATGATGTTTTATTAAAATAAATGTCAGCTACAGCACAGGTGTTCCTCTGCCCACAGCAGATGCTTTGCCCCTAAACTGGTTAATCTGCCCAGTCTTCACCTCATTTCTCTCTAATATCTTCAAACATTCTGCATTTTCAGGGACTTTTCAGAGGACAGGGCTGCATTCAGTGTATGCAGAGCAGACACCACAGTGAGGGGAAAAAATGATACTTGACAGAGGGAAGTTGGCCATTTAGAAAATATCACAGTAGGATGTGACAGAAGGACACACTGGCAAGATGTGTCCATGTCCAAGCAGGGTCTACAGCTGCACCTCACACTCCCATCGTCACAGAAATAATTGGTTTGAGTCGCACCATGACAGCTAGGAGGCATCAGCTTGTTAAAAGTTTTTAGTCATTTGTCCAAAAAGGAGTTGCACAATTCATGTGATGCTGTTGCAGGACAATTTTAGAAGAAAAATGCTGTCAAAAATGAGTCATTGTTTTAAAAGAACATTTCTATCTCTCAGCCTTAAGGGGGCTGTTTGACTATTTTCATGTTGGATTCTAAAGCTATTCACAAAAAGAGGATCATTTTAATCTGTCTTTGTAAGCCACCAGAACTAATTAGGCAGTTAGCCTCATAATGAGATAAAGCAACACACACACACACACACACACACACAAAATTTAATAACTGTTCCCACTCACTTCATATCTGAAACACTGCTGTGACTGATGTGTGTGAAGCATGTGGTTCATGTTACCAAAACTACAGGTTGCATAAAACAGCAACACTATGCTGGCTTTTAAAGGTTTTAGAGGATTTCCCACCAAGAGTTCAAATCTGAGAGTGAAAAAGACATGACGTGCCTGCAATGAGGGTGAGGATTTATTTTTCACATGAATATTTTTTTTTAAATGCTAAATAATGGCACAAAACATCAGGAGCTCAATTGCAAAAACCTGAGAATTTAGGAGGGCTCTCAGGTTTATCTGTCCTGCTGTGGTTAAACCTTGCCCTCTAGCAGTGCCATTAGAGAACCGGGTCCAGGGAAATCCTGGAGCCAGTTTTCCCTTTTCCCCCACTCATTGGAGAGACCGAGTGAACGACAAAATTTAAACAGACTGCAAAAGATTTGTGTTTGTGGATTTATTGTTACTGCAGTCATTCCAGACACCACAATGAGCTTAGTTTGCATAAGGATGTTACAAATTGTGCACTCCTGACCTCTAGTGCTTAAAACTGGTACAACATGCAGTCAATATGAGTCAAAAGCAGAGGGGATTAAAAACGAATGGAAATGCATCATCATTATACTTACACAAGTCGATTTAGTACATTTCTAAACGTAGTTTCTATACAGTAAGTTTTTTCTAAGCTCCAATACTGTTTCATTCAGGCCAGGGCTGTACCAGTCCAACCTCTTCCTATTCTGATATGAGACAGATACCTTGGCAACAGTGAATCTACCAAAATTGAGAAGTGATGCAATTCATTGTTAAATTAATCTTGCTCTTTGGATAAAAGTACAAACCATTCTTTTATTTGTAAGAATTAGGCGAGACACATTTCCTCACACTGGAAATAAAATTTAGCAAACAAATCCAAGGAAAAAATATAGACCTACTGAATCGTGGTGCAGTTACATTAGATTCTCCTTCGTCTGCTTTGGTGGTTAGATCCCTGACTCTTCCTTTCAAAGTATCTTTGTGTACTCCCGAGTTGCTCACAATGCAATTTTGTCTCCCAATTTCTCCCAACAGAGTGCTTGGCATAGATAAACTCTGTATGAGAGTGTGTTAATGGGTGAATGTGACTTGCAGTACAAATTTCTCTCAGTGCTAAACTGAGTAGAAAGGTGTTATATGAGTACCAGTATACCCAGTATACCAGTAATACCCCTCCAAACTGTAACCCTTCTATAGCTAACACAGCTACTGCATTGTAGTTGAGGCATGGAGTCATAAACACAGACCATCAGAACTGAACCAAACACTCTCTACCAATTGACTTGGCTGTTTGAGTCATGATCCCTTTCACAGATTGCATCACTAACACAAAAAGTGAGGGACTCAAATGATTCCATATGAAACCAGATCTTAAAAGCAGAGAAAGTTGAGGCTTGCAGGAACACAAACAGGCGTGGGAAATAATTAAAAAAGCAGCGAGAAACTTTAAGACTAACATATTAAAAACACATTTAAAAGATGCATCTCATATTTAGAATGTTTAATGTTAAAGTTCATGACAGTACAATTAGAAAAAGAAAATTTTTTTTGGAAAACAAAGTAAACTTCTGATCAAACTCTTTTCTCACTTTCTCACACTTACTAAAAATGTAAACAAATTTTGTTAAAAAATGTAGATGAATAGTACAAATGTACTATATCCACATAAACAAAAACATAATTATACTCAGAATAATACCAAGTATATTAAGAAGCGGGCAGCACACACAGCCTCACAGCACGAAGTACCCCAGTATCATCATCAAGTACCCCATCATCCAGCCATGGCGTTTCTGTGAGTTGTTTGCTTGTTCTCCTCGTGTCTTCGTGAGTTTCTCCCACAGTCCGGTTAATCTGAATGACATAGGTGTGGCAATGTTAGCCAGCAGATTGGTGACCTGTCCAGAGTGTACCCTGCCTCTTGCCCTACGGTCGCTGGGACAGCCTCAGCCTCCAAAAGAACATCTTGGTCAATCATAATTTGAAGGCCATTAAATTGTGTTTAAATTGGACATTCCAACACCTGTAAGACTTTACTCGGGGCAGTAGCAACTCAAGGAGGCCAGGAGTTGTGGCTTCTTCCGCCTGTTGATACTGCGCCTGAAAGGTGCAGAGGTGGGGTGAAGGGGAGGGTTACCATTGTTTGAAAAGTTGGCATTCAGCGAAATATTG
Organism: Maylandia zebra; assembly: GCF_041146795.1. Taxonomy (NCBI): domain Eukaryota; kingdom Metazoa; phylum Chordata; class Actinopteri; order Cichliformes; family Cichlidae; genus Maylandia; species Maylandia zebra. Next base: position 4,171,159 of record NC_135176.1, on the reverse strand, counting down.
CTCGTTATAATTTTTCATTTTAGCACCGAGAGTACAATTTGTCAAAAAAATTCATGAACAGAGAAACGAAACAAACTACAAAGAATACAATTTCCTTCACGTGACTGTAGACGCATGCGTAGTCAGGCGGTTGTAACTCAAAATATGCAATAATCTGGGAAGCAGCTCGCGCTGGACTCCTCGCGGCAAACCGAGAACAAACTACAGTGTGTTCTTTCATTAGGAAGACAGCGCATTTCCAGCGGGATCCGGCCACAGGGCTTCGCTTGACTAACGAGCAGCAATGAGCTTTTTTGGTTTTGGTCAGAGTGCGGACATAGATATAGTTCTGAATGACGCCGAAACGAGAAAGAAAGCTGAGCACAGAAGCGAAGACGGCAGGAAAGACAAATATTTCCTTTTCTACGACGGGGAAACTGTTTCCGGAAAAGTCAACGTTACACTCAAATACCCGGGAAAGAGGCTGGAGCATAATGGCATCAAAATCGAGTTTATCGGCCAGATAGGTGAGCAGCTGCTAGGCCTGAATTCCACATTCAGCCCCAGACAGAAGTAGCCAAAGTGTGACAGGAAATACTGGGTAGCTAGCTACATGTACTGACGACTATCAGCATGGTGTATTTTACAGCTTTAATGTGTAAAAAGTGACAAGAAACGCATTTAAAGTTCGGCCGTACTGCAGTAACAAGTGTCTATTTGAAGTGTCGGGTCTCGTGACAGATGTGGGCGCGAGCGACGTCAGCTGACTCGTCAGCCATTGGAGAGCCGTTACGTCTCAGTGACCTTTGGCCCTTCTTTTAAACATCTTCTGTAACGTACACTTTTTGTTAAGTCGCACTTTCGGTGCCTAGATTATCACATGTAAGTAAGAACTGAAGTATTAGGTGATTGTCACTTTTACTTTTGTTCAATCAAAGATGGCAGCCTGAGAGCTGAGAGTTTCAAGGAAACTGCTTAAAGGCGTTTCTGACGGTGCGGCGAACTGTGTATTGTTGTGTCTGTGTGTTTAAAACTGTTTATCAGATGATACCGTTTAAGTGACCTGGAAGTGTCTCTGTGGCGGCCATGATAAACGCTGTGATCAGTGCCATCCCATAATTCATAGTCGGAGGCCGTCAGACAGGATGGTCTACTAACTAGGCTATATTTATATACAAAAGCCCAGCCAGTTCACTAAAGCAATCACCACATTAATGCTAAGTACCACAAATTAGCAGCTAAAAAACCAGCAGACCCAGCAAAGGAGAGTATGATGTAGGGCTCACCTCTAACCATTCAGCATGTGAAGTCAGTGAAGAGTTTAGGACAGCCAAAGTTTGGCTTTGCAGTCACCGCTTTAAGCCCTTCACCCAATGTGCCAATTATGCATTTATTCTTCCTCTCTCTTATTCCAAATAAAACTCATCTAAGAATGCATCACAACCGGAAGAGGCATAATTCTTCAGTGTTAGATTTAATGTTTAAATTACAGGCTGCAAATGTAATATTCGCCTCCTGAAATTATATATGCCATAGGACCAGCTGCAAAAATACCGCTGTCCACAACTTTCAGTTACAAAACTGACACCATGCCTCTTTAGCAAATCCCAGCAGTTGCATTTTAATGTTAAATAAGGGTTTATGCTGCCACAGACTGTTATTAGAATTGGCCCTATATGTACCTTCTTTAAAACATCAGCTTTTGTAATGGTTATTTTACTCAGGTGGTTCCCTTTTACAACCGGTATAAAATAACCGGGTAACGCACAGCAGGGTGAAGTAAGTGTTGTATTCCATGGTTCTGCACATTGTAGTTTCAACCCTGCAGATATCCAGTCTTACACTGGATATTTTTTTTACTCTCTCTCAGACAAACTCAAACAGATTTCTCTGACATTTCAGAATCAGAATCAGAATACTTTATTGATCCCTGGGGGAAATTATTTTTTGTTACAGTGCTCCATTTTAAACCAACATTAAGACAAGACAGACAATACACTAACTAAGAATAGTACAATATATACATATATATACATACATACATAAGTCACTTATAAATAAATATTTGGAAAAGAAACATGTGTAGTTGTAGCAGCAAACAGTGTGTTAAGTGGATGCGTTGTACAGGGAGATGGCCACAGGCAGGAATGATTTCCTGTGTCGTTCAGTGGTGCTTTTCGGTAATCTCAGTCTCTCACTGAACGAGCTCCTGTGACTGACCAGCATGTCATGGAGTGGGTGGGAGGTGTTATCCAACATTGTCTTTATCTTGGACAGCATCCGCCTCTCCGACACCACCTTGAGGGAGTCCAGCTCCATCCCCACAACATTGCTGGCCTTACGGATCAGTTTATTAAGTCTGTTGGCATCTGCGACCCTCTTATATATAGTTACATATTTGTTTGTTTACACTCTATCCAAGCTGGTTGTTGTTTGTTGCACTCTAGAAACATGCAGTGTATATATAGAGGTTTAGGACCAGAATACACTGCTGTATTTTTCGTTTCTGTAGGTAATGTCTACGTTATTTAAGCAAAACAGAGCCAAATCATATTCCACAGATCACAACTCCTAATTGTGCATTGAAAGAATCTGGGTGCTAAACTGGCCTGCCCACAGTACAAACCTGTCACCTGTTGGAAACTTCAAACACATTCTGAAACATGAACATGACAAACAGTGTCCTGCACTTTTAAGCAGCTGCAATGCTTTAACAAGCAAGAATGAGAAAGCATTTTGGCCTACAGCATTCACGCTCCTTAGTTCCCAAACCTCTACAGTTGTTAAAAGAGGAAGTGATGCAACAAACACAGGCCTGCACAAACTGTTTCAAATGTGCTACTCACGCTAAAAACAAACTTAGAATAAATTTTTTCAAATAACAGCGTTGCTTAGTTTAAACATCATGCTGTCAGTCTTTTTTTCAGTTGGTTAAAATGATTAGCATTTTTCATTTGCATGTTAAAGTATCTCAGTTGATTTTGAAATAGTTGAGCAGATAGGAAATGGAAAGCAAACAGTAATAATTATAAAGTATGTAAATTCATTTCTGACCAGTCATTTCACTGAAATTCAGCTTGCACCATGTAGTCAGTGTGTCAGCACAGTGGGAGAAGTGGTCACTGTGAGGACTGTCAGTACATCATTGTCTTTGCAGTTCCTCAGATAAAAGAGTTTAAAATGACTTCAGCGATGGGCAATGTGTGACACTGTTAATTTGTGTTTCCAGAAATGTACTATGACAGGGGGAATCATCACGAGTTTGTGTCTCTGGTGAAAGACTTGGCTCGACCAGGGGAGCTCACACAGTCACAGACGTTTGACTTTGAGTTCACACATGTGGAGAAACCCTACGAATCATACACTGGTCAGAACGTCAAGTTACGGTAAGTTCTGCTCTGTCCTCTGCAAGTGGAATCGTTAATGGCTTGTTCCATGTTTTTGATGGCGTGCTATAACGCTGGACATTCCTTAACCTTTGTGCAGTTGAGGTGTTACCCTGTATTTCATTCGTATATGCTAAGCTATACATCTTCAATTTCCTGCTTCATATTTAGGAGTGAGAATGCTATAAATTTTCTCATCTTTGTTTTTTGTTTTTTAAAAAATGCTCTCTGTCAAGAGAGCCTAATGTCTTCTGTTCACTACCGAAGAAAATTTAAGCTTTTTGAAATTATGCCAAATTACAAAACGCTTAGATTTATCTCTAATAAAAACCTCTGTAACTTTGCTTTGCTTTACTTCAGCAGCATCAGATATATGTTGATTCATGGTTTTCTTATCTGCTATAAAAAGCCAGGCCAGGAAAATCACCTTCATGTTTTTCTGTTTTATCTTCAGTTACTTTGACACAAAGGCATCTGCTGTGATGCTCGTACCTCTGATGAAGTCTGACAAGTGTCAGTACTGATAAATGATTACAATAATAATATTTCTGACTATCTGAGTCAAAATTGAATTAAATTAAATCAAATCGAGACCTTGTGAATCAGAATTGAATCCGTTATAGAAATCAGTGACTATACCCAGCCCTACTTTCAAGCACCGGGAAGGTCCACTTTTAAGTCTTTAGTTGAGCTTTTTCGTCATCACTATCTTGCTGTTTTGAAACTAGATGTTTTGAGTAAGTGGTGCTCCTGACTAAGAAATTGAGAGACAGTGTGTACTCATGAAGATCTTCAAGTGGCTTCTTTTTCCCATTAAATTTGCATGTGAGGTTTTCAAACTAGTTCAAAGATATCTTTGAAGTTTCTTTGTAAGATTACTTCATGACATGCAAAACCATAACAATACTTGCTGTTACCTCTTCAACAACTTTGGTGGTAAAGAAAAGCATCTTCAGGTGCTCTGGTCCAACCCCAGCTTGCTTTACTAAACGTCAGTTACAAAGAACTACTTAAAATATGATCTGAAATGCAGATAAACTGCTACATTAGTTTGCCTTCACTTGTAAAAGTTGTGTGTTTCTTGTACACTTTGGTGTTCTCTGTTGTAGCAATACCTGCAGCATGCAACAGTGCATCTAAAGAGGGGCATGCTGTGCACACAGAGATGAAAATCTGTGTACTGGTCAGTGCAACCTCACATGCTGCTTACTGGCTGTTAGTGACATGCTCCTCTCTTGTATCCAAATGTTTTTGCATTTGCTTCCAGCTACTTTCTCAGGGCGACAGTAGGCCGGAGACTCAACGACATCAGCAAAGAGTTGGAGCTTGTGGTTCACACACTCAGCACCTACCCCGAGCTGAACTCCTCCATCAAGATGGAAGTTGGCATTGAGGACTGTCTACACATAGAGTTTGAGTACAATAAGTCCAAGTATGATTTTCTTTTTTCTTTGCAATCAGAAATTGAAATGATCAAAGCAAGAGAGAATATTAACAGATTCCATCATCTGCTTGCAGGTATCACCTAAAAGATGTTATTGTAGGGAAGATTTACTTCCTCCTAGTGAGGATTAAGATCAGACATATGGAGATTGACATCATCAAGCGGGAGACAACTGGCACAGGCCCTAACGTCTACCATGAGAACGACACCATAGCAAAGTATGAAATAATGGATGGTGCCCCCGTCAGAGGTGAGGTCAGAGGCCTTTTATGGTCTGTGGTTCTGCTGCTTGTTGCAGCAGATATCATTTGTTGCAAACTAAACCTGATTTTGTCTTGTGCTACAGGAGAGTCCATCCCCATCAGGCTGTTTCTGGCAGGCTATGAGTTGACCCCCACAATGAGGGACATTAACAAGAAGTTTTCTGTGCGGTACTACCTTAATCTGGTCCTCATAGATGAAGAGGAAAGACGCTATTTCAAACAGCAGGTACACAGACAGTGAGATCACACAAGATCTGTAGTTCTTCTGCTCACTCACACAGGTGACTGTTAATGACGTTCCAGCTGCTGTGGTTCAAGCAGTTTCGAGTACTGTGTCGTTCTTGGAGCTCTACTTTGTGTTTAGTCATAGTATCTAGGAATATGACCACTTTAGACATAGTAAAGAAAATGTGTACTCTAGAAATATCGTACTATGGATCTATAATGACTGTGTCTCTGGACGAGCTTTCTGCGGTTTGGGAAAAAGAACCCTTGGCGGGTGAGGGTTACAGGCAGGCAGCAAGTTCATGGGCTGAAAACTGAAGCCAGTCCAGAAATGCAGTTTCTGTACAGGGAGTGCAGAATTATTAGGCAAGTTGTATTTTTGAGGAATAATTTTATTATTGAACAACAACCATGTTCTCAATGAACCCAAAAACTCATTAATATCAAAGCTGAATGTTTTTGGAAGTAGTTTTTAGTTTGTTTTTAGTTTTAGCTATTTTAGGGGGATATCTGTGTGTGCAGGTGACTATTACTGTGCAGAATTATTAGGCAGCTTAACAAAAAACAAATATATACCCATTTCAATTATTTATTTTTACCAGTGAAACCAATATAACATCTCCACATTCACAAATATACATTTCTGACATTCAAAAACAAAACAAAAACAAATCAGCGACCAATATAGCCACCTTTCTTTGCAAGGACACTCAAAAGCCTGCCATCCATGGATTCTGTCAGTGTTTTGATCTGTTCACCATCAACATTGCGTGCAGCAGCAACCACAGCCTCCCAGACACTGTTCAGAGAGGTGTACTGTTTTCCCTCCTTGTAAATCTCACATTTGATGATGGACCACAGGTTCTCAATGGGGTTCAGATCAGGTGAACAAGGAGGCCATGTCATTAGTTTTTCTTCTTTTATACCCTTTCTTGCCAGCCACGCTGTGGAGTACTTGGACGCGTGTGATGGAGCATTGTCCTGCATGAAAATCATGTTTTTCTTGAAGGATGCAGACTTCTTCCTGTACCACTGCTTGAAGAAGGTGTCTTCCAGAAACTGGCAGTAGGACTGGGAGTTGAGCTTGACTCCATCCTCAACCCGAAAAGGCCCCACAAGCTCATCTTTGATGATACCAGCCCAAACCAGTACTCCACCTCCACCTTGCTGGCGTCTGAGTCGGACTGGAGCTCTCTGCCCTTTACCAATCCAGCCACGGGCCCATCCATCTGGCCCATCAAGACTCACTCTCATTTCATCAGTCCATAAAACCTTAGAAAAACCAGTCTTGAGATATTTCTTGGCCCAGTCTTGACGTTTCAGCTTGTGTGTCTTGTTCAGTGGTGGTCGTCTTTCAGCCTTTCTTACCTTGGCCATGTCTCTGAGTATTGCACACCTTGTGCTTTTGGGCACTCCAGTGATGTTGCAGCTCTGAAATATGGCCAAACTGGTGGCAAGTGGCATCTTGGCAGCTGCACGCTTGACTTTTCTCAGTTCATGGGCAGTTATTTTGCGCCTTGGTTTTTCCACACGCTTCTTGCGACCCTGTTGACTATTTTGAATGAAACGCTTGATTGTTCGATGATCACGCTTCAGAAGCTTTGCAATTTTGAGACTGCTGCATCCCTCTGCAAGATATCTCACTATTTTTGACTTTTCTGAGCCTGTCAAGTCCTTCTTTTGACCCATTTTGCCAAAGGAAAGGACGTTGCCTAATAATTATGCACACCTGATATAGGGTGTTGATGTCATTAGACCACACCCCTTCTCATTACACATCACCTAATATGCTTAATTGGTAGTAGGCTTTCGAGCCTATACAGCTTGGAGTAAGACAACATGCATGAAGAGGATGATGTGGACAAAATACTCATTTGCCTAATAATTCTGCACTCCCTGTATTGCCCAGTTGAAGCAGTTCACAGCTGATCCTCTGATTTTCTTAGTTATTTTTCCTTTTTTTGAGACCAGCAAAACTAAGTGAGCTTTTCTGCACTTTTCCAGGGAGACGTGTACTGTTTCTTTGTTGTTGTCTAATAAGTTAAGAAGAAAACAGAGGAAATGTTTGCATCCATTCATGGCTAAAAAAAAAAAGTATAATAGCGGCTTGTGCATAAAAGTTCATAATGACCAAGATGAATAAAAGAAGGAAGCATTTGCACAATGAAAAATGTATGTGTGCTGTTCTGCACTTCTGAAAACACAGTCTCAGTTATCAATCAGTACAAGGACTGGGCTTCTGTCCAATCATGGTCCTGGGACTCTAGCTGGAAAACAAAGCTGATTGGGTGTCAGAGTCTTGGCATCAAGGCCACACGCCCCAATCTGTGTACACAGAGGCACTGAGGAGGGTTAAACATGTGAGAGGAAGAAATGTTTATAACTGAGAATGATTCAATTACTGGTAAATATGAGAGCACATGGGGCAAATAAAAAAAGACTATAATTCTTCTGGCAATCTGAGGATATTTTGCAGTTAGTTAATTGTTAATATTTTGAACTTTTATAGATCTGAGAGTTTACCAACAGTACATCCCCCTCACACCACCATGTATGTTGTTTTAATTTTTTCCAGGAGATCACACTGTGGAGGAAAGGCGACATTGTGAGGAAGAGTATGTCTCATCAAGCCGCCATTGCCTCGCAGCGCTTTGAAGGTACCTCCAATCCAGAGAAGTTCCTCGGCCATAACGCCGAGGAAGACACCGGCTAAAACCCAGCATGTGCTGCAGCGAGCGTCCGAACAGAGACAGCGCACGGACGTCAGTCTGAACTCTTAATGTGAAAATCACTCGTTTGCATTGAGACAAAATGCACTGCAGTGTTTGTCACAGCTGTAGTAGTGTGCTGAGCGTGTGTGTGTGTGTGTGTGTGTGTGTGTGTGTGTGTGAGGGTGGGGATGGATAAACCAGAGTCGGACTGTATTTGTTAGCAATTTTCAGCGTTTTCATTTGAACAAACAACCTTGGCGTACCAGCTGGTTCGAGTTTACCACGCTAAGACTGATGGTGTCAGCTAACTTCTCTGTCTCTCAAAACTGCACAAAATTGGCTTGTAAGTACTTAATTGATGCCTTGGCATTTATTGTACACCTCAGTGGGGTGAACTTCACCCATTAGATGCACTTAAATGTCATTTGCAGGTGTGTGTGAATGTAGAATACATGGCACAGAGCCATCTGGAGGTGTATTTCTGACACCGCCTTTCCTTTAAACTACTTACTTTGTGGGAAGATTGATACAGCAGCCATTCGACAAGTTAATGATGACTGGCTAAACAATACATGTGACGGCACGTGTGTGTGTGCTCACAAGAATGTGAAATTTGAACATGAACTCATGTAATGTTTTTCTGCCATGCCCTCTGCTGGAAAGAAACGCTTTTATTTCCATTTTGCATCTTAATTTTACATAAGTCAAGGAAACCAAACAGCAGTCTGAAAAAAACTATAATGGAAGAGACTTATTTTCATACATTCCAGAAACAGGCGTGACTACAGAGTATTCATTTGAACCCAAATCAGTTTGTTTCAGCCAGCACTGAAAACGTTTGATGCTTCAGTAGGTTACAGTATAGTGTCCCTTCCATCTTTTGTTACAGCTGCCAGTCACTGATAGTTTGAAACATCTCTGCCATTTGCACTGTGTGCTTTTCTTTTCTGCTCTCAGCACTGTTTATGAACTTGAGTCAAGAGGAGAAAGTTGGCATCACTTCAGATCTAATAAAGATAGTATTACACCTGCGCTTATTTACAAAGATGCGTGTTAACACAGTATAGACTCCTGAGGATGCTTCTTTGTGCCTATAAGGGTTTGGTGCCAAAATGTCTGCAATACTAGAGAACAGTTGCCACGGTGAGTTGCTGCGCCCTGCGCTCCCACGTTTATCTACCAGTAAATAAATGGGTTTAGTACAAAGGCAGGTTTAGATGATGTGGTGAATGTATACTGAAGGCCTCTCTTTTATATTAAGCACTTAATGACATTTTGAAAATTAACAATCCCAGAACATTTTCTAAATAGAATGAGTTCTTTTGCTTTTACTTTTTAACTGCAGGTCAGGCAGAGTTTATTGGAGTTCTTGTGCCATTATTTGCTTTGCTTTTCTAAACTATGAGAGGACACTAATGAGTACAAAATGAGAAGCACTCGAAGCAAGCCCCTGGATCTTCTTGTCCTTCTGTCTTCTGCTTAACATGTATGTTTCATACTCTCCTAGGCAGTAGGGTCGGGTTTTCGCCATGCTGCTGTTTTGCTCTGGTGATTTGATTGCTGTCACCAGATGGCTTTTTAGATACTGTTGAAATATTAAGACTCGCAGCCTGAATTGTGTTGCTTTAAGCCAGCAAGACATGTTCTAATTCACATGTATAGAAGTTGAGCAAGGGGGAAAAAAACAGTTAATAAAGCTCTGGTAATATCTGATAAATACGACTGTAAGGACGGTGGTTTGTCACCTTCAAAGTGCAGGAGAGAGTTGAGAGGTGGGGAGATTTCAAAGACATTTAAATTGACAGAAACATGCTGGCAAGTTTCTAATGTTTTCAAAAACACACATTTTGTGCTGAAGGAAATGAATAAATAAAAATATCGGAATTGTTCTTAGCTTAAATGAGCACCTCCATGTATCAAGACAAGCAGGAGACCAGCACCTCCTGGTCTCCTGATAGATAAAAGAAAGCAAGCTTTCCCTTCTCTGGCCTCACTCTTCACCCTGATCAGTCTCAAAGAGCTCCTGCAGTATTTCTCGGCCTCACAGGGCACGCAGTTCATGCTCTGCTCTTTTCATGAATGGCCTGTGATTCTACTTTTTATCAGTACTGGTGAACTCTGACAACAGCGAGAATGTAAAACCAGAATAAACGATGAAATGTACAATATAAATGCACAATGTAAATGCAGCCCCCACCTTCTGTTTATATTCCTGTCATATTTTATCTTGTTTATAAATGTTGATTTTAATCATTTTATATTCCAATTATTCTTTGAAATCAAAGGGATTAAAGAACTGAGAAACACGCCTAATGTTTTCGATGCACTTTTTTCTTACGTGAGTAGATTATCTCCGCTCTGAGTGAGACACGTCCTGGTGAACACATCTCTTAGTTACTGTGACTCAGTTTTGTTTTTAAACGGTTCTCTTCCTGGAAGTTTAAAAATGATCAACATTGGGCTCTGTGATATTCTGTATTTCAGTGTTGTCACAAGGGGGCAGGATTGAATCAGGTTTGGTTCTGATTTTATGGTACGCACAGGTGGTGATGATGATGATATCAGGAATAGTTGTGCCATGCTTGGTGGGAAATACGAACGACAAGTTAAAGATTCTGTTCTTAATAAACAACACGGGCTTCATGCTGATTTTGTTTGCAGGTTCACAGATTCTAAACAGGGGCATGAAAGGGGGTTCAACTCCATCTTATATTAAAAAGATCTTATATTCAGCTTGGTGAACAGTATCATTAAAATTACAATTTCTTATCCTCGAGTACTAAAATACAGCAAGTGTTATACTTATCTTCAAAGACATTACCTCTGTAATGTCTTTGAAGATTTGACTGTAGAAGAAAGATTGGAATGCAGTTTTTGCTTTAAAAATAAAGCAGAAACTTTCATGTCTTGAGATTTTCTGCAGTCTTCAGAAAACTCAAAACTTTCAAATGAGTCATTCATTCAAAGTGAAAGTTTAACAGCAGCTGAAGAGCTTCCGAGGAGAATGATCTGTTGGCATGGTATTATATGATGAATGCACCTTCTTCATGTGCAAAAGAACTGAGTCCTATGTAAAAGAAAACCTTGCTGCTAAAAAAATAAATTTTACTAAATGAATGCAGAGCAATGGTCCTGTGACCTGACGGTTCCTGGGTCACAGAAAACTTCATGCAGGATTATTACACTTTTTGAATAATGGAATATTCAATAAGTGTGAACATTATGAGAATTTGAAGCCATGTTCACGAGACAGATGACTGCCAGTTCTGGATATAAGTAGCCTGAGGCTGTGGCTCAGGAGGTAGAGCAGGTTGCTGGTTCAATCCCTGGCTCCCCCTAGTCTGCATGCCAAATGTCCTTGGGCAAGATTCTAACCCCAAGTTGCTCTTAGATGCATCCATCAGAGTATGAATGTGTGTGGATGTTAGTTAGAAAGCACTTAAAGTATAGAAGAAAGTACTGGTGAGAAAATAGTGTCAAAGTTTTTCTCTGGAAAAGGAATATCAGCCGGAAAAACAGTCCAGATCTCACTCTGACTGAAAACTAATTCTGGAAATGAAAAACAAAGCTCTATGACAAGGTTCCTTTTGGCAAAGCTGGAACCAGCTTGATGAAGAATACAATCATTCAATAGTGAATCCATGGCTCACATAACTCAGGCCATTATAAAAACTTGAGGAGGTTACTTTTTTTTGTTTCACAAAACCAGAATCTTCAGCTATAAAATAAAACAGTTTTGCATCATATCTGTGATTCGCTACAAAGTGAACGTCCTCCAAGAATCAACATTCCAAACTTGTGTCTATAAACAGCTTTTTGCCAGATAGTTGTAAAAATTGGTGATGTAAAAACTATAACTATAATGATAATAATAATAAAATTATTACTAATAATACAGATAGTTCTGTAGTTTCAGTCACAGTTCTTTTTCAACGTAGTGATTTAAATCATACTATAAACTTTTTTTACATTTCAAATACTCAGCTACATCATTTATACACAGATTCAGATACCTTTACATTGGTAATGGCATTTTTATTTATATAACACATTTTATTATATATAAAGGGCCACTGAGTGTGGGTAGTTTTGGCCTTGAATTCTGAAGCTGTGCAAGTCATTCTTCAGTTTCGCTCTCAGATGTACGGTACACATGTCATGTGCTGAAATGAAAGGTATGACTTCTGTCATTATAACATATGAGTGGCTTAATTTATACGTGTGCATAACCTTCACATGTGTATTGTAACGGTGTCACTGTGCTCCTCGGGAGAGTGGATAGGTTTGCTGTGCACCTAATGGCTGAGTCATTAAAAGCCACAAAATGTGTGAGTCATCTGTGTAATGTATGCAAAGTCAGTACATCTTGTGCTACAGAGACTGGAGTCACGAATGTGGATGCGCTGGAGTCCTTGTCCAGACTGCTGTTTGACTGGTGGCTTCAGGTCATTTGCTTCACTGCTGGACGTTTCTTCAGGCTGACAGAACTGACAGGAAGGTGTTTGGCTTTTATCCTCAGGCTGAGACAGTCTGTCATCGAAGCCTGCCAGGTGAAAAGCGAACTAAAACTGGCCTGGGATCATCTGTCGAGAGCAAGCAGGTGAGACTGGGTGTCCAGGTTTAGGTTCCTTCTTCCTTACTTTGATCCTCTTTTAGTAGCTCTCTGCAGTGACAAGGTTTTTATAATCACCCTCCATCTTTCCATAGGAAATAGGCCTGATTTGTCAGCCTGTCTAACTGTTCTTCACAAGTACAGCTGAAGTTTATTCTTTAAACTATATATCCCATCCCTGTAAATTCAATTCAATTCCGTTTTATTTATACAGCATCAAATCACAACAACAGTTACTTCAAGATGCTTTATATTGTAAGGTAGACCCTACAATAATACATACAGAGAAAAACCCAACAATCATATGACCCCCGATTAGCAAGCACTTTGGCGACAGTGGGAAGGAAAAACTCCCTTTTAACAGGAAGAAACATCCGGCAGAACCATGCTCAGGGAGGGGCGGGGCCATCTGCGACTGGTTGGGGTGGGAGAAGAAAGACAGGATAAAAGACATGCTGTGGAAGAGAGACAGAGATTAATAAAAAGTATGTAAATCTTTCCTACTAGACCCACACATCTGTCGAACCACTGACACCAAATATGACTAATTTGCTTTATGTCAGTGGACGTTCCAAGACAGGCATTTTGATGTGTGAGTGACTGGATGCTTTGGTGAAACACTGGTCAAAAGCAACTTTTGGTGTAGCCTGTTCTGCTCGAGTTTCTGAATTCTCTTCTGCTGGGAAGCAAAGTACTCTCAGAAGATCACACTTCCTTTTCACAATATCTATACTGTGTGTGTGTGTGTGTGTGTGTGTGTGTGTGTGTGTGTGTGTGTGTGTGTGTGTCTGAAATGGCCCATATCCATCTTACTTTGTACATCTATTACACAAGACCTTTCTCTTTCTTTGAGCTCTCTTGAAATAAACTGTTCAATCTGATCATCTGGACTTCCTGCTTTTGCATCATGGCTGAAAAAAAACCACACACTGAGCAACTGTGGAAGAAATACTGAGCAAAGTTAAAAGCTGCCCACCCATGTGAGTACTCAGTCAAAGTGCTGAATAACCGTTCAAAAAGTGTGATCATTGCATTTCCATTTATTTGCAGTATCAGGCACCTCGCTGTATTCTCTTTATTTTTTTATTCACCAGTCTGGGCCTTTTCTGCAGGTGGCTATGGTAGCAAAGTCTTTATTTGTGTAGAGTAAAATCAGGGCGGTAGCAACCCAACGTATTATGAATATAATGCAGTGAGCTTTTCTGGCGTTGTGTTGTTTTCACACTTCACATTCCTCACAGTCACAGTCCTCTTTGAGAACGAGCTGCTTTTGTGTTTTTAGGTTGGGATAACCTAAGAAAATATGTATGCATCACTTGCTCACATAAACGATCAGTTATTTTAATTGTAATTTATAAATCCTTGGACTTGAATAGAATATGTGTTTCAGGAAGATTCACGAAGGACTCCAAATGTAACACTTTGTGCATTTTACAAAGCGTGCCACTTTTTTCTTTCTAATGCATTCAATTTTATTTCTATAGTGCCGAATCATAACAACAGTCGCCTAAAAGTGCTTCACAGAAAAACCCCACCAATCAGACGACGACACCCCCCCCCCCCCCCCGAGCAAGTACTCAGTAACAGCTGGAAGGAAAACCTCCCCTTCAACAGGAAGAAACCTCCAGCAGGACCTCTGGAAGAAAGGCTCATATTAATAATTTTCAGGACTATTGATCATCCTCTGAAAGTGTTAACTAAGAGCTTCGTAACCGGAGGCAGTGTTTCATCAGCTGAAACGTTTTCAGATGTATGCAGCTCATCTTTAAAACGTAGAATTTTCTCCACCCATATTTCCTCGAGAGGTTTTGTCTTTTCCCCTGCCACCACTGTAATTAAGAACACGTTCTCGAGGATTTGCCTGGTTAAATGGCAGTTACATTGACTCAGTGCATGCAGTCCACCTTGTGGTACAAATTTGCATGTTATGAAATACTTTTATATTCTCTCTCCTATGCGTTTGTGTGTGCCGGAGAAAATTAAATATATCACAGAAGATTCAATAGTAATGTGAAATATAGTTCTCTGTCATGATTTTGGAGTAACAGAAGACAAGAGTACTGAGGCATTGTTGTATTTGAGAACAACTTTTTTTTTACTGGCAAATATAAAAGACAGACATGTAGATGCTGAATCGGCTTCCTGTAGCTAATAAAAGTCTCCTCTTATGGGCATGTTTCCACATCTATGTGGCCGTCCTCTGTTACTTGGGTATGGCTCCTTTTTTAGAGCCTTCTAGGTGCCATAATATGGAATCAGACTGGCACATGGGAACCAAAGGATGTTGACCATTACAGTTGGGAACAATACTATTTATGTGACATGACCCCTGTCTGACTTGTTAGGATGCTTATTCGAGCACAAAGATAATATTCATCTCACTGACAGGCTTTTGTTCGGTTAATTCAGACACAGACACGGAGCATTCTGGATATATTGAATAGACGTATTGGTGTCTGCCTGGTTATGTGGCATTTTAAAAGTCTGAACGAGGTTTATATTGGAATATCGATTCTTTTAATATGGTGCTGCAGGTTTATTCAACCACCGAAACACTTATCAGCTAAGCTATAGTGTCATCCTTACACCATCACGGAGTATGACGGCGAATCCTGTGTCCTATTTTCTCATGCTTTGGGGTTGGACATTTCCGACAGCCGGTGAAGGCAGCACAGAGAAAGCGCCGCTCCTCCGCTCCAGCCAGTATCGCTCCACTCCGAGGTGTGCACGCGGAGGAGAGGGTTTCTTTTTGTACAAGTTTTCTTCTGGAAATACCGTCCTGTGACTGGAGGGAATGGGGAATTGACCATACTCGGGCTTCCAGCGGGAATGAAAACTGTGAGGAAGATAGCGGTGATCGTTTTTTCCCTCCAGAGGAGAAACAGTAAGTGACAGACTGAAAGGGCTCGTGCGCCTTGCTGTCCCGGGGGAGTCTTTTTTTGTTTAGTGTTAACCCAACTAACTGTGATCACGACCACTGGCGCGCTCTCCTCGAGGCCGGGGACTCGCTCAATGATATCCTCCAAATACTTAGTGTCTGACGTGTATGAGTGTGTCCGGTTAAGCTGCGATGAGGAGGGAATTTAACAGCGGTGAAGCTCCAGACGTAGACGGCGAGAGCTAAGATCCCCTCGCCAGCCAGTCAGCGGTGGTCAGGGACCGCAGACCACAACCACAAAACCAGGTACTTTTAGTACATTCATGCTACATGCTCGCACTACGTGCTTTGCTCGCCTTTTTACCCCTCTAGATAACGTTATTTAGAGCCGCAGTGCTGATGAGACGGTGGCGATGGTGGTGTCTGAAGGGGGGATTCGGGCACAGCGCGAATAATGTCTCGCCAGCTAAGCGAGGCTTGCGTGGAGTTGCTAAGTCCCCCTAGTTGTGCAAATTATATTGAAAATCTAGTTGGAAAAAGGGGCAGATTAACAGCGCTTTGCTTTAATTGTGTGCTCCACGCTCAGGATGTTAAGAACAAGAGAATTTCGGGTGTATTTGTGATATTTTGTTCTGTTCGGCTCTACAATTTCCGAACTTAAAAAGAGTTAATCACTTTCACCGGTATGAGAGTTGGATTAAACACAGACTGTGTGGCGTTTTCTGAACCAGGTGATGCCACATTCACCTGGACCTGTGTCTGTTTGTGTATGCTAACATTAAACTGCTCTTTTTTTTGTATAGAGATATATCTGATATTTCACGTTTACTACCGTACAGTACTGCAGTTCATTGCAATCTCTTTTTGGATGTTTATTATATATCAGTAAGAAGGAGTTGGCCCTGTTTCTTTGCATTTGGTATTCTCTTTTAAAATGATTTCGTTTCAAATGTTGAATCTTAAATTAGATGTCATCCATATGGGAGTGTCTGAAAGCTTCCTATTCCCTCACATGTTATTTGATCCACAGTTCCCATGGTCTTCTGATGCTTCATGCCTTGTATTAGATTACAGTTTAATCAGACATGTATTGAAGCCTTCGCTCCCTTTTTTTTTAAATCAGGCAAACCAACTTAAAACACAGAGGAATGTACACATAACATCATCTCATTCATCACAGCTGTACATCGCTGCCACATTCAGGAACTAAATGCCTTGCTGAAGGGCACTTGGAGTTAAGTTTCTGGGGAAGATTTTGTTTTGTAATTGTCTCCCTTGTGCAACATTTCTCAGTTTGCATGGATGATTAGTGGGAGCAGCATGCCTGTGAAACCTATCACGTTTGAGCCTGCACCGTGATTGGGCTGAAACAGTTTACAAGCTATGGTTTGTTAAGTATTTTGCTGTCAGGGTCACGGTTCAGTGCAGCGAAAACATGACTGCAGCAGTTCCATTCCCCCCCCCCCCCCTCGGTGTGTATTTATGAGAACAAACACTGAGTTCTTAAATACATTTCGGTGACGACTGGCATTTCCAGCATGTCGGTGCTTGATGTCTTTTCTGGTCTAACCCTTTGCTCTAGTTCAGTATCTTTTATATCAAGAAATAACCCCACTTGTCTCACGGTGGCTCCTTACATTTTTGCAACTTTACCCTCAGCTGCAGTCAATTTCCTTTTACTGCAGGAGCAGCTGACCAAATAAACCCATTGTAAGGTTGACTAACCTTTTTCTTTATTATATACATGTTCTGTTCAATTCATTTTTAAAAAATCTAGTAATGTAAAGACCCTGCAATAATACAAAGAAAATGACAACAACCAGGTGACCCTCTATAAGCAAACACTTGGCGACAGTGTTGGGACATGTAGCTGTGATAAAATAATGTAAATTGTTGGGAACAAACTTGTGTTTACAGAAATATGAGACATAGATAGAATTAGTTCCATCTATGTTATGAAAGAATAGAAAAGGTTCGTGATGATGAGTAGTGCTGCATCTCGACAGTCATTTGGTTAGAACAGAATTAGACATGTTAGTTAGGTTGATGCAGAGTGTAGGAGGAGTAGCTGTAGTTTTTGTTTTTTAAATATAGAATATCATTGGTTATTGATACTTGGGATGTAGCGAACAGGATTTATGAAGGACTTGTATTTTTACATTAAAGAATTGCCCTGTTGTGCAGCTATCCTTATGACTCTGCGTTATTGCACCTGCTCTGTGTTCTACATTGTAATCAGTCCAGTTCTGGCCTCCTAAAATATCCTGTCCTCCTAAAACACATTTGAATTTCAGTGGCCAGTTTTTACCTGGACAATTGAAGGATATATAAAAGTCACTTGGCTGAAAAATGTATGCAGATTCTAACAGAAATATTCTTGCTAGCTCAAAATGAGTTATGCGTGACAGATTATAGGCTAACAAGTAATTTACAACAGTTTAAATGCAAACAATCATTTATTTTTGGTTTGTTTGGCAAATACTGGAAATCAGTTTTTGGCACATCACCTGACAGCAGTACACATCAGAATATTAGGAGTAGGAAATGTTAATGGAAACTTAAGCAACAGTGTTACCAAACACGAACTGGACACAGTTGAAGGCTCAAAAAACACGAGCGCATTGGTGAAACGACGGGTCTGAGAAATTTGTCAGGGTGGAGATATTTTTGGCTATTTAAAGTCCAACAAAGAAGCAGGGAAGCATTCACTGCAAACACTATGAAAAGGATGTTTCCACGACGGCAGTAATACTAAAAATCATTTTTTAAAATCATTTGAAGTGTTGCCATCATCAACAGTGTATATTTAACCGTTCATCTGCAAAACGCAAGACTTTAATGTCCCAGACTCTTTCTCTGTACGACAAAAAAATGAACAGACAGTGACGTCACAAATTGCGTTATTGTAAAAGACACCAGGCCAGAAAGATAAGTTGCCTGATTAAAGTAACCAACTTGTTACGAACTCCCTGGTCATGAACCTTTCCCTCAGCCAACTCTTTTCCAGCAGTACAAAGTGTAGAGAGATGGCTGAATAGCTGTGTCGTACTTCGGTTTTGTGGTCAAGTCGCACATCTGATCCAAATATGACTCTCGCTGCCCTTTCATTGAGACAGCACTGCTCTTCTTGTGGCTTTAAAAAAAAAAAAAGCCAGATCTATTCCTTTATCTTGTGGCATAAGTGGACCATAACTAAAGAAGTTTAGTATAGATTTTTTTTGTACTTCTATTTTATTTATTTACAACTAGGGCTGGGCCATATTATACCGTTCACGGTAATACCGGTATAATGTTAGGCAACGATAGGAAAATGAAATATAGCGATAGAATGGGAGTAAAACGCGCATGCGCAGTGCCTTTGTTTTCATACGCACATGGCCGATTGTTGAGTGAAACAGATGAACCAGAATTGGTTTGTAAAAATGGTGCAACTTCCGTGATGTGGAACTGGTTTGGTGTTTGTCCGTCAGATACACAACAAAGCACATTTTTTGCAGAACATGCAAGCGGCCGTTGTTATTGTCATATTTGTCGGACTAAGATGCTCTTAAATCTGGGAGTAATCTGGGTCCTAAACTCCGTAAACTTCAGGTCAAACGAACACTGCAGCATCACTAAGAGTTAAAAACTGTCTAAATTCTTTCATCTTTAATAAAACGATCAGCATTGCTGCTTTACCAGGTGTAACTATAAAGTTTAACTTCCAGGCATCCATGAAAACAAAAGTTATTACATTTAACGGAGTTAGAAGTTAGCAGGAAGCTAGCGGAAGTTAGCTCGCTAGTTTCGCTAGTTACCTAAGCATGATATTGCATGTTCTGACTGAGAGATTTCTGAAAAAAATCAAACGTACAGCTCTGCTATCACTTCCAACATAAATGAAGACAGAAAACTAAACAGCAGTGACGTTTGTAGGGTTACTGAAGTTGGGCTAGCTGGTATATAATGATGTGCTACGTGATCGCTAGCGACACAGCTATGTTAGCATAACATAAACAGTGAAGCTGGAGGACGAACACTAACACTTTTCCACTTATAAAAGTTAACGTGAAGGTTCCTCATGGTTAGAGACAAATGCAATCGCATGGCAGGATGCTGTAAACGGACCAAACTTCAGTCAGGAGAACAACTGAGATAATCCATCCACAATACGAGGTTAGTCATTAATATACTGCAACAACATGGGAATAGAGCAGCTGCCAGAGAATTCAACATTAATGAAACAATGGTACAGAAGTGGAGGAAGCAAGAAGAATGAGTTTAATAAAGTTTGATTTATCTGACTGCTTTGTTTCGCTTAATGTGCCTTATAATCCCGTGCACCTTATGGTCCGAAAAATACGTACTGCACACTGCAGTTTAATGTTGCAAAGCACCTCTTTTTAACTTCAGTGGATATTATACATGGTTATGCTCAGGATATGTCAGCCCATTTCTACTGGAAATGCCTTTTGGTTAAACTTTCAGCAAGGAATTTGCATTTGCACTGTTACATTTTTATAAAGCTTTAATGTACATAAAAACCAGCTTAAGTGAAAATAAATGGAAGGTTGTCTTTTTGCGCTAGTAATGTTGTGGAGTTGTATTTTGTCTCGCATCAATTATATCGTCGGTTATATCGTTATTGCAAATTTTCAAATATATATCGTGATAAATATTTTTGGCCATATCGCCCTGCTCTATTTACAACTGACAACAAAAAAGACAACCCTGCATCACTTTCTTCTTTCATCACGTCACAGGACTGTTGTTAACTGAACCCAGTAGGAAGCGGTGTTGCTTTTGTTTGCTGCACCCTTTAAAAGATAAATGTTATAATTATTGAGCTGTGACTGTGCAAAAACTACTCTAGAAGAGTTAAAGAATAACAATATGGAGCTGGAAATTAACATATTAAGTCTGGTTTTATAGAATAGTTCTGGATCAGTTTAGTGAGCCTGCACAGGTATTCAGCGTTAAGACAACAGTTTTAATATCCAATAGCGATCGGCTGAAATGTACACACAGTGTGGAAACAGAGTGGACAGAGGCTTGCTTGTAACTTAGGCATGCAAATCTCACCATGCAATGAGTCTGGTGTCATTCTTTTGCAATAAAGTGCAGCTGTCAAAAAGCATGGGTGGATGCATAGTTTTCATGTCATAGGGTCTTTATGACACGGCAGAAGTGGGATAGTCATAGTAAATCATGTCATCATTTATGAGTAATTTAGGGTTAAAGATTTGGGTTTTGCTCTATTCAATGAATTGTTTTACTTCACTTTTGGAATGATAGCTGTGATATTGAGATTTGGAACAGGATTCCTGTACAGCAATGTTATCATTGTAGCTTGAATAAGTGTTGTGTTCACAGCTGACAGAATTAAAGCCAGATTCAAGCTCATGAGAAAATCTACAGCCATACCCCCAAAAAAGGAAGAGCTCATATGTTACTCATCAAATGACTCTTAGGTTTTATTCAGACAAAGCTATCTATAGACTCCATGAATATACCACAGTTATTTCTGTGTAACCCTCTTCAAGTGAAGCTCTTCCACTCTGGGATGCGTTTTTCTTGGTTATTACTGCAAACGGTCTCATTTCAGTTTGGTGTCACAGGGAGTTGTTTGTTGATGAATTCCTAAGCTTTTTATCAGGCCGTATTAGGATGAGGAGGGGTTGGATTAGTCCTTTGTGAAATGGTGAAATGTCAGGCTTCAGAACTGTTTCGGCTTTGTGTCATTTTTTATAACAAGACTGTTCACATGACCAAGATGAAATACTAGATAAGTAATTGCTCTCCAAACCAAACATGACTTGGAACTGTGGTGTTTCAGTTAGTTTCTGTTTTAAATAAGATCTTAATGAAACTGTGTCGTCAGCTTTTTTTATTTACTGCGTGTTTGTTGGTGAAGCACTCTGTTATGTCACACCAGGTATCATGGTGGGTGAGATGGCTGTACCAGCCATTTTACAGGTGGATTGTCAGACTATCCCAAATATCTTCAATCACATTCTTATAGCGCTGTGCAGTATGACGTAGCACTTGTATCATGATTTTTTTAAGGTTCTATTAGGAGTAAATAAAAATAAATTCAGTGTCTTTTATGTACCGTATTTTCTGCACTATAAGGCGCACTTAAAATCCTTTAATTTTCTCAAAAATCGACGGTGCACCTTATAATCTTCCTTATAAGCCTTATGTTTGTATTCTGGTTGTGCTAACTGACCTTGAACCGATTTTATGTGCTACACGGCGCTCAAGAATCTGTCAAAAATGTTTTAGTACGACTTTGGTGAGCTACGAAGCCGCACCGCTTGATGGATTGTTGGAGCATTACGACTACCATAGTCAGGAGCCTCACGGACTCGGAGTAATTTGGGTCCTACACTCCGCCCACTTCAGGTCCCAAAAACAAACAAACACTGCAGCATCACTGAGAGTTAAAAACTGTCTAAATTCTTTCATCTTTAATAAAATGATCAGCTTTGCTGCTTTACCAGGTGTAACAATTAAATTTAACATCCAGGCATCCATGAAAACAGAATTTATGAAATTCAATTGAGTTAGAAGTTAGCAGGAAGTTAGCTCGCTAGCTTCTATCTAAATACAATATAGCATGTCCTGACTGCGGGGTTTTGGAAACAAATTAAAACGTACAGCTCTGCTGTCACTTCCAGCATAAATGAAGACAGAAAACTAAACAGCAGTGACGTTTGTAGGGTTACTGAAGTTGGGCTAGCTGGTATATAATGATGTGCTACGTGACCGCTAGCGACACAGCTATGTTAGCATAATATAAGCAAGCTAACTTTTTTCCCACTCGATAAAAGTTAACGTGAGTGTTCTCGGTGGTCAGGAACAAATGTAATCACATGGCAGGATGCTGTAAAAGGACCAAACTTCAGCCAGGAGAACAACTGAGATAATCCATCCACAATATGAGGTTAGTCATTCATATACTGCTGCATGGGCTGGGCTGTAGTTACATCGTAAGGTTTTAAAAACTGAGCTTAAATAAATGATTAGTGGTAATAAAAGCCGAGGGAGGTCAACAGTGATCACTGACTGTTTTAGGAGCTTTTTGAGATCAAATAGAAGAAAATACAAAACATTAAACATGTTAACAACACAAAAGCCATATTAAACGCAGACTACTTTAGGCCTGGAAGTAGGATTCCTCACGTCATCACTTAATGACCGGATATAATGATGTGCTACATGATCGCTAGCGACACAGCTATGTTAGCATAACATAAACACAGCGAAGCTGGAGGATGAATGCTAACTTCCCGATGGTTAGAGACAAATGTAATCGCATGGCAGGATGCTGTAAATGGACCAAACTTCAGCCAGGAGAACAACTGAGATAATCCATCCACAATATGAGGTTAGTCATTAATATACTGCAACAACATGGGAATAGAGCAGCTGTGAGAGAATTAAACATTAATGAATCAATGGTACGGAAGTGGAGGAAGGAAGAAGAATGAGTTGAGTAGAAGTTTGACTTATCTGACTGCTTGTTTCGCCTAATAATCCAGTGCACCTTATGGTCTGAAAAATACCTTGGCTAAATCTTATTTTGAAAGGTTTTCATCACGTATTGTATACAGAAAGGAAATGGTAAAGCAATGTGAAGTTTATCCAAACAGTAAATGCATGTTAAAACGATCAAGTCTTAAACAAAGTCGACCTGTATGCAGTGCCGTCTGGTTTGAGACACAATAGTTAAAGAAACGAACCAAAACTCAAAGGACACTGACTGTCCTCGTCCTCCTGTTATGCAACCAGCTGCTTTCTTTTGTTGTCTTCCCGAGTACGTGAAACCTCCTTCACCCTGAAAGGTCTCCTTGTTTGTCTCAGTCCTCGACAGCCACGCACAAACACAAAGCCAGACGTGGCCTCTGACCCCAGGCACAGATACTGACGCACTGTGCGGGGCTGTGTCCATTATTATTCCTTTCTGTATGTTCATTAATGATGCAATATGCATACACTGCTGTCCTTGGGCCCTGTCCCACAAATACATGGGGCCGCAGGCTCTCTTGTTCTTAGTGTGGATAAAGCATCTTGCTCCAAGCTCGCTGCACACTCTCAGTCCTCTGAGGATGCTGTGACATTCCCAGAGGAGATTCCATTCCCCCGTAAACAATCCTGGCATTGACACAGGCGCTGATTAGCAAGTTGCCAGGGTGTTTCCACAATGGCCCAGCAGAGGATAATGAGATCGGATCTGGAAACTAAAGTTCTCATTCAGGAGTTTGTTGGCAACCAGTTGTGTGAAGCAACCGTCTTAGGAAAAGTGTAGAAACTCAGCAGATCTTTCTGGGAAGCACTGGAAGCTGTCAGCGATTTGACTCGGATATTTTTCTGTCAGCAGTTGGTGTCAGTTGCTGGGGAAAGGTGTTGGTGAAAGTAGAGTGCCACTGTTCTGTGAGCAGGATAAAAACCTGTACCTTCTATTTCTGAATTACTCTTGAAGGAAAGATTGCAGCAAAAAACTGAGCCCGGAGAACAATGTTTTACAATTTGTATATATAATGATCGTAGTGTATGTATACTAGGGCTGCCACAAACGATTATTCTGATAGTCGACTAGTCACCGATTATTTATGCGATTAGTCGACTAATCAGATCATCATCCATTGGACGTAAAACGTACAGCTTATTGCACCAGCAGCATCTGCTCTTATATAACTATCATTAGCTTACAGCTTTAAGTGTTTAAGGTGCTAACTAAAAATAAAGACAAGATGATAGTTTATTCAATTTTAATGAAATTTGCAGATTGTTTCGGTGAAGTTTAATAAACTCCTTGCTATCTAAAATATAACAGGACAACGGAGTATATTCTCCAGCATCTCACACTTTTGATAATCAGCTGTCTGCTTGACGTTTATTCAGCTGTGTAAAAACTATAACTTTAATCTCAGACAAACCGATTTACTCAGGAACAAATAAAATACTAAAAAAAAAAGCCAAACAACAACATTTTTAATTTATCTAAGTGACTCATATATATTTAACCTGAGTAGCGAAAGACGGCGGTGGGTTAGAAAACAATTTGCCGGGAGTCCGGTGTTCTCACCGCGCTAGTGACCTAGCCCCCGGCTAGCTATCGAGCTGGTGGGTAACAGACGTCTCCGAAAACGTCGGAGCGCTTTTGAAAATATGTGGTGTCCTGATAAACTGAGCCGATATTTGAGGTTTACACAGCTACATTCTCGCCTGAAAATACGTTAAACGTTTATTTTCTGACCCAGAAAGAATAATAAGAGTAACATTAAAACTAACTAGCTGCCGCCATTGTTGGAAACTAAGCTGGGCCGCGCTATGATTTCTGGGACACAGCTGCTTCTTCTTCTTCTTCTTCGGGGTTTAACGGCAGCTGGCATCCTTGTACATGCAGTGCTGCCATCTTCTGTTTCAGTCCGTTATTACACTCTTAAATCCTGCTACTTATTCCTGCGTCTTTTGTGATCTTACAAAGCTTCAAACGACGCGTCGACTATTAAATCAGTCGTCGACGATTTTGATAGTCGACGTAATCGTGACTAGTCGACAAATCGTGGCAGCCCTAATGTATACACGTCTTCTCTGTACCCTGAGTGCCACCCATTGTGTCAGATACATTGTAACTAATAAATGTTATTCTTGACTAGCAGCCCAGAATAACATCCTCTTGAATACTTTCTGTAAGCTTGTGTTTTCGCATATTCAAGGTGAGGAAGATTGTTCCTGCATTAAACTATTTTTTTCTATGTTTTAATCACATTTTATTTAGAGGAATGAACTTTAAATCTAACTGCAGTTTTTCGTGTCACAAAGTTATTCCAGTTTCTTTGTCATAACGTAGCCTCGTGTCTATACGTGCTTGGCTCTTCTTGTTTTGTTCATACTGAAGTGTGGATAATAACCAGAGTTCAGCAGAGTTAACCTCGGCCCTTAAAATCAACCTCCCCCAAACTTTTAAGGTCATGTATCACAGCACTTAGGGTCAGTACTTCATTTGTATAAACAAGGAGCCCTCATAAACACTTAAACTACCAACTTTTGATTGGATGAAAGAAACCAGTTCTCCGTTTTTAGATTTGACATTTGATGAGCTCTATAATAATGATGCAGTATGGTAAAAGCACAAAAACAGCCAGGCAACGATGCAATGGAAACAAACAGCAAGACTTAGTGATATTCAGAGTGTTTGTTTTAATTCCAGGTTGCAAATATCTCTCAAAACTATGAAATGTTGTTGATTGAACATTTTCTGATGCATAAACGGTAAGAAGTTTAATAATAATTTACCAATGTGTTACAAGTGAGTAAAAACTTCTTACTCAACCACAATAAAATTCACTGAAAATATTGTTGGATAAATGAAAAATATCATTTTGCATGTTAATATAAAAGTTTTTAGGAAAAATGAAAATTTGTTTCACGGTCACTTTCATACGTCACCACAGTAATTTTAGGTCTTCATACTGTCTGTGTGCAGCCGCTGTGCACGGCTCTGCTTTCTATTTTGTCTACTTTACTGGCAGATTGTGCAAAAAGCATGGTGGTGTGAATGTAAAACCTTTGTCACTGTCTGACATCTCATTAACGGGAGCAGAACAAGACTTTTCACAGAAAGTTTCTGACATATCTGGAGTTGTATAACTTCAAATCCACCCTTTGAGTTTTCACAGTACATTATAACTACAAGAACATGTTAAGCCCTAGCTCTATAACTGCTGACAGCTAACAAAAATTAGCTGTCAGTAGTTTGGTGATTTCATTCAGCGTGGAGGGCACGTTTGTTACTTGCCATTCTAACTCTGCCGTGCCGTCAGAGGCGAAGCATTTCAATGAGAGCTCAGCTGTACGCTAACTTTGTAAAACAATTCAACAACCCCGCTCTCTATGCAGCGACTGGTCAGGTGTGCAGTGCTGTGAAACCAGACAGGGTGTGAATTTCATCAGGGCGACGATTCTTTGATGAGACGGTGTCAAGTGTGCACCGTTGTCACTCAGTTCAGTTCGGTCTTATTTACACAGCACCAAATTACAACAGTTTCCTCGAGGTGCTTTGTGTTGTAAAGTGAAGAAACTGTAATAATATAGTAATTGAGATCCCTAAAGTTTATAAGACGGTTGAGCCAATCCCCTAAGATCTTTCAGTGCCATTAGACGTGCTGGAGGAAGTTAAAGGCAGAAAAATAACTTTATATTAGCTGTAAGGTAAGAACTCTAAAAACTGATGAGTATTGCAGGTTGTTCAACTGTGCTGTTTAAAAAGGTTTAGTCTGTTATGATTGTTGGAGTAGAAGAGAAGAAATTAAAGAGACACATTCCTTCCTTGTTGCACTTGTAGGCAACAAGTTGCTAAGCACTTACAGTGACTGCACTCTGAGATCCTGGAATTAAAAATGTCAGTGTTTGTTTTTAATGGAACACTTGTGTCTAGGGCTGGGCGATATGGCCTAAAATTCATATCGCGATATAATTTGAAGCATGTGCGGTAACTATATATATCGCGATATATTCTTTTCTTCTGTATGACGTATTTTCCACACTATAAGGACTTAAAATCCTTTAATTTTCTCAAAAATCGAGAGTGTGCCTTATGTATGAATTCTGGTTGTGCTTACTGACCTCGAACCGATTTTGGCGAGCAGAAATCTGTTAAAAAATGTTTTAGTACAACTTTGGTAAGCCGCACTGCTGGATGGATTGTCAGAGCATTACGGCTGCCGTAGTGAGGGAGCTTCGCGGAGTAATCTGGGTCCAAAACTCCGTCCACTTCAGGTCCCAAAGTCAAACAAACACTAAGAGTTAAAAACGGTCTAAATTCTTTCATCTTTAATTAAATCATCAACGTTGCTGCTTTATCAGGTGTAACAATTAAGTTTTACATCCATGCATCCATGAAAACAGAATTTATTAAATTTAACAGGAAGTTAGCTCGCTAGTTTACACCTAAACATTTCATACCATGTTCTGACTGAGAGATTTTTGAAACTAATTCAAACGTACAGCTCTGCTACCACTTCCAACATAAATGAAGACAGAAAACTAAACAGCAGTGGCGTTTGCAGGGTTACTGAAGTTGGACTACCTGGTATATAATGTTGTGCTACGTGATTGCTAGCGACACAGCTATGTTAGCATAACATTAGCACAGTGAAGCTGGAGGATGAACGCCAACTTTTTTTCCACTCATTAAAAGTTAACGTGAGGGATTCTGGTGGTCAGGGACAAATGCAATCGCATAGCAGGATGCTATACACGGGGCAAACTTCAGTCAGGAGAACAACTGAGATTATTCATCCACAATACGAGGTTAGTTATTAATATACTGCAACAACATGGGAATAGAGCAGCTGCAAGAGAATTCAACATTAATGAATCAATGGTACGGATTTGGAGGAAGCGCAGTTTTTGGCTTTCCTCATATTTCAAAAGTGCTTCATGTCTTTGCTATGACTGTCGCCCGCCATAATTTGCAGATGATAATGGTTTTAGCCGCTGCGATGCTTTCGACCAAAACAGGCGCAGCTTGATGACATCATCAACATGCGCTATCGCGATAGAGCCATATAGTCAAAATCTCTATCGTTGGCCAAATTTATATCATTTCTATCGTATATCGTTTATTTCGCCCACCCCTACTTGTGTCTTGATGGTTGAAATAACAATCACGTGGTTAGGCTAATGGAGGAAAAGAAATAATGATTAACATTGGACTTACTCAGGCTGGAGGTGAAGGTGGCATGTTAATTATCATAATGACTTTTATAATTATTAGTAACATTTGTAGAGGTGGGAATCACCATACATCCCACGATACGATATTATCACAATACTTAACGCACGATACGATATTATTGCAATTTTTTAAAAATATTTTGCGATATTCAGATTCTGTACATAAAGGTAAACTTTATCAATATTCATTTTATCTAATATCAAAGTCTCACACTCAGTCTTTCTCTCATTTCAGCCAGTTTTATTGTTGACAAACTGAACGGTTTGTATTACAGTCTAGTCCAACTTAAATGAATGCAACCATCTGGTACAATTATAGCTATTCTGAACTATGCAATTTATGAAAACTATGCAGCCCATTCAGCAACTGAAGAATTTGAAAGTAAATTAAAAATATATATAATTTTACATTAAATAAAAAAGTTTTAAACTTAATTAAAATAAAACATGTCTTAAATTAAAATAAGTAAACTGTCACGTTTATTCCTGCCAAAAAAAAAAGTTAAACACATTTGGACAGTGAAGGAATGTCAGGATTCTTGCTCAGAAAAAGGAGCTGATCAACATGCTCTGAAGTCAGAGCATGTTCCAGTCCACAAAAACTTATTTTGTAACAAAATATCGATTTGTGCTGTCCCTGTATCGATACATTAGCAAACAAAATATCACGATACTACACAGTATCGATTTTTTTTCCCCCACCCCTAAACATTTGTCAAAATAAGGACTTATGATTAGATTTTAAGGTGTTTTATTAGTGTTACAAAGAATTTGGATTCTTTTCTTACTTCATTATAAAAAGGTAAAATATACTGTATAATCTACCAACAAATCAAGGGTTACACAAATGTTAAGCAAAACTGCCAAATGTAACTCTTGTAATTACAGTTGGAGATCTTTATGCATAAAAATGATTTAGTTACTGTAGCAGTCGTGGTTAACATAAAGGCGACCAGATGATGGGGAAAAAAACAACCACAACAGGCTTTAGTTGTTTTCCAGTCTCTGAATATATTTCCCCTAAAGATACCAAGGTTCAACATCTCAACATGAACATCCCAGCCCCCCAAAACCCTCCTTAAATAGCTACCGATCATACCACCAATAAAATTTAAGAGATCCTCCCTGATGCACTACCAAGAAACGCATACAGTGAAATACTGGACTCATTTTAACACGCCCCACATACATCTGACTACAAAACAAACCCCATTTAAATAATATACAAACAAACGGAATCAAATCAAACTGTAGATTCAGCCCACTCTCATCTAATGGTTAACCCCACTGACGGTGGATAATTAGGGAATTCCTTTCAGATGAAGGAAGCTGACCTCAAAAGGAAGCGTGGTTAGTGGACTTCAAAATAAAAGCATAACAAAACCAAAACTTCCTGTCAGACATTGCGTGTGCTTCACTTTAGTGAGGGAGGAGCTTCCCCCGCACCCACACAGTTACTAAAATAAAAACACAGCACTCGGTGTGAAACACATTGAACATTTAGACCTCACAGTTAAGGAGGAATAACAGAATAAGAAACACATTTTTAATAAATTCTTGTAAAAGTAGAACGGTGAAGGTTTTTCACGTTGTCCACCGCTCTCCTTCATCAACTGTCCACACCGCTCCACCTCACCTTGTCACCTCTTTTCTTCAGGCCTGAAACCTTTCCAGTTCAGATTCTCTCCTCAGGATTTCATCCTTGCCTAGCTTAGCTCTCCACACAAGCCCCATGTTGCTCTGCTTTGCCCAGGCTCACTGTCCCATCGGCGACTCATTCAGCACTGCAATAATTATTCATCTTTATCTAACTGCAGTCCCAGTTGCACTGGATCGTGATGTAGCAACCTTCATATTAAATGTGTGTAAACAACATGTGTTAAGTAACAAAGCCTGCAACAATTGTTGTTCTACACTGATTTCTACGGGGTTAAAAAGGACTCTCTTGGGGGTTGTTGGCCTGTTTTTTGCTTTTTAGCCCACACACCCCAAAATTCACTATATGATGAATAAATCATTTTCAGGAAAAGTCATAAAATAAGAGAGAATGAGGTTTTATTTGAAGAGTTGCATGACTTCAGAATAAACACTGGCAGATCTCTTTGCCTTTTGTTCACTTAAGCCTGCACAATATTGCCACCTGATAAAATTGAAAAATATATATAGCTGGGATTTTGTGCCTTGGATTGAGGATTTTAACCAGTGTCTTACGGCCCTGCTTTTCCATCATGTGAACACATGAGTAATTTCCATCCATCGTTTTTTCCCCCTTTCGTATGAAGTACATGTAGTGCGTGCTTTAGGGGCACTCGGTGAAGTCGTAGGTTTACTTTGGGTTGCTCGTCACCAACTGCTAGTATCTGCTCCTTCGTAGCCTTGCTGTACTCTGCTGTGTTTGGGGTGAAGTACCGTGCTTCGTTGAAGATTGTTAGTTTTTAGTTACTGAATCGTCATCGCAGGCAGACACCTCTCTTCCTCTCAGAGATGCCCAGGCTTATCTAATTGTTGTGCACAGTAAGGAACGTAAACACCCGCTGCTGCTATAGCAGTAATGTGACAAGGTAGTGGCACATTGTTCCTATTGTAGAATCTCCATCCTAAATTGTATGTGTGTAATGTTCAGAGATTGTGCAGCTGGGACTGAAAGCACTTATTTTCTTTGTGACAGCAGTATCTGGTAGAAGTCAGAGCTATTTACTTGCTTATCATGAGGCAGACGACATTTAATGTCTGGTGAGTGAAGCACATTGTTTCCATCCCCTTGTTTTTTTGCACCCAGTTATCCTATTGAATGAGACGCCTGTTATCTGTTGTGTTACAGGCCCTGAACTTTTTATTTTAAGCTCATTCAAGATGATGTGCAATAAATAGATTGAGTTCATTTCTCAGTGTGCAGATTAGTGACCCCTAGTTTTGCATCTGTGTACGTTTCCTTTTGAATATCACAGTCCCTATATTTTCTTTCATAATGCGTAAGGTTTTACGCGCTATCGCACAGTCAGGATGTTTTCTTAAAAAAGTCAAATCATTGTTATATTATGGTTGAATGACTTGGAATAGGTAACAAACATGTTTAAATTGTAAGCTGTTCTGTTGTTGTCTTTTAAATCCATTTGATATTTTTATTTTATGTGTCTCTTCATAACTAAATGCTTTCTTGTTGTTTTCTGTAAAACGAGGTTTGGTTACAGGTTTGGTTGGACTTGATGCTGTTATATTCTAAGCTGCCAAACACACCTTGAAAGACTTGGTGACTCTTTAATCATGTTTGATGTCAGTGGGGAAAGCACACAGCACCAAAAAACAACGTCACCTCACAGAAAACTTGTTCGTGTGATTTTTGCATTTTAACCGTTCTGTTCTTTATGTATATACGACTTTTTGTACCACTTGGCAGCTCAAAATGCTTTATGGAAAACAACATACGCCAAAAAGCCCAAGCATAGTCTCTTGCTCTCAGATACACACAGACTTGCACAGAAGCCTCTGTGTAGATGACTGGACAAAGAGCAGTAGCTTTACTTTAAATAAAGTTGATTCATGGTATAACTCCAGGGAATCATTAAATACATTTGCCTACATCATGCCCAGAGTAGCATTTGGCAATTTGCTAGTTTACAAATCAGTCAAAGAAACTTCAGCTACAAGATAAATGTCTCCACACATTCATACAACACTTTATTCTATGCTCTTTAGCCATGGATGTGAGGTGGACAATCTGGAATCACCAGTATACCAGATATAGATGTTCTTAGACTGTGGGAGGAAACCCCACAGTACCCCTGTGGACACAGGAATTGCACATTTAAAACTAAATGTGGAACATTTAAAAACTACACATAGCTGCATAACATGTTGTGTTATTTTGTGTTTGTAATAACAATACCATAATGCTTTTCAGACCAAAAGAGCAAACTATTTAAATTAAGTGCAGCATTTACAAAACTATTATTGAGATCTGTTCAAAGAGTTAATGCTAACAACATCCAAAGTTTTATTCTCATGTTATCCTGAAATGCACGTTACCATTTTGTTTCAGTCAGCTGCATTGTGGTTGTAGAGTCTGTTATGGTCCAAAATGTTTGTAATGGCTAATGTTGGACGAATGCTTACCTAATGTTACTAACGTTATACCTCACAGTAAAGTTAGCAGGCTATTTAGCAACCATCCTAACATTTTGTTTTTGAGATTCACTGTACAGTTTAGTGCAACTACAAGTGCAGTATTAAATACTGAGTGAACGTGTGTAAATGGATATTTAAATATAATTTTAGCACTTAATCAGTCTAATGTGTGTATTTCCTCTAGATCTCTAGGTTTCCAGTTACATCCTTCATTCTCACTCCTTCAGGTGAATCTGTTGATAATCATTTAGCTAACAGTTACATCCTTGTGTGTTTGACATTCGATTAGGGGTGGCTTTCAGTATGGATGTGATGAATAGCTGTACAAGTTGCCAGCTTGGATATCAGCACATTGTGTTGGAAAAAGTTAACTGCTCCTAGCAACTACAGGGTGGACTGAACATGCTCTCTGTGCTGTCTGCTCATTGGCCAAGGTAACAGTGTCAGGTTGAATGAATCAGCTGAAATGATGTGGCAATTCTGTTAAAATATCAGGTGATTGCAATGGCTCGGGAAAATATATGGGCTCATTTCGACAGTCATGGTGTTTTTGTGCAATATAGTAGACACAACATTTCTGTGTATCCAGTGTGAGCTAATGACCCAGAGTGGCTGAAACTGGTTGGGTGCTGCAAAGAGTTAGAGATCAGTTATATTATAAGCTCTAACATTTTCTTGGTGAAATCAGTGATTCAAGTTTAATTTAAAATGTTTTGAGGAGCTTTAATGACTGAATAAGTTGCAGTGGGGGGGGAAAAACCTGCTCATGTTTCACACTCCATCAAAGATGTGTAGAGCAGAAGCGCTCTCTGTAAAGTGCCTGCTTGTGATATTTAACACCGTCCCTTGGCAGACAGACTTTGTATTCATCGTCTAAAGGTGAATTGAATTAACAAGGTCATTCTCTTGACATCCAGTCTCCAGAGGCTGAAGACAGTAGACTTTAAACAAGGCATCAAATATCAAGCATAAGAGGGCAGATAAAAACACATAGTTGCATCACACATCAGATTTCATCTGGAGTTTATTCTGGAATGGCAAACTGTCGGCTAGCGGGCATGCGGGCATCATTGTGAGACTGAATTGTAAAGACCACATTTGAAGTCCCATTTTTACAACTTTGGCAGAGGAGTTGACAGAGAAATCCTCTAATAGTGAACAGTGACGTTACCTTTGTCTTTTAAATTCTGCACCTTTTCCGAGAGTGATGTCTTGCAAGGATGTTGAGCAAACCTGCCTTGTCATGCCCTAATTCCTGCAAAGCTTCAAATAACCTCATGAATATGCACTACTGAAGGTCAATGTCATACTGAAATGTGCAAAATAGCAGCAGGAAATGAACCGCGCTGCAGGGTTTCTCTCCATTTTAGGCATGAAGCTTATATTCTCTTGAGATATTTACCATCTTACTTTAAGTTCAGTAAACCTTCATTCATTTTCTACATTACACAAGTTAAAGCATCCAGTAATAAGAGTTGCAATCTTGATCAAGATCCACATTTATGTGTAAAAATCAGATGAATGCACAGAGCGATGTGCTGCGTTTTAGCGTCTTCCAGTTTGTTTTGATTTTGCATCTCACAGCAAGTTCAAGTCCATCCTCAATCCTTTCATGAGCCTCGTTTTCAAAAGTAACAGGCAGCCGATTTCAGCAGTTTCAGTGCCCCAAAAATCAAATCTCTTAAACAAATGAAACTGCACGCTTGTTTCCATTGCAACATCCCGAAGCTCCTACGTGTTGTTTCCATAAGAACGGTAAATTTCACCGTTCCTTGAATTGTTTAGCCTAATGTGATGGCCTGTTTGTTTTGCCTGTTTCACAGTGCGCTCTAATTTGAAATTGCTGCTCCTCTTGAATGGAAAGTCACAACTCCTGCAGCTTCATGCTTTAGTGTGCTGGCATTTTGTGTGTCTGTAGGGGAAACACTGTTTTGATCAGTGGCTTTTCATACTAATTTCTCAAAGAAGAACTGTATATCTTTATGAAGAGACTTTTTTCATTTTCATAGGTCTGAACTGTAGGTGGTCACATTCAGCAGCACTTTGATAAATAGAGCGTGTCCTTCAACAGGACATGTTTCAGATACGATTATAGAGATATGTGCCTTAATGTTGTAATTGTACTGGGGAAAACGACTTCAGAACATTTATTATTAGGAGTTTTAGAGTCTTAGTGTGGCCTTTTGAAGGACACCATCAGAAACCTGCTATGGTTGAATGCAATTAGACCTGTTTCACGTTTTAGTTTATAACAGAATCTTAAAATGGTAAAACAGCACTTTATCTTTGGAGTGCTGCATCAACCAGCTCTCCACTGGCTGGAGGTTCTGAGTCAGAGTAACCCTGCAGCTCACGGAGTCCATTAGGGGGAAAAACTGCAGAGAATTGAGAATTCCTCTCAAAGTGTTGCATAATTAAGTAGGCGGCTCTTGTGAGTGACAGTTGTTTTCTCTTGTTAATCGTTAGCTTACAATTACAGAATAAGTCAATGTAAAGAGCAGATTACTCAGTGTCTCGAAGTCATTTTTTGATAAACCTGTTCGTGCTCGATAAACAATAAAAACAAAAATTGCTTTGTTTTTAAATGACTGGCTGGCTAAAAACATGTTTCAAACTGGCAGATAAACAATAAAAACAATCTTTTCTGTTCAGTGTCAAAAAAAACGTTCATGTCTAAATTATGGGTACACTATCCTTCTAAAGAGCCCCAACACCTAAGTTTTCAGCGTCGTGCATCTGCCCCACACAATCGGCAAAACCAGCGATGAATGGAAACTGTCCAAAGCTGTTGTGGAGAACTTGTTTCAAAGGAGACGAATGATTAAACGGGTGCGGTACAGAAACAAACAAAGAAAAGCCTCTACGCGCTAGCGTCACAGACTAAGATGGAGCACAAGGTGGCTTTCAGTAAACAGAAAGGTTGTCATTTTCACCGGAGACGAGGCTTTACTAAACAGCTGTGCAAGTGAAAGCAGCACCAACCACCAACCAGAGTTCAGACCTCAGAGAAGGATGACCTCTCTGACCTGGCAGATAAGAGGGCAACTGTTAGATTTGTATTGTTGATTGTCATTTATGCTTAGAAATATTTAACCATATATGCTTAGGGAGTGTGATCCATGCCAGGACACTCTGAGTAGAGGAATGTATGCACCCCCCTCTACACAGAGTTAATAGGATGAGACATCCTTTCTATCTACAAATGATTATACACCTCTAAGCATATATGGTTAAATATTTCTAAGCATAAATGACAATCAACAATACAAATCTAACAGCAACCTTTTCAGTCCAAATATCCCCATGCAGACGTGTGCATCTTTTAAAGTATTTCCTTTTTTACTCTAGTTCACTCCAGTTTTGTTTGTTTTTTACAATTGAATTTTCTGGCAATTATTTCAAAGCTTTAAATTATTTAGCCTACTTTGTTTCTCTTCATGAAAAATAAATTCATGATTTTTTTTTTTTTTGTGCAGGTCACACTGTGTGAAATATTGATGATGGTTTACTTGATAGCTGGACAATGGAGAGCACTGAGTGCACATATGAGCACTGTCATGCTAGCTGGGTAGAAACCAGCATTTGCCTAATTTTATATTCTGAACTTGTATTCTGTGTATTTGTTTACATTACCACATTCATCTGCAAGCCAAACGTGGGTCTCAGTCCACAAATGTCTGCTTAAAGTTCTTTGTGGATTTAAAAACTTTGATTTGGAAAGCCTGTAGGTCTCACACAGTTTCTTAGGATGCACATAAATGTATATATTGTTGTTCGGGTGCTTTTGTTGGCTATTCATTATTTGGTTGAAATACTGTCTGAAGTCATTCACTCGCTTGCTCTGAATTTTCTGGATTATTGGCTGCACTGTTCTCACTTTGATGTAAATTGGTCAAACTGGACATTACACAGACATCATACAGACTTGATATTACAGAGGGGATGGTGTGAAGATGTTTTATTTTATTTCACATTGTTTCTCACCATTAGCCTTAGCTCGTTTGTCAAAGTTAGCAACACAGTCCAAATTTATTTCACCATCTAACACGCTCCTCATAGTTGACCTTTTAAAATCAGTCACACCTTGCTCGCTTGGTCCTTAGTTCTATCACATCTTCCCCTTTGGGGAGGATATTTTCTACAGAATCCAGTCCTGTACTGTTGCAGAAAAGACAGCGCCTGCCTTTTCCAAACTGTTGGGAAGGTTTAGTTTTGTAAACAGGAGGTTTTTGTGTAATTTGTGGGGACTGTGCAACTTGTGTTGTGAGGTTATATGACCATCCAGCTCTGGAAAGAATCTCTCTTTGATTTTATTTGGTTAATTTCTCTACAAAAAGTCTTGCTTTATTCTTGCCTCAAGCCATAGATCGCTGTCTGCTGTTGATTGATTGAGCTCTTGTGTATATTTTTCGTAATGGAGTTGAGCTGTCCTGGCCTCATTAATCAGTGCGGGAGAGATGGTAATGAAGACGAGACATGCAGGCATGCATCTGGTCAGTGAGCCATGGCTAGCATGCTATTCTGTTGCTGTGAATTCTGTCAGAAATAATTGACAGGAGAGATGCTCGGCTTGGACGGGGGATTAGTTTCGGCAGTATTTTCAGCTTAGCTTTCCGGGAGATTTATGTCCTAGGTTTCCTGATAAATCGCTTATTAGTGTTTGTCACCATGACTCAGCATGTCGTGTTTGGGCCGGGATGCCATCCTGCCACATCCTTCTCCTCTCCTGTCTACGCGACGGTGGCGACACGCCTAAAAGACTTCTCGCTGCTGCAGAATTACTCCAAAGCAGGCCATTAAACAGATTCACTGCAGAATCCATGAAAAATAAAATAAAAAAATAAAATAAATATGAAGCCCCAGACTCAGTGGAGTTGGCTCTCATTGTGGTTTCTGCCTTGTCTTTGGACTGTGCCGCTGCTGTTGGGTCTCCTGTAAAGCTGTAGGATAATGGGTCTGTCTGAATAATTAAAAACAGACTCCAAACAAACTGGTGCTTTTACTGCTACTACTTGGAAAACCCATTAAGTGGCATTGTAAAGGATTTGTTCACATGCAGGTGCAATTTCTAAGATGCCTGGTGGGCTCTGTTCCTGTGAAGATGGTTTGTTTAGTTAATTCATGGAGCTTCCCCCTGATGAAACTTCGTACACGCTTTTTTAAAAATAGATGTTGTTCTAACTCTAAATTAGCTGTGTGCTGTTTGGATTTCACTTTAGCGCCGTTTCACTGGGTTCACAGGCTGTTAGGTAAGGAAGGTGCGTGGACTGTGCTCGTTCACAGGGCAGGTGATTCTGCCGCACATTTCAAAGTGACCTTGGGTATGACACTGAAACCTTAATCAGTCCCAGTGGTTAAATCAGCACCTTGAATGGTAGCTTACTGTCATCAGTGTGTGTGTGAGTGGGCGCAAGTTGCATTTAGCACTTTCACTCACATTGTTTTGGATAAAACTGCTACATAAATGCATTTAAGTGGAAAATAAGCCCCGTGTCTCTCACTGTGGAGATGTGTAAAAGTTATGTGCCCCAACTGTTTGGCCTGTTTCGCCATATAATGATCAATCAACATTACAGTAGGTGGTTTGCACTATACCTGGCACCATATGCCCACCCTCCTCAGAGTCGCAGCACAGCACAGGTTTAACACTTGTGTCGGTGCAAAGTTCCCGTGTTTAACTATGACTTATGGCTGAGCTGAGGCTAAACACAAGTGACCCAGGGATCACATGTTTCATATATTTACTGACTATGTGTTTGTGGGCTCATACTTTTAAATAATAATAAGACATGGTCAAGGATTGTCCAGCACAATTAAAAAGTTGATTGAAATCAGTCTGTTTAGGTGAGCCGTTTCAGCAATAGTGTATATTTGCAATATCATACAAAAATATAACCGACTTTCAAGGAGATGATCACGTGGTTTCTGTTTCTGTGTGTGGTGAAATAGTGCTTTCTTCAGTGAGAGGGCACAACACGAAAGCAGTTTACAGTAAACACCATCCTGTGACAGCTGATAAACACAGGCTGAAAGCACATTTTGCCTGAAGTGTTGCTCTTTGCTTTGTCACACTTGAGTTAGCCAAAGCATTTTCATATCAAAGAGGCTGTGTGATGTTGGCTCTTCATACCAACAAAAACTTTAAAGGTCACTCTCTGGTCACCTCAGATAGATTTAGATATAGTTTAGAGCCCAGCTGATGATTGTTTTATTGTCGCAACAAATAGTCGATTACTGCATGAGTCTCTGGGTTAGTGGCAAACACTTGCTATGCCGATTGGTGAATAAACATCATATCAAAATAATAACATGGTTGAAGAAATTCTCCTGTCTCCGCTTTACTTTTTAAATCTTCATTCATTGGCCTTTATAAATGTGGATGCATACATATTGGGGAAAAAAGCTCATATGGACCGATATATCTGCCACATTATAGTACGGCTGAAGCTGGCTGTCAGCTGTATGTAAGCTTTCGCCTTGGTTTGATGTCTTTGTGGGTGGTCAGAATCAGAATACCTTATTAATCCCTAAGGAAATTATGTGGGTTACATTTGCTCCAAGACAGTAACAGCAACACACTAAACTATTTAATAGGGGTGCAACGATACTCATATTGATATTGAACCGTTCGATGCAGTGCTTTCGGTTTGGTACGCATATGTATCGAACAATACAACATTTTTTATTTATTTTATCAACTTTTCTTTTGACGATGCTGTCTGTGTTGAGCGCTCGGTGGATCTGCGCTCGACAGTGCACCCCAGGCGGAGTAGTCGAACGCAGATTCACTGAGCGCAGGGCAAGCTAGCGAGACAGAAGTTAAGCTCTCCTTGCAACATGGCAAATTGAACCTCCTCCACCCTCATTCAGATCTGGCGTTTGGAGCTATTTTGGTTTTCATGTGACGTATGACCCTGAAGGTAAGAGCGTCATGGACTAAAGTAAAACAGTATGTTGGATGTGCCATGCAATGCTCAATTACATTGGTGGGAACTAGTGTGTTAGCACAGTTAGCTCGTTAACGTGTTGGCCGTCCAGCCCCATGCACGGGGCGATCCGCGGTAGCTCGTTAATGGAGATTTGCCGTGTTGTGGCGTTAACGTCATTTCAACGAGATTAACGCTGACAGCACTAGTGTGAACACGACGAATATGACTGCACATTTACTCCGACATCATCCTAGTGCAAAGACAAGTGGAAGCAGACAAAAACAACAAGCATGCATGCTACAAACTTTACCCGAGTCATTTAGACAGCCGTTAGCACATGATTCTCCTCATGGGGACCTGATATGTTTAATATGCTGCTGAGAATATAGCCCAGAAGAAGCCTATAGTATAGCTTTTATTTTGGAAAGAGCCATTTCTCTGTAATAAACTCTCTTTTCCAAAGATGAGTAATTTCTTGATCAGATAGATTTTTTTATTTTTTTATTACTTTGTTGTTTCAGCACCATTAAATTTAAAAACTGTACTTTTGAGTTAAAATATATATTTATAATTTTAATAAATGACAAATTAAAAAGGCATGAACATTTTTTTTTGTATCGAAAAAATATCGAACCGTGACACCAAAGTATCGAACCAAACTTTGGTGTCATGAAGAAAAACGCCGGAATAGGATAAGGTAATAAGAATAAGATACTGTATACAATAGAATAAAATACAACGTTGTCAGAAAGAGAGAATTGTACTTGGTGTGTACACGTGTGTGTTTGGTCAGCTGCGAAGTTCTTGTTGTGGAGTTTGACAGCAGAAGGAAGGAAAGCCCTGTGGAATCTCTCTGCCCACCATCGTGGGTGCTGCAGCCACTGAAGGAGCTGCTCAGTTCTGTCAGGGTCTCCTGCGTGGGGTGGGAGGTGTTGTCCAACAGGGAGCATCCTAGAACAGAGCTGGCACTCTCTTCCTCTCCCCGGCAGAGATGCTGCTGCACCAGCAGACCACACCGTAAAAGATGGCTGAGGGCACTATCACTATAGAGTCATAGAAGGTAGACCAGTTTATTGGTCAGATAAACACCAATGTGTCAAGTTTAAGAAATGGCACTATACACATACAAATCACTCAATTATACATATCAAGAATATTACAGAGGTGATTATAAATATCAAGAATATTGACAAAAATTATTACAGGGGTGGAAGATATGATTGAGATTTGACTCTAAATGTGAACTTTATTTGCTATTTTAACGTAGCGTGTGTGCAAAAGGGTGTAACTCTATTGCAATGTTTACAGTGCATTAGATGGAGCAGTTGTAGAGGGAGATGGCCACAGGCAGGAATGATTTCCTGTGTCGTTCAGTGGTGCTTTTTGGTAATCTCAGTGTATCACTGAAGATGCTCCTGTTACTAGCCAGCACGTCATGAAGTGGGAGGGAGGCGTATTATACAGCATTGTCCTCATCCAGGACAACATCCGCCTCTTAGACACCACCCTAAGAGAGTCCGCCTCCATCCCATCCCATTACTGGCCTTGTGCATCATTTTATGGAGTCTGTTGGCATCTGCGACCCTCAACCTGCTGCCCCAGCATGCAACAGTATAGAAGATGGCACTGGCCCCAACAGACTCATAGAAAATCCTAAGCATTGTCCGACAGATGTTGAAGGACCTCAGCCGCCTTAGGAAAAAAACAGAGATGACTCTGGCCCTTCCTTTAGAGTGCAGTGGTTTTTTTAACCCAGTCCAGTTTATTGTTTATGTGTACTCCGAGGTATTTATAGTCCTCTACAATGTCCACATTGACCCTCTGGATTGAAACAGGGGTCAAGGTTTTCCTGGTCCTTCTAAAGTCCACAATCAATTCCTTGGTCTTTGACGCGTTGAGCTGCAGACAGGCCTGTGTTACACAAGCCTCGCCACTTGTGGGAAATGTTTGGATATGAAAGAGATTTTTCTCTTGCCACCAACAACATTTTTCATGTTTCTGCTGCCATTTGCCAAGCTGCTCCCTTTTCAGATGCACCACTTTAAATTCACTTTGCTGTGTGAATGTGAAGCAATGAAAGCAGCGAGACCAAGGAGCATACATGGGAGTCACTCGAAAGACTGACAAGTAACCTACTTCTGATAACTGAGTTTTGTTTATTTTAACTAGATGAAGATGTTTAAGTGACAGTTGAAATGAGCACTTTTACCTCACTGTGGTATTTGCATCATTAGAGTACAGATGCATGTTTTTCTTGGTCTTTCTGCTGCCTGCTCATTTTTCAGCTTGGTAATTTAGATCCACATCTCACTTTGTATTGTATTATCTCCTGTGGTAATTCACTAAACGTGTTCACCCCATGGTGTGGTGTTGCGAGTGGGTACCTTATCAGATTTTTACCTCCTAATTATCAGATTTTCTTACCCAGTCCTACACAAGGGCTCCTAAATCAGCTTCAAGGACACTCATGTTTTGCCTGCTCTTAGTCTGTTTGCTGCAATAAGTTCTATTTGTCTGGATACATTTCCTGGTCCAGGTGAATCACATCTTGGCTTTCTTTCTTTGGATTATCCCTCCCTGCTGCAAGGCAGTGATAATGAAGTAGAGCAGTGAAAAGGGTGTTTTCATACACAGTTTTTATTTTTTTGAAAGTACACCAGATTCTGTTTTAATGAGCTCATCCCCTCCCGCGATTCACACTTGGGTGTGTGTCTAACAGGAATCCAACTATTACTCAGATGAGGTCAGGCTCGCTGCAGACCACGCATCACATGAATCTCTTTGGTCATTTAGCACAAACAGGTTTTTGTCTCTTTATAACAGTCAAATAGAGCTGCAGAGGTTAGTCAGTGAATCCATCACTCAGCTAATCGACGTTGCCTGATCCACTGTTTTCCTGTGGAAATCGGCTGCTTATTAACGGTTGCTATGGTTTGGGCAGGCCTCTTTTTCAGGCAAAACTCATGAATAATTGCACACATTGTGCCTTCCTTGTATTATAGGGCTGTTCGATATAACGATATATATCGGATGACGATATAAAAAAATCTATCGTTTCATTTTACGCTATTGTTTGTTTCGTGGTGTTGCAAAATAAACTGTTTACGGCAATATTTTTTTCATCGTTCTGATGGTCACTGTAGTGGCTATATTAATTTCTTAAAGTTCTCTCTTTCTCTTATATTTAAAATAACCACACTACAGACGGACAAGCATTTGTTTTTATGCGTTGTCGTTAGCAACAGCGACGGTAAAACCACCGCGTGTCCGCTTGTTCCACATAAACCTTTCACAATAAAGCTCAAGATCCTGTTGAGACTTTTCAAAATAAACTGAATCACGTGAAAGATGCAGATTATTTACGGATGAGAAGCAAAAAGGAGCCGTCAGGTGCTAAAAAATAAACCTTAGACTCAAACGTTAGAACAGGCTTTTCCCCGCAGCACGCCGTGTAATAAATACTTACAAAGAAAACGGCGTACGTTAAAACGTAGGTCTAAAAATGTATAGTTTCATACATCGTTAAAACACTCGACTCCAGCTACACAACGCCCAGCTGGAAACACTTCACACAACTCGAGCTGCCCGAGATTCACAGAATTTACAGAAAATGTAAAATTTTTGTGATTTTACATCATTATCAGACAATAGATGTCTTATATCGGGACATGAGATTTTGATCATACCGCACAGCCCTACTTCTTCTTAAAACTGATGGGTTTTTTTTCTTTCTTTCTTTCTTTCTTTCTTTCTTTTTTTTTTTTTTTTTTTTTTTTTTTTTAGCTTAACGTGCTACTCTCACATTGTATTTTGCTATTTACCATTATACCATTGCTTTGGGGTTATGTGTGGTCATTCACAATAACTTCACAAGGCCCCAGCCTCATTGTAAATACAGTTCATTCTGCGCTTGGGTGGCAACTCATCAAAATGATTCTCTGTGTAGGGAGATGCTCATTATTTAAAATTCTCCCTCTGTTGTCAGCAGTGGCCTCAGTGCCTGGTCTTTCATAGGAGTCTCATTTTAAAAAGAAGACTGTGCAACAAGTGAAAGAGCAGCTGCTTTGGCCTTACGAGACATGATAATGGTAATTGCTGTAACAATGTAAAACTGTAGCTTCTGAGAGGATGTGAATTAGGTCAACAATGTCAATTCAACAGCACTACCTTTCTAACATCATACAGAAAGTGAACCCAACATCAATACGGACAAAACAACGAGTTAAAATAATCCAAATATAAGGTCCAGCTAGAGCAGGGCAATATGGCCAAAAATATTTATCACGATATATATTTGAAAATTTGCGTTAACGATATAACTGACGATATAATTGATGCGAGACAAAATACAACTCCACAACATTACTAGCGCAAAAAGACA
Organism: Maylandia zebra; assembly: GCF_041146795.1. Lineage (NCBI taxonomy): Eukaryota > Metazoa > Chordata > Actinopteri > Cichliformes > Cichlidae > Maylandia > Maylandia zebra. The sequence goes on along the minus strand of NC_135176.1, from coordinate 4,127,500 downwards.
ACCGTCCATTTATTTTCACTTAAACAAGAAGCTGGTTTTTATGTACATTAAAGCTTTATAAAAATGTAACAGTGCAAATGCAAATTCCTTGCTGAAAGTTTAACCAAAAGGCATTTCCAGTAGAAATGGGCTGACATATCCTGAGCATAACCATGTATAATATCCACTGAAGTTAAAAAGAGGTGCTTTGCAACATTAAACTGCAGTGTGCAGTACGTATTTTTCGGACCATAAGGTGCACGGGATTATAAGGCACATTAAGCGAAACAAAGCAGTCAGATAAATCAAACTTTATTAAACTCATTCTTCTTGCTTCCTCCACTTCTGTAACATTGATTCATTAATGTTGAATTCTCTGGCAGCGGCTCTATTCCCATGTTCTTGCAGTATACTAATGACTAACCTCGTATTGTGGATGGATTATCTCAGTTGTTCTCCTGACTGAAGATTGGTCCTTTTACAGCATCCTGCCATGCGATTGCATTTGTCTCTAACCATGAGGAACCTTAACGTTAACTTTTATAAGTGGAAAAATGTTAGTGTTCGTCCTCCAGCTTCACTGTTTATGTTATGCTAACATAGCTGTGTCGCTAGCGATCACGTAGCACATCATTATATACCAGCTAGCCCAACTTCAGTAACCCTACAAACGTCACTGCTGTTTAGTTTTCTGTCTTCATTTATGTTGGAAGTGATAGCAGAGCTGTACGTTTGATTTTTTTCAGAAATCTCTCAGTCAGAACATGCAATATCATGCTTAGGTAACTAGCGAAACTAGCGAGCTAACTTCCGCTAGCTTCCTGCTAGCTTCTAACTTCGTTAAATGTAATACATTTTGTTTTCATGGATGCCTGGAAGTTAAACTTCATAGTTACACCTGGTAAAGCAGCAATGCTGATCGTTTTATTAAAGATGAAAGAATTTAGACAGTTTTTAACTCTCAGTGATGCTGCAGTGTTCGTTTGACCTGAAGTATACGGAGTTTAGGACCCAGATTACTCCCAGATTTAAGAGCATCTTAGTCCGACAAATACGACAATAACGACGGCCGCTTGCATGTTCTGCAAAAAAATGTGCTTTGTCGTGTATCTGACGGACAAACACCAAACCAGTTCCACATCACTGAAGTTGCACCATTTTTACAAACCAATTCTGGTTCATCTGTTTCACTGAACAATCGGCCATGTGCGTATGAAAACAAAGGCACTGCGCATGCGCGTTTTACTCATATTCTATCGCGATATTTCATTTTCCTATCGTTGCCTAACATTATACCGGTATTACCGTGAACGGTATAATATGGCCCAGCCCTAGGTCCAGCTTATGAATAGCAGTTACAGAGGTCTTTATATGAGCTCTGAACTCTCTCAAGGAGACACAAGATTTCAGCTTTAAAGTGCACTGAAGGTTATTCAATGACTGAGGTGTAAAGTTGGACAACGTTGTGCTACTGAGTTAAAAAATGATGTAAGAAGCAAACTAGAGGAACACAAATCATAGCAGCTGTTTGATGTTATTCAGGGTTTACCCAACATGGCATTGAACATGAAGCTGCTAGTAAAACTGCCTCCTTAACTAAATGAAGGCCAAGAAACCAGATTATAAAGTGCACAGTGATATCAAGATGTTTGATATGAAACATAAAGAACTGTGACACACAAAGTGCAAAGGAGGCAGCGTGCATATAAATAGTGTCGTCATTATCAAGAACATAAGTGCTTTTAATCAGTAAGGAAGAATACAACATTGTATTAACAATTTTAATAGATTTTTTTTTCAGTAAACTCATACAAAAGAAAGCATTTATAAAATCAACAGACTGAAGGTTGTAGTTGTTACAGTTTTGTATTTTCTAATTAGTTTTAGTTTTTGTCTGAAAGCTTTATTTTAGTAAGTATTCAGGACAACACTTTGTAAAGTCACACGACTCAGTTATGTAGACGTGCCGAGTCAGACCTTTCACCAGAGTAACAAAGATAAAGACATTTCCTGTGTATTTCTATTTTGAGTTAATTTGTAAGTTGTTGGTTTTTTTTTTCAAACATCTTTTTAAAATATATTTTTTAATAATTTCAGTTGACCAAAAATATTTTTATCACATCCTAATCAAGCTTAATTGTATCCTTCATGTTGCTCTGTGTGCGTGGATCACACTGCAACACTATTATGAATTATAAATGTGTGTTTTTGAGTTGCCTTAAGGTCTCTAGCTCACTCGTGTTCTGGATTCAGTTTGTCTGTAACATTTCCTGATTATCTTAATCAAACGTTAAATATCTACTCAAATATACACAGAGACTGAGAGAAAGTGCTGTTCTCTTTAGTCTGATGCTAATCTGATAAGAACATCTAGGATATGAACTGCAAGTTGCCCAAAAACGTATTTGGTGATGATAACTAAAGCACTTGTAAAATATACAATTTTAAATTTTTGTTAACCTAATTAACTGAAAAAGAATTAATAAAATAAGAAGAGTCATGGTTTCTCTTTGGTTACACGTTCCTCAGTCAAGTCAGTTCAGCTACCTGCTTTCAAACGGCTCCGTCACACCAAAACTGGGAGAAGATCCACCCGCCAGCATGTTAAACTGGTTTAAATGCCACGGAACTGCTTAAAGGATGGCTTTGGTATTACAGGAAGGCTTCAAGTCTGAGCTTCTCTTAACGTTTAAACAAGTGACGGCCTTCATTTAATTCAATTCACTGTAATTTCACACAAATGCTGTGTTGTGTTGCATGTGGCTTCAGATCCACGGGTTCCCTTGTTCTAAAACTGAACTGAATCAGGAGTTTTTGTTTTTTAAATTATTATCTTATGTAGTACTATGTGTACATCAGAGACGAGATTTTGAAAAATCAGTACATGTATTACAGTAAAATCAAAAGAAAAGATAAAATAATGAAAATGTCATTGGTCTTTCTTACCCTTCAGTTGAATCAGAATGTCTAATCTGAGGCTAACATCCAAGTATGAATATTGGGGAGTTAAAAATTTCCTGTAAAACTCCATATTTGAGCAAGCACTTATTGTTGGTGACACTATTTGGATGGATGGGTTCCAGGTGGTGCTTTAATTATAACTGAGAAATATTTTCTTAAATATGGACATGACATGTTTCATTCACCGTCACACATGAATATTTGATGCTGCAGAGTTTACTTTGTGTCTTGTAACTGATGTGTGGTGTTATTGGAGACCTTTTTTTAATGCAAGACAGTGCAGTATGTTTTCTTGTGTGTTTTCACTTGTGTTGGGTGTTAGAGAAACTTCACTTTCTTCCTCAAGGACGCTTTGACAGAACAGATGGCTCTCTTGAGGATCCAGTCTGTAACCTTTGAGACGTGTCGTGTGACCTTTCAGAGCAGTTTCTCTCTAATCGACAGGCAGCTCTGCTCCTGGCATTACTGCTGCATGAATGGAGAATAAAGGCTGATTGCAGCGATAACACTGCAGGCACATTCATTAGTTGTACACAAAAAGGTTTCCTAAACATCAGAGTGGTTCCTGCCACAAGTGTATCACATTGTACCCTTTAGAATGATTGTGTGAAGGCATTTCTCCACACACTGTTTTGTTGTACATTGCTGCTGGCACTAGCTCAAGGGTTCAATGGTTCTCCCAGTGCTGATGAGGCTCTGCAGAATAGAGTTTAACACAGTGGGAGGAATGTTGGAAATGGGGAAGAACCTCATTAAGCAAAAAACACAAGTCACTGTAAATGTCAGTCTTGTAGTGGCGTGGGAGTAAGATAAGAACCCAGGCACTGTTTAAAAAGGTAGTTTGATTTTAAAATATGTTCCTTAAAATGTTGAATAAACCTGTGAGTGAAATAGTGGATGTGACTTATGCAGTATGTGGCTGCTACAGTAGGAGTGTTGTTAACAACATAGTACTCCATTTTTATTTTATTTTTTTTGATATTTGGGTCTTTGTATAGGTTTAAAATGATCTGTTGGGAGAAAAAAGAGAGACAAATATCAAAAACATAAACGTACCATTTTTAAATTATGTTAGCAAAAGTTCACACCCACATTTCACAGCAGACAGAGGTCTTCTATTGGTTACACATTTTTGGAGCATCTCTGCTTTCATTTTCATCCTCCCTCTCTTTATTGTTCTTAAATGAGGTTACAGAGCCCCTCTCAGCTGTTTACAGACTATTATGCTTCCTGTATGGTTAGCAGGATACAAACACTAGTTATTTGACAAATAAAGACCACGCACACGCATGAATGCTGGTAACGGCATGAGTTTATTTGGTTCTTTTCCACTTAACTCGACCACTTGGTTTTTAGGGGTTTCCATTAGGTGGTAGTACCGATTACCTAATACTTTTTTTTTTTTTAGTACCTACTTGACTGGGGATCAAAGTGATCTCTTCCGGTCCTGCATTTCTTCAATGATCCCACCCACATTAAGGTGGTACTCTACTGTAATGGACAACAAAAACAGTAGAGCCAAGCCGAGTAGGTGCTAGTGCAAAAAGGCTCTGGAAAAAAAAATCAGAGGAAAGGTCTTTGAATTAGAAGTTTGTTTCACACGCTGCCTTCTGTTCATGTAGAATGTGTGTTATGATGTGAGTATGAAGGGTGCACAGTTACAGTGCAGGCCCCCTGCCGATGTGCTCTTTAGTGATCCCAGTGGGTATTTTCAAATAAACTACTTGAAAATACCCACTGGGCCGTTGTGTCTCTTTACTGGTAAGGCTATATGTGGAATTCCTATTTTGTACACCTCCCAGCACCACTCTTAATCCCTGCTCAGTGTGAATGTACTGGGAAAGAGGCATGAAAAGTCGACAAATCTCTGTTTATACTGTTACAGATAAATGTGGCAGAACTGAGCCGGCCTGCTGCTCACTCTCTAAATGATGTTTGTCGTGGGAAACTTTAATGACCTCTTCATTTTGCGAAACAACTTCTACAAATTGCTGCTTGCCTGTCCGTATCAGAAAGCATGAAATGGTTGCATATTGCTGGTATTCAGTGAGCCTCTCAGAGACACTGGAGTGAAATGCTCCATTCAAAGCTCAATGCTGTTGCTAGGTTGTCAAAAACTGGTCCAGAAGTGTCCAGGTTGCCATTACTGGCTAATTTGCACATCAATGTATTTGAAGTCTTTCAAGTTAGGGAAAGGGCTCCACTGGATGGGCCCCCAGTGGTTTATCATTCTGTGCGTGTTCGAGGTCGAGGAGGTCAGCGGTGTCAGAACAGGAGGCGACTACATGCTGGCGCTCCTTTGGCGTGTTTTAGCCACAGTAGTGAAATGGCTCTATGGAGGTGGCGTGTTTGTATGTACCCAAATCTACTACTTTACTTCAGATATTTTAATGACTGTTGCAGTTCTCCATCAGCCCCTTTAAGCTCCAGTATGCCTGCCGTGTTGGTCGCTTCACGTGGCACCAGTAACATCTATAACAGCCACTTGTATTTATAGAAGGAAGTGAATCTCTGAGGTTCTGTACAACCTGAGACTCCTCTGTCTTCAGCCCAGCCATGGTGGCAGCGGCACCATGTTACAAAAATCAAGAGATGTGCGACAGGTCAAAGCCAGTCGAGGTGACATCAGATCCATCGTGCCACAGGGTGATGGATCAGCGTGAGCACAAAAGCACCCTTCACCTGTCAAACAGTTTCCCTGAACTCGAAAGTTTGAACTACTTAAAACTCTAACTTACCCATCCTATAACTCATTATACAGGACAGTTGAGCTTTTTCAGCGGTTTCCATTCAAGGTTTCGTGGAGGTTTTTACTATTAATGTTGGTGCTTCCTAAAAGTCTGTTTAGATTATTCCTTAAACACAAACATGATGAAACAACTAGAATATTTACGTGGTGTCCACAAAAGGATAAATGGAGACCAAACGAATAATTCAATTCACATTTCTCCAGGATGAGGTGACATCTCATGTCATATTGATTTGTTTTATCTTCTTTTTTTGAAGTGTCACAGTTTGGTGTTTTTTGGAGCCAGAAATTACTATACAAGGATAAAAGGGTAGCATGCTAAATTATATGCTATCGCTAGCTAGTTTAGATGGCAAGTTGCATCAGACGTGTATGCAAGGCTGCAACGATTCGCCGACATAATCGTCGATGCAGAATTTTATTGACGTGTCATATTCTAAATGTGTAAATGTGTTATTTTAATACACTACAGCAAGCGATGGGGGCACTAACGCCTAAATCATCTGCTAAGACTGCTCTCAGTACTAACGAAGAAGAACGTACTGTGAACAGCAAAGTAGGAGGAAGTTTAAAAAAATGGAAACAGATTTAAAAAATAGAGTGAAAGCATTAAACAGAAAACAAAGTTAAATGCAGACTGTTCAAAGTAGAACTTTCCTTCCATGACAGCATTTTTCTTTTCAATGCTGCTATCATTTCAGTAATTAATGTCCAGTACTCAATGCAGCTCTGTTTATAGACATACAATTTCTGCTTTGTTTTAATCTCATAATCTCAGATTTATTTATTTTTTAATGCTGAAGTCATTACTGTACAAATCTGAAGCGCTAGAATTACTGTTGAGCTGTAACAGAGAAAAGGTAAATGAGAGAAGCTCATGTTGCAGACGAGCATCAAGTCTCTGTCTCTTTAAATTGTAGCTGCTGTGGCTTAAAGTGAAGGAGGGATGAGTGAACTTCGCCTTGCTGATATTGATTTAATGTTGAGTGACCTGTTTATATTTATGACTCACTACCGCACTCCGGAGACGCTCTGCTTCGTGACATTGAACCGAAAGTGACAGAGGCAAAAGATAAAAAGTTAAAATGTGACCTTTATGGGAATTAACATTTTCACACTCGTTTCTTAAACTGAAATGTAATTGAATTCGATTTTTATTTTTAAAGAAAAACTACAAGTAAACTTAAGATCTTAACCGTCACATTGTCTGAATTTTTCCAGTTTTCCATGTTCCAGTTTTTGGACCTGGTGCGTCCCCTAGCTGATACATTTGGGAGCATGGATGGTTGCATTTGCATTGAGACAATAATTACATCTTCATATCTATTTTTTTATGTTTGTTTGTTTGATTAAACATGAAAGAATGTACATGTACGTGGACCGGAAAATATTAGAACATTGACTTATTCTAAGTAAAGGAACATGCTCGACTAGTTGACTAATCATCACCATTGTTACTAGTAGGTTCCAGATGTGGTAGCCGTTTAATACGACCTCGGGGTAATAAACTTAGGTTTATCAGTTTTTCTACTGTTAATTTGTCGTGTTTGAGTAATATGTGAACATCTTTTGTAGTATCGTGTTTTTTAATATCATATTCTTTCCATTGGTTTATTTTAAGTGTCTTTCTTTTTCGTCGTCTGGAGTATAATGTGTAATGTTGATAATGCGTGATGCAAGCTGTTAATCGGCATGATTAATGGTGACTAATGGTTTGGAATGCCCTTTTTATTAGTTTTTTTCACTACTTTAACTTGATATATGAGGGTGTTTTTTAGTTTTAGACTAGTCGGTTAGTCTAATTCTTTTTCCTTGTTTAGTCGACTAAGAAATTAGTTGTCCTGATGATCCGTTAATGCATTGTAGGCTCAGGGGGCTAGCTTATCCCAGTGTCAGAATGTAAAAGTTGGGGTACACAGGACCACCAGAGAGAGACAACCACATACCAGAAGGGTCTGCTACAGAAATAAACGGCTGAGCGAGCCAAGCATAAAGTCTGAATGGCTAAGTCACTGTGGTAACTTGAACTAAACACCTAACCTGTTCTGGAGCATCTTATATTCTGAGTTTTGGTTTAACATCAGCTGGAAGTGCCAACTTTTCACAGAACCTTTAATTTACAGTATGTTTGAGGTACATTGTATATTCTCACTTTAAATGTGCAAGTTGTTAAGCCGTACCTAAGTAAAACCACTGAAACAGCGGGTCACATTTTCACAGCAACGAGCATGTATTCATTTGGTGCAGCGAATGTGTAAATGTTGGTATTCTTTATTATAATCTGCCAAGTCCGGAAATACAGCTTCTAGAACAAAAACCAAGAATACTTCTTCAATCAGTTTAAAATGTCAGAGCTTTAATGTTCAGTCATCACAGTGGAAATAAACAGCAACGCGGAGAGTGAGCCAGCAAAGGCAAACAAAACTATGTTGACCTTCCTTCGTAGAACACCCCCCGGAGGTCTGAACCTAGAGCCTTTTTGCTGTGAGATGAGATTGCTAACCGCTCCCAGTTGGGCTCTAGTAAGCTCAAGATTTCCTGTTTTTGCCATTCAGATTAGAGTGAGGATGTTTATTGTGTAGAGACTATTGAATCTTGATTTTTAATCTCCTGTGAGATGAGCTGAGGCTCTGTCCTCTCTCAAGGTCAGCCATGTTGTGGCTTTTTCTGCTGCATCAGGTGTTCGTGGGAAGCTCACCCTGCTTTGCTGTGCCTGGCTGCCTGCTTGGTATACACAAACTCGCTTTCTGTTAACAAATGCACACACTTCATTCCGTCTGCACACGGTACCTAAAGGGATATGTGTTTCCATACCCACAGCATAAACAGGCGGATGAAGTCACACAAAAAACATCTAGTTAATGTCAAATGGGATGAGCTGCCTTTGTGTGTGAGTTAACAGTAGCTCAGGGCAAGCTGTGTTTCCAACATGAAGCCCATGTCCATGTCAACAACTTGCCCGGGTTGTGCCAGGCCAGTCCGCTTGTGCATAGCAGTCAATACAGCCACGTGCTGCAGGTCAATAATGTGGTGGTTAAAAAAGGTGAACTGCGCTGTGCAGCATACAGAAAAGTTTATCATCTTTCCATTCAGACTTACTGCTTATATCAAAGACGGTCACAGGTCAAAAGAGTTCGTCGCTTTTCGATTGGTTTGGAAGAAGCTTAATCACTCTGGATTCAAGTGCATGCTTGTTATTTTCAGGACAAAGATCTCTGAGTCACTTAACTCATTCACTGCCAGCCATTGGCAGTGAATGAGTTAAACCCATTGACTCATTCACTGCCATTGACGGCTATAGACGTCAATGGCAGTGAATGAGTTAAATGTCTCAAAAGAAGGTGAGGCAAATATTTGGAGTCTCTAATACTGGCATTAAATTACTATCCATGTTAATAGATGACATGTGCCTTTTAAACATGGTGCCTTTTTTGCCTGAGCTACACTTTGTGTGCACCAGAGAGGCCGGAGGATTACGTATGCCCGGCAAGTCTGCCTCGGATGTAGAACCAGCTGCTTCAGTGTGGCTTGTGAAGATCCTCTTCCTCCTACGCTTTCTCCTCTCACGCCCCACTCTTGGCACCATCCTCTTGGGATTACAGAGCGTAGCCATTGACTGCCACAGAAATCTGGCTCTTTGGCTCCCAGGGGATGTAAAGTTCTTGGTCATTCCTGTTGTGTCACTGTGATCTATTTTGTTGCACTGACATGTTAAGATTTCCCTGGGAGGTTTTGTGGTGGGTGGTATTACAGAGATAATACCAGAGATGCGAAGATGTTCTCTCCTGTGATTATAGTCACGGTGATGATTCAGTGGGTGGGTGATGAGCGCTGTTAATATTCCCTAAAGTCACCTTAATCACTGTACAATGCTCCCACTATGTGTGCTTGGCACTGAACACAGGAAGGAGTGCTAGCTGTTTCTATGACGTGCAGAGACCCCTCAGGTAGTAACTTTATTCCATAGTCACATGATGACAAAATAATTTAAAGCATTTTTCAATTCATTCATTTGAAGGAAAAACATAGTTTTGGTTCAGGTTATAAGTCTGATGTGTAATAACTTCAAAGGACTTTCAGCTCCTACATGTTTCTGCTTGAACACATAATAACCTGCATCCGCTAAATGGAGCAAGATGATATAAGGTGTGATTTTAATAAACAAAGAACAAAGTGAACACACATTTAAAGATTCTCGGTTTAAAAACATTCAAAGGCTGCAGGTGGATCTTAAGAGCAGTAGTGAACGGTAACTATAGCTATACGTACAGGTTGTTTAGTTGTTATAAGTGATGGATGCATCGATGGTGTCAGTTTGTAAGCCTCACATTTCCTTGTTTGCGCCTTTGATATATCAGGGTTTGCATCTTCTCGTGATATGTTACATTACTGTAAATTAAATCTTTGTCGAACTGTTGCCTTTATAGAATAAGCACTTGAAGATATTAGGAAGTAGTCATTTTTCAACACAGAAAATCATTTCTGGTAAGTAGTAAATTACATGATTCTTATATAGCGCTTTTCTACTCTTCGTAGTACTCAAAGCGCTCTATACAACATGCCATATTCACACCCATTCGCACAAGCACAGTCTTCTATAATTTCAGTGCTTACTAACTACCATTCATACACATTCGTACTCCGATGCATCTGAGAGCAGCTTGGGGTTAATATCTTGCCCAAAGATATTTGGCATGCAGACTGGTGAAGCCAGGGATCGAACCACCAACTTCTTTGCATGTGTTTACTTTGTCTCACTCCTTCATTTAACAGATATGTTGTTTACCAAAGAGTAACTGCCACAGGCTGCAGTAGACTGTAAAGCAAACAAACTGTTTTTTACCAGACTAACATGAGAAATCGCTGCGCATGATGGATAAGTTGAAATGCTGCTGCACAACCAACTCGACCAGTCAGAGGCCGGTGTTGAGCTTTTTGGTAAGCGTAGTAACTTTTGGCGTGAGATTTGCATTGCTGAACATCCTATGCTAGCATTCTGCTTGTAGTTTGTGGCTGACGTTGATGAGGGTGGAGAACACATTCGTTTGCTATAACCTTTTAGGACTTTCTGGAATGTTTTTGGAACTTTCCCTTGAAATCAGACCTACTTGTGGAGATGTGAAAAAGAATGGCTGACCGAAAGATGCGAGGACTGTAAAAAGACTGTTTGAGGATGGAGACTTCAGACAGCACAGCTACCGCAGCGGGAAAGCCGATGGAGCTGATGATGTTGTTTGACTTTTGGTTCACATTGGACAGCGTGTGCCATGTGTCGTGCAAAAGTCATGACTTATCTGGTCTGCTGACTAAAGTTAATTTGTTTTTGTTTTTTTTCTACCACCCCAATCTCACCCACCCCCCCACCCCGCCCGTCTTCGCACATCTTTTCCTGTGTACCTTTTACACCACATCATGTTCTCAGTCTTGTCTCTTTTCTTATTCCCCACATTCCTCTCCATCCCTCTGCTTTCCCCCCCCTCTGTCGAGTTCCTACATGTGATTTCTTTTTATCTCGTTCCTCTTTCTCCCTCTTGCTCTACCTCTTCACATCCTCCCCCTTCCCTCCCGCCCCCTCCCTCTCTCCCCCTCCCTCTCCGCTTCTCTGGCAGGCTTCTCATTGCAGTGAGTCAGTATCATGGAGGCAGGCAGCGGGGCTGCCGCAGCGGTGGGGAGTGCAGCACTGGGTTTACTGGGAGCCACAGCCACATCCAGCCATGACATCTTGGACAGGTAAGCGAGCTGCATGAGGCTGGCACACACCCCCAGGAACACACTGCCCCCGACGTTCTCCATCAGAGTGGAGAGTGTGTGGAAGAGAAGGACCACACCTTAGGGCTTTGAATAGCATGTTAGTTTGTTTATACTCAGAAAACAGGTATGGAGAGTTTGTGAGCATCTGTGTGTGTTTTGGGGGTGAGGTCGGAGGATGGGAAGGGGTGTGTGTGTGCTTGCTTACTTACAGTAAGTGAGCCCATCTTCTTCTCTCTGTGCATGCGTGTGTCTCGTCTTCTGTACCATTACTCTCACTTCATGTGAGGCAAATGCACTGGCAGGCAGTTCAGTTTTTCAGCTGATAGTTGGAGAATCTGGTTTGTGCTCGTAAGAGTGTGTGTGTGTTCACGCTATGACACAAGGGGGGAGTTACTTGGCTTCCTCTGTGCCTGAAGGAGAAATGACACCAGGGTATGCGCATGCAGAGGAGGAGGGGAGGCATTGGTAAACGTGCCTGAGCGCTGTAGCTTTGCTGATAGGTTGAGTTTGTACAGCCCCCCCCCCCTCACACTCCAGCACACACACACACAGACACACACACACACAGAAACCGTAAAGCCCCATAGCAACTAGCCATCACTGCTGGAAACTCCTCATTCAGACTCCCAGATCCCAGCTCCAAAAACCAGTGTCCCCATCGATAGGCTGAGTAGATCAGCTTTCAGCTAGTTACGTCATCTCTACAGCTGTGCACCCACACCCACACGGACTGTCGTCACACACACCCTCCCCTCAAGCATGCACATTCACAAAAACGCATATGGACTTTCATCCAGTAAACACGCATGCTTCACAGGGATGTTTTAGGACAAACACTGCTGTAGCTGTTCCAAGGTATGCCTCCCTGTGCATAGCGAGCTCTATCATGAGCCAGCGGGTGCTCCTGGAACATTCCGGTTGTTACGCTCTCTACCACTGAGGTATAAGTAATCTCCGACACGTTCCGGGGATCTCCTTTGACACATTATACAATGTGAGATTGCATAATGAAGGGAATGAAGGCTGTGAGTCATTTAGCTGTTATTTCCTTACTATTTCTGTTAGTCACCACTCGCATTTGATTGACGAAGACAGATTTTCTGCAGCCTTCTCTGAACTACACCTTTATGCTGTTCGTCTGAGCAGGTAGACAGAGGCCTCTGTCTATCTCGCCAACGTTACTGCTAATGTGGGCTATTCTCGCTGCTGGATTAGTGGCGTGTCGTGCGCATCTGTCTGTGTTTTTGCAGATGTGCTGTCTAGCTTAGTTTTTCTATTTTTTGCTCATGGTGTTGGGGATTACAGTTAAGGCCGCTCAGCTCTTCCACCTGCCCCTTTCTCAGTGCCCCTCCAGTCCTGAACTGGGTCTAAATCCTGTACTGAGGTTACCATGGCAGCAGCAGCTTAGCATATATGAGACAGTGGTCCCACGTTACTAGTGAGAGCAAGCTGGTGAAAAATTAGAAGAGGTGAAGATGAGCAAAGGGAAACTATGAATTGGATGATTCCTTTTTTGCTAAATGTTTCCTGATGATGATGATGTATAAAGTATCTATACAGGAGTATGTCTGCTCAACCTGACACTGCAGATTATTTCTTTTTTCTGTGTGGGTAGGAGAAGGTTTTTGGCTTGACCTAGTGCAGTATAAAAGTAGCCGGCTGAATCGTGGTGGACAAAGTTTGATCACAGGATCAGGAGCCGGGACTGACGAGTGACGAGAACCCCAATTGGGGACACGAGGGCCTCAGGAGGTGACGCAGAGCTGAATGCTGTAAAGCTGCATGCTGTTTTGGGATGTCGTAATCAAGTCTGGGATAAGCGGACCACAGAGCAGGATGGAGTGCAGGAGGAGGCCTATGCAAACGAACCAAATGGATCACATTGCTGGTAATTTAAGGCGGGCGCAGGCTGCTGGGGGTATAGCTTTCATGTGTTGATTCAGGGATCTGATAAAACGTTAATGAGTAACTTGATGTTTATCTGAGCTCACAAGATGTGCAGGTTTGAGCTGAGAGTGCAGCATGTTTTTTAACATGTCACCTAAGGGCAAGTATGTCAGTTTTTACTTGTGAATATACATTTACTTTTTGTTGTTAATACTGCTAAACACATTAAAACAACTGAGTCTTTCTGCTTTGACAAGTCTGAGGAAATATCCTTGATTATGTCATAGTGTTGTCATCGTTTGTGATATTGTGTTTTTGGCGATTAGGTTTAGAGACTAGTGTGCAAGATCTGAGGAAATTACCACAGCAAGGGTCTAATGAAAGATCATTTTGAGTTGCATTGTGGGAAATCTCTGCCTTTGCTCCTTTCTGATTGTTTTGATTTTGCAAAATGTTCAGAGACATATTACGTTGCAGCCTTTTAAACAGAGTGGCTGGGTTTACAAAGCATACACAGCTTATGAGTCTATGGGGAAGAAAATGCCATCTGATTCAGGATAACATCATTTGTCTCGTGACTATGGAAGTTAATCATGAGACAAGTTAAATCTTTGAATAGGAAACATAATGTTTGGATCTTGGGCAATGTGGTGACAAATGTCCTAATAAGAAAAAATAACTTTCCTATATGTAGCACATGTTGTACATACATGTCCAGACTCGAAAACAAGCATCTTAAAACTATATAGCGCAGAAGTCCCACCCACTTGTTTTTCAAACCTGGGTTTGCGAGGGGCAGCCAGTGAGAAGAAAACTGCCTTAAAGGGCACCAAGGCCCAGTATAAGATACATAGGAGTTATGTGTTAATTGGGAATCATGCAAAGCTGCTCCAGCAAATTCTAAAGAAATAAAGGTGCAGTTTGAAATGAGCAGAACACGTCCCCTTTAACAAACTCTTCCAAGTGAATTAATCAGAGAGGCTTCAAATTCAGATTTGGTTCGTGTCCTCTGAAGAGCGTTGCAATGCATCATTATGGAAATTGTGACTTTTCATTGAACAGTGTTTCATTGAACATTGTTGCCGTGGCAACATCCAGGCATACAATGTGCGGCCGTGAAAAAGAAAGTTGTTTTAACACAATTGTACATTGTCCAATGTTCCTATGCTGAGAGAGACATTCTGTGTCGTAGGGCAACAGAAAGCCGACAGTAGATGTATTTCCACATGTGATGTGCAGCTTCGTAACAATTATGTCGATCCATTCACTCTTAATGTCTAAGAATGAATGGATCTACATCAGCGGTCCCCAACCTTTTTTGCGCCACGGACTGGTTTATGCCCGACATTATTTTCTTTTCTAAATGTACTTGTATATTGTTCACATGTTGAAATAAATTACCAATCAATCAATCAATCAATTATTTTCACGGACCGGCCTTTAAGGTGTCGCGGATAAATACAACAAAATAAAACTAGTACCGGTACCGAAAAAAAGAAGATTTATTCATAACACACGTGAAAAGACCCAGGAAAACAGAGTTAACGATAAAAACGATAACAAAATAACGCTGAAAACCGATAAAAACCCTGAAAACCAGACATTTCACGCTTGAGCCTCAACTCTCGCGGCCCGGTACCAAACGACTCATGGACCGGTACCGGTCCGAGGCCCGGGGGTTGGGGACCGCTGATCTACATGACGCCAAAGCCCCTCAACTCTCTCACACTAATGAGCACAAAGGTACAAGGACCCAATCACTGGTGCTTGGAGATTTAAAATCTTTTAGTCCTTAGTCACTAGTCAGCAATAACCCAGGAAAATGCACTTTTTAAATTATGATTACATTTATTAAGAGAAATAAGCTGTCCAACCTACCTGGCTTTTTCTGAAAAAGTAGTTACCCCCTCACTTGTCCCAGACCTCTTTTACCTTGTCAACAGTCAGTGTTCATGACTCAACAGCAAGAAAGAGAATGGAAAAAAATGGTATCCAAGGGAGAAAGCCACTGCTGGACTAACAGGATCATCTCACTTTTACCAAAAAACATCTTAATGATCCACAAGACTTTTTAAAGGTTTGCATTTCATTACATCTGTCATAAAACTAACACAGCATTTCATAAACTGAACAGCACACCACCAGTCAAACATGGTTGTGGTAGTGTAATATTCTGGGGCCACTTCAGGACCTGAACAGCATCCCATAATTGATGAAACCATAAATTCTGTTCTCTGAAAGGAGAATGTTTGGACCTTGAAATCAGCATGTCCACCTCTGAATTTAACATAAATAATAATATTGTAATAAAAATTACAAAGTGTGCCACTTATCGCAAAGTTCATATCTGACCCAACAGCATCATTATTCATATATATTCGTATATATCCACATACGTATCTTAGATTTTTAATAATATATGCTGCCCAGCAGCCACGCTACTCTTTAATGGTTGGTTAATGGTTATTACAGTCGAGCATTTATTCCATGCCCAGTTTTTGCTGAGCAACAGATATACTTAATCAATAGCAGAGAAATATTTATGGAGCCATCAAGACATATTTCAGTTGAGCATTGATAGCTGCTGACCCTGTAGTGCTGTTTAAAAGTACAGCTGGAGCACAACAACATGCCGGATCAGAGCTTCCCCTTCATAGGATGAAAACAGTTCATTAGTAACTGGTAGAAATATGTGGATGGAAGTCCCGTCTGTGATGCCATATGTAGGACAGATAAACTGCCTCACTGGGATGGCAGCTAAACTGCTGGCTGACTGGAGAGACTTCCAGCCTGTGGATGAGATCCAAAACATGCATAAGGTTGAAATCCTGTGCGCTGCCTACTGATGGATTCCACCCTGTTTGCTGTCTTTCTATCCATTTATTGCTGCTCTTTGCTTTCCCAGATTTTTTCCTTTTAAATGGGAAATGACATGCATCAGACTTTACTTTTGATCTGCTCAAAAGAACATTTTATTATTATTATTGTTATTATTGATATTTCATAGCCGGTCAGAGAAAAAAGCCCAGTTTTCTATTGAATTTTCACGTATTGATGCCCTGAATAGAACATGCCATTTTTCCAATTGAGGTTTTTTGTCAGGCACGTTAGTTTCCAGTTGATGCTCCACGGATTATCCAACCCAAAATTATAAGTATCAAAACTTTATAAAAAATGGTCTGGTCTTATTAACTTAATATCTAGAATTTTAGTTATTGTACATTATCAGGATGTTCTTTGTGACCAAGACGTGAGGTGATGCAAGAGTTAAAATGAAAAACCAGAGTGCATCAAACTATTTGCAACATGAAATGTATTTAACTTTGCTTTTGGAACCTTGGGAATCCTGTTTAACTTGGAGTTAGATGGGAATCTAAAATAAGGGAGGAAAATGACACCTGTGGAACCTGTTATATGCAGTAGCAGAAGAAATGCAAACTGATACCCCTGAAAACCACATTGTTAGTTGTTAAACCAAGAGAAAAAAAAACTAGTGGACTTTTTTTCTTCTTTCTGAGACAGAAAACCTATAAAATGTTTTAAACTGAGCAAATTATAAATGGACGAAGTCAGGAATTGGCCAAACAAATTCACCTCAAAATCCAAATCCATTTTGGAGCTGTGTGAAACCACTAATACATTTCCTCAGTAGTTGCTGATATGTGAGGTGCTTTGCTCCATGTATAACATTGCAAGCACAAAAAGTCAGTTTAGTTTGCTGGCTGATGTTAGCTGTGCTTGCAGGTTTTTTTCCATGTCGGTATCAACATCCCGGTGCAGAATGCGGTTACACCCTGCTTTGGATGCTTGCTTATATTTCAGTTTGATCTGATGAAGCTGATGTCCAGCTGCTTTGTTGTTTAAAAAAACAAAGCAAAACAAAAAGAGATCAAAGTAGTGTAGATGAGTGCTGGTTAACACGGCTATCATCTGTTTTCTAGCCCCCAACACGTTTACAACTGTCATTGTAACATCTACTGACAGAACATTAATAATGTCTCTGAGTTCCCACATTATGAACTGATCACCTGCATGTCTTTGGACTGTGGGAGGAAGCCAGGTTACCTGGAGAAAACACACAGGGAGACTTGCTGACCCCATACGGGAAAGCCCCCGCTCACAGTGAGGTGCCACTGCTAAGCACCACATCACTGTGCTGCCTCTTAGCATTCTTGTCAAATCCAAAATCAACCAAAATGCAGATTTTTGTCCTCTCATGAAGCTGAAAAATCTCCAGAGAGCACCACGAGTACCGAGTTCTGCCATTTTTTCGTAGACACAAAACAAACAAATGTTACTGTGTTGCCTGCATAGTTGTCAGGCTTTGGTGGCGCTACAGCAGTGTCTACATGACTGATTAAAAGTGTGATAATCAAACATGGTTTTAATGATGAAGCTGAATGATAACACTGATTGTTGGGCATTTCGGCACTGAACCCAGCAACGTCTTCACCGGTATTGAAAAAGGTGTAATATGATGTAATCATGGTAGTCGTGAGATGCAAGGGTTCTGTGCTTCAGTTTCACAGCTCCGCACCGGAGTTGTCAGAATCCCAGAGATCTCACTTCAGAGGCTTTATGGTGATCACGTTCAGGCAATGATATGATGTGCTTCATGATAGAACTGTGAGATTCTGATAGCTCTGTTCACCTAAGGCGAATGCAGAGTTAGTCATATAAATGTCAGGAGGCCATACCTTCATCTGTCTTGAATAGGACGCAACCCTTTGTTTTTAAAGCATGTGCTTTCAGGTTTCATTCACCAAACAACTGAGTTATATTTACACATCGGCCTACCGGCAAATGCCCAATGTCCAGTCCAGCTGTGTTAACCTGCAACCAAATCTGCAGCTCCACACAGCAATGTTACGACTTGGATTATATCGTATAACTCGTAACTCTTATGCTAGCTCCCCCCTGTAGCCTACTGTCTGAAATACCCGACGGTTGCAATAATTCTTTAAGTGTTATTTTTTTGGTATTCTAATTTCACCGAAGTTTACTAAACTCAACAAACTTAATATTACTTACCGGGACATTTATTCTCTCCTCATTTTCTTTCGCCGAAAAATTGTTTCCTGCGGCGCCTCTTTCGCGCTTGGCTCTCCTACCTTTGCTAACGTGATGCTCATAGTGCAAAAGCCGATGCTGCATTCACTTACACTCGGATATCTGAGCTTCACTGTGAAAACATAACCGTCCATTTGATATTTGATTGAATTTTATTGTTTTAGCTTCGGGGTGGCACCTGGGGTGGCCAGTCTGGTTGGGAGGGTGGTATTTTTTTTTTAGCGCTCTGGCAGTGCTCATCCTTTTCCACCTTGCACAAAGAAGCAGTCCTGATGATGGGTTAGGGACCTTCTTCAGCCCTGTCCAGCTCTTCTGGAGCTCTTCAGGAGGAATCGGACTACCTGTGCAACCTCTGTAGGGTTAGATATCGCCTCATGCTGTCAGTTGTGACATTGACCCTAGCTTGTAAACAACAGAAAATGTGAGTAGGGAAAAGTGTCAGTGGCCTCCACCTGTAAAGCCACTGCTGTTTCCCGGGGTTGTACCACTGTTGCCTCTGCAGAGCACCTGTTGCTAATTTTGTTAACACCAAAGCAGCTGAAAATGATTAACAACACCCTCTGCTACTCGGCTGCCCAGGACAATATCCTGCAAGTTAACGTGATGCTATACTCAGATTAAAATGTGTTTCTTTTCTTTTTTGGCTGTGTGCGTGTGTGTGTGCGTGTGTGTGTGCGTGTGTGTGTGCGTGTGTGTGTGCGCGTGCGTGCGTGCGTGCGGTTTTTAGTGAAATTTCAGCTCGGTTTCGGGATATTCAATCACTGAAAGGAAATGTATTAAAACAACAGTGGGGAACTAAAACTAGTTCCACCTCTGTG